>NC_082706.1:191884949-192559949 GCF_030144855.1 Hypanus sabinus
TCATCAGTACTGGAATGGAAGGCGGAAGAAGGTGGGGGTACAGGAAGGAGTCCAAACTAGAAGTTGATGGCTGAAGTCAGGTGAGAGGGAAAGTACTCAGGGAAGATGTGGGGAGGTGATAAGTGGAAAAGGCAAAGGGTTGAAGTAGAAGTAATTTGATTTGATAGGGGAGAAGGATGGACCATGGGAGAAAGGGAAGTTTTGTCATTCAGACACTGGGTCTAAACTTGAGAATTTTAATAATTAGCACTTCAGACACCACCTCTTAGCATCCTCCTCTCATTCTCTCAGAGAGATACCAGAGGAAAGCTGGTTATTTAAGATAACAGTGTTATTTATAAAATGTGCTGCTGATAGCAATTCTGAATAAATTTCAGCTGGGAACTGGATCTCAGAATAGAAAATGGATACATAAAACAGGAAAAGAACAGAAAAAGCTCACATATAAATCTCCAATTCTGCCCATTTTCTACCTTTATACATCCTTTTTCTCCTTCATTTGGAAGGTTTGTAACACTTACCACTTTAGCGATATGTATAATTATGTAATTTATACTTAAGTGGCTGGGTGTCAAATTTTGCCAAATAAGCTTTTTAGAAATTGTTATGAAGCACAATGAAAGTGAAAGATCTTGTTGTACTATCTCATGATTTGATGAAGTCAATGTGAGTGCTCATAATGAGTCATGGCTTCAGGAATTTTATGAAATTTGTTATGAACAAAGTAGAATGTATTAATAGCCATTTCCTTATTCCAAAAGTGAAAGAATGAAAAAAAAAACATGATACATTGCATAATCAAATCCCTGGATTTTCTAAATTGAATAGGAGGGAGATTGAAAATCTGGTTAAACGGAACCACAACAACAACCTCTCACTTAACGTTAGCAAAACCAAAAAGCTGATTGTTGACTACAGGAGGAAGAAACTGGGGATCCACGAGCCAGTTTTCATTAGGGATTGAACGTGGTGGGGGACAGTAACTTTAAATTCCTCAGCATGATCATTTCAGGGATCTCTCTGGGACCAGCTCCTAAGTACCATTACAAAGGATGCATGACAACACTTCTAATATCTTAGGTGTTCGTGCATGTCATCTGAAACTTTGACAAACTTATACATATGCACAGTGGGAAGTATCCTGACTGGTTGAATCATCGCCTGGTGTGCTTGAGTCAATTTCCAAGAATGGAAAATATGTCAGAAATGGTGGAGACAGTCCAACCCATGCCAGGAAAAGCCCTCTCCACCATTGAGAATATCTACAAGGAGCAGTGCCACAAGAGAGCAGCATCTGTCATCAAGGATCCTCACATCCAAGCCATGCTCTCTTCTCACCGCTGTCATGGGGAAGGAGACACAGAAGCCTCAATTCCCACACCGTCAGGTTCCGGGGTAGCTACTACCCTTCAGCCATCAAGCTCTTGAGCCAGAGGGATAACTTCACTCACCTCAGCTCTGAACTGATTCCGTAACCTGAGGGCTCACTTTCAAGGACTCTACAATTCGTGTTCTCAGTATTATTTATCTACTATTTTATTATTATTTGTTTTTTTTTTGTTGCGTTTGTACTGTTTGTTTTCATTTGTACTTTGGCGGTTTCTCAGCCTGTGTGTGTAGCTTTTATTCCATTGTCTTTCTTTGTTCTTATGTGAATGCCTGCAAGGAAAACAAGGCTAAAGTATTGAGGTTTTATAAGGCACTGGTGAGGCCACACTTGGGCCCTTTATCTTAGAAAGGATGTGCTGACATTGAACTTTGAAAGGCCTCGATAGAGTGGATTTGGAGAGGAAGTTTTCTATGGTGGGAAGTCTAAGAATGGAGGCAATTAGACTTCCCTCTGTTCCTCCTCCTTAGCTAGAGAATGGTGAATCTGTAGAATTCCTTGCCACAGGTGGCTATAGAGGCCATGTCTTTGGGTATATTTAAGGCAGAGGTTGATAAGTTCTTGATTGATCAGGACATGAAGGGATATGGCGGGAAGGTGGGAGATAAGGGCTGAGAGGGAAATGGATTGGCCATAATGAAATGGCAGAGCAGATTCGATAGGCCAATGGCCTAATTCTGTTCCTATGCAAATAAATCTCAGGGTAGCATGTGGTAACGCATGTACTTGGGTAATAAATTTACTTCGAACTTTGAACTTAAATGCTTACAAGATTATATTTCCTTTTGCAATTTTGATTCTTGAGTGCCTGATTCTTTTCGTGAGCACTTTGTATCTCAGCCTATACAGCCGGCCCCAGTGAAGATGCCCCACATCCATTGATGTTGACAATGGATGGGGGAAAATAACCCAGAGTAAGAGCTGTAGACTCCAGGATCACACCGATGCTTATCTTTAAAAACTAGCCATACAAACTACTAGTCCACGTAATCGTTTGATTCCACGTAGATGCACATAAGATCTGAGTCCAGTGCAGAGGACAACCTTTTCCAAGGCTGAGATGAAAAGCTGACATGTTGACACAGAATCCCTATCTTTCCGGCTGCCTTATCTGATACACATGAGCAGCTGCTTTGTTTTTACTTCTACAGGTTAAGTTTCCCCTCAGAGAAAACTTCTAGACAGAGTGTTTTTGCTGTAGGAAAACTCTACAAGGTGCTTTATTAGATCAAATGACATTATCACTCAAAATTTCAACACCGACTTACACAAATTACGGGAGAAGGTAGGAGGTTGGGGTTGAAGGGAGTAATAAATCAGCAATGACAGAATAGCAGAGCAGACTCGATGGGCCAAATGGCCCAATTTTGCTCCTAGTCTTATGGTCATATGGTCTACTTACTTACGGCCCATTCTGTCGCTGGAATTTAGGGCAGCAATGAAGGTCCTCCATCTCTGGTGGCGTTCAGGGCTTCCTTCATCATATCAGCAGCTTCCTCTCGGTTTTCACTACTGTCAGTCATGCAAGTTCTGAATGGAGACTCAACAACACTGTCACATTCAGATGTCAAAGTGTTTTTCATTGCCGTTTCCGCAGCAATTTTGTTTTACCAGTCAGGGTTGTTAGCCCTGAGCTGAATCCCTGAAATTGGAGGACCGGTGGACCGCTCTTTGACCTGTGTAATATGGGTGACCCGACCAACAGCCAAAGCATAAAGCTTTGACTCCAGCTAGCATAGCTCTACAGGTCACTGAGAGACACAAGCCTCCAAACCACAACCATGTTGTCGTCCCATATGGTCTAAAGTGGGATTAAATCAGAAGTTAAAAATTTGGTGAAAGGCATATTTATCAGAGCCTGCTGAAGGGCCTGAAATGTCGACTGTAACCTTTTCCACAGATGCTGCCTGGCCTGCTGAGTGTTTCCAGCATTTTGTGTGTGTTGCTCAGATTTCCAGCATCTGCAGATTTTCTCGTCTTTATCAAATCCTGTTAACTTTTTATTAACTCGTATCTCGGTGTCCACCTATGATCATCAGTGCTTCAGGTCTCTATTTTCACCAAGAAATTATTGGTATTGCAGTGTTTGAGAGTAGCAAATGAACCAGGAGGAGAATTATCGACCTCCTTCATGACACTTGAGGACTCCTGACTGCAACAACGGTAGTTCAGGGGAATTAAGGGCGTTTGGAGAAAGGCAGCGCTTGCTTTATATGCAGATTCTGTGACTCACAGGATCTCAGGGGAATGTTGAAAAAGCACATTGGTCAGGTCAAAGCTACTAAAATATAGGAATCCTTGTGCCCTTTCTTTCCTCCACACACTTCCTTGTAAAACAGCACTCATGCACACCAGACCACTTAGCTTAATGCACTCAGACACTCAATGCTTTCTGAACACCTATCTGCACAGTTCAATTAATACAATTTTAGCAAGACCTACTCTCAAGTGTTCTGCTTCAAGTTGGCAAGACCATTATATCATCTGAAACACAATAGACAATTCCCAGCATGACCTCCATTCTCTCCCGAGGATAGGTTGACATCAGAGGAAGGACGAACAATGATGGAAACAGACCTACCATCAAAACAGAACCACCCATGAAGAAAAGATCATCAACCATGATCTCAGATTTATTTATCGTGTGTACATGGAAGCATACAGTGAAATGAGTAGTTTGTGTTAGCAACCAATACTCCTAAGGATGTGCTGATGAGTTTGCAAGTGTTGTCACACGTTCTGGCACCAAAGTAGAATTTTCAAAAGGCTTGGCAGACAACACAGAACACAACAGACAACGGTCCTCGGTCTCCAGGCTTTGGCCTCCAGGCCTCAATTTCCAGACTTTCAGTCAAGGTTCAAGCTTCGATCTTAGGTATGGACCCGGGACTAGCTAATGACAGGATGCCAAATCCCAAGCTCAAGCTCCGGGCCAGCTCTTGTGCACCTGCTTGCATGAACATCCAATCTTGATACCCACTGACCTGGGACAGCACAGCAACCACAGATTCCCCTAAATCACCCATCCACGTCATTGGCCTTTGAGCATGGATCAGAGGCCTAGACTCCAGATGCCCTTTGTCCCATGTGGTGATGCTGTACTGTAGTGACTGGAGCATAGCCCAAGGTTGGGAGTATTATGGCACTCCCAGGCGTGTGCTTATTTTACCTTTGTGTCAGCCCTTTGAATCCAATATGGAGCTCCTGCCTTCCTTTCCTTTAAGATGAGGGGTTCCCAACCTTTTTTCTGCCATGAACCAATACCGTTAAGCAAGTGGTCCATGCAGTACAGGTTGAGAACCCCTGCTTCAGAAGAAGATGACATTCTCAAGGAGATGTGCACTTCCATCCCAACCTTTATGCTAATGACACGCATCCAGCTGAGGAAGAGATGAAGCAAAAGGAGTTAGAATCCGAATCAGATTTAAAAGCACTGGCATACAGTCTGTCATGAAATGTGTTGTTTTGCAGCAGCAGTACAGTGCAATACATCATAAAAACACTAGAAATTGCAAGAAGAAATATATATACATATTTAAATGGGGAGTGCAAAAAGAGGGATAAATTAGGGAGGTAGTGTACATTGGTTCATTTTCCATTCAGAAATCTGATGGCGGAGGGAAAAAGTGTCTTTAGGCTCCTGTACCGCCTCCTTGATGGTAGCAATGAGAAATGGGATTGTCCTGGATGATAGGTGTCCTTAATGCTTAATACCACCTTTCTGATGTGTCAACTTTTGAAGATTAGGAAGAAACCCAGCAGCTTCACTTTCTCAAAGTTTCCATGAAAGGTGGATGGATTTGGAATTTTATAGTGGATCCCATGATAGCTTAAAACACATTACAGCCAATGAAATGCTTTGGAAGTTAGTACTGTTATCATTTGGGAGACACAGCAGCAAGTTTACATACATGAAACAACAAGTTAATAATAATCAGGAATTGAGTTTTAATAATCACATTTGAAGGATACATATTGGCTGCTGTGCTGAAGATAGTTCCATCTCCTGTTCAGAATAGAGCTGTGGAATGTATTAAACAGGTTCTCAATTTGATTACTAATCAGAAGGTTAAAGCAGTATTACCATATTTGTTCACTATATTTTAAGCCTAAGATTGTTCATCAGTTTCTACTATGGGGCTTGAAAAGGCCAGAGTCTGACTGAGAGGTGAGGCACCGATAACTGAAACACAATTGGCACTCTGTCGGAGACTTGGGTTTTCATCTGTGATTGTTGGTCTTCGGAGATATTAGCATCGATCATCTGATGAGACACTTTTTTGCACTTCTTTGTAAACCTTTCAAACATTACGTTGATTTCATATGGCAAATGTCAATGTCTTTTCCATAAGTGTACTTGTTGTTTTGAATCTTTCAAATTCTGACTAGTTCGCAGAATCAGCTTGGCACCTGAGTCACAGTTATCAGCGTTTAGACTTGTACAATACTGTTCCTGGTACACAGTATCTCTAAATCGTCTGTGCCTCTTGGTATCAGGAATAGTGTGTGAGTGTGTATATAAGACCATAAAACAGAAGGGCAGTATTAGGACATCGAATCTGCTCCAACATTCCATTATAACTGATTTACTTTCCTCTTCGACCCATTTTCCTGCCTTCTTCCTGTAACCTTTGACACCCTTAATAATCAGGAACCCATCAATCTCCACTTTAAATATGGCTTGGCCTGCATAGACATTGGTGGCAATGAATTTCACAGATTCAACAACCTGATGCACCATCAATAACTCACACTGAGACGTAAGGCGAGATATCGGCTTTTATTGACTGGAAGAAGGAACCAGGAGTGAGTGTCCATCATACTATGTCCTGGAGACTGAGGCCGAGCGTCAGGCCTCAGATCGCCTTTATACAGGGGCCTGTGGGAGGAGCCACAGGAGCAGTCAGCAGGGGGCGTGTCCAGATAGGCACAGAGTTCACCACACAACCCCTGGCTAAAGAAATTCCTCCTCAAAGGGAGCTTCGAGAGCAATTGTTTAATGTACGTGGCCTGTCAGCAGCTACAGCAAAGCACCAATTGTGAGTTAGATAGTAGGGAAGGTTCAAGCATAAAAGGGGGTTGCCATCAAAGGAGTGGTCATCGACGGAGTGACCTGAGGCAGAGTGGTAGGGCTTCGGCAAGGTAAGTGGGTAAGTGGACTTCGTTTTTCTTTCTTTCCATTTTTTAGAGAGGAATAAAGAATATGTCTGTAGGGTTAGTGCTTTGCTCTGGGTGTCAGATGTGGGAATCCTGGGAATCTTCCAGTCTCCCAGAAGGCCTCACCTGCGCCAGGTGCACCGAGATGCAGCTCCTGAGAGATCGCGCTAGGGATCTGGAGCTGTGGCTCGATGGCCTACGGCTCATTAGGGAGAGTGAGCAGGAGATCGAGAGGAGCTACAGGGAGTGAGTCGCTCCGAGGCTGCAGGAATTAGATAAGTGGGTGACTGTCAGGGAAGGGATGGGAAGAACTCGGATAGTGGAGAGCACCCCTGTGGCCATCTCCTTCAGTAATCGTTATCTCATTTTGGATGCTGTTGGGGGGGGTTTGACCTGACAGAGGACAACCACGGTGATCAGATCTCTGGCACTGGCCCTGGTTCCGTGGTGCAGAAGGGAGAGTAGAAGATGAGGAATGTGGTAGTCATAGGGGATTCCATTGTGAGAGGAACAGACAAGATGGTTCTGTCAGCCTGATAGAGAAACCTGCATGGTGTGTTGCCTGCAAGGTGCCAGGGTGCAGGATGTCTCGGATTGGGTGCAGAGTATTCTGAAGGGAGAGGGTAAACAGCCAGAAGTCACGTTGGTACCATTGACATAGGTAGAAAAGGAAAAGAGGCCCTGAAGAGAGAATTCAGGGAGTTGGGTAGGAAGCTGAAAAGCAGGACCTCCGGGGTAGTAATCTCAGGATTCCTGCCTGTTCCATGTGCTAATGAGCACAAGAGTAGCATGATCAGGCATATTAATGTGTGGCTGAGAGACTAGACTAGGGGCAGGACTTCAGGTTCTTGGATCATTGAGGCATCTTCTGGGGGAGGTATGACCTGTACAAAAAGGACAGGTTACACCTGAACCCAAAGGGGTCCAATATCTTAGCAGACAGGTTCAATAGAGCTGTTAGGGAGGTTTTAAACTAATTTGGCGGGGGGGGGGGGGGAATCAGAATGATAAGGCTGAGGCAGGGAAAAACAGGAATAAATCAAAAATAGCATTCAACAGATGATAGAAAGGACAGGCAGGAGATGAGGCTTAATCACAGCCAGTGGGATGAGTTACAGGGCAATAGAGGCATGGTGCAGTTAAAACAGAAAGCAACGAATACTGGACTGAGAGTGTTGTTTCTGAATGCACACCGCATAAGAAATAAAATGGATGATCTTGAAATTCAGCTACAGATTGGCAAATATGATGTTGTGGCCATCTCTGAAACTTGGCTAAAGGATGGCTGCCATTGGGAGCTGAATGTCCAAGGATATATGGTGTATGAGAAAGATAGGTAGGTAGGCAGAGGGGGTGGTGTAGTCCTGTGTATAAGAAATAATATTAAATCATTAGAAAGGGATGACATAGGATCAGAAGGTGTAGAGTTTCTATGGGTTGAGTTTAGAAATGGCAAGGGTAAAAGGACCCTAATGGCAGTTGTATACAGGCCTCCAAACAGCAGCCAGGAAGTGGATTACAAATTAAAGCAGGAGATAGAAAAGGCATGTCAAGAAGGGTAATGTCATGATAGTCATTGGGGATCTTATCATGAAAGTAGATTGGGAAAACCAGGCCAGTACTGGACCTCGAGAGGGAATTTGTAGAATGACTAAAGGATGGCTTTTTAGAACAGCTTGTTGTTGAGCCCACTAGGGGATTGGTTGTGCTGGATTGGGTGTTGTACAATGATCCGGAGGTGATAAGAAAGCTTAAGGTTAAGCAACCCTTAGGGAATAGTGATCACAATATGATCAAGTTCACTTTGAAATTTGAGAAGGAGAGACAAAATTCCAATGTGTCAGTATTTCAGTGGAGTAAAGGAAATTACAATGGCATGAGAGGAGAACTGGCTAAGGTTGACTGGAAAGGGACACTAGCAGGAAGGACAGCAGAGCAGCAATGGCTGGAGTTTATGCAAAACATGAGGGAAGTGCAAGACAGATATATTACAAATAAGAAGAAATTTTCGAATGGATGAAGGACACTACCATGGCTAACAAATGAAGTCAAACCCAAAGTAAAAGCACAACAGAGCACACAATAGCATTAGCTTCAATATAATTATGGAGAAGGACAGGACTGGACCTAGAGTTGAGATTTTTGATTGGAGAAAGGCTAACTTTGAGGGGATGCGAAGGGATTTAGAGAGAGTGGATTGGGTCAAGTTGTTTTATGGGAAGGATGTAATAGAGAAATGGAGGTCATTTAAGGGTGAAATTATGAGGGTACAGAATCTTTATGTTCCTGTTAGGGTGAAAGGAAAGGTTAAAGGTTTGAGAGCACCATGGTTTTCAAGGGATATTAGAAATTTGGTTCAGAAAAAGAGGGATGTCTACAATAGATATAGGCAGCATGGAGTAAAGGAATTGCTCGAGGAATATAAAGAATGTAAAAGGAATCTTAAGAAAGAGATTAGAAAAGCTAAAAGAAGATACGAGGTTGGTTTGGCAAATAAGGTGAAAGTAAATCCGAAAGGTTTCTACAGTTATATTAAAAGCAAGAGGATAGTGAGGGATAAAATTGGTCCCTTAGAGAATCAGAGTGGTCAGCTATGTGTGGAACCGAAGGAGATGGGAGAGATTTTGAATGATTTCTTCTCTTCGGTATTCACTAAGGAGAAGGATATTGAATTGTGTAAGGTGTGGGAAACAAGTAAGGAAGTTATGGAACCTATGACAATTAAAGAGGTGGAGGTACTGGTGCTTTTAAGAAATTTAAAAGTGGATAAATCTCTGGGTCCTGACAGGATATTCCCCAGGACCTTGAGGGAAGTTTGTGTAGAAATAGCAGGAGCTCTGACGGAGATCTTTAATATGTCATTAGAAACGGGGATTGTGCCGGAGGATTGGCGTATTGCTCATGTGGTTCCATTGTTTAAAAAGGGTTCTAGAAGGAACCTGTCAGTTTGACATCAGTGGTGGGTAAATTAATGGAAAGTATTCTTAGAGATAGTATTTATAATTATCTGGATAGACGGGATCTGATTAGAAGTAGCCAGCATGGATTTGTGTGTGGAAGGTCATGTTTGACAAACCTTATTGAATTTTTTGAAGAAGTTACGAGGAATGTTGACGAGGGTAAGGCAGTGGATGTAGTCTATATGGACTTCAGCAAAGCCTTTGACAAAGTTCCACATGGAAGGTTAGTTAAGAAGGTTCAGTCGTTAGGTATTAATGCTGGAGTAATAAAATGGATTCAACAGTGGCTAGATGGGAGATGCCAGAGAGTAGTGGTGGATAATTCTTTATCGGGATGGAGGCCGGTGACTAGCGGGGTGCCTCAGGGATCTGTTTTGGGCCCAATGTTGTTTGTAATATACATAAATGATCTGGATGATGGGGTGGTAAATTGGATTAGTAAGTATGCCGATGATACTAAGGTAGGAGGTGTTGTGGATAATGAGGTGGATTTTCAAAGCTTGCAGGGAGATTTATGCCGGTTAGAAGAATGGGCTGAATGTTGGCAGATGGAGTTTAATGCTGAGAAGTGTGAGGTTCTACATTTTGGCAGGAATAATCCAAATAGAACATACAGAGTAAATGGTAGGGCATTGAGGAATTTAGAGGAACAGAGAGATCTAGGAATAACTGTGTATAGTTCCCTGAAAGTGGAGTCTCATGTAGATAGGGTGGTGAAGAGGGCTTTTGGAATGCTGGCCTTTATAAATCAAAGCATTGAGTACAGAAGTTGGGATGTAATGCTAAAGTTGTACAAGGCATTGGTAAGGCCAAATTTGGAATATTGTGTACAGTTCTGGTCACCGAATTATAGGAAAGATATCAATAAATTAGAGAGAGTGCAGAGACGATTTACTAGGATGTTACCTGGGTTTCAGCAATTAAGTTACAGAGAAAGGTTGGACAAGTTAGGTCTCTATTCATTGGAGCGTAGAAGGTTGAGGGGGGATTTGATCGAGGTATTTAAAATTTTGAAAGGGATAGATAGAGTTGACGTGAACAGGCTGTTTCCATTGAGAGTAGGGGAGATTCAAACTAGAGGACATGATTTGAGAGTTAGGGGGCAGAAGTTTAAGGGAAACACGAGGGGGTATTTCTTTACTCAAAGAGTGATAGCTGTGTGGAATGAGCTTCCTGTAGAAGTAGTAGAGGCCAGTTCAGTTGTGTCATTTAAGGTAAAATTGGATAGGTATATGGACAGGAAAGGAGTGGAGGGTTATGGGCTGAGTGCGGGTAGGTGGGACTAGGTGAGATTAAGGGTTCGGCATGGACTAGGAGGGCCAAGATGGCCTGTTTCCGTGCTGTGATTGTTATATGGTTATATGGTTATAGAGGGCATACAAGAAACCAAAGCTAGTGGTAAGATAGAGGATTGGGAAGCTTTTAAAATCTTGCGGAAGGAAACTAAGAAGGTCATTCAGAAGGAAAAGATGAATTATGAGAGGAAACTGGCGACTAATATCAAAGAAGATAAAAAAAAGATTTTTTAAGTACATAAAGGGTAAAAGAGAGTTGAGGATAGATATAGGACCAATACAAAATGATGCTGGAGATATTGTAATGAGCGATGCAGAGATGGCAGAGGAACTGAATGCATATTTTGCATCAGTATTCACAGTGGAAGACATCTGCAGTATACTGTATATTCAAGAGTGTCAGGGAAGTGAAGTATGTGCAGTGAAAATTACGACTGAAAAGGTGTTCAGCAAGCTTAATGGCCTGCGGGTGAATGAATCTCCTGGTCCTGATGGAATGTCCCCTCAGATTCTGAAGGAAGTAGCTGGAGAGATTGCGGAGGCATTCTTTCAAGAATCGATACATCCTGGCATTGTACCGGATGACTGGAAAATTTCTCATGTTACTCCTGCTATCTAAGAAGGGTGGGAGGCAGCAGGAAGGAACCTATAGACCTGTTAGCCTGACACCAGTGGTTGGGAAGTTGTTGCAATCGATTGTTAGGGATGAGATTATGGAGCACCTGGAGGTACATGACAAGATAGGTCAAAGCCCAGCACGGTTTCCTGAAAAGAAAATCCTGCCTGACAAACCTACTGAAATATTTTGAGGAAATTACAAGCAGGGTTGACAAAGGAGATGTAGTAGGACTGATGTACTTGGATTTTCAGAAGGCAAGGTGCTGCACATGAAGCTGCTTAGCAAGATAAGAGCCCATGGAATTACAGGGTTACTAGCTTGGATGGAACATTGGCTGGTTGGCAGAAAACAGATAATGGGAATAAAGGGATCCTATTCTGGCTGGCTGCCGATTACCAGTGGGGTTCCACAGGGGTCGGTGTTGGGACCGCTGCTTTTATGATGTATGTCAATGATTTGGACTATGGGATTAATAGATTTGTGGCTAAATTTGCCAATGATACAAAGATAGGTGAAGGAGCGGATAGTGTTGAGGAAACAGAGAGCCTGCAGAGAAACTTAGATAATTTAGGGGAATGGGCGAAGAAGTGGCAAATAAAATACAATGTTGGAAAGTGTATGATCATGCACTTTGGTGGAAGAAATAAATGAGCAGACTATTATTTAGGCGGGGAGAAAATTCAAAATGCAGAGATGCAAAGGGACTTGGGAGTCCTTGTGCAGGATACACTAAAGATTAACCCAAGGTTGAGTCAGTGGTGAAGAAGGCGAATGCAATGTTGGCATTCATTCCTAGAGGTGTAGAATATGAGAGCAAGGATGTGATGTTGAGATTCTATAAGGCACTCGTGAGACCACACTTGGAGTATTGTATGCAGTTTTGGGCTCCTTGCTTTAGAAAGGATATACTGACATTGGAGAGAGTGCAAAGAAGATTCATGAGAATGATTCCAGGAATGAAATGGTTACCGTATGAGGAACGTCTGGCAGCTCTTGGGCTGTATTCCCTGGAGTTCAGGAGAATGAGGGGATCTCATAGAAACATTCCGAATGTTAAAAGGCCTGAACAGATTAGATATGGCAAAGTTATTCCCATGGTAGGGGAGTCTAGGACAAGAGGGCATGACTTCACGATTAAAGGACGTCCATTTATAACGAAGATGCGGAGAAATTACTTTAGTCAGAGGGTGGTAAACCTGTGGAATTTGTTGTCAAGAGTGGCTTTGGAGATCAAGTCATTGGGTGGATTTAAGGCAGAGATAGACAGGTTCTTGATTAGCCAGGGCATCAAAGGGTATGAGGAGAAGGCAGGGGAGTGGGGATGACTGGAAGATTTGGTTGCTCAGACGGGATGGGCCAAATGGCCTACTTCTGCTCCTCTATCTTATAGTCATATGGCCCTTCCTCACTCTTTTAAAGTCCAGTGAGTACAGAACCAGAGCATCAAATGCTCTTCTTAAGTTAATCTTTTCATTCCTGGGGTCACTCCTCTGGACCCTCTCCAGTGTGTGTGTGTGTGTGTGTGTGTGTGTGTGTGTGTTTGTTTCTGGGGGGGGGTGGGTTGGTTTTCTGGGCAACATAAGCGCTGTAAAATTGCCTCAGAAAATTACTGCAGCCATGTCCCCATACTCACACTGACCAAATGTTCAAATGTCAGTGTAATAACTTCAAACCAAGCCTTCAGTTTCATACACACCAAGGCTCTGTTGTTGTTTCCAGTTCTTCCACTTAACTCGTTCCTCTTTCCTTCACTGTTTACTCACCATTTTGCATTGTGGAAAATTGTGATAAGGACCTTTGTTTTAAGGAATGCACTCTCACCTAGCTAAATGTGGTGGTCATCTGTAATGTGAGGTGAACCACTTTGAAGGATATAATTAAAAAAAAGCAGAATGTATGTTCAGTGGCGAGAGACGGGGCAGTGTTTTACAAGAGTACTCTCATACACAAGTCACTGAGAACCAACATGCAGGTACAGTAAGAGATTAAGAAGGCAAATGAAATATTAGTCTTTACAATATGAAGATTTGATCACAGAAGTAAAGAAATCCAATGGGAATGTTTAAAAGCTTTGGCAGTGTACTGTGTAAATTTGTCTTATCTAAGAAAATATGTACTTACTGGAGACGGAGTGTAGCAAAAATTAACCAAACTGGTTTCAGCATAGGGGTAGGTTGTTGTATGAAGTGAGATTGTGCCAGTTGGGCCTGCATTCTCTAAATTGTGTTAAGAGTGTAAGGAAATCTGACTAATAGAAACAAAATTCTGATCGGGGTTAATAGGCTAGAAGCAAAGAGCATATAATAGAGGACAGTTCTGCACAGTCCATATCCGTCAGGCCATGATGTGGTGCTAACATTTAACCTACTCCAAGAACAATCCTGCCCTTCCCTCCTACAGAGTCCCCCATTTTCCTTCCATCCATGAGTTGCTCAAATGCCCCTAATGTATCTGCCAGAAGATGCTTTGGCCTGGAAGTTCTAGGCCAAGAGGCCAAGAGATGTGGCACTAAAGTGAGGATAAATTTCTTCACTTATGGTGGTGAACTTGTAGGAATTCTTACCACAGAGCTCTGTACAGACCAAGTGACTGAATATATTTGAAGATGAAAGGGGGATTGAGGGGTCAGTTGAATCTGGGATCCAGGATTTGATTGAATGGTGGAGCAGACTTGATGCATTGAATGGCCTGTCCCTGCTTCTTTTTTCTAATGTTTCAGGAGACATGATAGAGCTGTACAAGATATTAAGAGGAATAGACAGAGTGGACAGCCAGTGCCTCTTCCCCAGGGCAGCACTGCTCAATACAAGAGGACATGGCTTTAAGGTAAAGGGTGGGAAGTTCAAGGGGAATATTAGAGGAAGGTTTTTTACTCAGAGAGTGGTTGGTGCGTGGAATACACTACCTGAGTCAGTGGTGGAGGCAGATACACTAGTGAAATTTAAGAGACTACTAGACTGGTATTTGGAGGAATTTAAGGTGGGGAGTTATATGGGAGGCAGGGTTTAAGGGTCGGCACCACATTGTGGGCCGAGGGGCCTGTACTGTGCTGTATTATTCTATGTCTATGTTTCTACCAATTTCTCCTCCTGGAGCAGCCAGTGGAAAAGTTTCAAATTGCCACAATACATGGCTCTTGGGAAAAACCTCAGGACTATTACGTTAGCATGGACTATTTCCCAGGAGGCTTGGGATCAATGTACCCCAGTAATCACTGATATGTTGGCTAAATTATCTCTACAACGAATACATTAGAACTGAAAGGGTGTTATGACTCTCAAATATATGCTCTTTCTCTGAAATTCTGTAAAAACTTAAAAGATAAGAATTAAATTTTATTTAAAAGAGAATCATAATTAAGAAGATATATTTCTGGTCTATTTCAGATGATAGATTTTCTTTTGATTTTACTTCAGATCACTCGTCATAAATCTGACAATTCAAAGCTGCGTGTATAGAGGGCAGTAGAGGATTACAAAAGATCTGTGTGTTCTTCATGATCCAATAGCGCACCCTAGTGTATCTCTCTAATGTTATCAACTTTATTTACAGCTTCTCCACATTCTGCTTTGTACACTCAATGGTCAGTTTATTAGGCACACTTGTACACCTCGTTAATGCAAATACCTAGTCAGCCAATTATGTACAGCAACACAATGCACAAAAGCATGCAGACATGGTCAGGAGATTCAGTTGTTGTTCAGACCAAACATCAGAATGGGCAAGAGATATGATCCAAGTGACGTTGAGCATGGAATGTTTGTTGCTGCCAGATGGTTGAGTTTCTCAGAAACTGCTGGGAATTTCGTGCACAACAATCTCTGGAGAATGGTGCGAACAATCAAAAACGAACCCGTGAGCGCGGTTCTGTGGACAAAAACAGAGGTGAATGGCAACAAGAGTGATGTGCAGAAGAGCATCTCTGAATGGACAACATGTCAAAACTTGAGGTGGATGGGCTACTGCGGCATCACATACACTCTGAGGCCACTTTATTAGGTACAAGAGTTACAAGAGATATTGTAGTTTTGATACTATATATTGGAACTATATTGCAACAAACTGACGCTCAATGTCAGTAAGATGAAAGAGTTGTTTGTGGACTTCAGGAAGAGTAAGATGAAGGAACACATACCAATCCTCACAGAGGGATCAGAAGTGGAGGTGAACTGTTTCAAGTTCCTGGGTGTCAAGATCTCTGAAGATCTAACCTGGTCCCAACATATCGACGTAGTTATAAAGAAGGCAAGACAGTGGTTGTATTTCATTAGGAGTTTGAAGAGATTTGGCATGTCAGCAAATACACTCAAAAACTTCTATAGATGTATTGTGTAGAGCATTCTGACAGGCTGCATCACTGTCTGGTATGGGGGGGGGGGGGGGCTACTGCACAGGACTGAAAGAAGCTGCAGAGGATTGTAAACCTAGTCAGCTCCATCTTGGGTACTCGCCTACAAAGTACCCAGGACATCTTTAGGGAGCGGTGTCTCAGAAAGACAGCGTCCATTATTAAGGACCTCCAGCAGCCAGGGCATGCCCTTTTCTCACTGTTACCATCAGGTAGGAGGTACAGAAGCCTGAAGGCACACAGTCAGCTGTTCAGGAACAGCTTCTTCTCCTCTGCCATCCAATTCCTAAATGGGCATTGAACCCTTGGACACAACCACACTTTTTTTTATGGTAAAACTTTTTATTCTAGTTTTTTTTCATGACTATTAACAGAGACACAGGAGAAAGGCAGGTGTTATTTTCCCTTCTTCCAAGAACAAAACCTTCTCCAGTTTAGACAACTGCAAACTGTGAGCAGAGGCAAAACAGAAACAGGACCTTGCCTCTGTCCCACATCAACATCAATTAAATTCCTGATCTTATTTGCTATAGGAACACCGACCAGTTTTTTTGATTACTAATGCTTGGTATCAACAAGTCTCCCTGTTTCTATGCAAAAGGCATATGTATACAGTACCAAGGATTAATATTTCCACATTGATGCATTAATATACTTTAAAAAATTCAGCCACTTTCTTTTCCATTCAGCATTACACAGGGTGCCTTTTGTGGCGAAATAATAGTGATACTTGTGTTTTTTTTTCCTTTAGGCACAAATCTGTTAGTTTCTGGGATTGGGAAAATGTGTTCCAAAGCTGCAGTGCTGTACAGCATCAACAAAGTTGTACTGAAAGGGTTAATTAAAGCCAGCATTCATGACACTCAAGTTTCAGTTGTATAGCTTTCTTCACAGATTTTTCTCTCGTTACTAACAAAAGGCAAATAAACTTAAATTTCAAATTAACACTGATGTAAGATGCTTTTTGATTTTAAATCAAGCTCTATAAGGTTGTGGAACTAAGGCTTCCTGCCCCATTCATTGCCCCGAGCCTGTGCATTACCATTTTTTTTGTTTTGGCTTCATTTTGTACTTCTTCAAAGTTTTTGATAAAAGCACAGACAAGTGGTAGAACTGTAGTTTTGCTTGAAAGTAGATAAATTGTGTTCCATTTCCATTTTGGATGAGGGAACACAGAGGGTGGTGGAGGCAGATAACCTTGCGTAAATCCCCCCCTCCCCAAAGATACTGCATTGGGTAACGTGCTTGCTGGGGGAAGAAAAGAAATCAATCTTCTCCCTCCGGCTTGATGAATCTTTCTTTCCACAGTAAATCCCTTGCTGTTATCAGGTCCCTTTGGCTGGCGAAGTACAACTAATTTTGGAGCACTTGCGTCATCCAGGGTGATGCTCTTCAGACGATGTACTGAACGATCAGGACGTGGAGCTGCCACAGGCCCGGGACCCTCACTGACACGGAATACATTGCAGGCACTACACTTTCCTGTACGCTGATTTAAGATGACAGAAAATTCAACTTCATCTCCAGGCTGCAACCCCACACCATCCAACACTTCATTCACATGGAAGAACAGCTTTTTACTATCACCAGCTTCATAGTTAATGAACCCAAACTGGTCTTTTACACAGTCCACGGTGCCTTTTCGCAAAGGTGTGGCATTGTAGGCCAACTTTTGTCCTGTTTGAGCCACGGTGCATAGCTGGAACTTAATAGTTTCTCCCTTCTGAAGACAATCTGTTTTGTTTGCAAAACTGATTATACCAAAAGGATATACTTCACCTTTCATAGTCTCTTCCTCCGTAATCTCAACAAGTCCCTGATGCTCCACCTGCTGTGGGTCGACACTGCGCAATGGCCTCAACACTTTCCCAGTGTAGACTGTTGGATAGACTTCATCACTGGGACCATTTACTGCTGTAATCCTGGCAACTTTTTCAGCACTTTGTTTCCTTTCCCCTTTGACAAACTGTATTCTACAATGTCTCCAACTTCCAACTCATCCACGTCGCCCGAGAACTCACTGTAATGAAAGAAAATTTCTTGATCATGTTGAGAAGTTTCAATGAAACCAAAATTATCTTTCAATGCTGCCACATATCCTACAAGTCTCTTAGCACTGGGGTTACGATTTAGAATTTCGATTGATACTGAACCAGTTCTTTTAACTTCACAAATGCTAAATTCAATCTTATCACCAAGCTGTGGAATTGCACACACTTCCAGTTCCTTTATATGGTATGGTACAGTCATTCTTGTTCCAGCTTCATCATATGCAATTACTCCCTCTTCACAATCCTTTTCTTTACTCTAAGCATGGCTGGTGGACCTGGATACTGAACCAGTAGCTGCTTTCTCCACAATTCGAAAGTAACGCTGCTCAGACTGTGTGTGAAATGAAAAGGTCCCTTTTGGAAGCTTTTTAATATGGATTGCATGGTTCCTTTGAGCTGAAAGAACATCAGGGACAACAGTGAATTCAACCTCATCGGAGATGTGGAGCTGCAGACTATCCATGATCTCACAAAAGTGGAGAAACATTTGAGTATCGCGATCATACACATTTAATGAAACCAAATCCATCGCACATAGCTGCAATCACACCCATTTCTTTAGTTTCTCCAGTTAGCTCAAAAGATCGGTCAGAATTTCAATATTTGTGGCACATTCTAATTTGTCACGTCGATCAGTAGAGATATTAAACCTGACATGGTCACCTTCTAATAGAGTAACTTTAGATCTGGTATCCTTATCTCCAAAGGGAAGCTCTTTGGAAATGGTAAAGTTTACTTTGATATGTCCTGGCAAAGGATCGTTCTGGGTTTTACTGAATACTTTTGGAATAACTTTGGTGACAGTTCCATCACACTGTTCAATACTAACATCTTCAAATATAACAGTTCCTTGGGGTAACAGTTTTACTTCAGTGGCATCTTCTTTTCCATTTCTTTCTTTAAAAGTAAACTCCACATCATCTCCTGGCCGCAATGTGTCCAGATTTCCTTTGAATTCACTATAATGGAAGAAGATCTTTTTCACAAGGTCACCCCTTTCAATGAATCCAAATGCTTCCTTCATCGCACAAACTACTCCTTGACATCGGCCCTGTTTCTTCTTCATCAGTACAATATTGTGAGCATTTACAGCACCAGTATGTTTATTTGTTTCCATGGAGAAAGAAACTTTATCTCCTGTTTCAAGTTGGACATTTCCATCAACATCTTCAGGTGTATATGTTAGATAAAACACTTCCCCATTGCGTTCATAGCACACACTGCCTGAAGTCTGACCAGGAGATGAAGGTTTCAGCCCAGATTTGTTCTCAAGGTTAAGGGGAGCAGCACAGACAACCTGACCAGTGAACCTTTCTTCAGGAAAAATTTCAGGTTTTACTTTCAGCAATTTGACAACAATTGGTTTTCCAGTCTGTCTGTCAGAGGACACTCTGAATTCCACATCATCTCCCACTTTCAGATCTTGAAGATTACCACTGTACTGTGAGCAACGGAAGAATAGCCTGGCTTGTCATTCAGTGCCCTGGATAAAACCAATTGATGACAGCAGCTTCTCAATAATGCCTGTTTCATGCAGGGCTCCCGAGGTACCATTACCAAAACCAGAGTGGCCATTGTTATGCAAGAGGTTTGGATCAAAGCTCATCTTGAAATGTTGAATATTGCACTTTCACTGCTGTCTAATCTGTTTATTGCACGCTCGAAGTTTACAAATGCTGGGTGGACAGAGACAGGATCTACTAAGCTAGCAGAGAATTCCTATTCTTGCTGCACTAGAGAGCATGCCAGGACAGCAACAAGAAGTGTAGGAGGTCTCGCAGCGGTGGGAAGTGCTCCTTGTAGGCTGTTGAGTAGGCACAAACTTCGGTTTCAGATCAAGCTTTCTTTAGCTGCAGTTTGCTCTTTGGTTGTTTCAGCTTATTTTTATTTCTCAATGTGATCTGAACTTCAAGCAGCAGTTTCAGATGGTAATTTCAGTTCTATTTATTTCATACCCAACAGCAGAAGCACTCCAGCGCTGCCCTCACTTAAAAAAAATATACCGTATGTCTGTTTTTTGCACATTTTAATCTATTCAATATATGTATACTATAATGATTTATTTATTAATTATTATCATTATTATTTTAATTGTATTTATTTATTTATTTATTTTTCTTCTATATTATGTATTGCATTGAACTGCTGCTGCTAAGTTAACAAATTTCATGTCACATGCCGGTGATAATAAACCTGATTCTGATTCTGTTAATTTAGAGTTACAAGATAATGAACACAGCTGAAACATATAATGCTTTTTCAAATCTCAGCATTTCATTCATTATTTACATTCAAGTCAGGAAAATAGAATTTCTTTCTTTCATGTCCAACAGCCCAGGGAATCCTGAAGACTGAGCTTTATAGTGTTTATTGTTTGGTTGCTAATTTATCTTGAATGTTGTAATTTTTAATATACCTAGTTAGCATACAAGCCATATTGTAAGGGTGGTAGCATATGTGACACCCTTGCAATGGCTTAACACGATGGAATCCATTATGAAGAACCTTCATCACCCACTTCTCATTGCGACCATCAGGAGGAGATACAGAAGCCTGAAGACACGTACTCAATGTTTCAGAAGCAGCTTCTTTCCCTCTGCCATTACTATGAAAATGAACCTTATTATTTTTTGCAACTCACACAAGATGGTGGAAGAACTCAGCAGGCCAGGCAGCATCAATGAAAAAGAGTGAACAGTCGACATCTCAGGCCGAGATCCTTCATCAAGATTGTTCCTGAGCTCCACTCACAATGATTCAACACCTTCCAATCCTCGTCACCTCTTTCTAATTATTTGATTTAATTTATTACCAATAGAGCCATACCACCCCTTCTGCCTACCTGCCTGTCCTTTTGAAACAACTTGTATCCTTGCGCATTAAGCTCCAGCTATAATTTTCTTTTGGCCTTGATTCAGTGATGCCTACAATATCATACTTGCCAATCTGTGTATGACTGTCTGTTTCTATATTGACTTAAATGATGTTTTAATATTTAAAGATAACTGAAAGCTAATGGAATGAAACTACAAAAGCAATTTTCAGTGCCAGAAAGGTTTACTGACACAAAATGACATTTGACTTTGCTGCTAAAGGATTGAAATAGACCAGCCCAAGCATCACACAAGTTTAGCTGAAATACGTAAGACAAGTACAGGAATATTCTACAGCACAGTCCAATCTGAACAGCAACCTAATCTGTGAGATGGTGGTTTTTACAAAGGTAATTGTGGAATGGGACAGCTTGTACAGCAAATCATACACACAAGAGAGTCTGCTGATGCTGGAACTCTTAATTCTAATTCCCATTCCTGTTTCGACTTGTTGGTCCACGGTCTCCTCTTGTGTCACGATGAGGTCACCCTCAGGGTGGAGGAGCAACACCTTGTCTGCTGTCTATTCTGTCTGGGTGGTATGAATATTGATTTTCCCTCCCGGTTAAAAACAATCCCCACCCTGGCCACTTACTTCTTCTCACCTGCCTATCACCTCCCCCTGGTGCCCCTCCTCTTTCCCTTTCTCCTCTGGTCTACTCACCTTTCTAATTCTTTTCCCTCCAGCAATTTACATTTCCTGTCCACCTGGCTTCAATTATTACCTCTTTTAGCTACTCCCTCTTACCCTCCCCCCACCTTTTTATTGTGGCATCTTCCCCCACCCTGTCTGGTCTGGGCCTGAAATAAAAAAGGAGACAAAGGAGATTTTAAAAAAAGGATCAGCCATGATTGAATGGAGGAGCAGACTCAATGGCCTAATTCTGCTCTTATGGTCTTAAGGAAACATAGACTGTTTGTTTATTTCCATAGATGCTGCCTGACCTACTGAATTCTTCCAGCATTTTGTGTGTACGTAGCTTGCACAGCCCCACATTCAATGCTTGCATTTAATTCTGTATCTGCGCTTACCTGAAAACTCTCTGCTGCTTTCAGGCACCAGTAAGTAAAATAACTATCTTTCTCAACTTTATTTTGACAGCACATCACAGGCCTATACTCCCATCTCCAATTTGTTTATCTCTTTGCACTTTGCATTTTGTTTCTCTCTCCCCTAGTGAGCACTTCTCTTTCCAAACTCTTCCAATGTATTTATCTAAAAGTTTGTGTTCTTATTCTTTCTACTTTCTTCAGGTTTTGTAGTTGTTTTAGGACTCTCAGTTGTTCCTGGTTATTTCCATTATCCACATGAAATAACTCACGTATCCAGCAAATCAGACAAAACGTGATGACTCAAGTTATAGTTAATAACGTGAATCACGTTATTATCTATGTATGAGTCATGCGTTCAAGGATGAGTTGTTTCTAGCCACTGATCTGTATATTTGTTGTCTCTATTTCTTTATATAGGGACGTCCCTCTATTCTGAGGCTGTGCCCTCTAGACCTGGACTCCGTCACTATAAAAACATCCACTCAATCTAGGCCTTTCAATATTTGATAGGTTTCAATGAGATCCCCCCTCAGTCTTCTAAACAGTGAGTATTGTTCAAGGTAAATTTACTATGTAAGTACATATATGTCATCATATACAACCTTGAGATTCATTTTCTTGCGGGCATGCTCAATAAATCTGTGGTGGAATAATAACCATAATAGAATCAATGGAAGTCTGCACCAATTTGGGCATTCAACCAGTGTACAAAAAACTGTGCAAATGCAAAAAGAAAAATAATCATATTAATAAATCAACAAGCAATAAAGATCAAGAACATGAATCCTTGAAAGTGAATCCAAAGTTTGTGGGAACACTTCAATGATAGGGCAAGTGAGGTTGAGTTTGGTTCAAGAGCCTGGTGGTTGAGAGGTAGCAACTGTTCCCGAACAGGCCAGAGCCACCAAACACTCCTCTTATGTTAACCCTTTTATTCCTGGAACAATGCTCCGGAACCTCCTCTGAATCCCCCAACTCACTTACCAAACCGAGCTTCCCGTGTTCATTTCTCCATCTGCCCTTGGAAAGAATTTCACTTTGTTACTATATTAAAATCCTCCTGATTATTAATGCCACTTTCATGCACTCAGTGGCCATGTTTTTAGATGCCTCCTGAGTTCTTAGGTGCTGCTGAGTATATGTTCATGGTCTTCAGATGCAGCCCATCCACTTCAAGGTTCGACATGTTGTGCATTCAGAGACGCTCTTCCGCACACCACAGTTGTAATGCAGGGTTACTTGAGTTACTGTCTCTTTCCCGTTAGTTTAAACCAGTGTGGCCATTCTCCACTGACCTCTCTAATCAGCAAGGCATTTTCACCATAGAACTGCTCCTCACTGGATGTTATTTTTTTTGTTTTTCATGCCATTCTCTGTGAACTCTATAGACTGTTGTGTGTGAATATCCTGGGAGATCAGCCGTTTGTGAGATTCTCAAACCACTCTGTCAGCCAGCAACAATCACTCCACGGTCAAAGTCACTTAGATCACATTTCTTCCCCATTCTGATGTTCGATCTGAACAATAATTGAGCCTCGTAACCACGTCTGCATGCGTTTATGCATTGCATTTCTGCCTCATGATTGGCTGATCAGATACTTGCATTAACAAACAGCTGTGCAAATGTTCATAATAAATCAGGCACTGAGTGTATCTGCTTTTGCTGTTCTGTTGCACGAAAATAATCTCAGCTTCTCCAACATCTCGAGGCCACTGAAATCATTCAGATTTGGCCATAACTCCTGGAAACCATCTCGGCAGTTCTCTTCATAGACTGTCACTGACACGGAACAGCTGTTGCACTGGCTTGCTTAACAAACCAACTTTGAATTTTGAAGAGGGTGAAAACCCTGCTCTGTTGTGAACGATTCACTTCCCATCCATTTATAATAAATAATAATTCTAAAGAAGTGAACGTAGAAGGCAAACACGAGGAAATCTGCAGACGCAGGAAATTCAAGCAACACATACAAAATGCTGGTGGAATGCAGCAGGTCAGGCAGCATCTATAGGGAGAAGTGCTGTCAACATTTCGGGCCGAGACCCTTCGTCAGGACTAGAATATAGAATGTTACTGCACAAGACAGGCTGTTTGGCCCATGATGTTGAGCTGACCTTTAAACCTACTCCAAAATCAATCTGACCCTTCCCTCCCTCGTAGCCTTCCACTTTTCTATCATCTGTGTGTTTATCTAAGAATTTCATTAATATCCCTAATATACCTACCTCTACCACCAGCACATTCCACGTACCCACCACTCTCTGTGTTAAGAATTTACCTCTGGCACACCCTCCCTCTCCTCCAAACACCTTAAAAATTAAGCCCATTTGAGTTAGCCATTTTCACCCTGGGGAAAAGACTTGGACCATCCACTCGACCTATGCCTCCTACTACCTCGTATACCTCTATCAAGTCACCTCACATCCTCCTTCACTCCAAAGAGAAATGCCCGAGCTCTCTAACCTATCTTCAGTGATCTCCAATTTCTTATTTATTGAAGATATTCAATGGAAAACTCATTGAGCTGTTTAAAAAAACCTGTGATATACTATATTTTAGAGCAGAGTTTGATCGCTATATTCAGCTTTGTGCACAGTGAGAATATTAGCAACATATCTAAAATTGACACAATTGAGATCAATGCTGAGTGAATGTATACCATTTGAAAAATAAGGAATAAGAGTTGGGTTTAGAAAAATATTTTTACTATCAGCCAATTTGTATTGAAAAAGGATCAATGGAATCACTAACTAAGCATCTACGGTATGTATGTCCTGACCTACTTTCATTTAGCCAAATACAATAAATGTTACAAGAAGCATTAAGAAGGCTTCAAGAATCACTTCTCCATTGTGACATTACAGAAGATATTGACAGAAGTAGCTATTTCTGCCAAGTAAGTCCTGGAATTTATGGACAGAATAGAAATATTGGAAGCAGAACTAGAATACTAGAGATGTGAGATACCTGAAATCAAAGCCAACAAATGGTGAAAATTCTCAGCAGCTTGTGCAGCGTCTGTGGGGCAAGAAACAAACTAAAGTTTTAGCACCACACACAAAATGCTGGAGGCAGCATCAATGGAAAAGAGTAAATAGTTGATGTTTTGGGCCAAGGTCCTTCTTTAGTACTTGGTCCAAAATATAGTCTGCTTATTTTTTTTTTCCATAGATGCTGCCTAACCTGCTGAGGTACTCCAGCATTTTGTATGTATTGCTTTGGATTTCCATCATCTGCAGACTTCCTCACCTTTGTGATTAACTAAAGTTTAGATCTGATAAAATATGGGTTGAGTTTATGTACATGGTGGCATGTGAGTAAAGTATGGATTTCAGAGAATGGATCATGAAACAGTGGTTGCGTTTAGCAGGTTGGGCAGGATCCATTGAAATAAGCAATCAACGTTTCGGGCTGAGACCCTTCTTCAGGACTGAAGAAAGAGGGGGCAGGGGCCCTATAAAGAAGGTGGGGGGAGGGTGGAAAACCTATCAAAGGAAAGATCAAGGGGTGGGGGAGTGGAAGCTGGGAGGGGATAGGCAGGAGAGGTGAAGAAGGAATCTAAGGGGAAAGCACTATGGGTAGTAGAAGAAGGCAGAGTCATGAGAGGTGATAGAGGAGACAGAGTAGAGGTGGGATGAGGAAGTGAGAGGGAGGGAATTACCGGAAGTTGGAGAATTCGTTGTTCATACCAAGGGGCTGGAGACTACCCAGACGGTATATGAGGTGTTGCTCCTCCAATCTGAGTTTGGCCTCATCATGGCAGTAGAGGAGGCCATGTATGGACATATCCGAATGGGAATGTGAAGCAGAGTTGAAGTGGGTGGCAACCGGGAGATCCTGTCTGCTGTGGCGGATGGAGCAGAGGTGCTTGACGAAGCAGACCCCCACTCTGCGTCGGGTTTCGCCGATATAGAGGAGGCTGCACCGGGAGCACCGGATGTAATAGACAACGTTTCGTTGAGCTCCTCCGCTCCGTCCGCCAGTGCCTTATATCACAACCCTGCTCTTATATTCTTAACCTCTTGAAATGAATGCCAACATTGCATCTGCCTTCCTGACCAACTGACTCTACCTGCAGGTTAATCTTTAGGGTGTTCTGGACAATGCGTCTTAAGTCCTTTTGCATCTCAGATTTTTGGATTTTCTCCCTGTGAGAAAATAATCTGCACATCTATTTCTTCAACCAAAGTGCATGACCATGCTTTTTTCAACATTGGATTTCATTTGCCACTTTCTTGCTCATTCTCCTAATAAGTCTAATTCCTTCTGCAGCATACCTGTTTCCTCAACAGTACCTGTCCCTTGACCAATCTTCACATCATCTGCAAACTTGGCAACCGAGCCGCCTATTCCATTATCTAATCATTGAGATACAGCATAAAAAGAAGCGATCCCAACACCAACCCCAGCAGAACACCACTAATCTCTGGCAGCCAACCAGACAAGGATCCTTTTATTCCCACTCAGTGCGTCCTACCAATCTGCCAATTTTCTAAACATGCCAGTAACTTTGCTGTAATACCACAGGTTCTTAACTTGGTAAGCAGCCTCATGTGTGGGACCTTGTCAAAGGCTTTCAGGAAGTCCAAATATACAACATCCACTGCATCCTCTTTACCTGTCCTGGCTGTAATCTCCTCAAAGAATCCAACAGATTCATCAGGAAAGATTTTCCCTTAAGGAAACAATGTTGATATTGTCCTATCTTGTCCAGTGTCATCAAGTACTCCATAACGTTATCCTTAACAACTGACTCCAACATCTTACCAGCCATTGAGATTAGGGTAACTGGTCCATAATTTCCATTCTGCTGCCTTCCTCCTTTCTTAAAGAGTGGAGTAACATTTGCAATTTTCCAGTCCTCTGGCACCATGCCAGAGTCCAATGATTCTTGAAAGATCATTCCTAATGCCTCCACAATCTCTCCCACCACCTCGTTCAGAACCCTAGGGTGCTGTTCATCTGGTCCGGGTGACTCATGCACTTTTAGGTCTCTCAGCTTTTTGAGCACCTTCTCCCTGTAATAGTAACTGCACTCATTTCTCTTCCATCACACCCTTCAATATCTGGCACACAGTGAAGAATATCTGCCACAGTGAAGATTGATGCAAAATACTCATTTAGTTCCTCTGCCATCTACTTCTCCCTTGTTATTATTTCTCCTGCCTCATTTTCTCAATAGACAATAGACAGTAGGTGCAGGAGTAGGCCATTCAGCCCCTCTGGCCAGCACCACCATTCACTGTGATCATGGCTGATCATACACAATCAGTACCCCGTTCCTGCCCTCTCCCCTTATCCCTTGACCCCGCTATCTATAAGAGCTCTATCTAACTCTCTCTTGAATGCATCCAAAGACTTGGCCTCCACTGCCTTCTGGGGCAGAGCATTCCACATATCCACCACTCTCTGGGTGAAAAAGTTTTTCTGCATATCTGTTCTAAATGGCCTACCCCTTATTCTCGTGGTCCTACAGCCACTTGTATCTCTTCTTTTCTTTAAGTACTTGAAAAAGCTTTTTCTATCCACCTTGATATTGTTTGCCAGCTTGCTTTCATATTTCATCTTTTCCTAATGATTCTTTTAATTGCTCTCTGCAGGTTTTTAAAGCTTCCTAATCCACTATCTTCCCACTAATTTTTGCTTTGTATGCCCTCTCTTTTGCTTTCACATTAGCTTTGACTTCCCTTGTCAGCCATTGTTGTACTCTTTTGCCATTTGAGTATTTATTTGTTTTGGAATACATCTATCTTGCACCTTCGTAATTTTCCCAGAGACTCATGCCATTGCTGCTTTGCTGTCATCCCTGCCAGCATCTCCTTCCAATTTACTTTGGCCAAATCCTCTCTCATATCACTGTAATTTCCTTTACTCCACTGAAATACTGTTACTTTACTTTCTCCCTATCAAATTTCAAGTTCAACTCAATCATATTGTGATCAGTGTCTCCTAAGAGTTCCTTTACCTTGAGCTCCCTAATTGCCTCTGGTTCATTACAATATCACCAAATCCCGTATAGCAGATCCCCTAGTAGGCTCAATAACAAGCTGCTCTAAAAAGCTATCTCATAGGTATTCAACAAATTCACTCTCTTGAGATCCATTACCATCCAGATTTTTGCAATCTACCTGCGTGTTACAATCTTCCATTGACCTCATGATGTGGCTTTTCTACTTCCCGTTATGTTCTGTAGTCCACATCCCAGCCACTGTTGGGAGGCCTGTATATAACTGCCTTCAGGTTCCTTTACCCTTGCAGTCTCTTAACTCAACCCACAAGGATTGAAAATTTTCTGATCCTATGTCACATCTTTCTAATGATTTGAAGCCATTATATACCAGCAGTGGTGACTTGTAACATATACAAGTTTTTCTAAACTTAACTTTTAACTGATGATCACTGATCCTATTAGTGGGAGGTGAACTGAGGGTAGCCATGCCAAGCACCTGCTGTGAACGCCCTTTTGCTTTCTTCCACATGACGCAGTCTGCTGCCAGCTTGCTCTCTCTTGCTTCCTCCAATGGCATCTGCCCAAAATGCTGCTCCAGTGCCGCTATGAGGGCACTTTAGTCAGGCTGCTCACCGACTTTAGGTTGAGGGGACCCACAGGGCATTCCCCTGCAGCACCAGGGCAGGGTACACCACTGTCTCAGGGGCTCCACCCATTGTGCCATACGGCAAGTTTGACTTGTGCCAGGTAATGCCCTAAGTGGCCAGTACCATTGTAACTGGGGACCTCGTGGCATTAATTACTGGGGCCCATTGGTCCTCGGCTTTCTCCAGCTGCGTAGGTGGTGCTTGCTGCATTGCCTGTTCCCCCATGACTGCGGTGTCTTGGGCTCCCCGGTGCGGGCCACGAGGGAGGCGAGTGATTTGTTCCATCGTGTACCCCGTGTGGGGGAGCCAGGGAAGGCATGATGCTCAGTTCCCAGGTTCTCCCTTCGGGTCAGCATCCAATCTTCAGAAACCCAGCCTGGGGCTGTGGGGGAGGCTATCGCTCAGTCCCTTGACTTATTACTGATGTCGTAGCTCCTCAATATTGTTGTCAATTTCTAATCTCACTCCTGACACCAACGTGGCGAGTATTTGCTCTATGATGATAGAAGAGGAAAACTTATTTTTCTCAAAAGCAGAACAAAAGACAGAGTGCCATGGCTCAGTGAAGTCACGTACAGACGGGGGAGGTGATTATTACCAGTTCCGTTCAGAGCGACGGACAAACACACGTCAGCAGCTGTATAACCTGAGCTAAAATAAATGAATTTGACTATCACAGCATAATTCTACTGAACACCAACACCACAAATGCATTTTAAACAAGAACAATAAGTAGCAAACACAAAGTAAACCTCAGATGCTGTGGTCAGATCAACACGTACAAACAAGCTGGATGAACTCAGCATCTGTTGAAATGAGCAGTCCTGAAATGAAATGGGTCCTGATGAAGGGTCTCGGTCCAAAACGTTGACTGCTCATTTCAACGGATGCTGCCCAACCTGCTGAGTTCATCCAACTTGTTTGTATGTGTTAACAATAAGTAGCGTTGGCCACTAGGAATGCTGATGTGGACTGTTGACCATGCCCCTGGAGCGCCACAATATTATTGGCTAGTTTACCTTCTTATTCCAACATTTCCTTCTTTATGATTTTTTTAGTTGCTTTCTGTTGGTTTTTAAAAGCTTCCAAATCCTCTCACTTCCCTCTAATTTTTGCTCTATTATATGCCCTCTCTTTGGCTTTACATTGACTTTGACTTCTCTTGTTAGCCATGGTTGTGTCATCTTGCTTTTGGGAATATTCCTTCTTCTTTGGGATGTATATATCCAGTGCATTCCAAATTGGTTCCAGAAATTCCAACTATTGGTTCTCTGCCGTCATCCCCGCCAGTGTTCTTTTCCAATCAAATTTGGCCAACTCCTCTTTCGTGCCTCTGTAATTGTCGTCCCCCATCTACATGAAAGATATTGGTAAGATTGAAAGAGTTACAATTACAATAAGGGTTAAAATTTACAAGCATTTTGCCAGAAGTTGAGGACCTGAGTTATAGAGAAAGGTTAAATAAATTGTTGAACAGGGCCCGTTTCTGTGCTGTACTTTTCTTGGACTTCATGGTAAGCTTCTGCGGTAAAGCCATAATGGGGGGGAGGGGGGGGGAAGGTCCTAGAGTGTGGATTAGGTCATAGAGTCATACAGCACTACAGTACAGAAAGGCCATTCAGCCCATATAGTCTGTGCAGGTATTGAATTAGGGAGGAAGGAAGGAACTTGGTGAGTCAGAGAATGTGATGCCATGTAATGGAATTAATACACAGAAAAGGTAGATGCAGAGTAAAAGGAAGCAGCAGGAATTTGCAGCAATACCTTTTGTTGAATAATGGGAAGCCAGTTTGGTCCAATAATGCAAAGAAATAATGGAATTATGCCAGCCAAAAACTGGAGCAATGAAGCTTTGGTTAATTTAGTTTGTGAAGGCTTCACAACATTGGCCCATTGGAATAATTGAATGCAGAGGAAGTAAAAGATTAATGAGGGTTTTACAAGCAACATAATTCTTTTAAGCTGTACTGCCTGTTACATCATTTATATTGTATATTTGTACAAGTTTAAATAACATCAATTGCCATTTATCTCATTCTGTTTGTAGAAGATTGTAAACTTGGAATGGCTGATACACTTGTTGTTTAACCAATATGTCATTTAAAAAACATTCTATCTGCAGCAATTTGAGGTATTTTGATTCATGGAATAATGCGAAGCTGCAAATTTTAGTACTTCTCAGGTTAAGATTCCACACCACTGTGAACATCATTTTCAAATTGCCTCCAGCTATGAAATGCAAAATAGTTTTGAGCATATTTCATGTTACCTCTCCAATATATTCCAGAAAATTAATCTCAGCTCTTCAGTGTGACTGTCCAAGTGATGAAAAGGTTAAAATATTCAGAAAGCTTGTAAAGTGTGATTCAGCCAGTATAATAACTTACAAGACAGTCATGAAAATAGGTATTGTACTCATTGATTAAGGGGTGATGGGGTGGAGATATGTCTCTACCAAAAGAGGTATAAGGCACTCCTTCCCTCCGCTAGCCTGCAGGTAACCCTGGGGCAAGGGGTAGCACTTGCTTAGCCTCCCTGATCAGGGTCATGTGAAGCCATGACAGCAGGTGGTGGATGGTCCTATGAGCAGCTGGTGCACATCACAAGTCCTGGTTATGTGACCACTAACACCAGGTAGACAATCTCTGAAGAGTATTGATAATGACTGGGGTCACCCATCTTGTAAAGACACAGTCTTGAAGAAGGGAATGGCAAATCACTTCTGTAGAAAAATTGTTCAAGAACAATCATGGTCAAAGATGATGATCGCCTACACCATAAGACATGGCATATAATGATTAAGGTTTCCTATATTATTTGTCTTGGAGGACTGCCAGTGTCTGTATGTAAACAAAAAATACAAAAAAAAGTTGTTTTAAGACCTTTGTCTAGATCTATAAATTGTTCATTAATTCTTAAATTTCTCCCCCACAACAATAATTGATGGATTAATTTAGTGTTTTAAATTTGATGATATTTCTAAAATAGAAGATGATCCACAATCAGAGGATAAATTAGAATTATTTAATGTGAATGACCATCCGTATCAATCCATTCTTTACTCTCATTTTGAAATATCAAAAGCAATTTTGTAACAATGCTGAAAATGGTTTCTTAGTCAATATCTTGAAATCGTCGAACACTTATAATTGGCTGAGAATTTAGCTACACTTGCATAATGGTATAAGGGCTTGTGTTAAGGAACAGCAAACATAATTAGGGTATCATGTAGTAGCCATTTAATACATTTGAAAGTCAGCCTTCAAATTGGTTCCAAATTTAACCTATAAACAGTAATTAGTTTTGAAATTACACAGCTGGGCAAAGAGACCAGACGACTGCTGACAGCAGGAGGTTAATCTGAAGTATGTTGAAAATGCTGGAAAAGGTTAGTTTCTGAGAAAAGAAACAGAGTCAGAGATCCTTTGTTTGAGCTGAGAAAGAGACAGGAGCGGTTTGTAAAGCTGCAGGGTTGATGAGGAAGGGAATAACTCCGATAAGGTTGTTAACTTTCACTAATAGTTTAAACTTAACATGTTCATGGTCATTGATACTTGGGATGATGGTGTATTCAGAGAGCCAGTCTTCACAAAGAAAGATGTCCTGTGTGGCTATGAGATATGTCTTAAAAAATTTAACTTCTTCATCTGCACTACCTTATTTCATTATTCAACAGGCCTTGTTAGTTAAGATTGGAAATATGAAATTCTACTGTAAATATATTAGAGTGAACTATGCAAATATAACTTCTGAACTTGTATTTAATTACCTGCTGTTTTCTTTGTGCTTGAAGTATATCTTCTTCTTCAGCCCATCACCCCTACAGGGCCATAGGCCGCTGAGAGCAGCTCACTAGAATCCTCTGTCCTGGGAAGATTATTAAAATACTCCACATTATCTCAAGTTGCCTTGTTAATTTTGCATCCAATACTTTCAGAGTTGCATTAGAATTTCAATTTTGATAGACAGTTTTATTACGCACATTGTCTTATTTTGTTGTTACTGCCAAGTCAAAATATTGTATCCATTTTCTCATCCAAGTCATTTGAGTGTCCAATGCCCCTATTTTTAGCTTCCCATCATAAAATTAAGTAGTTGATGTAATCGTGAGGCACTGGGCATCTTGTTAGCTGTTGTTTAAAATATTTTGACATCTGATAATAGGTGATGTTGCTCATGTGTGATCCAGAACTCGATGTTTACCTTCACTCTGCTGTAACCTAAACCTTCTTTTCTTGGATAATACAGAGAATTTGCTAAAGCAATATATCAAGAGACTCACAAACATCCCCTTCCAGTCTCAGGTCAACCATCTGTCTTCCTCAGTAACAAAAAGAAACTTTGTGACAAAAGAAGATGTGAGCTCCAAATGTTCAATTTACAACTGAGGGAGAAATTAAGGTACTTTTATTTTTGTTATTTGTTATTGCCTGTATATCACTGTAAGTTTCTATATTTTATTGGTGGTCCGGTGGACTTATGTAAGGATGTAAACTGTAAGTACAGTATTCAGGCAAAAAGTAAACCATGGGTGGGATCCAGGGAATTTTAATATGTGGACTCATAGTGAGTGGATATTTAAAAAGGGATTAGTTCTAAAGATGTAAGATAGTTAGAGTCTAACCCACCATCTTCAGAGTTTAACACACCAGGGCAGCAGCCAACTGGCTACCCGAAGGTTTATTAGCATTTGAAACACTTAAATAAAACTAATAGTCTTTGATCCCGGCAATGAAAGGGTTAACATATGAGGGACCGTTTGATGGCTCTGGGCCTGTACTCATTGGAGTTTAGAAGAAGGGTGGGAGGGAGGCGAATCTCGTTAAAATCCATCGAACACTGAAGTGTCTAGATGAGTTGGATGTGGAGAGGATGTTTCCTATAGTGGGGGGCATCGAGGACCAGAGGGCACAGCTCCAGAGTACAAAGATGTCCCATTAGAACGGACACAAGGAGGAATTTCTTTAGCCAGAGGGTGATGAGTCACTGGAATTCATTGCCATGATCGGCTGTGGAGGGCAAGTCATTGAGTATATTTAAAGTGGAGGTTGATTAAGGTGACAAAGGTTACAGGGTGAAGGCAGGAGAATGGGGTTGGTAAAATGAGCCAAGATGGAATGGCAGACCAAACGTGGATGAGTTATGGGAGCAGAATGGCCTAATTGTACCCCTATATCTCATGATACTCTGATCTCCAGACAGTTTGCACTTATGGAGAAATATCTCAAGTGCTGCTGTAAAATCATCAGCTCAGTGGAAGATGCTCTTTGGTGTGCCTGCAACTTGTTGGTCTTCCAGTGCAATGAGATGCAGGTTAGGGAATGCAGCTGCTAGGCTGTAGGAGTATATACTGAGGGACAGAGTGAAGAACGGCGCAGCCTTTGTCGAGAAGGACAGCAATCTGTTGGTCTGCTACTGGATGGTGAGGGGCTCAGCCTCACCAACAATTAAGGTGTGTATCATCCAATGGTGGCAATGATGCCTTAACATGGTGACTTATACAGTATGTACTTAGATAATAATATTTATTTTGAACTTTGGACTTATTATTGACATGCTAAAATATTAACATGCTAAAAGTACAGGTGTATACAACCAGTAACACTATGAATGGTTCACCTGAATGACATTATAATGTAGAGAAACTTATAAAGTTTTAGTACTTATTGTTTTTTATGAATAAAGAATATTTTTGAAATAAAATTAACAAAAGCACTGAAGACAGATTTTATCCTTGATCTAGTGGATTGAATCTTCTGGTCTTTTGGTCTGAATGCTCCCCACATGACTCTAACCCACGCCTGACTGACAGAACATCTCTCCTGGCTAATTATACTACTCTGTATCAGTAAAACATAACATGTAAGGAAATACAAATTCTGAGTTAAAACTGCACTTTTGCAGACATATCTTCAGTGTTAATATAACTAGGCATATAGTTCCTGTCACATCTCTCTCTTTTATACACAGTAACAGAATTAATCGACACTCAAGTCTCAGGAGATATTTCAAACTCAAGTCCTAGACACTAGAAAGAAGGATGGTGCTCTTGCGAACATAAATCCTTCCTTTTAAATTAGGTCATCAGCGTCTGTGTGGCTTCCTTTCTGATGTGGGGTTAAAATGTAGCATCATTCTCAAAACAACATGAACATTTATTTTGACACCAGGCTATAGAAATAGTAGGTTGCCTAAAACATTGTCATGTTGCTGAATTCAGTTTAACAGTTTAACTTGCTTTATGATCTCCTGCAACGAGAGAATGTTCCCTGCTCATATCACCCGTTACTAAAACATTTACAAGTAAAGGCTCTCAGAACACTTTCATGGGAATTTATGCAGGACTCACACCACCAGGTTCAGGATCAGTCACTACCCCTCAACCATCAGGCTCTTGAACCAAAGGGGATAACTACACTTGTCCCATTAATGTTCCCACAACCTGTGGACTCACTTTCAAGGGCTTTTCATTTCATGTTCTCAATGTTTATTGTTTATTTATTTATTCTGATGATTTATTTTGCTTTGTATTTGCACAGTTTGTTGTCTTTTGCACACTGGTTGAACACCCAAGTTGATGTGGTCTATCATTGATTCTATTATGGCTATTATTCTGTAATGGATTTATTAAGTATGCCCGCAAGAAAATGAATCTCAGGGTTGTACATGGTAGCATTAATATACTTTGATAATGAATTTACTTGGAATTTTTTAACGTTGCATTCTTTCCAAAACCCAAGAGTTCAAACGGCAAAATAGTAGTACACATTTTATCATTATTAACTCTGGCCATTGACTTCCACAGGAAGAGAAAGGTAGAACTTGCATTATGCATTCTTTTGGTACGCACCAAGTTCCAATTCTTCTTTTGGTCTAAATTATTCAGTTGTTAAGCCATGAACAAACCACTGATGACTTTAACTTCATGAACCAAAGGAGTCTCTGTTTACATTAGTCCACACACCCACAGTCCCCTCAGATCTAAAACATCTTAATTTCTGTTCACCTTTTACTTTTAACGTTACCCTGTGAATTCAAAGTCAGCCCTACCTTCAGGTGTACTGTTCATCCATTTCTTAATGCTATTCCATGAATGCTCCTCTTGTCTCACACCATTTTGCTGTTGAGAGCTATATAGCGTTTCTAAAGTAAATTGGACAGGGTTGTAATCAGAGATCACTATCTCCCGACTATGTGGTGAACACTTCTGAACATCAACATGATGTACTGTGATATTACAAGATTGATATCAGTTAATAGGGAATTGATTAAACAATTGTCTTCCTTCGAAAGAATCATTTTCATGTGTACTGAATGAATTTAAATCTATTCTGATGAACTTGCATAAAAAGCATAAGAAGATAGATGGACTAATTTTATTTCTAATTAAAGCTACCGACGGATATGTCTTCCATATCATTACCTGTGTTCATATTTCTCTGCAGGTTTGAACTTTACCATTATCAGAAGCAGATTTGGGTTTAATATCATTGGCATATGTGGTGAAATTTGTTGGCTTTGCAGAAGCAGTACAGTCCAACAAATAATAATAGAGAAAGAAACCTATGAATTTCAGAAGTATATATAATAAATAGATAAAATTAAATCAGTAGTGAGGTAGTGTTCATGGATTGAATTTCTATTCAGAAATTCGTTGGCAGAGAGGTAGAAGCTGTTCCTGAATTGTTGAGTGTGTGCCTTCATGCTTCTGTACCTCCTTCCTGATGGTATCATTGAGAACAAGGCATGAGCTGGGTGATGGAGGTCCTTAATAATGGATGTTCCTTTATTTGAGGCATCACTCTTTGATGATGTCCTGGATACTACGAAGGATAGTGCTCATGATGGAGCTGACTGTTTACAACACTCTGCAGCTTACTTCGATCCTGTGTGTAATACCCACTCCCCCAATACCAGACAGTGATGCAACTAGCTAGAATGCTCTCCACAGTACATCTGTAGAAATTTTCAAGTGTTTTTGTTGACAAACAAATCTTCTCAAACTCCTAATGAAATATAGCTGCTGTTGTATCTTCTTTGTAGCTACACCAATATGTTGGTTCCAGGTTAAATCCTCAGAGATATTGACACCCAGGAATTTGAATTTGCTCACTCTTTCCACTTCTGATCCCCCTATGAGGACTGGTGTGTGTTCCCTCACCTTACCCTTTCTGAAGCTCTTTGGTCTTATTGATGTTGAGTACAAGGTTGTTCCTGCGACACCACTCAACTAGCTGATATATCTCACTCCTGTACGTCCTCTCAACATCAGCTGAAATTCTGCCAACAATGATTGTGTGTCGTTAGCTAATTTATTGATGGCATTTGAGCTACGCCTACCACACTGACATGGGTATGGAGAGAGTGGAGCAGTGGGCTAAGCACATATCCTTAATCAATATTGAATTTTCCATTGCTTTCAAATATTGTAGAAGACTTATACATTTTATGCAAAACAGCATTTTGGTGTGGCTTCTACTCAACTGCCTTAATCACAACTCAGTATGTTTTGAAATAGTTATACGTAAGGATATAATTATACCTTGAGGGAAGTACCAAAAAGGGAGTTGGCACCTACAACAGGATAAGACAGGAGTTAAGGTACATTGACTGGGAGTAGCTGCTGTTGGACAAGTCCTTGTCTGCGAGTTGCTTGAGGACCAGCCAGTAACTGTTCAGGATTTGTATGTTCTGGTAAGAGTAAGGACAAAGATAATAAAACAAGGAAATCTTGGATGATCCAAGACATCTTAAACTGGGTTGGGAAGATAAAGGGAACATACATAAAACCTAGGAAGCTAAACTATGATTGGGCCCTTGTTGTTGAGGTCCTCAGCTCGTCAGGTTAACCATGGATATTGCGTCCTAGCAGTCTATATGACACACAAGCTGGAGCAGTATGATATGAAGAGTAAGCTATGGTTCACGTGGCAGGCTCCCCCCCTTTCTCCACAGCTGATGAATCCAAATGAACAGTAGGGACCAATACATTTTGGCAGCAGCTGCAATGAAGGAATTGCTGGGTCAGTGTTGAACTCTATGTAGGACTGCCTTAGGGACTCGAGCTCTGGATTTTTCCTCAGGGTTTACTCCCGAGGCCCTCTCCATGAGTGGGCATTGCCACAAGGCAGTGAAGGTTTGAAATCAGAGTTTTTCTTCTCGAAGGTGAACTGCCAACCACTGCTGATGAGCTCCATCTGTCTGAAGGGCCCTTGTAGAATATAATAATATCAGATAAGTGCTGAAGCTGGCAATTAGGAAGACCAAAAGGGGTCATAAAATGTCCTTGGAAAGTAAAATCAAGGAGAATCCAAGACATTATATACATGATAAGACAAAGAGGATTTAGAGAGGATGTTTCTTATGGGGGGGGGGGGTGGGAGTCTAATACACAGCCTCAGAATAGGGATGTGTACTTTTAAAATAGAGATAAGGGGGATTTTCTTTAACCAGAGATGGGTGAATCTGTGGAATTCATTGCCTCAGGTGGCTGAGGAAGCCAAGTCTTTATGTATACTGAAGGCAGAGGTTGATAGATTCTTTATTAGTTAGGGCATGAAAGGATACGGGGAGAAGGTAGGAGATTGGAGCTCAGAGGGAAAATGGATCAGCCATGATGAAATTACACAGCAGACTCAAAGTGCCAAATGGCTTAATCCAACTCTATATCTTACATTGTTATGGCCTTGTAAGTAAGGAGAGAGTAGGGCCCACTCAAAGGTAAAGGAGGGAATTTGTGCTTAGAGTCATACCTCAGTCAGTGGCTGAGGTATGAAATTAGTATTTAGATTTGTTATTTCTCAATAAAAAAGAAAATACACTGAGACATGCTAGTATGCTCGGACATTTTGAGATCAGATATCAGGTAGTGCTAGGTCTCCTGAAGAGCATTAAGACAGGTGGGTCCCCATGGCCTGATTGCATATATCCCTGTCTATAGTGGTTTAACGGGGCACGACTGCGCAAGAGCGTGGAGGTCGGCCAGTGAGAACAGTGGGAAGAGTTTAAAAATCAAGCAGAGTTTAAAGCTGATGATTATTTCTTCAGCAGTTTGAACAGGGCACGACTGCCCATCGCCCTCTATTTTTCTAAGCTCCATATATCCATCCAGGAGTCTTTTAAAAGACCCTATCATTTCCACTTCCACCACCGCTGCCGGCAGCTCATTCCATGCGCACACCATTCTGTGTAAAAAACTTACCCCTGACATCTCCTCTGCACCTACTTCCAAGCACCTTAAAACTGTGCCCTCTTGTGCTAGCCAGTTCAGCCCTGACAAAAAGCCTCTAACTATCCACATGATCAATGTCTCTCATTATCTTGTACACCTCTATCAGGTCACCTCTCATCCTCCATCGCTCCAAGGAGAAAAGGCCAAGTTCACTCATCCTATTCTCATAAGGCATGCTCCTCAATCCAGGCAACATCCTTGTAAATCTCCTCTGCACCCTTTCTATGGTTTCCACGTCCTTCCTGTAGTGAGGTGACCAGAACTGAGCACAGTACTCCAAGTGGAGTCTGACCAGGGTCCTATATAGCTGCAACATTACCTCTTGGCTCTTAACCTCAATCCCATGATTGATGAAGGCCAATGCACCATATGCCTTCTTTACCACAGAGTCAACCTGTGTAGTAGCTTTTAGCGTCCTATGAACTTGGACCCCAAAATCCCTCTGATCCTCCACACTGCCAAGAGTCTTGCTGTTAATGCTATACTCTGCCATCGTGTTTGCCGTACCAAAATGAACCACATCACACTTATCTGGGTTGAACTCCATCTGCCACTTCTCAGCCCAGTTTTGCATCCTATCAGTGTCCCATTGTAACCTCTGACAGCCCTCCACACTATCCACAGCACCCCCAACCTTTGTTTCATCAGAAAATTTATTAATCCCTTTATGTCATCTGCAAATTTACTAACCCAAGCATCCCCTCATTAGTAATAGCAACTGTACTCACTTCTGCCCCATGACAGTTTTGACCCTCCGGCATACTGGTAGTGTCCTCCACAGTGAAGACTGTTGCAAAAATATGCATCATCTGCTACATCCTTGCCCCCCATTACTATCTCTTCAGCATCATTTTCCAGTCGTCTTATATATACTCTTGCCTATCTTTTACTCTTTACATTCCTGAAAGAACTTTTGGTATCCTCTTTAATATATTGGCTAGCTTATCTTTCCCTCCTTATGATTTTTTTTAGTTGCTTTTGTGGGTCTTTAAAAGCTTCCCAATCCTCTATCTTTTACTCTATTCTATACACTTTCTTTGGATTTTATGTTGGATTTGACTTCTGCTGTCAGCTGCAGTTGTGTTACCCTGACTTCAGAATACTTCTTGGTCCTTCATCTTTGGTGAGCTCCTCTCCAATGCCTCTGTAAGGGCCTTTACTCCACTGTAATACTGATACATTTGACTTCAGATTCTCCCTCTCAAATTGTAGGGAAAATTCTATCGTATTATTATTACTGTCATCTAAGGGTTCCTTTACCTTAAGCTCCTTAATCAAAACTGGGCTGTTACACAACATCCAATCCAGAAAAGCTGATCTCCTCATGGACTTATCTACAAGCTGGTCTAAAAAACCATCTTGTAGACACTTTACAAATTCTCTCTCTTGGAATTCACCTCATTTTCCTAATCTACTTTCACATTGAAATTCCCCATGAATATTACAGCATTATCTTTTGACTTCTCTTTTCTAGCTTCTATTTGTACGTTATGGCTACTGTTCAGAGGCTTGTATATAACTCCTTTTTACCCTTGCAACTTCTTTAGGATCCACAAGAATTTTATACCTTCCATTCCTATGTAACCTCTTCCTAAGGATTTAATTTTATTTTTTACTAGCAGAGCCACGCTACCTCCTCTGCAGACCTGCTGTCGTTTCAATACAATGTGCATCCTTGGATGTTAAGCTCCCAGCTATAATATTTTTTCAGCCAGGACTCAATGCTGCCCATAATGTCATACCTGCCGATTTCTAACTGCGCTACAAGATCACCTAACTTATTCTGTATAGTTTGTGCATTCAAATATAACACCTGTATTCATCACCCTTTTTGATTTTGTCTCCCTGTTACACTGCTACTCATCCCACTGTCTGCAATTTTGCCCTGTTACCTGCTTGTCCTTCCTAACAGTCTCACTACACAATGCCTCCGCTTGCACGCCTACTGCCTCATTCTCAGCCCTATCACTCCAGTTCTGTCCACCTGCCAAGTAAGCTTAAACCCTCCCCAACAGCTCTAGCAAACTTGCCCCCAAAAATATGGGTCCCCTTAGGTTCAGGTGCAAGCTGTCCCTTTTGTACAGATCATACTTTCCCCAGAAGAGATCCTAGTGATCCAGAAATCGGAACCCTTGCCCCCGTGCCAGTTCCGCAGCCATGCATTCATCTACCACATGATTCTATTGTTACCCTCACTGGCACATGGCACAGGCAACAGTCCTGAGGTTACTACCATTGACGTCCTGCCTTTCTGCTTTCTATCTCGCTCCCTTTGAGAGACAGTGTAGAGACACGCCTTTACCAAAGGAGATGTAAAGTGCTCCTTCCCTCCGCTAGCCTGCAGGTCACCCTTGGGCGAGGTGTAGCACCTTTTTAGTCACCCAGTCTGGGTCACAGAGGCCATGGGAGCAGGTGGTGGATGGTCATATGAGCAGCTGGTGCATACCACAAGTCTTGGTTATGCAACCACTGATGTCAAGGCAGACAATCTCTGAAGAGTATTGATGATGGTTGGGGACACCTGTCTTTTAAAGACACTGCTCAGAAGAAGGGAATTCTGTAGAATTTGCCAAGAACAATCATGGTCTTAGACCATGATCACCCATGTCATATGACATGGCACATAATGATGATGACGACCTAGCTCCCCAAATATCTCTCTTCAAGTCCTTCTCCCTTTTGCCACCTACTGATTGGTTGCCAATATGCCAAATACTCCTGTTCTTACCCTGACTGGCTCATGGCACAGACAGTAATCCAGAGATTACTATCCAGGCAGGTCCGTTTTTCAGCTTTCTATCGAGCTCCCTAAAAATCTCTCTTCAGGAGCTCCTCGCCTTTCCCACCATTGTCATTGGTGCCAAAATGTATCAAGACTTCTGGCTAATCCCCCTCTCCCTTTAGAAAACCATGGACCTGATCCAAGATGTCCCTGATCCTGGAGGCAACATACCATCCGGGTGTCTCTATCGTGTCCACAGAATCTTGTGTCTCATCATTTAACTGCAGAATCCCCTATCTCTACTGCAGTCTTCCTTCTTCTCCCTTCCCTTCTGACTCAGTTGTTGTGGCTCCCCACTGTAGGTCATTTTCCCCAACAGCATCCAAAGTGAATTATTTATTATTGAGGGGAACAGCCACAATGGTACTCTGTACTGGATGCCCATTTCCTGCCCCTCTCTTGATAGTTGTCAGGATACTTGCCTCCGGTAAATTAAGGGTGACCACCTCCTCAGTTTCCAAAGATCACTGAACTGCAGCTGCAGTTCCTTAACACATTCTCTGAGGAGCTGCAGCTCGGTGTACATACGGTTGGTCATGATGTCTTCCTGAATTCCCACATCTCATACAAAAAACACAACACAGACTCCAGAACTATCCTCACTGCACTGATGATGATGGCATCTGTTAGTCTCCCGAGACCATGGATCTGTGCCTGGAAAGTCTTGCTTCAGTCTGGAGTGTCCTCTCCAGGGCGCAGGCCTGGGCAAGGTTGCATGGAAGACCGGCAGTTGCCCATGCAGCGAGTCTCCCCTCTCCACGCCACCGATGTTGTCCAAGGGAAGGGCAAGGGCCGATACAGCTTGGCACCAGTGTCATCGCAGGAGTTGCCAGAGCGAGGTTGAAGGCAACGTCGGACAGCCTTAGGGACTCCAGCTCCGGATTTGTCCTCAGGGTTTACTCCCGAAGCCTTTCCCATGAGTGGGTATGACCACAAGGCAGCGGAGGTTTGAAATCAAAGTTTTCCCTCTCTCAGATGGACTGCCTTCCCAGGCTGACGAGCTCCATCTACCCGCACTGCACTAACCGTGCACTAACGGATGAAGAACGAAGAATGAAAAAGGAGAAACTTAAAAGATACTTACCTTGCTCAAGCCTGTTCCCTTTGAAGCCTGATGAGGCAAAACCTCCCCACTCTAACACTGGTCCACTCACACAATGGTTGCTCCATTTGTCCCTGCCTTAATTTTATTTGACCTTGGTAACAAATCGCGGTTTGATTGGGCTGTCGGAAAAAAGCCGAAAGCCTGCGAATGCTGTTCTTTAAATCTCTCTCACCGACCTGTATGTTTTCTTCTCTCCCACTCCTGATTTGATTGCGGTGCCAGGGAATTCAGAATTGGAATCAGGTTCGTTGTCACTGGCATATGTTGTAAAATTTGTTGCTTTGTGGTAAGTACAATGCAAGGCATAAAAATACTACAATAAAAAATAAATAAACAGTGCAAAAGAGGAATAAAGAGCAACACACGCAAGTGCTGGAAGAACTCAGCAGGCCAGGGAGCATCTTTGGAAAAGAATACAGTCGACATTTCAGGCTATTGTGTGTAGTTTTCATCACCTAATTACAGGAAGGATATTAATAAGGTTGAAAGAATGCAAAGAAGGTTTACAAGGATGTTGCTGGGACTTGAGAAACTGAGTTACAGAGAAAGGTTGAATAGGTTCGGACTTTATTCCCTGGAGTGTAGAAGAATGAGGGGAGATTTAATAGAGGTATATAAAATTATGATGGGTATAGATAAAATGAATGCAAGCAGAATTTTTCCACTGAGGCTAGGGGAGAAAAAAAAACAGAGGACGTGGGTTAAAGGTGAAGGGGGAAATGTTTAAAGGGAACATTGTGGGGGGGGGGTGCTTCTTCACACAGAGAGTGGTGGGAGTGTGGAATGAGTTGCCAGTTGAAGTGGTGAATGCAGGCTCACTTTTAACATTTAAGAAAAACTTGGACAGGTACATGGATGAGAGGTGTATGGAGGGATATGGTCCAGGAGCAGGTCAGTGGGACTAGGCAGAAAAATGGTTTGGCACAGCCAAGAAGGGCCAAAAAGCCTGTTTCTGTGCTGTAATGTTCTATGTTTCTATGGTTCTATGAGACTCTACATTAGAACTTCTGATGAAGATATCCTGACAAAGTGTCTCAGCCCAAAATGGCGACTACACTATTTTCCATTAATGCTGCCCGGCCTGCTGAGTTCCTCCAGCATTTTGTGTGTGTTGCTTGGATTTCTAGCATGTGCAAATTTTCTCCTGTTTGTGAGAGGAATAACAAGGTAGTGTTCATCAGGATTCTGATGGCTGAAGGGAAGAAACTGTTAAGGGATGACCTTAGTCAAACATATAAGATCTAGAAGTGCTGGATAGGGATGGTTTCATGGGTGAGAAAATCTCAGATAAGGTGTAAGGTAAGGATCTGGTCATCTAAGGGTGAGGTACATGGGAATTTCTTCTCGCAGAGTGGTGAATCTCAGGAGCTCTCTGCCTCAGCAGCCGGCAGAAACGGGATCAGTGGAGATGGAGGAGCCTTTGATAGATTGAGATATAGAGTGTTATGCAAAAATAATACAGGAGAGGAGGTGCAATCATCATGGATGAACCAATAGTGGGGCAGGTGTGAAGGGGCTGATGGCCCGTCTTTATCCTATTTGCTTATATCCTGTTTATCAAGCTCAGTGAGGTAAGTGATGAATGAGTTTGTATGCGTCAGTGCATCTGTAGAATGACCTCTTATTGCATGAAATTAACTGTGACATTTGGCCTTGTGGAAGATTAAAGATCCATCAGTGTAAGAATCATTTATACATAATCAGTTTGTACTCACTGGTGACTTCAAGCCTGCAGTGAGTGCTTTTGTGCAACGTGTGAGATAATACTAGATACTGTCACAGGTGCCTCTGGGACTCCTGCTGCCCAGTTTCTCGTGGCAAAGCAGTGCAACAGGCTTGCTATCTACAGAAACAGTCTCAATGAAAGTGAGTGTAGCTGGGAGCTACCTCTGATTAATTTGCAATGTATTCGCTGCAACGCAGGAGAGAAGAGATTTGAGATTCACAATTTAAGGTGCGATTTTCAAGATGGCTTCTTGTCATGCCTCAGCAAACAAGTGTAAAGGGGAACAAAATGATTGTTGCTGCAGATCTGATGCAACATAAATAAAAACACAATAAGCATAAAGAACAAAATAAAAACAGGAAAACAAAAACACAGTAAGCTTAACTATAACAGTAATCCTATTTATTGACTAGGGCCTTCTGGTCCTTTGAGCCACACCACCCAGCAACTCCCGAATAATTTCCTGCCTAATTATGGGACAATTTACAATCACCCAACTAACCTATCACCTTGTACATCTTTGGATTGTTGGAGGAAACTGGAGCACCCAGAGGAAGCCTATCCAGCCACGGGGAGAACGTACAAACTACTTACAGACAGCGGCGGAAATAGAACCGGGGTCAGCTGTACTGTAAAGCATTGTACTAACCACTACACTACCACACTGCCCCATATACACAACACCACACACAAAATGCTGGTGGAACACAGCAGGCCAGGCAGCATCTATAGGGAGAAGCGCTGTCATCGTTTTGGGCTGAGACCCTTCGTCAGGACTCACCGAAAGGAAAGATAGTAAGAGACTTGAAAGTAGTGGGGTGAGGGGGAAATGTGAAATGATAGGAGAAAACTGGAGGGGGTGGGATGAAGCTAAGAGCTGGAAAGGTGATTGGTGAAAGTGATATAGAGTTGGAGAAGGGAAAAGATCATGGGACGGGAGGCCTCGGGAGAAAGAAGGGGGGGAGGGGAAGCACCAGAGGGAGATGGAGAACAGGCAAACAACTAAATATGTCAGGGATGGGGTAAGAAGGGGAGGAGGGGCATTAACAGTAGTCAATGTTCATGCCATCAGGTTGGAGGCTACCCAGCCAGTATAAAAGGTATTGTTCCTCCAACCTGAGTTTGGATTCATCTTGACAGTAGAGGAGGCCATGGACAGACATATCAGAATGGGAATGGGACGTGGAATTAAAATGTGTGGCCACTGGGAGATCCTGCTTTCTCTGGTGGACCGAGCGTTGGTGTTCAGCGAAACGGTCTCCCAGTCTGCGTTGGGTCTTACCAATATATAAAAGATGGGTTGTACAGTATGTATCCAAAATGACACTAGGTGATATGTATGTAATAGTGGTGGGATAATGGGTGGGGGAATCAATCAGTCTGATGTTTTAGGGGAAGTTGATGCATCACAACAACCATTTTGACACCATGAGGAGGGGTATTAGCGAGAGATTGAAGGATGGGCTGAGAAAGTGTATTGGTAAAAGCTAATGGTTGTGAAATGAGTTGATTGAGGAATTGTGCTTCAAGTTCAAGTTGAATTGTCATTCAACCATACACATGAATGCAGCCAAATGAAACAGCATTCAGCCTGGAGCCAAGGCACAAAACACAATACCATCAGCACATGACACAAGGCACGTGTTGCACATATAATTATGATTGCAGAAAAATATGCAGTCATACAAAAAATAATAATGGTGTAGTCCAAGTCCCTGAGTGTCATGGCTTGTAGATTGATGGTACATGGGATGTTGTCCTGGAGCCATGTTTCTGCAACAGCAAATATGTAGCAGTTCTCATCACACACTAGATAACTGCATTCAAGTTTCTCTTCACTGGAGGGCAGCATTGGCAGGAAAGGCCGGGCCCAAAGTCCGCAAAGATTTCAGTGCATCCAATGTGCCTCTGCTCTCTCCCAAATTGCCTCTGGCATCTCCTCTGTGGCACGAGAGCCTGGTCTCTGCAGCAGCCGAGGCCACGCAGCCCCCTGATTTAAATAGCTTTAAGAAGGCAGAATGAGTGGTTTCAACATGACACTGGCACTTACTCAGCCTCTAAGATATGAGGTGATTTCCAGACCCTCTCTTGTGGCACCCATGCAGGTTTCCACCTCCTGCTGGCAACAACAGTGTCTCATTGCTTGCCCTTAGAACCTTGCTTTGCTTTCAGATTTAAAGATTAGCTTTATTTGTCACGTGCGCATTGAAACATCAAAGCATACAGTGAAACGTGTTGTTTGTATCAGCAACCGACACAGTCCGAGGCTCTGTTGGGGGCTGTCCACGAGTGTCACCATGCTTCCGGCACCAAGAACTTACTAACCCTAACACATAGTTCTGCGGAACGTGGCTGGAAACCCGGAGGAAATCCACACAGTCACGGGGAGATCACACAACCTCCTCACAGACTGTAACAGGAATTGAGCATTGATTTTACAGCTGGCACTGAAAAGCTTTCTGCTAACCACTACGCCACCGTGCAGCGAGGAGTTTAGCATTTGGACTCCGTCCTCGTATTCTTTGCAATTTGTGAATCTATCAAAAGGAGAGCTACAGTGCTCTTATGGTCTTTAAAATAGGATGTTGATCCCATGAGCATTGACATCGTTCCAGTGTGCAGCTGCTACAAGAAGATCTTGGAGGAGCAAATGTTTGGAGTGATTGATAGACTATCAATCATGGTGAACTGCAGCATAAAAACAGGTCCATCTAGTCTCTGCCAAATCCATTCCACCTGTACCTGGACTACAGCCCTCCATACCCCTCCCATCCATATACTTATGCATGCTTTAGTACTGTGTTCATGCACTAAAGTGCAGAATATTTCATTGCACTGTGCCTTATAGATGGTGGCGAGGCTTTAGGAAGATGGGGGGGAGGGGGGTGAACCACTTACTGCAGGGAAGCATGCCCCTGAATTGTAACACACTTACATGGTTGGTTCCACTCTGGCCAATATTACTTGCAATTGGGGACAGAGGTCGAAAAACGCTGTCAGTAAGAGATGGTGGTGTAACTTATACAAGACGGGAGCATAATTAGGCCATTTGACCCGTCAAGTTAGCACCACGATTTCATCATGGCTGATACCTTTCCCCTCTCATCTCAATCTCCTGCCTTCTCCCCATAGCCCTTCATGCAGGGTCTAATCATCCGCCTATCAACCTCTGCCTTAAATATACCCAGTAACTTGGCTTCCACAGCTGCATATGACAATGAATTCCAAAGATTCACCACCCTCTGGGTAAAGAAATTCTTCTTCATCTCGGTTTTAAATGAACGTCCCTGTACTCTGAGGTTTTGTCCATTAGACCATAAGACACAGGAGCAGACTTAGGCCATTCAGCCCATTGAGTCTGTTCCGCCATTCCATCATAGCTGGTCCTGAATCCCACTCAACCCCATATACCTGCCTTCTCGCCATATCCTTTGATGCCTTGACTAATCAGGAAATGATCAACTTCTGCCTTAAACATACCCACGGACTTGACCACTGCAGTCTGTGGCAGAGCATTCTACAGATTCACTACTCTCCAGCTAAAAAACTCTTCCTTGCCTCTCTTCTAAAAGGGCAACCTCAATTTTGAGTCTGTGCCCTCTAGTTCTGGATACTCCCATCATAGGAAAGATCCTCTCCACATCTAGCCCTTTCAATATTCAGTAGGTTTCAATGAGATCCCCCACCCCCGCATTCTTCTAAATTCCAGTGAGACAGGCCCAAAGCTGACAAGTGCTCCTCATATGTTAACCCCTTCATTCCTGGAATTATGCTTGTCTCCTCTGGTCTTAGACTCCCGAACCATAGGAAAAATCCTCTCCACATCCACTCTATCAAGGCTTTTCATATTTGATAGGTTTCGATGTGGACACCCCTCATTCTTCTGAATTTGAGTGAGTATAGGCCCAGAATCATCAAACACTCCTCATATAATAAGCCTTTCAATCCAGGAATCATTTTTTGTAAACCTCCTTTGAACCCTTCCCAATGACAGTTTATCTTTTCTTAGATAACAGGCCCAAAACTGCTCACAATTCTCCAAGTGAGGCATCACCAGAGCTTTATTAAGCATCATCAGTATCTTCAAGTCTATATGTGCAAGTTGGTCATTTCCTGGTACTAGAGAGACATTCATGTTATAAGCTGTTTATCAGATCATGTCTAGATATTGGCCAATATTTTTCATACAGACATAAATTATTCTATTATCAAAGAAATTATGGAAGAGCCTGAAGGTACCACATCTGATCTGAAGATGAGAGAGATGTTTAGAGCACAGTGAATCTGTTCATCTCTGACCAGCCATGTTGTACATTAAGCTGATGAGCTCTCTAGCATTATACTGTCTTTTTGTTGCAGGATATTCCGTGGCCAGCGACTTTGATCCTAATAAAATCAAAGCAGAACAAATCAATTAATAAATATTAATCACGATGCATTGTAGAAGGTCAAATTTATGTGGGATTTTTCTTTTATAATTCACTCGATGTTTTATGAATAAAGATCGGCTCTAAAATAATGACAATAGCAGTTTTGAATCTGCTCACAGATTTCTGCTTGTGATGTTATAGTGCTAACAATAGTCACAAATTAGCCCTATAAAAAGTGGTATCACATTAATGTTAAAACAATGCTCTTGTGATAAATTCTACTCAGGCTGCTCTGTGATCTATCCATAAGTTTGGCTGGAGAATTAAACTTAATTTGAATACCTATTTGTATAAATATGACAAGTAGATTTATTCAAAGCAACACATGCACACAATACTGGAGGAACTCAGCAGTTCGGGCTGAATCTCAGGAAATAAATGGAAAGTCGATGTCTTGGGCCAAAACCCTTCTTCAGGACTGAGAAGAAAGGGGGAAGATGCTAGAAAAACATGCTGGGGGTGGGGTGGGGTGGGGAGAAGGCTAGCTGGAAGGTGATAGGTGAAGCCAGGTGGGTGGGAAAGGTAAAGGGCTGGAGAAGAAAGAATCTGATAGGAGAAGAGAGTGGTCCATAGGAGTAAGGAAAAGAGGATGGACCCGGGGATTCCCTGTGGAGGAAGTGCTCCTTGTGGAAAGTGAGGCGGGGTTGTGGGGGCGGGGGGAATAGTTTTGGAAGAAGACAGCGAGGCTTTGAGAGGAAGTGCGGCAGTGGCCATTTTCAAATTGCTTTTCAGATCGGAGTTCTGAGAGGCGGGACTGCGCAGGCGCGTGAAGGAGGCCCGGGAAGGAGGGAAGATATAAAAAGAACGCAGCCTTAAGCAGCGGGCAGCTTCGTTTGCGGGCAGTGGAGTGAGCCAGGAGCAGAGTGTAGGGCTTGGGCTCAGAGGGCTTAGGCGGAAGAGGGCACAGTAGGCTTATCTTTTAGTTCTTGTTATTGTCAGTTATTTGGGAAGTATGAGTGTGAGGGCAGCTTGTTGTTCTCGGTGTCGGATGAGGGAGGTCCTGGAGTCTCCTAGCCTCCCGGACGTCCACATCTGCGCCAGGTGCGCCGAACTGCAGCTCCTGAGGGACCGAGTTAGGGAACTGGAGCTGCAGCTCGATGACCTTCGCCTGGTCAGGGAGAGTGAGGAGGTGATAGAGAGGAGTTACAGGCAGGTGGTCACTCCGGGGCTACGGGAGGCAGATTGGTGGGTCACGGTCAGGAAGGGGAAGAGGCAGGTACTAGAGAGTACCCCAGTGACTGTACCCCTTGACAATAAGTACTCATGTTTGAGTACTGTTGGGGGGGCAGCCTACCTGAAGGAAGTGACAGTGGCCGGGCCTCCGGCACAGAGGACAGCCCTGTAACTCAGAAGGGTAGGATTAGAAGAAAGAGGACCATAGTAATAGGGGACTCGATAGTCAGGGGTTCAGACAGGTGGTTCTGTGGAGGGGATCGGGAGATCCGGATGGTAGTTTGCCTCCCTGGTGCCAGGGTTCGGGATGTTTCTGATCACATCCAAGATATCCTGAAGTGGGAGGGTGAGGAGCCAGAGGTCGTAGTACATGTAGGTACCAATGACATAGGTAGGAAAGGGGAAGAGGTCCTAAAGCGGGAGTGTAGGGAGTTAGGAAGGCAGTTAAGAAGAAGGACTGCAAAGGTAGTAATCTCGGGATTACTGCCTGTGCCACGCGACAGTGAGAGTAGGAATGGAATTAGGTGGAGGATGAATGCGTGGCTGAGGGATTGGAGCAGTGGGCAGGGATTCAAGTTTCTGGATCATTGGGACCTCTTCTGGGGCAGGTGTGACCTGTTCAAGAAGGACGGGTTACACTTGAATCCTGGGGGGACCAATATCCTAGTGGGGAGGTTTGCTAGGGCTACAGGGCAGACTTTAAACTAGTAAGATGGGGGGGGGGGTGGGAAACAATTTGAGGAAACTATGGGAGAGGAGGTTAGTTCACCAGTAGAGCAAGTAAGTAGACAGTGTGTGAGGGAGGAAAGGCAGGTAATGGAGAAGGGATGCGCTCAGCCCGAAGATGTAGGGGAGAAGAAAGAAAAGGATAATAAATTTGAATGCATTGTTAGGGATGAAAAGAGAGGAGGAGGTGGAGAGTATCTTAAATGTATCTATTTTAATGCTAGGAGCATTGTAAGAAAGGTGCATGAGCTTAAAGCGTGGATTGATACCTGGAATTATGATGTTATAGCTATTAGTGAAACATGGTTGCAGGAAGGGTGTGATTGGCAACTAAATATTCCTGTATTTAGTTGCTTCAGGTGTGACAGAGTAGGAGGGGCCAGAGGAGGAGGTGTTGCATTGCTTGTCCAAGAAAATCTTATGGCGGTGCTTTGGAAGGATAGATTAGAGAGCTCCTCTAGGGAAACTATTTGGGTGGAATTGAGGAATGGGAAAGGTGTAGTAACACTGATAGGAGTATATTATAGGCCACCTAATGGGGAGCGTGAGTTGGAAGAGCAAATGTGTAAGGAGATAGCAGATATTTGTAGTAAACTCAAGGTGGTGATTGTGGGAGATTTTAATTTTCCACACGTAGATTGGGAAGCTCATTCTGAAAAAGGGCTGGATGGTTTAGAGTTTGTGAAATGTGTGCAGGATAATTTTTTGCAACAATACATAGAAGTACTGACTAGAGATGGGGCAGTGTTGGATCTCCTGTTAGGGAATGCGATAGGTCATTGTATGTGTTGGGGAGCACTTCGGGTCCAGTGATCACAATAGCATTAGCTTCAATATAATTATGGAGAAGGACAGGACTGGACCTAGAGTTGAGATTTTTGATTGGAGAAAGGCTAACTTTGAGGAGATGCGAAGGGATTTAGAGAGAGAGTGGATTGGGTCAAGTTGTTTTATGGGAAGGATGTAATAGAGAAATGGAGGTCATTTAAGGGTGAAATTATGGGGGTACAGAATCTTTATGTTCCTGTTAGGTTGAAAGGAAAGGTTAAAGGTTTGAAAGCACCATGGTTTTCAAGGGATATTAGAAACTTGGTTCGGAAAAAGAGGGATGTCTACAATAGATATAGGCAGCATGGAGTAAAGGAATTGCTCGAGGAATATAAAGAATGTAAAAGGAATCTTAAGAAAGAGATTAGAAAAGCTAAAAGAAGATACGAGGTTGGTTTGACAAATAAGGTGAAAGTAAATCCAAAAGGTTTCTACAGTTATATTAAAAGCAAGAGGATAGTGAGGGATAAAATTGGTCCCTTAGAGAAACAGGGTGGTCAGCTATGTGTGGAGCCAAGGGAGATGGGAGAGATTTTGAACGATTTCTTCTCTTCAGTATTCACTAAGGAGAAGGATATTGAATTGTGTAAGGTGTGGGAAACAAGTAAGGAAGTTATGGAACCTGTGACAATTAAAGAGGTGGAAGTACTGGCGCTTTTAAGAAATTTAAAAGTGGATAAATCTCTGGGTCCTGACAGGATATTCTCCAGGACCTTGAGGGAAGTTTGTTTAGAGATAGCAGGAGCTCTGACGGAGATCTTTCAGACGTCATTAGAAACGGGGATTGTGCCGGAGGATTGGCGTATTGCTCATGTGGTTCCATTGTTTAAAAAGGGTTCTAGAAGTAAGCCTAGCAATTATAGACCTGTCCGTTTGACATCAGTGGTGGGTAAATTAATGGAAAGTATTCTTAGAGATAGTATTTATAATTATCTGGATAGACAGGATCTGATTATGAGTAGCCAGCATGGATTTGTGCATGGAAGGTCATGTTTGACAAACCTTATTGAATTTTTTGAAGAAGTTACGAGGAATGTTGACGAGGGTAAGGCAGTGGATGTAGTCTATATGGACTTCAGCAAAGCCTTTGACAAAGTTCCACATGGAAGGTTAGTTAAGAAGGTTCAGTCGTTAGGTATTAATGCTGGAGTAATAAAATGGATTCAACAGTGGCTAGATGGGAGATGCCAGAGAGTAGTGGTGGATAATTGTTTATCGGGATGGAGGCCGGTGTCTAGCGGGGTGCCTCAGGGATCTGTTTTTGGCCTAATGTTGTTTGTAATATACATAAATGATCTGGATGATGGGGTGGTAAATTGGATTAGTAAGTATGCCGATGATACTAAGGTAGGAGGTGTTGTGGATAATGAGGTGGGTTTTCAAAGCTTGCAGGGAGATTTATGCCAGTTAGAAGAATGGGCTGAATGTTGGCAGATGGAGTTTAATGCTGAGAAATGTGAGGTTCTACATTTTGGCAGGAATAATCCAAATAGAACATACAGGGTAAATGGTAGGGCATTGAGGAATGCAGTGGAACAGAGAGATCTAGGAATAACAGTGCATAGTTCCCTGAAGGTGGAGTCTCATGTAGATAGGGTGGTGAAGAAAGTTTTGGAACGCTGGCCTTTATAAATCAGAGCATTGAGTACAGAAGTTGGGATGTAATGTTAAAATTGTACAAGGCATTGGTAAGGCCAAATTTGGAATATTGTGTACAGTTCTGGTCACTGAATTATGGGAAAGATATCAATAAATTAGAGAGAGTGCAGAGACGATTTACTAGGATGTTACCTGGGTTTCAGCACTTAAGTTGCAGAGAAAGGTTGAACAAGTTAGGTCTCTATTCATTGGAGCGTAGAAGGTTGAGGGGGGTGTTTAAAATTTTGAGAGGGATAGATAGAGTTGACGTGAATAGGCTGTTTCCATTGAGAGTAGGGGAGATTCAAACGAGAGGACATGATTTGAGAGTTAGTGGGCAAAAGTTTAAGGGAAACACGAGGGGGTATTTCTTTACTCAGAGAGTGATAGCTGTGTGGAATGAGCTTCCTGTAGAAGTAGTAGAGGCCAGTTCAGTTGTGTCATTTAAGGTAAAATTGGATAGGTATATGGACAGGAAAGGAGTGGAGGGTTATGGGCTGAGTGCGGGTAGGTGGGACTAGGTGAGATTAAGAGTTCGGCACGGACTAGGAGGGCTGAGATGGCCTGTTTCCGTGCTGTGATTGTTATATGGTTATATGGTTAAAGATATGTTTAGTGGTAGGATTTCTTTGAAGATGGCAGAAGTTGTGGAGGATAATGTGTTGGGTGACAAGAGGGACTCTATCACTGTTAACGCAGTGGAAAGATGGGGGTGTGTGGATTATTCAAACATTTTCAGACTTTGAATCAACCAAACTTTACCCCATTAACACTTCTGCATTAAAAATTACTGTGGGCGTTTTTAAAGCATTTATTAAGTGGTAAATCTTGCCATCTGTAGCTAAAAGTAGGTCAGGCACATTAAGCTAAAATTAATAACCACCAGGATCATCAAGAGAATTAAATTAAATTAGCAAAAGAAGGATGATATCAAAATGGAACTGACAGGTTCTCAAAGGAATAGCTTATAACCATTTTGTTGTAACACAAGTCACCAGTTTGTTAGTTGAAGGCATTTCGGGAGCCAACATGACTTCAAACTTGATATTACCACCGTTAAAGAAACAAATTATCAGGTCGAGATTACCTGAGCTGGACTGCAACAAGTTTTATAAATTTCTTTTACATTGCTTGCTCAGAGAGTGATGGTGTGCCCAGCCTGCTGCTATGCTGTGACCACATTCTGGACATGTTATTTCTGTATAAAATATGTGTAGCTACTCAATATAATCAGCTGATTTATGTGTAAATATGAAGGGGTAATTGCTTAAAGGATGGGATAATCATGGTGAGACGGAATGTGATAAAGACCCATCCCATCCCGGACACTGTCTGTTCAATCTCCTGTCATCCAGTAGGAGATACAGAAGAATCTTAGCCAACACAGTCAGATTGAGAACAACTTCTTCCCAAGGGTTGTTTTGCAGCTGAATAATGCAACACCCCCGCTTGCCAATGACCTCTGAGCGTTATGAACTACTGAAGTCACCTGTTGCATATAACTATGGGATTCATTTTTTAAAATTTAGCTGTGCTGCATGCATTGTAAATATCTATTTTGCACAGATTGGAGTAACACCACAATCTCATAGTCTGGAGCAATGACAATAAACTTCTATTCTATTCTATTCTGAGGCATGGTATTTAATATTCAGGAAAGCTGAAATAATTATTTTTTTAAAAGAAAACCTTCCAGATTTAATGCATGTATTTTCTAGTTATAAGCCCCAGACTGACACAAGGAGAAGAGCGAGAAAGGCCTGTGAGACGGTGAAAGGAGATTCAGGGGCTCCGATGAAAAGGCAGGAGTGATAGGTGCACAAAATGATTGCGGGATTATGAGGAAGCCTGTGCAGGGCTGAGAGATTGGTGGTTGGTAAGGGGAGGCCGGAGGGTGATGAGGGCAGATGGAACATTGAGGTATGGGAAGATCATGATGACCAAGCAAAGGAGGACAGCAGGTCAACAATCTTAGTGAGGGGTTGGACCAACATCATCCATCTTCCACATAGATTTGAATTGACTCTAGAATGTGAGTCATTCCCCTCAGACACACATCAATATGGAAGAAGAAGAGTAGATAAAGATGAGTAGAATAAAGTAGTCTGGCAAAATTAACCACAGCTTCATACTACCCTATCTATAGAACACGCCTTTTGAAGTCTTTTTCAAGGAGCTTTATGTTTGAAGCTGACATTTGATTCCTGTGTGACCTTTCGCACAAATATCATAAACCTTGCTTCACTGCCAGACAGGTTTGCTGTTGCTATTGAAATCTTCATCGACTGTATTTATTTTTCATCAAAAGCTTTAAAAGCTGATAGTGTATCTGTACAATATTAGCCAGCAGTCACTCCCTCCTTTCTGAAGGGCTTGCAGATTTTCCTGTGAAACATGCACAGCTCTGATGAAATATTCTCATGTAATTCACTTTCTACTGAAGGTTAACCTGTCCCTGAATAGGAATCCAGTGAGTTTTGCAATTAAACCAGAATTAATTCCATTCGGAAATAAAGGTCACTTTCTAGGATTATTTCAGCAATTTTGACACAACAGATAAAATAATCTAACAAATGCCAGGTAGAAATTGCAGTACGAGATTCAGATTCCCTAGCAGTTCTGCACTGATCAACAATCATTGAGGAAAGGTGAGACTGCCTGAAGCTACAAAAGAAGGTGAAAGATGATGGAGAAGAAATTCCTTGGCAGGAGACCATAAGTATTCAAGGTGTCCAGTCCAATTCTCTGACCTATCTTCTGACACAAGGAAGTGTGTGAAACATCTGAACTTCAGTAGGGATGTCCTCAGTAAAATCTACAAACTGTTCTCAAAAGGGGACAAACCTCATTGCCGATAGCTTTTCAGCTCATTTTATACTAGAATTGGAAATATATGCAACAGTCTATACTTTGGTATATACATTTACTAATGATCGTCTGCTGAAAGAGAGTGAACTGGGTTTCATTCTTTTCTGCCTCGATGAGCAAGAGCACCATTTGCAAGGATTTCAGGCTAGCTATAACACAGGCTGCCATTGGCTGCACAGTTTGAGGCCATTGTCTGCTTACTCTGAAAAATATCACAACCAAAAAATCTATCTGGTCCAAAGCATGAGTCAGGTCAATATATGACATCCTAATCTTGATCACAGCACTCAAAGTTCAAATTCATACATAAAATTTAAAAAAAAAACCACAGCTTTTTATCAGAAGTGTCTCAACCCGAAATGTCAACTGCTTATTCCCCTCCATAGAAGCTGCCTGACCAACTGAGCTCCCCCGGCACTTCATAAACATGAGAAAGTCTGCTGATGTTGGCAATCCAAAGTAGCACACACAATCTGCTGGAGGAACTCAGCAGGTCAGGCAGCCTCTGTGGAAAAGAGTAAACAGTCGACATTTCAGGCCGAGCCCTGATGAAGGAAAGTAAGGGGAAAGATGCCAGCATTTTGTGTGCATTTATCAGAAAGCCACATTTTCTTAACTGACCACCAACTGACCAACAGTTCTGTTGGTGAACTCTTCCTCCAATGAACAAAGGCGTGACCCCTTTCTCATTGCAGAATCATCACATTTGTAGATGAGCAGCAGAAGGATGAGGGGATGGAATTAGTGGGCAGATGGTGGAGGATGAATTACAGGGAAATGGAGAATAAGATTACTCTGAGAGCTGATGTAGACTCGACAAGCTGAATGGCCCCCTCTGCATTATATGTGAAGTATGACCATTCTACACCATGTACTCTTCTGAATATAATGACTCATTAAAGTGCCCTCGGTCCTGAAGTCTAAACACTCACATGTATAGACTCCTCTGTACATTATAAAAGACATGTACCTGTCCAGGAACCAGGCCCTCTGCTGCAATTGAGTGTGTTACCATGGAGGTGTGTCTAGGCTGGGGAGAGCAAATCAGACGTGTGGGGGGGCGGGGTGGGAGAGCAGTTTCATAGCATCCAGCAGGTATTGATGAGAACAACTGTAGGATGTCGGTGCTTTGTTAACTCCTGGATTATGTGTTCATCAATGGCCCACTCTCTAAACTGCGTTGGATGAAGCCCTGAATCCACATCTCTTCTCTGAGTGACCCCTGCACTTGCCTTGGGGGTTACTCAATATCGCAGCTCCCTGGCCTCTGTGCATTGTCTCGGTGGCTTACTGAGCCATATGGTAATGAGATCAGTCACAGACTCATAAAGGCATCGAGTCATACATCAAGGAAGCAAGCTTTCCAGCCCACACTCTAGTAATGAGGTCAATCAAGTCGAGTAAGATGTCCTCCTAATGGTGGGTTTTCAAGTAGTTGTAGAGGTTGATCCAGGATCCGCTTATTCAGATGCAGTGTGGGTCAGACCTCATACCCCTGCCTCCTTCTGCACTTATGCATCATGAGACAAGGATTGCCTGCATGTGACTTTGTTTAACATGGGGAGGCTGATGCACGGGCAGCCAACACACAGTCCTTGACAGATCGGGGTCAGGGTCCAGAGACATGAAATGCAAGAAGACTGGAAGACTGGAGATCCCTCACAGCTGCAGCCTTCCTCCATCTTCAGTGCTGTTGTGATGTGTCATCATCTTAATGCAAACTCCACCATTGAGGTCTTGGTTCGATTGCTCTGTCTGGAGTTTTCCCCTTGACCTTACTGCCATGGGTGACCCTACCAGGAGAAAAGCACCAGATGGCTAAAGTCCAGACAACATAATTTTTGAGATCTCAGGCCTCTCCACCACAACAAGGTGATGATCGTTGGAGAAGTACCTACTGCATACCCAATCTAGTGGTGTGGTAGTGTAGAGGTTAGCACAACACTTTACATTACAGGTGACCTGGGTTCAATTCCTGCTGCTGCCTGTAAGGAGTTTGTACATTCTCTCCGTGGGTTTCCTCTGGGTGCTCTGGTTTCCTCCCAGAGTCCAAAGACCTACCGGTTGGGAGGTTAATTGGTCATTGTAAATTGTCCCATGATTAGGCTAGGGGATTGCCGGGCAGAATGGCTCAAAGAGCAGGAAGGGCCACACTGATCTCAATAAAATAAAATCCTACAGTCATCCCATTTTATACTCCCCACATTCAACAGATTCTACCTCTCAACGTTACATCAGGACCAATCAACCTAACCAACTTGCACGTCTTTTGGATGTGGAAGGAAACCAGAGGTCCCTGGAGGAAACCATCACAGGGATCAGAAATAGGACAGCAGGGCATATGTCATTGGCCTGATGAGGCCATTAACATTAGCTTCCTCTAGGTTGGGAGGAGTTTGCTAAATCTGCATTGCTGGTGCCTCTCCAGTTCTTTGAGGCATCTTCTCCACACAGTGAGCGCCAGCGGTTAGGATTTGATCTGAGTCACTGGAGGCACTTCTTCTTTTCCACTTCTTCATTCTGGACTTTTAAACCACTTATAAATCCCTGAGCTTTGATGCCTGATCGAAAAGTCAACACTCATCCACTCTGGTGACATCTTTCATCATCTTGAAAATCTGCTTGTTAGCCTTTAATTAGGAAATTCTCCTTCTAACTTAAGTCTCTTATCCCATTGGGCTTGTGAATAGAGTTGACTGAGCAAAAATAGGATATCAAGGTGGGAGTTGTTGGCCTGGGTGAGGGCATGGATATTTGTTCTCTTATTCTTCCTGCAGATTTGGAGGAGCTTTCCAAATTGGCAGTGCTGGTAGATCTCCAGTGCCTTGAGAAATGAGGGGGGGGGGGGATCTCTTAGAAAATTCTGAATGTTAAAGGGCCTAAACAGATTAGATATGGCAAAGTTATTTCCCATGATAGGGGAGTCTAGGACAAGAAGGCACGACTTTAAGATTGAAGGACGTCCTTTTAGAACTGAGATGTGGAGAAATTACTTTAGTCAGAGGGTGGTAAATCTGTGGAATTTGTTGCTCTGAGAGGATGTGGAGGCCAAGTCATTGGGTGTATTTAGAGATAGATAGGTTCTTGATTAGCCAGGGCATCAAAGGGTATGGGCTGAAAGCTGGGGAGTGGGGATGACTGGAAGAATTGAATTAACCCATGATTGAATGGCAGATCAGATTTGATGATCTAAATGGTCTACTTCTGCTCCTATATCTTATGGTCTTATGATATTGATGCAACCTTGTTTGACACAGCTCTTCAATGATGTTCACTCTGCAGTAGACACGCTGGTGAGATTCATGTGACCTTGAAGCCAACATTTAGCTTAATCCAACATTTGTGTGGCCAGACTGAATTTGAAGAAATTGCTCCTTGGCAATTCTTCACAAAGAATGGCAAAGATCAGTGAAGAAACAATTAGTAAAGCATTTTGCTTGGTAATGGAATTATTTATTTAAATAAGACAGATGTATTCCCTGACATAGCATGCTCCATAAACTTGCTATTCTATTGTATTTGTAATTTTGCTTTAAAAATAACTTGATAGAACTTTCATTACGGTTTCATATCTCTTTTTAAAATATGGTCCTAATGCTGGGATTTATGGATTGCTTTATTGATTTATGAGATAGATCTTTCTCAAGTGATTTATCACATCCATTAACTGTTGTTTGAATTTGAAATTACTCATTTAAAAATAAAACTTCATTGAAGTGCAACTAATTGGAACTAAATCATCATTGTCTGTTTATGACTCACCTTTTACTGTTGTATTTGACATTTTAGACACAAATGCATTGTTTAAAGAGGAAACATGAATGATGTCAGCACCTTGTAGCAAAATGCAAAAAATTATTAATTCAATGAATTTAGGGAAAGATGTTTAATGATTACATTCTATTGCCTCTATACATAATAATGAATAAATGATATTTTATAAATAAAAACTTGAGTAATGTTATGGTATACTTGTGTCCTTGCATTTATCAACTTCCCAACATTGAAACAGAAACATAGAAAATCTACAGCACAATACAGGCCCTTTGGCTCACAAAGTTGTGCCGAACATGTCCCTGCCTTAGAAATTACTAGGCTTACCTATAGCCCTCTACTTTACTAAGCTCCATGTACCTATTCAAAAGTCTCTTAAAAGACCCTATCGTATCTGCCTCCACCACTGCTGCCGGCAGTCCATTCCACGCACTCACCACTCTCTGAGTAAAAAAAATTACCCCTGACATTTCCTCTGTACCTACTCCCCAGCAGCCTAAACCTGTATCCTCTTGTGCTAGCCATTTCAGCCCTGGGAAAAAAGCCTTTGACTATTCTCATGATCAATGCCTCTCATCATATTATACACCTCTGTCAGGTCACCTCTGATCCTCCATCGCTCCAAGGAGAAAAGGCCGAGTTCACGCAACCTATTCTCATAAGGCATGCTCCCCAATCCAGGCAACATCCTTGTAAATCTCCTCTGCACCTTTTCTATGGCTTCCTCATCCTTCCTGTAGTGAGGCAACCAGAAATGAGCATAGTACTCCAAGTGGGGTCTGACCAGGGTCCTATATAGCTGCAACATTACCTCTGGGCTCCTAAATTCAATTCCACGATTGATGAAGGCCAATGCACTGTATGCTTTCTTAATCACAGAGTCAACCCGTGCAGCTGCTTTGAGTGTCCTATGGACTCGGACCACAAGATCCCTCTGATCCTCCACACTGCCAAGAGACTTACCATTAATACTATATTCTGCCATCATATTTGTCCTACCAAAATGAACCACTTCACACTTACCTGGCTTGAACTCCATCTGCCACTTCTCAGCTCAGTTTTGCATCCTATCAATGTCCAACTGTAACCTCTGACAGCCTACCACACTATCCACAACACTTCCACCCTTGGTGTTATCAGCAAACTACTAACCCATCCCTCCACTTCCACATCCGGGTCATTTATAAAAATCACAAAGAGTAAAGGTCCCAGAACAGATCCCTGAGGCACTCCACCGACCGACCTCCATGCAGAATATGACTGGTCTGTAACTACTCTTTGCCTTCTGTGGGCAAGCCAGTTCTGGATCCACAAAGCAAGGTCCCCCTGGAACCTATGCCTCCTTACTTTCTCAATAAGCCTTTCATGGGGTACCTTATCAAATGCCTTGCTGAAATTCATATACACTACACCTACTGCTCTTCCTTCATCAATGTGTTTAGTCACATCCTCAAAAAATTCAATCAGGCTCATAAGGCACAACTAGCCCTTGACAAAGCTATGCTGACTACTCCTAATCATATTATACCTCTTCAAACGTTCATAAGTCCTGCCTCTCAGGATCTTCTCCATCAACTTACCAACCACTGAGGTAAGACTCACTGGTCTATAATTTCCTGGGCTATTCCTTTCTTGAATAAAGGAACAACATCTACAACCCTCCAATCCTCCAGAACCTCTCTGGTCCCCATTGATGATGCAAGGCTCATCACCAGAGGCTCAGTAATCTCCTCTCTCGTCTCCCACAGTAGCCTGGGGTACATCTCATCCGGTCCCGGTGACTTATCTAACTTGATGCTTTCCAAACACTCCAGCACATCCTCTTTGCTAGTATCTACATGCTCAAGCTTTTCAGTCTGCTGCAAGTCATCACTACAGTCACCAAGATCCTTTTCCATAGTGAATACTGAAGTAAAGTATTCATTAAGTACCTCTGCTATTTCCTCTGGTTCCATACACTCTTTCCCTCTGTCACACTTGATAGGTCCTATTCTTTCACATCTTATCCTCTTGCTCTTCACATACTTGTAGAATGCCTTGGGGTTTTCCTTAATCCTGCCCACCAAGGCCTTCTTATGGCACCTTCTGGCTCTCCTAATTTCCTTCTTAAGCTGCTTCCTATTAGCCTTATAATCTTCTAGGTCTCTAACATTACCTAGCTCTCTGAATCTTTTGTAAGCTTTTCTTTTCTTCTTGACTAAATTTATTACAGCCTTTGTACACCACGGTTCCTGTACCCTACCATAACTTCCTTGTCTCATTGGAACGTACCTATACAGAACTCCACACAAGTATCCCCTGAACGTCTGCCACATTTCTTCTGTACTTTTCCCTGAGAAGATCTGTTTCCAATTTAAGCCTCCAATTTCCTGCCTGATAGCCTTTTAATTTCCCTTACTCCAATTGACTTGTCTCTTCCTATCTCTCTCCAATGCTATTGCAAAAGAGACAGAATTATGATCATTATCTCCAAACAGCTCTCTCACTAAGAGATCTGACACCTGACCAGGTTCACTGCCCAATACCAAATCAAGTACAGCCTCTCCTCCTGTAGGCTTATCTATATTTTGTGTCAAGAAACCATCCCGAACACACCTAACAAACTCCACCCCATCTAAACCCCTTGCTCTAGGGAGATGCCAATTGATATTTGGGATATTAAAATCTCCCATCATGACAACTGTTATTATTACACCTTTCCAGGATCTGTTTCAGTATCTGCTCCTCGATATCCCTGTTACCAATGGGCAGCTTATAAAGTACTCCCAGTAGAGTTATTGACCCCTTCCTGTTCCTAACCTCCACCCACAGAGACTCAGTAGATAATCCCTCCATGACATCCACCTTTTCTGCAGTGGTGACACTATCTCGATCAACAGTGCCATGCCCCCACCTCTTTTACCTCCTTCCCTGTCCTTTCTGAAACATCTAAAACCTGGCACTTGAAGTAACCATTCCTGTCCCTGAGCCATCCATGTATCTGTAATGGCAACCACATCATATCTCCAAGTACTGATACACACTCTAAGCTCATCCACTTTGTTCAGAAGACTCCTTGTGTTAAAATAGACACAACTCAAACCTTCTGTCTGAGAGTGTCCCTTCTCTATCACCTGCCTATCCTCGCTCTTGTACTGTCTACAAACTTTCCCTATTTGTGAGCCAACCTCCTCTTCCCCAGTCTCTTCAGTTCCGTTCCTATGCCCCAACAATTCTAGTTTAAACTTTCCCCAGTAGCCTTAGCAAATCTCCCCACCAGGATATTGGTCCCCTTGGGATTCAAGTGCAACCCATCCTTTTTGTACAAGTCACACCTGCCCCAAAAGAGGTCCCAATGATCCAGAAATCTGAATCCCTGCTCCCGCCCCAGTCCCTCAGCCATGCATTTATTCTCCACCTCATCCTATTCCTATTCTCACTGTCACGTGGTACAGGCATTAATCTCGAGATGATTACCTTTGTGGTCCTGATCCTCAACTTCCTTCCCAACTCCCTGTAGTCTTTTTTCAGGACCTCTTCCCTTTTCCTACCCATATGACTGGTGCCAATATGTACCACAACCTCTGGCTGTTCTCCCTCCCACCACAGGATATCTTGGACGTGATCCGAAACATCCTGGACCTTGGCACCTGGGAGGCAAACTACCATTTGAGTTTCCTTCCTGTGTTCGCAGAATTGCCTGTCTGACCCCCTAAATATAGAGTCCCCTATCACTACTGCCTCTTCCCTTCCCTACCCTCTGAGATACATTACTTATCTCCTTGTAGATAAAGGAGATAAACATCAGACAGAAGTGGACCAGCTTGGGACGAGAAAATTGAAAACTCAATTTTCTGATTCTCCCCATGGAAACAATAATAAACCCTTAGCATCAAGAGGATGTGAGGCTCGAGATCTCGCATCAGTTTGCTCTTATTATTCAATACTTACTTTCATGTTGACACACAGTGACACTGCAGGGAATGCAGCTCGCTCACAACCAGAGTGATCAGGTTTTGATTCTGAACTCCAGTTCTGTGCGGAGGCTGCATCATCTCCTCGTGACTATATTAAGAGAAAAAGGGTAGCTGGGGAAAATGTAGGTCCCTTAGAAATCAGAATGGCTTCCCATTTACAACGATGATGCCTAGATTGGAGTACGTGCCTTATGAGCATAGATTGAGTGAACTTGGCCTTTTCTTCTTGGGGCAACGGAGGATGAGAGGTGACCTGATAGAGGTGTATAAGATGATGAGAGGCATTGATTGTGTGGATAGTCAGAAGCTTTTTTCCAGGGCTGAAATGACTTACATAAGGGGCCAAAGTTTTAAGGTGCTTGGAAGTGTGTTCAGAGGGGATGTCAGGGGTAAGATCTTGACATACAGAGTGGTGGGTGCATGGAATACACTGCCGGTGACGATTGGTACAGACAGATACAATAAGGTCCTTTAAGAGACTCTTAGGTAGGTACATGGAGCTTAGAAAAATAGAGGGCTATGCGGTAGGGTAATTCTAGGCAGATTCTAGAGTAGGTTACATGGTCGGCACATCATTGTGGGCTGAAGGGCCTGTAATGTGCAGTAGATTTCTATGTCCTATGTCTTAATCCACAGGAGATGGAAAGGAATATTAATGAGCATTTCTCCTCAGTGTTTATTGACAAAATCATGGCTGCTCAAGAGGTAAGGAAAACAAATGGAGATATTTTGAAGAACATTCATATTACTAGGGAGGAGGCATTTGCAGTCTTGCAGCACATTGTGGCACATTAAGGCCTGACTGAGTGCATCCTCAGACTTTGTGAGGAGTCGAGAGAAGAAATTGCAGAGGTCCTTGCAGATGAACGCTTGACCTTACTATCTAGCTTGTTATGATCTTGTACTTTATTGTTAACCTGCACTTCACTGTTGCCTTTGAATTCACTACTGCGAAGGCTCTTCCAGTGATTCCTGCACTGAAGAAGTTCAGATCTTCTCTCCGACAGGAGTTCAGCGAGAGCCTCTCTCTCTGCTCCCAACCTACTGTTTCTTCGGACTTCACTCCTGATCAAGGGTTTCGGCCCGATACGTCCTCCTCCCATAGGTGCTGTCTGGCCTGCTGAGTTCTGCCAGCATTTTGTGTTTTTATTTATTTCCAGCATCTGCAGATTCACTCGTGTTGACTTCGCTTTTTTGGTAGCTTTTCACTTTATTCTGCATCGATATTGCTTTACTTTATTCTGCTTCAATGCACTGTGTAATGATTTGAACTGTGCAAACAATATGCCCCAAAATTTGAATGGACAAGAGTCTGATTAGGAGTTATCAGCATTACTTTGTGTGTTTGCTGAGATCCTTTAGGATTCTTTGAGATTGTAACCACAGAGATAGATGATGGTAGGTTAGTGAATGCCATCTATTTGGACTTTAGTAAGACCTCTCAGAATGAGAATCAGGTTTAATATCACTGGCATATTGTGAAATCCGTTGCTTTGCAGCAGCAGCAGTGCAATACATCCAATAACCATAATTAGAATATTAAATATATATAGCAACACATAAAGCGATGGAGGACCTCAGCAGAACAGGCGGCATTTATGGAAGCAACTAAACAATTGATGTTTCAGGTCGAAACTCTTCTTCAGGACTGGGAAGGAAGGGGGAAAACACCAAAATTACAAGATGAGATGAGGGGAAGGAGGACTAGCTAGAGGGTGATAGGTGGTCATGTGGGTGGGAAAGGGAAAGGACTGGAGGAAGGAATCTAGTATTAAAGGAGAAAGGGCCATGGGAAGAAGAGAAGAAGGAGGAGCACGAGGGGGAGGTGATAGACAGGCAAGAAGAGATAAGAGCCCAGAATGGGGAATAGAAGGGGGAAGGGCAGGTTTTTTTTTACCGTAAGGAGAAATCAATGTTCATGCCATCAGGTTGGATGCTACCCAAACAGAACTTGAGGTGCTGTTCCTCCACCCAAAGAGTGGCCTGATCATGGCTAAAGAGGAGACCATGGACCAATGTTTTGGAATGGGAATAGGAATTAAAATGATTATCCACCAGGAAATTCCACTTTTGGCGAATGGAGCAGAGGTGCTTGACTAAGTGGTTCCCCAGTTTATGACAGATCTTATCAATGTGCCACTTTGCACCTTCTCCTGACAGTGGAAACTGTTACGCCGGTCGAAGCCATACACGAAGGCCAGGAGCTGGACTTGGTTGTCAGAGCCTATTTGAGATACAAGTCATTGGGAACACTTACTAGTCAGTGGGGGCTTACTTTCACTACCTTCCTGGGCTATGACAACCTTAAGCTTTCATTTACTCTCAAAAAATAACTGAAGGTTGTCATCAGTGAAAGATTATACACAAGGGGCAAATCCTGTGCCCAGTGGGATTGTTCTTGATAAATTGCACTTTATTAATGACATTAATGAACACATTGGTGTTATCAATGACTCCCTGGATGTTGCAATAGAACATTGTGCTAGTACAGTTTAGTTAGACATTTGGAAATGTATATCGATTGCCATCACTTGTTAAGAGGATGGAGCAATAAATTTGCGCATTTAGTGCAACACTGAACAAAAGTTCAAAGTTTAAAGTACATTTATTATCAAAGTACATATATCACCATATTCAATCCTGAGATTCATTTTCTTGAGGTCACACTGAATAAAACCAGGACCCATAACAGGATTAATGAAAGATTGCAGCCAACAGAGTGGACAACTGATAAATGCACAAACTGCAAGTACAAAAGAGAAAATAACAATAATAATAATGCCACAATACTAAACACCACTCAAATAGCCTAAAAGTTTGGAGCAATTGACAAATAAGTATGCTTAGCTGAGATAAAATAAATATATAATAATAAACAAACCTAAAGACCACAATAATACTACAAGAAAATAATGAAGATGCAACTCAATGAAACATTGATGAAAATACAATTATTTCAAGTGCTTCACAATTGGATGTTAACAGCAACAACACAGATCCAGAGCCTCTGCAGAATGCTGATGAAGCAGCTGAACTCACAGACAAAATTATCGAAATATTTAACAACACACTAACAGAACATATGGGCATTGACCCAACAGAAAGACCCTACATACCTAATCAAAATACATCATCAAAATTTGCAAAAATTGTTTACTCTCAACAATATTATATTACCACAATACTTAGGAAAACTCAAAACATTTGAAGAACTACACATAATAATATGTCGTGCAGCATTAATGGCAGTGCAGTGCAATGGCTCCAAAATAGAGGCACTCATTAATAGAAATTAAAAACTGAGTAATGAAATGAGAACATAGAAATGGCTGATGAGATAAAAAACAAAATTGAAACCTTAAGAGCAGAAATAGCCCACCTAATGGATAGCCCGAGCAAGAAAGTTAAGAGAAACACTAAGGAAATACTAAGGAAATTAATGGTTCATACAAGATACGATCCGCCTAACAAAAGCATGGTAGAGTTTATAGATGCACAAAAACAAAAGCTTGGTGCATACAAAATGAGACTAAATAGATGAAATGCACCATAAATACATGAAGTAATAATTAATAAATACATGAAATGCAGCAGACAAAGAAAACAGAATGATCAGTTCCGAAACAATGAAACAGGTTTATATGGGGCTTTGAAACTAAATTTGATTCACCAAAATGTCATCAGCCTTGGCACAGAATTACCAAAAAACACACAGAGATAATGAACTTTTGGTCTAATACCTGGTCTAGTAGGGTGATGCACAATCAAGAGGCTAGCTGGATTAGGGAGGAAAAATAATGCACACACACGACTGAAGAAATGCAAATTCTTGTTACAATGGATATGCTGAAAGAGGTTATAAATGTAACCACAACTAAGAAAGTACAGGAAGTGATAATATTCATAATTATTGGTATAAAAATTTACTTGCCTTCACCTGTGCCTATTAATGAATATCCCAAAAAATCCCTTAAAAATCCCAAAGAAGTGCCTGAATTTTTGACAGAAAGTAAAACATATCCTTTACCTAAAGGGGAAATCACAAAAAATCCACCAAAATATCTTCCTATTATTTGTTTACAAACTATATACAAAATTGTGACATTTTCCAAGGCAACTATGGTACTGTGTTGCGTTAAATCCATTCTCTAATTTACAGAATTGCACAGAATGAGCTATCATTGAAAGCAGGAATCATCACAAGCATATGCAATTCTCATAAAAAGTGTATACTAAAATTAAATGAGACCAAAACCCAGTAAAATGAAAGCATTATCACCGTTGAAGAAAAAGTTAATCAATGGAAGAGCATGACTCTCCATGGAAGACATCCCCAGGATCTGAGCAGACTAGATGTCAACAAGGAAGTTTCGAACGTCTGGCTCGGAGTTGGAGATCTCTTCCCGGAAACAGAAGGGTTCCTTGTGGCAATAGAGGACTAGATGGCTAACACAAATATTATTAAAAATATACAATAAAACAGTGGTCCTGACCCACCAGGCCGTGGCCCGGTGCTTGGGGACCACTGCAATAAAAGACCAACAAATTCAAGATGATAAATGGAGAAAAGCAGAGAAAAACTGAAACAATTCAACACTTTACAGGATCCTGAAGTAGTTGAATAGATTCTGATTACTTACACAGGTACAATCAAATGGCAAACGTCATTCATCATAATCTTGCTTTAAAACACAAACTCTTCAATGAAGAGTTGAATAAATCACACCTTATTATAAATAGAAGCCTGATCCAGTATTAGAATCAGAATCCCACAAATTATATTATGACCCATCAGTTATTACAGATAGGACAATCCAGAATAACAGTCTGGATATAATAATACAGGATAAACAAGTAAGAAGATCTTAATTAATAGATATAGCATTTCCAAATACACATAACCTACAGAAAGCAGTAAGTGAAAAACACCAGAAGTATGCTAAATTAAAAGAGGAAATTGAAAGACTATGGAACATGAACAAGATATCCACTGTCCTGATAGTAATATCTACAATGGGTGTCATCTCAAAGTCACTACACAATAGCATTAACAATTGGGTCTACACAGTAATATCTATGTAAATCTTCAGAATGCTTTAATACTAAACACCACTAGAATAGTCTAGAAATTCCTAGCTATTGACATTTGTCAATTGTGCTTGGCAATGTTGGCACCTCAAGTTTTACCAGCTTGAGCTGAGAAAAAAAAATCAAAATAATAATAAAATAAAAAATTAATATCGAGAAAATAAAATGAAGACTCCTTGAAAGTGAGTCTATGGGCTGTGAGAACAGTTCAGTGATGGGGCAAATGAAGTTGAATGAAGTTATCCCCACGAGTTCAAGAGCATGATGGTTGAGCAGTATTAACCGTTCCTGAACCTGGCAGTGCGAGTCCTGATGCTTCTGTACTACCTTCCTGATAGGAGCAGTGAGAAGAGAGAATAAGAAGATAAGGACATTAGAAATAGGAACAGGAATAGACTGTCTGGCCTGTTGAGCCTGCTCCGCCTTTCAATAAAATCCTGGCGGATCTTGGTCATGGACTCATCTCTACCTACCTGCCTTTTCCCCATTACCCTTAATTCCTCTACGATGCAAAACTCTATCCAATGTTGTCTTAAGTATATTCACTGAGATAGCCTTCACTGCTTCATTGGGAAGAGCATGTCATGGATGGTAGGGAGTCCTTGATGATGGATGCTGCACTCTGTGTGGATGTACTCAGACGTGGGAAGGGCTTTATGCATCTATTGCAGAATATTGAGTTCTCCTAAGAGGTGTATTTAAAATCAAGGTCAATGTCAAAATTAAAGATCCCCTGACTGATTTAACCATGATAACAAAATAATATACTAACATTCCCCAATAAACATTTTTCACACTTGAACACAAACAAAAACCTCTTTGGAGCTGTATTTAGTTATCATTGTGGGCCTGGTGGGAATTAAATGATCTTATCCACTTCTGCACAGTCCTAATTAAAATTATGCCATTTTAAATTAGATTTTATCAGCAGCATGTGCCTGAGTCTGGTAAATGCCTCCAAGACTGGTGGACAAGCTAAGAAAAACACTACCATATGCTTTTAATTTAGCAATAATAGCCTACACAAACTGCAATGATTCTGGTAATTACAATGAAATTTAGCAAAGTGCAACTTGAAATTCACTGAGTTTGTCTTAGCCTGTAGTTAAAAGCAGCTTGCTGCTGAGAAGCGCAATTCAGCTTTAAAATCTATCTCAAACTATACTCCCTTCAAGCTGATTTCCCATTGGAAACAGATTGATAAATCTACACTTTAATTTTGCTTCGCGTGTAAATGGAAATGTGTAAGCTATGGAATTGTAATAAACACGTACATCTAGAAGTCCTCTCAGGTGGCTATACCTTGCCATGGTGGAGAGGCTTTTGACTTCCTGAGATCCCGAGAATGATGATGCCATCTTGGACTTTAACCATCTGCTGCTTAGCTCCTGGTAGGGTCACTCATGGGGGTAAGGTCAAGGGGGAAATTCCAGACAAAGAGCCATCTAACCCAAATCTTGATGGTGGAGCCAGCAGAAGATAATGACACATCACAGTGGCAGTGAAAGCAGAGGAAGGCTGCAGTAGTAAAGGGTCCCAGGTTGTCTTGTAGTGAACCTGACCCTGATCCATCAAGTTCTACATGGTGGTTACCCATGCATCAGGCTCCCCAGATTGAATGAAGTTACACACAGCTGAACTCCATTAGGGAAACCAGCTTAATATCCCGGATATATAGCTTCTATAGACCTGAGGAACTACCAATTGACAGCTGCTTTGGAGAACATCATGTCAAAATTCCAGTAATGCCCCCCACCACCACCACTCTCCTTCACCATTTCCCATCTGTTTTTCCCTCTCTCACCTTATCTCCATGCTCTGGTGCTCCTCTGCCTTTTCCTTTTTTCCATGGCCTTCTGTCTCTTTCACCAATCAACTTCCCAGCTCTTTACTTCATCCCTTCCCTTTCAGGTTTGACCTATCACCTTGTATTTCTCTCCCACCCCCACCACCTTTTAATTCTACTCCTCAGCTTTCTTTTCTCTAGTCCTGCCAAAGGGTCTCAGCCTGAAATGTCGACTGTTCTCTTTTCCATAGATGCTGCCTGGCCTGCTGAGTTCCTCCAGCATTTTGTGTGTGTTGCTCAGAGAACATCATACTCGACTCGAGTGATCCCACTAACATCCAGAATACTGACCCATCTTGGCATTCTTCTGGGACCTACACCATCACAGAAGCAAGCTTCCAGCCGAATCACTTTATCTTTTTATTTGGAAATGCAACACAATAACAGGCACTTCTGGATCAATGATGCTAATGTGGCGCCCCATTTCCTAGCGTATCCGAACCGACTCACAATTAGATAGCCTACGGGGGTTTGCGAGCACAGAGCTTTGGAGCCTCTACGCCATGGGGGGCCGGTTGACAGAGGCTTAAAAGTGAGGCTGAAGTTTTCGAATAAAGTTTTTTCCTTCGACTTCAGTTACCGACTCCGTGTCGTAATTTTAGCGCTGCGTGTAGCACACCGCTACACTAAGCTTCCTAATTATACCCATCTGACCAATTAACGTAATAACCCTTTGGAATGCAGAAGGAATCTGGAGCAGCCAGAGGAAACCCACACAACTGAACACCACATCTCAGTTCAGTGGAGCTCCTTAAATGCTCCATCCTTGGCGCTCAAAACATTATTGCAAATTAGTGGGACTGTCCTGAATCTTTAAAGCGGCTGCACCAGCTATCTATACTCTGAGGAGTTAGAGAATGTAAACTTCAGAAGCTGATGCAGATGGGTGCGTGTTGTAACATTGGGAGAATGGACAAAGAAGTGGCTAATGGAACATTGTGTCGGGAGGTGTATGGTCATATACTTTGGTGAAAGGAACAAAGGCAGGTTCTATTTTCTAAATGGGAAGAAAATTCAGAAAGCAGAGGTGCAAGGAGACTAAGGGACTTGGTAGACCTTGTGTAGGGTTTCCTAGAAGTTAACTTGCAGGTTGAGTTGGTCTTAAGGAAGCCAAATGCAATGTTGACATTCATTTCGAGAGAACAAGAATACAAAAGCAAAGATACAATGCTGAGGCTTTATAAGGCATTGGTCAAATCATGCTTGGAGTATTGTGAGCAGCTTTTGGGCTTCTTATCCCAATAAAGATGCGCTGGCATTGGAAATGGCCCAGAGGAGGTTCTTGAGAAAGTTCCCGGGAATGAAAGGTTTAACATTTGAGAAGCATCTGATGGCTCTGCCTCTGTACTCACTGGAGTTTAGAGGAACCGTCAGAATTTCAGCAACTCCGGTAAGGTGGCAATGAGCCTGATTGCAGCGACCTCTTTAGGAGGTTTGGATACTGCAGGTCTACCGCCATCAGTGAGATGTTCATTGGTGGAGGAGCTGAAGGAGCTGGACTTGATGGAGACTGTGTTGCTGCTTGCTACAGGAAGGCATCAAATGTCTGATCTGTGCTTTTTGGGGAGGTCAATCACATCAACATCACCATCATCTACATCCTGGGAATCACCTTTTATTTGAACCCCAACAGGTCCAACCGTATCAGGGCCATAGACTACAAGGACAGTTAGTGGTTGGTTCTCCTGCAAGAAGGTGACGTACATCTTGACACTTCCATGTCTTCTCACACATGTTCATGGTGTGATGGAATGATCTGCACTTGACAACAGCAACAACTCTCAATGTGCTTGCTACCATTTAGGACAAAGCGGCTTGTGTTACTGGTACACCTTGCATCACTCTGAACTTTCACTCTTTCCATCCCCAGGAAAATACCCTGGGGTTACTTACCCAGGTTACACTGCCAGTATCTTCTTTAAGAAAATGGAACATCACCACCTGCAGATTGGTGAGAACTAAATGGAAGTCCAATGCATTTAATTTTATGAAGTATTCTCTCATTCTTCTGAATTCTAGTGAATACAAGTGCAGAGCCATCCAACGGTTTTCATGTGACAAGGCATTCCATCTTGGAACCATTTTCGTGAACCTCCAGTTTCAGCACATCTTTTTTAAAGATAAATAAATGTTAACATCACATTTGCCTTCCTCACCATAGACTCAACCTGCAAATTAACCTTTAGGGATCCTGCACAAGGACTTCCAAATCCCTTTACAGTTCAGATCTTTCTAATTTTTCTCCATTTAGAAAATAGTTAACCCTCTCACTTTTTCTACTAAAATGCGTGTCATGTCGACACTGTATTCCATCTGCCACTTCTTTGCCCATTCTCCTAATCTGTCTAAGTCCTTCCATAGCCTCTCTATTTCCTCCAAACTATCTGCCCCTTCACTTATCATCTGCAAACTTTGCAACAAAGATGTGTTGTACTATTCTATATCCAATGCACTAAAAGTTGAATTGATTAATCAGTTACTGATTGGCTTACTCCTGTAATCCCAACTATAAATGAAGACAGGAAGATAGTCCTGAGGCAAGAATTCTCTCCGCATGATACCAAAAAGCAGTTGGATATATTTAATGCAAAAATTTACACACTCTGCAAACCTCCTGCTGTTATGGTGCACAAAAACCAGTTGTCTATTGAGGCAAATTATCTAGTGAAGGTAAAACATTAACTGACAATGTGAATAGTTGCCCATTTGGCACTGTTTCACAAAAACACACATAATAAATCTAATCTAACTAATTGCTGCTCCAGCAGCCACCTTTCAATCGTTAACAAGATGATGTAGAGTGGTATCGAATGCCTTTCATCAATAACTTGATTACTGTTACTTATGCACACGGAGTTTTGGCAGTAGAAACCCACTCTTGGCTCATTACAGTCTTGGTCCAAATATAGAACTAAGTATTTAATTTCATAGGGAAATTGAGAGTAGTTGATCGAACGTGATATCAGCTCCGGTGAAATTGAAGTCAATGAGATTTCAAGGGGAAAATCTTTGCCAAAAAGAAGGCAAATAACTGCGCTCAGGAATCTGAAACAACAACTCAAAATTCTAGAGCTGCACGTTAACATAATTATTGATACAGTTCTATGGTTTTACCCAACAGTCCAAAGACATGCCGGTTAGTAGGTCAATTGGTCATTGTAAGTTATCCTGTGATTAGTCTGGGGTCAAATAGGTGGGCTGTTGGGTGGCCTGACTCCTTGGACCAGAAGGGCTTGTTTCATGCTGTATCTCTAAATAAGTGAATAAATAAATATGTTTATTAACATATGCCTCTATAAGACCATAGCAGTACAGCACAGAAACAAACCATTTGGCCCATAAAGCCAAGGAAATGTCCAGGACCCAACCATCTTCAACTGGTTACCCGAGAAATGCATCCAACTAGTGATCAGATGTAGAAGAGGTTTGCTTCTATGTGCAGAATATTCCTTTACATGTCCAGCTCCTGAAGTATGCTCCATACAGCAAAATCTGGACAACATTCAGCTATGGGAGGATAAGCGGCTGGTAAGCATTGTCCTTTAACGACTAACTCCGAGTGGGTGGTAGGTGGGTGAGAGGGAGAAAAGGGGTTAGTTTTGTTGTTGTTGTTGTTGCTTGTTGTGTCATTCTGAACTTGCTGTGTTGGAGCAGGAACATGTGGCAACACTTGCGGACTGCCCCCGCACATCCTTAGATTTTGTTGGTTGTTCACGGAAACTGTGAATTTTACTGTATGTGGGAGTAATAAATCAGTCTGAATCTGAACCACCAGACCGAATAACATCCGCTGTCCTTCAGACTCCTGAACAGGTCTCTCAGACACAGAAAAATGAACTCTTGAGCTCCTGATTTACCTCGTTGTGGTCCTTGCATTTAGTTGTCTATGTGCACTACTCCCCCTGTAGATGTACCACTATATTATACCATAAAACATAGGAATAGAATTAGGCCCATCAAGTCTGCTCCACTACTTCATCATGGCTGATCCAGTTTTCCTTTCAGCCCCAATCTCTTGCCTTTTCCACATGTCCCCTCATGCCCTGACCAATCAAGAATCTATCAACCTCTGTCTTAAAGACACATAAAGACTTGCTCTCCACAGTTGCTTGTGGCAAAGAATTTTACAGATTCACCACTATCTGGTTAAAGTTCCTCCTCATCTCCATTCTAAAAGGATGCCACTCTATTCTGAGGCAGTGTCGTCTGGCCTTAGACTCCCCCACCATGGGAAATATCCTCTCTACATCCACTTTATCAAGGCCTTTCACCATCCAATAGGTTTCAATGAGGTCAACCGTCATTCATCTGAATTCCAGTGAATACAGGCCCAGAGCCATCAAGCACTCTTCATATGACAAGTCGTTCAACCCTGGAATTATTTTTGTGAACCTTTTTTGAACCCTGTCCAGTTTCATCACATCACAGTTTCTAAGAAATAGGGGCCCAAAACTGCTCACAATACTCCAACTGAGGCCTCACTAGTGCTTTATAAGGTCTCAACATTGCATCTTGCTTTTATATTCTTGAAATGAATATTAACATCACATTTGCCTTTCTCACCACAAGGATCCCCATGTCCCGTTGCACCTCAGATTTTTGTATTTTCTCTCCTTTGTCTATCCCACTTGTTATTTCTTCAATGAATTCCAACAGATTTGTCAGGCAAGATTTTCTCTTGTGGAAACCATGTTGACTATGGCCTATTTTATCATGTTCCTTCAAGTACCCTGAAACCTCATTCTTAATAATCGACTCCAACATCTTCCCAAACATTGAGGACAGACTAACTGGCCTATAGTTTCCTTTCTTCTGCCTCTCTCCCTTTTATACGTTCTCTCAGGAGCTATAGCTCAGTACATCTGATGCAGTCTCCCAGACTTACCCCACCCCACACACTGTATTCTGCATTTAGCTTTTTCTTTTTGCTGCTTTGATGTACTCACTGTCTTGTGAGCATGGTAAACCATTTCCAGCTCCAGTTCCACCATCTACAAAGAACATCAGGAATGTGATGGAATATGGTCCACTAGACACAGTGCTAGATGGAACTAGACTAAACTGAAACTGAATACGCCTGGACTCTTTTGATTACTTCTGTGGGTTAGTGTTTTATATTCTGTTTCTCGCTTGTTTTTTTTCCCGTTTGTGATTTTTTTTGTGCACGGTGGGAGTGTTGGAGTGTGATGCTTTTCTCTGAATGGGCTCCTTGTCTTTTCTTTGCTTCATGGTGGTCTGTGGAAAGATCAACCTCAGGGTTGTATACGGCACACATACTTTGATAATAAACGTACTTTGAACTTTTTTCATAAAGTGCAAACAGCTGCCGAGGTCCTGTTAGCTGTGGTTGAACAGTGGGCCAGATTATGATCAATTTGACCTGCTGCCTATACACCAGAATTCAGTACTTATGATTTTAGAAATGACCTTGATCTTGAGGTTCATGTTCCAGAAAATGTGCCGGGCCCCAAGTGCCTTGACATGACCTCTCAGGGCTTCATTCCCAGAAACGTTACAACTCAGGCTCCTAAATGCTGTTTCTGTTTATAATCAGAGCCAAATAAAAAAGGATTTGGTATTTATAATTAAATAAATGCAAATAACTTTTAAAATATTAAATAATATATTTACTTTGAGTAATTTAATACAAATATATGGTGAAACAAAGAAAAACAAACAAAAATATTTCCTTTTTAATTCAGACATGTGACCTGTTTCAAAGGGCTAGCAATTTAAATGGTGTTGAAATGTTATGACACTTCCATAGCCAAGAAAGCCCAGCAGCGTCTCTACTTTCCGCAAAGACTGAGGAAAGTCCATCTCCCACCCCCCATCCTCATCAAGTTCTACAGGGGTTGTACTGAGAGCATCCTGAGCAACTGCATCACTGCCTGGTTTGGAAATGGCACCATCTCGGATTGCAAGACTCTGCAGCGGATAATGCGTTCAGCTGAGAAGATCATCCGGGTCTGTCTTCCCGCCATTACAGACATTTACACCACATGCTGCATCCACAAAGCTAACAGCATTATGAAGGACCCCATGCACCCCTCATACAAACTCTTCTCCCTCCTGTCATCCGGCAAAAGTTACCGAAGCATTCAGGCTCTCTTGACTAGACTGAGCAACAGTTTCTTCCCCCAAGCCATCAGACTCCTCAATACCCAGAGTCTAGTCTGACATCTACATCATTTAGTATTATATTGAAATTTGTCCTCCACTGTGCCTATTGTCTTGTTTATTTATTTATTTATTTATTTATTAATTAGTTATTGTACTGCCCTACACTGTTTTGTGCACTTTATGTAGTTCTGTGTAGGTCTGTAGTCTAGTGTAGTTTTTGTGTTGTTTTACATAGTCTCGTGTAGCCTTGAGTTGTCTCACATAGTCTAGTGTAGTTTTGTGTTGTTTCATGTAGCACCAGGGTCCTGGAGGAACGGTGTTTTGTTTTTACCATGTACTGTACCAGCAGTTTATGGTTGAAATGACAATAAAAAGCGACTTGACTTGACTTGACGGACTAGAGATTAGTTATCATTCATCGGAAGTAACTCAAAGTTGAGGAGATAAATGCAAAATATACCTGCTTCATTGTGTTATAGAAATCGACTGGACTCAGTGGTAAATCTAGGGACAAAAGGAGAAGTAACTGGATCTGACCTTCACTGTATTCTGTCCTCCCGTGTTGTGGGTTACCCACAAGGAAGTCCAAAATGTGCTAACCAGGAAGATGCAAGTGGGCAGCAGTCACTATCACTTCTCCTTGGGTCCTCTCCTCCTTCCCTTTATCCTATGGTCCACTTTCTTCTCCTATCAGATTCTTTCCTCTCTGGCCCTTTACCTTTCCCACCCACCTGGCTTCACCTAACTCCTTCGAGCTGACTGGTTTACTTTGGCATCTTCCCTCTTCTATTTCAGTACTGAAGAGGGGTCTTGGCCTGGAACGTTGATTTTTCATTTCCATGCATGCTGCCTGACCTGCTGAGCTCCCCCGGCATTTTGTATGTTGCTTTGGATTTGCAGCCTCTGCAAACTTTTATGATTTGTAGTTTTCTGTACTGTAGATTTTATTTCCAAATTTGCACAATTTGGCTTTTCGGTATCTTACAATTTTCTTTACATAAAAACTGTGCAACACAGGTAGACAGGGTCATAAGAAAAGCTTTTGGCACATTGGCCTTCATAAATCAATGTATTAAGTACAGGAGATGGGATGTTATGTTGAAGTTGTATAAGACATTAATGAGGCCTAATTTGGAGTACAGTGTGCAGAAGGCGGAGTTTAGGAAGGATAAAGGCACGTAACGATGACTCCTTTGCTTGCATCTTCGGAAACAATTCTTTTTCCACCTTTAATATCTTTATTTTTCCCTTTCAGGGTTCTTTTGAAGAAACCTGACCTGGAGTTACACGCAGGCTTCGGTTCTTGGTAACAATGGGACCCATTCTCGGGGTTCCACGACTGGCCGTTATTAGACATGCCAAGGGTTTGGCCCAAGAGACTCGATCGTGTTTGGAAGCCTAAGATCTCGGGGCTCTTGAGATGGGTGGATTGAGGGTTGATGTCATGACAGGGGACTCGTGTGTCATCGGGGAGGCCGGAAAATCTTCGCTGTGGGCCCGAAGACCCAAGGTCTTTGTGATCTTCGGACACAGAGCTTGAAAAAAGCAACAAAACAGACTTCTAACATCATAAGCTAGCAGGTCGTTGTTATGTCTCCCACTCGCTGTGAAAATGGGGGCACCTCCCTCTCCCTTGCCAGGGAGAGAGAGAACCTGTGGTTTTTCGAATGTCGGATGAAATACAAAGCCTTTGGGGTAACTTTGGTCTGTTGATTAGAACACACTTGGGCTTGGCGACAGTACCAATGCACTTTTTTTTGCTGGTGGGGAGAGGGGTGATTGTTGCTTGCTGCCACTTATGCACAGGAGGGGGTATCTGGGAGGACTTTGGGGTTCTCACGTTCATTCTTTGGGGCACTAATCTGCTTTCATGGATGTTTGTGAAGAAAAAACATTTCAGGATGTATATTGTATATGTTTCTCTGATATTAAGTTTGACCTTTGAACTTTTGAACCTACAGGAAAGATGTAAACAAGGTTGAAAGATGCTGAGAAAATTTACAAGGATGTTGCTGGGTCTGGAGGACCTGATTTATAAGGGAAGATTTAATGGGTTAGGACTGTATTCTTTAGAAAATAGAAGATTGAGAGGAGATTTGATAGAGGCATACAAAATTATGAGGGGTTTAGATTGAGTAAATGCAAGCAGGCTTTTTCCACTGGGGTTGGGTGGGACGACAACCAGAGGCCATGGGTTAAGGGTAAAAGTTGAGAAGTTTAAGAGGAACATGATGGGAAACTTCTTCACTCAGGGGGTTGTGAGAGTGTGGAATGAGCTGACACCACAAGTGGTGCACGCAAGCTCGATTTCAATGTTTAAGAGAAGTTTAGAGAGCTACATGGATAGTAGGGATATGAGGGGAGGTCTTTGACTCTGGTGCAGAATGATGGGAGTAGGCAGTTTAAATCGTTTTGGTATGTTTCAGCTCTATGACTCTATAACTCTGGTTCTCTGAATGATTCGTGCCTTTTCCCATTCAGCAGCTTTTGTGATGGCCTGGTTATTCTTCAGATGGATGCCATTGTAGTGCAGTGGACAGCATGGTGCTATCACAACTCAGGCCATCGGAGTTCAGGATTCAATTCTGCCATCATTTGGAAGGAGTCTGTATGTCATCCCCGTGGAACGCGCGGGCTTCCCCTGGCTGTCTAGGTTTCCTCCCACAGTCCAAAGACATACTGGTTAGGTCAATTGGTCACTGTAAATTGTCTCGTGATTTGATTAGGGTTAAATTGAGATTGTCGAGGTTGCACATGTTGGGGCCAGAAGGGCCGACTCCACATAGTATCGCTAAGTAAATAAATAAATGCTCATGGGGTGTTCACAGACAAGAGAACATCTGCAGAAGCTGAAAATCCAAAGCAACACACACAAAATGCTGGAGGAACTCAGCAACTCAGGCAGCATCTCTGGAGAAGGTAAGCAGTCGATATTTCGAGCTGAGACCCTTCTTCATGACTGAGAGAGAAGGGGGGAAGATGCCAGAATAAAAATGTGGGGGGAGGAGAAAGAGGCAAACTAGCAGCTGATAGGCGAAGCCGGGTGGATGGGAAAGGTCAAGGGCTGGAGAAGGAAGAATCTGACAGGAGAGGAGAGTGGACTATAGGAGGAAGGGAAGGAGGAGGGCACCCAGGGGGAAGTAACAGGCAGGTGAGAAGAAGTAAATTTCAGAGTGGGGAATAGAGGAGGTGGGGGGGGGGGATCCACTGGAAGGAGAAATTGATATTCATACCATTAGGAGATATTGTAGTGACTGTAGCTAAACCATTAATCTTGTGAGTGTCAAGTTAAGTCTTGTTACTTTGTGAATATAACTTCATTTTGCAAAAATTCATCAGCTAAATCTTACAGTTATCACATAAAGTGAATTGGGTCACCTTGTCCTTTCAGGAGAGAAATCTGTTATTTTTGTCTCGTATGGCACTTTCTCCCATTCAGTACTGAGTTATTGTTTAATTCAATGTTTTTAGTAAATTTAAACTGAAATGAATCAGCCAAATGGCTCAGTACTGAACCATTGTGATATCATTACAGGCAGAAAATCAAATGAAGAATGTTTTTGTTCATCTTCATCCTGATAATTATTACTTGTTAAAATACCTTTACACCCAAATCTATTGACTCAATATGTCAATGCTGATTTTATTTTTCCTTCACAGATGTTGCTTGAGCTTTTGAGTGTTTATAACACTTCTTGTCTTTATTTCAGATTTTGACCATATATGGGTGGAAATGCGTCACTACCAGAGGAGCTGTAAAGTGCTCCTTCCCTCCGCTAGCTTACAGGACACCATTGGGCAAGGTGCATCACCCGCTTAGGCCCCCGATCAGGGTCACCCGAAACCATGGGAGTATACTGGTGCATGTATTGGCTTGTATGCAACAGTGCGAGCATCTGGTGCATATCACAAGTCCTGGATATGCGACCACTGACGTGAGACAGACAGTCTTCAAAGAGCATTGGTAATGCTGTGGCCACCTGTCTTGTAGAGACACTGCTTAGAAGAAGGCTATGGTGAACCATTTCTGTAGGGAAATTTGCCAAGAATAATCCTGGTCGTGGAGACGATGATCACCCATGTCATATGACTTGGCACATAATGATGGTGATAGTGATTTCACCATCTGAGAAACCTGGTTCTCCTTTGGAAACAGGAGACTTGGAAGAAAAGGAAGAATGCCCTTTGAGGCCTGTTTAGCCATTCATCATAGTGACCACCAACTTTTGTAACATTTTCCTTAACTATCCTCATAAATCCCTTGATTCCCTTTACATATTTACATTTCTTGATGAAAGTTACCAGACGACCATGACCATAAGACATAGGAGCAGAATTAGGCCATTCAGCCCATTGAGTCTTTTATCATTTAATCAATATTGATTTATTTTCTCTTTCATCCCCAATATCCTGCCTTTTTCCCATAACCTTTGACACCCTTATACATCAACCTCCACTTTAAATATGAGGGCTGATTGATAAATTCATGGCCTAAGGTAGAAGGAGATGAGTTATACAGCTCTCGTTACATGCACATGCAGTTCAGCTCTTTGAGTGATTATGCAGAAAGTTTGAAGTTAATAACTCATGTCCTTCTACCTTAGGCCACGAACTTATCAATCAGCCTGATGAGTTATTAATTTCAAACTTTCTGCATGATCATTCAAAGAGTTGAACTGCACGTGCATGTAACGAGAGCTGTATAACTCATCTCCTTCTACTTCAGGCCACAAACTTATCAATCACCCCTCACATATTCAATGACTTGGTCTTTACAGCAGTCTGTGGAAATGAATTCCACAGATTCACGATGCTCTGGCTCAAAAAAGTTCTTCTTTACCTCTGTTCTAAAGTGACATCCTTCTAATTTAATGCTGTCCCCTTTGGTCCTGGACTCTCCCACTATTGGAAAAACTCTCCCCGTGTCCACTCTATCCAGGCCTTTCACTATTCAGTAGGTTTCAATGAGAGCCCCCTCATTCTTCTAAACTCCAGTGAGTACATGTCCAGAACCATCAAACGTTCTGAATTGCCAATGACTTACGTGGAACTGAGATTACTACAGTGTGATGTAGGAGAGTTTAACTTCAACAATATAATCTCATACACACTTAATTAAATACCTGGGTGTGGGAAAGGAACACTCACAAACTACTGGAGCAATTTAGCAGGTCAAGCAGCATCGATGGAGGGAAATAAACAGTTAATGTTTCGGGCTAAGATCTTTAATTGAAGAATCCTTTGTGTTAACAACCAACGCAACCCAAGGATGTGCTGGGGTTGGCTTACAGGTGTCTCCAAACATTCTGGCAGCAACATAGCATGTCCACAAAGACAATAATGATTTTGCTTTCTTTTTTTTTGTAATTGTAAATGGTTAATCTTACTGCGATCTGGTTTCATTGACTGGTTTATCTCGATGTTGAATTCGGCGTTATTAGTACACGCGAAGGAGAACGTTACAGTGAAAAAGTGGCATTATCAGGTGTTTCAAGTGCTGCAATGTCAGCTCGATCCAGCATCAAGTCGACGCCGCCCAGCGACAAGGGCGGTAAACCGACATCAAGTAAGCCCACCCAGGCGTTATCAGGTGTTCCAAGTGCTGCAATGTCAGCTCGATCCGGGATCAAGTCGATGGCGCCCAGCGACAAGGGCAGTAGAGCGACATCAAGTAAGTCCACCCAGGCAAGAGCCAAGGCAGAAGCCGCCAAGGTGCGACTGCATTACGCCAGACAGGAAGCAGTTTTGAAAATGGAACAGGCCACCAGAGAAGCCAAAATCCAGAAGGAAAGGGCCGCCAGACAAAGAGAAGAGGCCGCCAGAGAAGCCGAAACCCAGAAAGAAAAGGCTGCCAGAGAAGCCGAAACCCAGAAAGAAAAGGCTGCCAGAGAAGCCGAAATCCAGAAAGAAAAGGCTGCCAGAGAAGCCGAAATCCAGAAAGAAAAGGCTGCTAGAGCAGCCAAAACCCAGAAGGAAAGGGCCACCAGACAAAGTGAAGCGGCCGCCAGAGAAGCCGAAACCCAGTTGGAAATGGCAAAAATATCGACAGAGTTGCAAGTGCTGCAGTTAGAAAGAGAAGAAGAAGCTGCCAAGGCGGAAGCAGAGTACATAGAAGAAGCTGAAGGGTCACGTGATCTGACCGAAGTAAGATCTACTTTAGAAAGGACCAGACTGGAACGCACAAGCAACTATGTACAATCTCAAATAGACAGGCAGGCTCGTCTCCCCTCTCCATACGTATTCGATAACTTCCCCAGCTACGAGGAACCTCAGAGAGTCACGATTGCATCACATCCATACGAGGAAGAAAATTTACCCTCGCGACTCCGTGATGAAGTCAAGAATGAAAGAGCTGACAACCGATACTTCTCGACACCAAACTTACAAAGTTTGATGTGAAGAGATGCAGAGGTCGAATCCAGGACGGCAAATTCCATGAGAAACGTGCGCTCTCAGTCATATATGCGCCAATGTACTTCTCCAGCCCGCATGCCGCTTACAGCCAATCCCACGATGTAGTATTTAGCACGACGGGATCTCGTCACTTCGGGGCTGTACCAGTTTGACGATAAACCTGAAAATTACTTTGCATGGTACTCCACATTCACCAACGCGATCGACGGAGTCCAGCTCAGTGCAACCCAAAGGTTGGACCTTATGGCGAAATAGCTGGGGAAAGAATCACGCGACCAGGTGAGACGCATACGTTCAGTGTACATCAACGAACCCGAACTAGCCTTAAGCAAAGCGTGGGAGAGAATTCGGGAGGACTATGGGTCCCCCGAAGCTATTGAAGCGGCGCTATATCGACGTCTGGAAAACTTTCCTGAGGTTGTCAGCCAAAGATCACATTAAGTTAAGAGAATTCGGAGATTTACTCATGGAGATCCAAGGCGCCAAAGAAGATGGCTACTCAGCTGGTCTAGTATACCTACATACTCCATTCGGGATTAGACAAGTTGTGGACAAACTTCCTTTTGGGCTGCAGGACAGGTGGCTGTCCGTTGCTTTAGATTACAAGGAAGATCACGATGATCAACCACCTCCCTTTGAGCTCCTCGCTAGGTTTGTGTGCAGGGAGGCGAAGAAGCGAAACGACCCTAGCCTCGTGGGTCCAAGAAGCAGTACGATTTACACCAAGCCAAGTAGATCCTCTTTGAATGTTTTCAACATTGATAAACCTGCCTCAGTGCTCAAGACTGAAGCCCTTACAACTAACAACGACCCTAGCAAGGATTGTCCACCGCAAACCGACAACGCTCCTTCACCCCCACAACAGGACGGCGGGGAGGGAGAGGCTCACTCCAGGACAACAATTGTCAGCTCGAACTGTACAGAAGTTTGCGGTCAAGCTCAGTCAAGCCGTTCTTGTTCCAAGATCTGTCTCACTAAGGTGTACCCTAAAGGAGCCAAAGACAAGGCCATCAAAGCCTATGTGATTCTGGACGATCAGTGCAATTGCTCACTAGTCAGTCCAGAGTTCTTTAAATTGTTCAACATTGAGAGTGAGCGGTTCCCATACTACCTCAAAACTTGCTCAGGCAACATGGAAACCCAAGGAAGGAAGGCAGAAGGCATCCAGATCGAGTCCCTGGATGGTAAAGTCGTCATCTGTCTCCCTCTGCTCTTAGAGTGCGATGGAATCATGAATAACCGCACTGAGATCCCGACACCAAGTGCGGCGCTACACCAGCCACATCTCCACCACATCGCCAAACGCATCCCAGAACTGGATCCAAAAGCGGAAATACTCCTGCTATTAGGAAGAGCTGTTATCCAGGTACACAAGGTTAGGCAGCAGGTCAATGGACCACTCGACGCCCCCTTCGTGCAACGTCTGGATCTGGGCTGGGTGGTGATAGGAGAGGTGTGTCTCGGTGACGTACACAAACCGACGGTTGACACACTCAAGACCAATGTGCTAGAGAGTGGCCGCCATTCGATTTTTCAACCCTGCCTGAGTGTCCCGTGCATTAAGGAAGCACAACAAGACGTTACCAAGCGTAAAGTAACCGACGAGACGCTAGGTCAGTCAGTTTTCGTTCAAACTGAGCACGGAAACAAACTTGCACAATCAGCTCAAGATACCATTTCTTTAAAAACCAAAGACACCAAGGTCTTCAGAGATGAAGCAAATAATGGGGTTGCCCCATTGCCTTTCAGAGAACCACGCCAGCGCTCACCAGATAACAAAGAGCAGGCAGTCAAACGGTTCACGTCCTTACGGAAAACCCAGAAAAGGAAACCTGAGATGCAGCAACGCACCCGATTGACCCACGAGGTACTGTGCACCCTAATGGCAGAGGTCACAGCCATTATAAACTCACGACCACTCCTGCCTGTGTCCTCTGACCCAGAAAACCCCTATATACTTTCGCCATCAATACTCCTTACACAGAAGGCAGGAGCACCCCCTCCACCAGGAGACCTCTCAGACGAGGATTTGTACATAAAGCAATGGAGACAAGTCCAGGCTCTGGCAAATCAGTTCTGGTCTCGCTGGAGACAAAAATATCTACCTAGCAACAGAGACAAAAGTGGACAGAACCCCACAGGAATCTTCAAGTTGGAGACTTAGTCCTGCTCAGGGACAAGCAAATCGCCCGCAACAGCTGGCCAACGGCCAGAATCACTGCTACATTCCCTAGTGGGGATGGACATGTCAGGAAGATCGAATTGAAGACTACCGACCAAGGCGATGTGAAAATTTACCAAAGGCCAGTTACAGAAGTTATTCTACTTCTACCCAATGACTGATTAAGAGACTAAGTTTTGTACTCTGCTCATTGTGACCTTACGAAGGTCAAGCGGGGAGTGTGCTGTCTTTACGACAGTTATTTAGTTTATAATATTTTCGCTTAGTAATTCATTCGATAGTATTTTCTAGTTAGAATTAGAAGTGTTTAAAGTATATTCATTGCATGTAAAATATATCGGCATGCGATGACGTCACATCCGGTTTCGCCGCGTCTTGTGGGAAAGTACCGGTTTGAAATTAGCGCGAGGGTGGGGGCTCACCACGAGGCACACCTGAGCAGAAGTTGTTTTGCAGGCATGAGAAATCACAGTGAGAGCAACGCTTTTTCACTGTAACGTTCTCCTTCGCGTGTACTAATAATGCCGAATTCAACGTCGAGATAAACCTGTCAATGAAACCGGATCGCAGTAAGATTAACCATATACTGTATCAATCTTGTATTGTTTTATCAACAGTTTTCACCATCTGTTAATGTGAAGAGTGAACAGTAAATGGTTAATCTTACTGCGATCTGGTTTCATTGACTGGTTTATCTCGACGTTGAATTCGGCGTTATTAGTACACGCGAAGGAGAACGTTACAATCATATATATCACAAATCTCCACATAGTATTTATCTGAGGTATACACTTATAGAAAAGAGCGGAAAGAAAAAAAAACAGGCAAAAGGAAAGAACTATGAACAAGTAGGGAGTGATTTTTTTTACAACATATTCATTGATTTGTGAGAATAAAATCAGGCCTATGAGGCATTATGTAGTTAAACCATTTTTCCCAGTATGATTCAAATTGTTCCATCTTATGATTAACAGATGCTGTTATCTTCTCCATTTTGTAAATGGCCGTTGTAATTTCCATCTTTGCATTTAAAGTGATAATCATTTCCTAGTAAGAGTCTTTTCACCAGCCACCAACAGTATATTCATTAAATATTTATCTCTTTTCAACCATTCTTTAGGTATATATCCAAAATATATGGTCTTACTCTCCAAGGGTATTTCACATTTAAAGATGTCTTGTAGGGCATTGTGTATCCCCCTCCAATAGTTTTTGATAACAGGGCAGTCCCAAAAAATATGATAATAATTTGTGTTTTGATTTCCACAATTTCTCCAGCAAACAGGGAGGTTACTATCATAATGGGATTTCTGAGAGGGTGTAATAAAACATATTATCAAGTTTTTCCGTTCAAACTCCCTCCATTTCTGTGAACTGGTACACTTCCATTGATACCTTTGTAGCGGTGTGCTACAAGCAGCGCTAAAATTACGACACGGAGTCGGTAGCTGCAGTCCAAGGAAAAACTTTATTCGAAAACTTCAGCCTCACTTTTAAGCCTCTGTCAACCGGCCCCCCATGGCGAAGAGGCTCCAAAGCTCTGTGCTCGCAAACCCCCGTAGGCTATCTAATTGTGAGTCGGTTCGGATACGCTAGGAAATGAGGCGCTACATAACCCCCCCCCAGAACCGGCGATACACCCCCCAATGTCCACAGCCTGGGCCAGAACCTGCTTGGGAGGTCGGCCTCTGCGCCGAGGCGCCGGAAACTCGGCCGGTTGCGCCAGGTCCACATGGGCCGGCTTGAGGCGGTCCACCGTGAAAACCTCCTCCTTCCCCCCAACGTCCAGCACGAACGTGGACCCGTTGTTCCGGAGCACCGTAAACGGCCCCTCGTATGGCCGCTGCAGCGGTGGCCGATGCCCGCCCCTTCGTACAAACACAAACTTACAGTTCCGTAGGTCTTTGGGTACGCAGGTCGGGTGCCGCCCATGCTGTGAAGTGGGTATGGGGGCCAGGTTACCGAGCTTCTCGCGAAGTCTGCCCAGGACTGCAGCGGGTTCTTCCTCTTGCCCCCTCGGGGCTGGTAGGAACTCCCCGGGGACGGCCAGGGGCGCGCCGTATACCAACTCGGCCGACGAGGCGTGCAGGTCGTCCTTGGGCACTGTGCGGATGCCGAGAAGGACCCAGGGAAGCTCGTCCGCCCAGTTGGCTCCCCGCAGGCGGGCCATGAGGGCCGACTTCAGGTGACGGTGGAAACGCTCCACTAGCCCGTTCGACTGTGGGTGGTAGGCAGTGGTGTGGTGCAGCTGAGTCCCCAAAAGGCTGGCCATAGCTGACCACAGGCTGGAGGTGAACTGGGCGCCTCTGTCGGAGGTAATGTGGGCTGGTACACCAAAGCGGGATATCCAGGTGGCGAGCAGGGCTCGGGCGCAAGATTCGGAGGTGGTGTCGGTGAGCGGGACCGCCTCTGGCCATCTTGTGAACCGGTCCACGATAGTCAGGAGGTAACGCGCTCCGCGCGACACTGGCAGGGGGCCCACGATATCCACATGAATGTGGTCGAAACGCCGGTGGGCGGGATGGAACTGCTGCGGTGGGGCTTTGGTGTGCCGCTGAACCTTGGCCGTCTGGCAGTGCATGCACGTTCTGGCCCATTCACTGACCTGTTTGCGGAGACCGTGCCAAACGAACCTGCTGGAAACCAGCCGGACAGTTGTCCGGATGGAGGGATGCGCCAAGTTATGAATGGAGTCGAAAACACGTCGCCGCCAGGCTGCGGGGACGACCGGACGGGGCCGGCCGGTGGCGACGTCACAGAGTAGGGTCCTCTCACCTGGGCCCACGGGGAAGTCCTGGAGCTGCAAACCAGAGACCGCAGTCCTGTAACTCGGAATCTCCTCATCTACCTGCTGTGCCTCTGCCAGTGCCTCAAAGTCTACCCCTTGGGAAAGGGCATGAACGGTAGGGCGAGAGAGCGCATCCGCCACGACATTGTCCTTACCCGAGACGTGCCGGACATCCGTTGTGTATTCAGAGATGTAGGACAGGTGGCGTTGCTGGCGGGATGACCAGGGGTCGGATGCTTTTGTAAACGCAAAGGTAAGCGGTTTGTGGTCCGTGAACGCGGTGAAGGGCCGACCTTCTAGGAAGTACCTGAAATGCCGGATTGCCAGGTAGAGCGCCAACAGTTCCCGGTCAAAAGCACTGTACTTGAGCTCGGGTGGCCGCAGGTGTTTGCTGAAAAACGCCAGGGGTTGCCAGCGACCTGCGATGAGCTGCTCCAGCACCCCACCGACTGCCGTGTTTGATGCGTCCACTGTGAGGGCGGTAGGGGTGTCCATTCTGGGATGTACTAGCATTGCGGCGTCCGCCAAAGCTTCCTTCGTTTGAACGAAAGCGGCGGCGGACTCCTCGTCCCAGGTAATGTTCTTGCTCGGACCCGACATCAGGGCGAACAGGGGGCGCATGATCCGGGCAGCTGAAGGGAGGAAGCGGCGGTAGAAATTGACCATACCTACGAATTCCTGAAGGCCTTTGATCGTGGTGGGTCGGGGGAAGTGGCGGACCGCATCTACCTTAGCGGGCAGAGGGGTTGCCCCGTCTTTAGTAATCCTGTGGCCCAGGAAGTCAATGGTATCAAGTCCGAACTGGCATTTGGCCGGGTTGATTGTAAGACTGTACTCACTCAGTCGGGTGCAGAGTTGACGGAGGTGGGACAGATGCTCCTGACGACTGCCGCTGGCGATGAGGATGTCATCCAAATAGATGAACGCGAAGTCCAGGTCCCGTCCCACCGCGTCCATTAACCGCTGGAACGTCCGTGCGGCATTCTTCAGGCCGAACGGCATGCGGAGGAACTCGAAGAGGCCAAACGGGGTGATGAGAGCCGTTTTGGGGACGTCGTCAGGATGCATCGGGATTTGATGGTACCCTCGGACAAGGTCGACCTTGGAGAAGATCCGGGCGCCGTGCAGGTTTGCCGCAAAGTCCTGAATGTGCGGCACAGGGTAGCGGTCCGGTGTGGTAGCCTCGTTCAGCCTGCGGTAGTCGCCGCACGGTCTCCAGCCCCCCGTCGCTTTGGGCACCATGTGCAGGGGGGAAGCCCAGGGGATGTCGGACCGCCGGATGATCCCCAATTCCTCCATTCTCTGGAACTCCTCCTTCGCCAGTCGGAGCTTGTCTGGGGGAAGCCGCCGAGCACGGGCATGGAGGGGTGGTCCCTGTGTCGGGATGTGGTGCTGTACGCCGTGCCTGGGCATGGCTGCTGTGAACTGCGGTGCCAGAACCGATGGGAACTCCGCCAGGACCCTGGTGAAATCGTTGTCGGACAGCGTGATGGAGCCGAGGTGAGGGGCTGGCAACTGGGCCGCGCCCAGGGAGAACGTCTGAAAGGTCTCGGCGTGTACCAGTCTCTTCCTGGGCAGGTCAACCAGCAGGCTGTGAGCTCGCAAAAAATCCGCACCCAGAAGCGGTTGGGCTACGGCGGCCAGTGTGAAGTCCCACGTGAACTGGCTGGGGCCGAACAGTAGCTGCACCTGACGGGTGCCATAGGTCCTTACTGTGCTGCCATTCACGGCCCTCAGGGGGGGACCCGGTGCCCTGCTGCGGGTGTCGTAACTCGTCGGAGGTAAAACGCTGATCTCAGCCCCAGTATCGACCAAAAACCGGCGTCCCGACCTTCTATCCCACACATACAGGAGGCTATCCCGATGGCCAGCCGCCGTAGCCATCAGCGGCGGCTGGCCCTGGCGTTTCCCGGGAACTTGCAGGGCGGGCGGCAACGGCGGGCTTCTGCGCCCCACCGCTGGTGGTAGAAGCACCAGTGGTCATTGGGCCGGGGGTTAGTGGGCTCTGCGGCCGGGCCTGGACTGGTTTGCTGCCGGGAGCGTGGCTGGGAGATCTGTGCGATGGACGCCCCGCTCACCTTTTTGGCGTTCCACAGCAAGTCCGCCCGGGCTGCCACCTTCCGGGGGTCACTGAAATCCGCGTCGGACAGCAGCAGGCGTATGTCCTCGGGCAGCTGCTCCAGGAATGCCTGCTCAAACATGAGGCCTGTGTGTCCCTCGGCCAGAGACAACATCTCGTTCATTAAAGCCGATGGAGGTCTGTCGCCCAAGCCATCCAGGTGCAGTAAACGGGCAGCCCGCTCGCGCCGTGAGAGTCCGAAAGTCCTGAGGAGCAGGGCTTTGAATTCCGTGTACTTGCCGTCTGCCGGGGGCGACTGTACGAACTCCGCGACCTGGGCAGCTGTGTCCTGGTCGAGGGAGCCCACCACGTAGTAGTAGCGGGTGTCTTCTGAGGTGATCCGGCGAACGTGGAATTGGGCTTCGGCTTGCTGGACCCATAGGTCCGGGCGCTGTGTCCAGAAACCCGGCAGTTTCAACGAAACCGCATGAACAGAGGCGGCGTCGGTCATTTCTGGTCCAAAAATCGTTTGGACCGTCGGGGTCACCAATTGTAGCGGTGTGCTACAAGCAGCGCTAAAATTACGACACGGAGTCGGTAGCTGCAGTCCAAGGAAAAACTTTATTCGAAAACTTCAGCCTCACTTTTAAGCCTCTGTCAACCGGCCCCCCATGGCGAAGAGGCTCCAAAGCTCTGTGCTCGCAAACCCCCGTAGGCTATCTAATTGTGAGTCGGTTCGGATACGCTAGGAAATGAGGCGCTACACCTTCATATTATTGCCCATTCTTCCTCAGATATAATTATCCCTCCTTCCTTCTCCCATTTTGTTTTAATGTATGAAGTCGAATGTATTTTAAGTTTTGACAACCCCTTATACATGCTTGAAATGATTCTACTACCGTTATCTGAATTATCTGCTTTTCTAAATAGCTCTATCAAGCATGTACTGACCTTGGTTATGTTTTTTAGCATCTTATTAACATATTGTCTTTTCTGTAAATACCGATAAAAATTTTGTTTTTCTAATAAGTGTTTCTCTTTAAGCATTTCAAAACTGAACAGTGTTCCTTCTTTCATTATGTTGCAAAGAACCATTATTTCCTTAGATGTCCAGTCCTTAAATCTAGCATCCAATTTATTTGGTGTAAAATCCGAGTCATATGCACACCATTTAAGAATTGCAATATCTCCCTCTAGATTATATTCTTTTATAGTAGTTTTCCATATTTTAAGAGTCAATTTCACCCATGGGTTATCAATAGTATTTATGTACCTTTGCAGGTTGTTATCAGCCAAAATTGCTTGTATAGGGATGGGAAGTACCCCCGCTCCTCAATGTTTTTCCATTGAGCGTCATATGATGGGCTGCACCAACATATCGCAGCTCTCAACTGCAAAATAATAATCTCTAAGAGAAGGTAGGCCCCATCCCCCCTTTTCCTTTGCTAATTGCAAAGTTTTGAGATGAACTCTAGGCCTTTTACCCTGCCAAATACACCTTGATAACATCTTGTTCCATTCATTGAATTGATATTGATTACTCTGTATTGGTAGGGTCTGAAAGAGATATAACAGTCTGGGCAGTATATTCATTTTAATAGACTAAATCCTGGAACTGAGACTGAAAAAAGGAATCAGGTTCTGTCTTGCCATATCTTGCTTAATTTTTTTATATAAAGGCTGATAATTACATTCTGATAATTTTGCCAAATCTTTTGATATAATGATGCCCAAATATTTGAAAGACTCTGTGTGCCATGCAGATATCTACTTTCAATTTCTCTTAATGTGAAAGTAGTTGGGTTTTATCTATGTTTGCTTTCTTAATGATGAAGACTGTTTCAGAAAGTTTTCAGTCAAAGATAAAATGCCAGTTGTAATGTATGATATTTTCATCATGAAAAACAGTTGTTGTTGTAGATTTTCTATGTTTCTATATTTTGCACTTCCAAAAAGCGATTAGTTTGCTAGGCAGTAATACGTCCAACTCAATTTTTATCGATACACCATAACATGCATTTTATCTGGATGCATAATGGCTTAGTATAATAACTACCCGAATGGACCTGAAGAAATTCAGACCTATGCACACAGCTCAGCACATCACGGGAACCAGCTCCTCTTCATGGACATTGTCTTTACCTCTTACTGGCTATGTCAAGCTGCCATCATAATTAAAGACCCTGCCCACTCTGGAATTTTCTCTTTTCTGTTCTTCTACTGGGCAGAAGCTACCAAGGCCTGAAAGTATGGACTACCAGGGTCAAGGGCAGCTTCGTTCTCACTGTCTGACCCTTGAACAGACCTATTGCATGATCAGTCCTTGATCTCACAATCTACTTCATTATGATCTTGCACTTTATTGTTTACTTGCACTACACTTTTTCACCAGCTTTGCACCATTTCATGTTATTGTCTTACCTTATTCTGGCTGAATTCATTTTATTTTATAATCTTATATAAACTAAAAATTCCAGAGTGGGCAGGGTCTTTAATTATGATGGCAGCTTGACATAGCCAGTAAGAGGTAAAGACAATGTCCATGAAGAGGAGGTTGGTTCCTGAGATGTGTTGAGCTGTGTACATAGGTCTGAATTTCTTCAGGTACATACAGAGTAGTTATTATACTAAGCCATTGTGCATCCAGATAAAATGCATGTTATGGTGTATTGATATCTTATAAACAGTATGCAAAACAAACTTTACCCTGTTTTTTGGTACATGTGACAATAAACCAAAATCAAAACCAATACCAACAACAGGACAAACACCAATACCAATAAATACTGCAGATATATGGTGTATGTGTAAATAAATATATCAAATAAATAATGAAATTGATGTGTGGTGGAGATTATGACTGGTTGCATTTTGGCCTGGTATGGAAACATCAATGCCCTTGAATACAAAAGCCTACAAAAAATAGTGCATACAGCCCAGTCCATTACGGGTAAAACCCCCCCCACCAGTGAGTACATCTACATGGAACATTGTCACAGGAAAGCATTATCCATCATCAAGCCTCCAACCTGATGGCATGGACATCGATTTCTTGAATTTCGGGTAATTGACACCCCTCCTCTCCCTCACCGTTCCCCATTCCCATTTCCCTCTCTCAGTTTATCTCCTTACCTACCCATCACCTCCCTCTGGTGCGCCTCCCCCTTCCCTTTTTTCCATGGTCTCCTATGAGATTCCTCCTTCTCTTTCACCAATCAACATCCCAGCTCTTTATTTCACCCCACCCCCTCTTCCTGTTTGACCTATCATCTTCTACCTTGTACCACTTCCTCCCCTCCTCCCACCTTTTTATTCTGATGTCTTCCCTTCCTCTCCAGCCCTGATGAAGGGTCTCGGTCTGAAATGGCAACTGTTTACTCTTTTCCATAGATGCTGCCTGACCTGCTGAGTTCCACCAGCATTTTGTGTGTGTTGCTTGGATTTCCAGTTTCTGCTGAGTTCCTTCAGCTCTCTCCCTGCTGCTGTCATCATGAAGAAGATACAGGAGTCTCGGTGCATCAACAGGTTGAGGATCAGCTGTTATCCCTCAACTATCAGGGTCTTAAACCAGAGGTGATAACTTCACTTGACTCATCACTGAACTGTTCCCATAATCTATGGACTTACTGTCAACTCTTCATCTCATGTTCTTGATATTTATTTATATACATATGTATGTATTTATTATTATTATTGTTATTAAGAATTATTTTTGCTCTTTCTTGTTGTATTTGCACAATTTATTGTTTTTCATCTGTATATTGGTTATTTATTTTCCTGTTGGGTGTGATCTTTCATTGATTCTATTATGTTTTTGGTAATTACTGGCATTATCTGCAAGAAAATGAATCTCACGATTGTATGTGGTGACTACTCAAAGTCTTAGACTCATACAGTATATCTAGCTAGTATATCTCAGTCCGAAACGGCGACAGCGCTTCTCCCTATAGATGCTGCCTGCCCTGCTGTGTTCCATCAGCATTTTGTGTGTGTTGTTTGAATTTCCAGCATCTGCAGATTTCCTCATGTTTACAGTACATCTAGCTAGGTTGCCTAACACTCGCACAGTATAGTAGTAATTTTAAGTAGTGAACTGTACTGCAGCAAAAGAAAACTTCAAGATATGTGAGTGATGATAAACCTGATTCTGATATGGGTATCTGTTGTGGACTGAGAGTGGGAATGGGGCCAAGACAGAGGGAGAGGGGAATCATGGTCAGGAAAAGGGGAAGGGAAAGGGGAGGGAGCAGAAAGCTTCAAAGAGACACTCTGTAATGATCAGTAAACTAATTATTTGGAAGCAAATTACCTTGCCTAGCGTCTCAGATCTAGGTCTTTCTGCATCTGTACCACCCCCCTGCCCTGGGCATTCCTTCTCTGTCGCTTGTGCCACACCCCTCCTGCTGTGCTTCAACCCCACCATTCCCAACATCCATTGCCCCCACCAGATAAACAAACTCGTGCGCTGCTCCACATTGACAGATACAGTGTCTTGCAAGAGTCTGTACACCCTAGCTGTATATACATGCCTACGACTTTTCCACAGTACTGTATGTACTTTGACAATAAATTTACTTTGAACTCTGAACTTTGAAAATATTTTTAGGTAAATTCATTAAATTTAATAAAAGTGCTTTAAAGGTTGTTGTAAAAATGAAGGCATCTTTAATGCTTGTTTTAATACCAGACCAAGATATTCTGGTTATGAAAAAGAAGTTGAACTTTTAAGAATCAGCTTACAGGTCACGTAACTAACTAAAGAAAGAGCTGATATAAACATGAGCCTAATAAGTGATTAATAATAAAGAATGTTTTAAAGTTAAAATAAAACAAATGGTGACAGTACCTATTATTTGTATCTCTGCCAGTGAAAAATAAATAGTCTAAGTAACAGATGCTAAACAGAGGCTGACAAAAATATAACAATTGGACCCAGAGAATATTAAATAGTTTGCACTAGACCTCAGCTCCATTTTCAGATAAATCTCCTCAATAAACAATGAGAAACATATGGGACTGGATTTTCCACTTGGCGGGTGGTAGAGGTGCTTCGGTGATAAATGCTCCTGTTAAATAATCAATGTTATAATTCTGCAGAATTCTCCAACAGTGAGGTGACAAAATGTTCTCAAATCATAAATTTCACTGGATTTCCAAAATCTAACTGTAAAAAGTGCATGAATTAGAATTAATCAGTAATTTCGCCTGAACAGATTTCTTGTTGTGCACAAAGGAATAGAAATAATGTTTAAAATTCAGCAACACACACAAAATGCTGGAGGAACTCAGCAGGCCAGGCAGCACCTATGGAAAAGAGTACAGTTGAGTTTCGGGCCGAGACCCTTAGGTAGGACTGGAGAAAAAAAGCTGAGGAGTAGATTTAAAAGGTGGGGGTGGTTGTTGGAAGGGGAGAGAGAAACACTAGGTGACAAGTGAAATCTGGAGGCGGAGGGGATGAAGTAAAGAACTGGGAAGTTGTTTGGAGGAAGGGACATGAGACCATGGAAGAAAGAAAAAGGGGGGAGGAGCACCCGAGGGAGGTGATGGGTGGGCAAGGAGATAAGGTGAGAGAGAGAAAGGGGATGGGAAATGGTGAAAGGGGAAGGAGGGTTGGAGCCACTCTCAGGTTGGAGGATCAGCACCCACATTGTATCTGGGAAACCCCTAACCTGATGGCAGGAACATCAACTTCTCTCACTCCCAGTAAATTTTCCTCATCCTGCTTCTTTCTTCACCTATTTCCCACTCTGGCTTCCCTTTCATCTCTTCCCTTTTCCTCACCTGCCTATCACCTCTCCCTGGTGCCCTTCCTCCTTCCCTTTGTCTCATGGACTGCTCTCCTCTGTTATCAGATTACTTCTTCTCCAGCCCTTTACCTTTCCCATCTATCACCTCACTGCTTCTTACTTCCTTCCCCACCACCTGGCTTCACCTATCACTTTCTAGCTTGTACTCCATCCTCTCCTCCTACCTTTTTATTCTGGATTTTTTTCCTTTCTTTTCCAATCCTAATGAAGGGTCTTGGCCTGCAGCTTTGAATGTATATTTATTTCCATAATAGCTGCCTGATCTGCTGAGTTCCTCCAGCATTTTGGATGTATTCCTCAAGATTTCCAGCATCTGCAGAATCTCTTGTGTTTATTACCTTGGAAAAATTCAGGTTTATAACCTTGGAAAAGTTCCTCCATTTGAGGCTCATTCAGAAAGTAATGATGCATGGGGTCCAAGGAGACCTTGCTTTGTGGATCCAGAACTGGCTTGCCCACAGAAGGCAAAGGGTGGCTGTGGATGGTTCGTATTCTGTATGGAGGACAGTGACCAGTGGTGTTCTGCAGTGATCTGTTCTGGGACCCCTCCTCTTTGTGATTTTTATAAATGATCTGGATGAAGAAGTAGAAGGGTGGACTAGTAAGTTTGCTGATGACACAAAATTTGGGGGTGTTGTGGATAGTCTGAAGGGTAGTCAAAGATGACAGTGGGATATCGATAGGATGCAGAACTGGGCTGAGAAGTGGCAGATGGAGTTTAACCCAGATAAGTGTGAAGTGGTTCATTTCAGTAGGTCAACATTGAAGACAGAATATAATATTAATTATATTCTTGGCAGTGTGGAGAATCAGCGAGATCTTGGGGTCACTCAAAGCTGCTGCACAGATTGACAGTGTTGTTAAGAAGGCGTATGGTGTGTTGGTCTTCATCAACCATGGGATTCAGTTCAAGAGCTGTGAGGTAATGTTACAGCTATATAAGACCTTGGTTAGACCCCACTTGGAGTACTGTGCTCAGTTCTGGTAACTTCATTAGAGGAAAGATGTGGATGCTATACAGAGAGTGCAGAGGAGATTTACAAGGATGTTGCCTGGATTGGAGAGCATGTCTTATGAGAATAGATTAAATTAACTTGTCATTTTCTCCTTGGAGTGACGGAGGATGAGAGGTGACCTGATAGAGGTGTATAAGATGATGAGAGGCATTGATCGTGTGGATTGCCAGAGGCTTTCTCCCAGGGCTAAAATGGCGAGCACAAGGGGGCATAGTTTTAAGGAGCTTGGTAGTAGGTATAAGGGAGATGTCAGAAGTAAGTTTTCCACACAGAGAGTGGTGGGTGCATGGAATGCACTGCCAGCAATGGTGGTGGAGGCAGATACAATAGGGTCTTTTGAGAGATTCTTAGATAGAAATATAGAAAATAGGTGCAGGAGTAGGCCATTCAGCCCTTAGAGACTGCATTGCCATTCAGTATGATCATGGCTGATCATCCAACTCAGAACCCTGTACCTGCTTTCTCTCCATACCCCCTGATCCCTTTAGCCACAAGGGCCATATCTAACTTGCTCTTAAGTATAGCCAATGAACTGGCCTCAAATGTTTCCTGTGGCAGAGGATTCTACAGATTCATCACTCTCTGTGTGAAGAAGGTTTTCCTCATCTCGGTCCTAAAAGGCTTCCCTCCCCTTTATCCTTAAACTGTGACCCACCATTCTGGACTTCCCCAACATCAGGAACAATCTTCCTGCATCTAGCTTGTCCAATCCCTTTAGAATTTTATACGTTTCAATAAGATCCCCCCTCAATCTTCTAAATTCCAGCGAGTATAAGCCTAGTCGATCCAATCTTTCTTCATATGAAAGTCCTGCCATCCCAGGACTCAATCTGGTGAACCTTCTTTGTACTCCCTCTATGGCAAGAATGTCATTCCTCAAATTAGGGGACCAAAACGGCACACAATACTCCAGGTGAGGTCTCACCAAGGCCGTGTACAGCTGCAGTAGAACCTCCCTGCTCCTGTACTCGAATCCCCTTGCTATGAATGCCAACATACCATTCGCCTTTTTCACCGACTGTTGTACCTGCATGCCCACTTTCAATGACTGGTGTACAAATGACACCCAGGTCTTGTTGCATCTCCCCTTTTCCTAATCTGTCACCATTCAGATAATAATCTGTTTTCTTGTTCTAGATAGGTAGATAGGTACATGGAGTTAGAAAAATAGAGGGCTATGCAGTAGGGAAATTCTAGGTACTTCTAGAGTAGGTTGTATGGTTGGCACAACATTGTGGGCTGAAAGGCCTGTAATGTGCTGTAGATTTTCTTTGTTTCTATAATGTGAAATTAATATTAGAATTTTTATCTGCCTGCCAGGCTACTTCATGGATCACTGAATGCCGAGTAGACCTCATGTTTTACACAATATTGATCTGTTTATTATATCCAGTCAAATCAAAAGGTACATTCCTTGTTTGGCATATAACGCTGCTCTCTTGGTGCAGTCTTACCTGGGTCTGAGATTATACGCTCTGCATGGAGCATGAAATTAATGTCTTGTGACTGAACTAATAAACTGTTGAAAAACCTGTGAGACATTTCCATAGGGTGAGCAGTAAAGTAATATGTCTGCTTCTCCTTGACTTATACCTGAATACTGCACATTTTGAAAGCTGGCCCCTGATTTATGAGGGTAAGGGTCATAGAATCATAGAATCATAGAAAACTACAGTGCAGAAGCAGGCCCTTTGCCCCATCTAATCTATGCTGAACCACTTAAGCTGCCTACTGCTATCTGCCTGCACCTGGACCTTATCCCTCCCATCCATGTACCTCTCCAAACTTCTTTTAAACCTCGAAATCAAAATTGCATCCATCACTTGCATTGGCAGCTCGTTCCATACTCTCACCATGCTCTGAGTGAAGAGGATTCCCCCTATGTTCCCTTAAACATTTCATCTTTCACCTTTAACCCATGACTTCTAGTTGTAGTCTCACCCAACCTTAGTGGAAAAAGCTTGCTTGCATTTACCCTATATAGACCCCTCATAATTTTGTGTACCTATATCAAATCTCCTTTCCATTTTCTACACGCTAGGGAATAAAGTTCAAATCTAGAAACATAGAATACCTACAGCACAATACAGGCCCTTCAGCCCACAAAGTTGTGCCGAACATGTCCCTATCTTAGAAATTACTGAACTTACCTATAGCCCTCTATTTTACTAAGCTCCATGTACCCATCCAAAAGTCTCTTAAAACATCCTATCATATCCACCTCTACCACTGTTGCTGGCAGCCCATTTCATGCACTCACCACTCTCTGAGTAAAAACTTACCCCTGACATCTCCTCTGTACCTACTCCCAAACATCTTAAACCTGTGTCCTCTTGTGGCAACCATTTCGGCCTTGGGAAAAAGCCTCTGACTATCCACAGGATCAATGCCTCTCATCATCTTATACACCTCTATCAGGTCACCTCTCATCTTCCTTTGCTCCAAGGAGAAAAGGCTGAGTTTGTTCAACCTATTCTCATAAGGCATGTCCCCCGATCCAGGCAACATCATTCTAAATCTCCTCTACACCCTTTCTATGGCTTCCACATCCTTCCTGTAGTGAGGCGACCAGAACTGAGCACAGTACTTCAGGTGGGGTCTGACCAGGGTCCTATATAGCTACAACATTACCTCTCGGCTCCTAAATTCAATTCCATGATCGATGAAGGCCAATACACCATATGGCTTCTATTCAATCATTCCTTATAACTCAGGTCCTCCAGTCCTGGCAACATCCTTGTAAATTTTCTCTGTGCTGTTTCAGTCTTATTTACATCTTTCCTGAAGGTAGGTAAGATCCTCTCAGCATTAAAACCAGGTCCCAGGAAAGCTTCTATAGCTGGTTAAGCCAGTGAGATCTAATGCCTCTGACACTAATATGTACGGCAACGTTATTAATCTGACATTCTTGTTGATACCGTTCTGACAATTTTAACAGACTTTTGGATTGTTATTGAAATCAGTACTTCAAGTAGTTTTAATTCCTGTTTAAAGATGTTATACAGTGCAGTATAATAATACTTCAAATGAATCTGCTAGATTCGAGGAAGTGCAGAAGTCTGGACCTTGAGATGTTAGGAGACGAAGAATTGGGACACATGTATTAAAAGGAGCATTGGAACATGGGCCCATTTGTGTCATAGGGAGCACAGAAACCAAGGCCCTATTATTTAAAGGCAGCGGGGAAACTAGACCTCTGTGTGTTAGAGGGTGCGTCAGAACAAGGTCCAAGTCTGGGAACTAGGGTCCTTTTATGTTAAAGGAAACAGGAGGAACTCGAGTCCCAGTGTGTCAAATGGAACACAGAACCTGGGACCTGGTGTATCAGGGTGAGTTTGTAAACATGAAACCCTTGTGTGAAAGAGAGCAAGGGAACAAAAGCCCTGCTGAGTAGGAGCCAGCACCTAGTGAGTTGGATGTTGATCCAGCAGGTTTGCCGAACTACGAGGTAGTGCATTATTAGAATACGTAAAATCTATTAAAAATGTAGAGCTACTGTGAAAACTAATTACTAAAGATTTAAAAAAATACAAAAACACTAAAAAAAATGAAAATAGATTTCAGATTAAGATTGAATTCCGATTTATTTATCACGTGTACATTGGAATATAGAGTGAAATACATCACTGCCAATAACAACCAGTACAGCCGAGGAAATTATTGGGCGCAGCCTGCAAATGTCAATGATTCAATGGATCAATTTAATTTCAGTGAATGTATACAGTATACAACCTGAAATTCTTACTCTCTGCAGACATCCGCAAAAGAGAAAAAAACCCCCAAAAATGAAATACAGAAAAATGTTACAACCCCAAGGACTGCCATATATTCTGGCTGCAATTTGATGACAGTATGATATAATTAAGGTAGCTAAACTAATTTTATAAAGTGTAAGTTACTTGACACCTATTTCATTTGGAATTATTCCTCTTTAAAATGCATGAAGCCATTAAACCAGATTCATTACCAAGACTTCCAGCATCACCGCTGGAAAACGGCAGGGAGTTGGAGCTTTGTCATCGGACCCCATTACATTTATCTTAGAGGCATTGAGTTATAATGTTAATTTTCTTTTGATACTTGTGTCAGTGTCAGCCAATGAATGTCGTACTGCCTGGGTGATGCATGGAGCTAGATAAAACTGGAAAGGTCCCAGGTTTGCTTTCAGTTGCCAGTACTCTATTAATCTTTAGTAGTGACAGCAGAATTAACCTCAGTCACCGTTCTCTAAAAGTAGGAAATAGCAACCAAGATTCCAGCATCATTTTATCATCCTGTGTGTATATTTAAATGTACCAGAGAAGCTGAGGGAACCTGTTGAACTCATTAGTTAGGTCTCTGTGAGAAGCGTAAGAAGTGTTTTGGTCTCCAAATCTGAGGAAGGACATTCTTGCTATTAAGGGTGTGCAGCGTAGGTTCACGAGGTTGATTCCCGGGATGGCGGGACTGTCATATAAGACCATAATACATAGGAGCAGAAATAGGCCATTCAGCCCATTAAGTCTGCTCTGCCATTCCAACATGGCTGGATCCATTCAACCCCATACACCTGCCTTCTCGGCATATCCTCTGATGTCCTAACCAATCAGGAAACTATCAACTTCTGCTTTAAATATACCCATGGACTTGGCCTCCAAGAAGAGAAATGAATAATGTTCTTTCTGTTTCACTTCCAAGACAAAATAGAGAAATGTCAGTCCTAATCAGCTTGCCATAATGGTCCTCTAACTTCCAAGATGACATAGCCAGGTATCTTGAAAGAACACAATCACTAGAAATGAAACTGTACAAATTTTCTATCTAGATGTTGAAAGATTGAAGCGACTGGGCTTGTATACACTGGAATTTAGAGTGATGAGAGGAGGTCTGATTGAAACATATAAGATTATTAAGGGATTGGACATGCTAGAGGCAGGAAACATGTTCCCGATATTGGGGGAGTCCTGAACCAGAGGCCACAGTTTAACAATAAGGGGTAGGCCATTTAGAACGGAGTTCAGGAAAAACTTTTTCACCCAGAGAGTTGTGGATCTATGAAATGTTCTGCCTCAGAAGGCAGTGGAAGCCAATTCTGTAGATGCTTTCAAGAAAGAGTTAGACAGAGCTCTTAAAGATAGCGGAGTCAAGGGATATGGGGAGAATGCAGGAACGGGGTACTGATTGTGGATGATCAGCTATGATCACATTGAATGGTGGTGCTGGCTCAAAGGGCCAAATGGCCTACTCCTGCACCTATTGTCGATTGTCTATTATCTATACTGCAGCAGGTACCATACTGCAGCTGCAGATGCTGCCTGGCCTGCTGTGTTCCGCCAGCATTTTGTGTGTGTTGTTTTTCCCCTCAATCTGCACTGTGTTTTGTGGATATAGAAGAGGCCGCATTGGGAGCAACGATGCAAAAGATGACCCTGATGACCCTGACATTTCGCAGGTGAAATATCGCCTCACCTGGAAGGATTGTTTTTCTGACATATCCATCCATGGCCTCTCTATTGACATGATGAGGCCAAATTCAGGTTGAGGAGCAACACCTCATCTTCCATCTAGGTAGCCTCTAACCTAATGTCATGAACATTGATTTCCTTAAATTCTGGAATTTCTCCACCTCTCCCCCCACCCCTGTCTTTTACCATTCTCCATTCTGACTACCCTCTCACCCCTTCTCTTTTGTTCACCTGCCCCTATCAAGTCTATCTCGTTACCCTCCTTCTCCTTCTTCCATGGTCCATTGTCCTCTCCTATCAGATTCCTTCTTCTTCAGCCTTTATCTCTTCCACATGTCCCCTCTCGTCTTCTTAATTCATTCCTTTCTCCCACCCACCTACCTTCCCCCTCACCAGATCTCACCTATCACCTTCCAGCTTCTATTCCTTCCCTTCCTCAAATTATTCTGTCTTCTGCCCCTTCCCTTCCAGTCCTGATGATGAGTTCTTGGCCTGAAACGTCAACTTAATTCCCTCCATAGATGCTGCTTGACCTGCTGAGTTCCTCCAGCATTTTGTGTGTGTTGTCTTGAGTTATGTTGAATTGAATGGAATTGAATCGACTTTATTTCTTACATCCTTCACATATATGAGGAGTAAAAATCTTTTACGTTACATCTCTGTCTAAATGTGCAATGTGCAATCATGGTAATTTATAATAAATAGAACAGTCAATGTAACATAGAAATACACTCAAATCAACGTGAATTAATCAGTCTGATGGCCTGGTGGAAGAAGCTGTCCCGGAACCTGTTGGTCCTCGTTTTCATGCTGCAGTACTGTTTCCTGGATGGTAGTTTGTGGTTGGGGTGACTCAGGTCCCCAGTGATCCTTCAGGCCATTTTTTTCAGGCCAGCGAATCTACAGATGCACTGGGCTGTCCGCACAACTCTCTGCAGAATCCTGCGATTAAGTGAGGTACAGTTCCCATACCAGGCAGTGCTGCAGCCAGTCAGGATGCTCTCAATTGTGTCCCTGTAGAAAGTACTTAGGATTGGGAGCCTATACCAAACTTACTCAACCATCTGAGGTGAAAGAGGCGCTGTTATGCCTTTTACACCACACAGCTGGTGTGGACAGAACATGTGAGATCCTCGGTGATGTGGATGCTGAGGAACTTAAAGCTGTTTACCCTCTCAACCCCAGATCCATTGATGTCAATAGGGGTTAGCCTGTCTCCATTCCTCCTGTACTCCACAACAACCAGTTCCTTTGTTTTTGTGACATTGAGTGAGAGGTTGTTTTCTTGAAACCACTGTGTCAGAGAGATGACTTCTTCCATATAGGCCACCTCATTATTACTTGAGATTAGGCCGGTCAATAAAGTGTCAGCAAATTTAATTAGCAGATTAGAACTGTAGGTGGTGACACAGACACGGGTATACAGGGAGTAAAGGAGGGGATTTAGTATACAGCCCTGAGGGGTTGCTGTTTTGAGAGTCAGAGGGTTGGAGGTGAGGGAGCCCACTCTTACAACCTGCCAGCAATCTGACAGGAAGTCCAAGATCCAGTTGCACAAGGTAGGGTGAAGGCCAAGGTCTCTGAGCTTCTTGTCCAGCCTGAAGGGAATTATGGTGTTGAATGCTGAATTGTAGTCCAAGAACAGCATTCTCACAAAAGCCTCCTTCTTCTCCTTCTTATAGGGAAAGAATGAATAGGTTAGGACTATTTTCCTGGAGAGTAGCAGAACGAGGGGAGATTTGATAGAGGTAAACAAAATTATGAGGAATATAGATAAGGTAAGTGCAAACAGGGTTTTTCCACTGAGGTTGAGTGGGACTCCAACCAGAGACCCTGGGTTAAGGGTGAAAGGTTTATGGGAACCTGAAGGGGACCTCTTCATTTAGAGGGAAACGAGTGTGTGAAATGAGTTGCTATTGGAAGTGGTGAATGTGGGCTTGATATCATTTAAGAAAAGCTTGGATAAATATATGGATACGAGGAGTATGGAGGGTGTTTGCATAGCTGTAGGTCAATGGCACTAGGCAGAATAACATATTAGCATTGACACTGAAAGCTGATGTGCAGGTTGACTCTGTGATTAAGAAGGCATATGGTGTATTGGCCTTCATCAGCTGTAGGATTGAGTTCAAGAGCCAAGAGGTAATGTTGCAGCTATATAGGATCCTGGTCAGACCCCACTTGGAGTACTGTGCTTAGTTCTGGTCACATCACTACAGGAGGGATGTGGAAACCATAGAAAAGGTGCAGAGGAGATTTACAAGGATGTTGCCCAGATTGGGGAGCATGCCTTATGAGAATAGGTTGAGTGAACTTGTCCTTTTCTCCTTGGAGTGATGGAGGATGAGAGGCGACCTGATAGAGGTGTATAAGATGATGCAAAGCATTGATGGTGTGGATAGACAGAGGCTTTTTCCCAGGGCTGAAATGGCTAACATGAGAGGGCACAGTTTTAAGGTGCTTGGAAGCAGGTACAGAGGAGATGTCAGGGGTAAGTTTTTTACTCAGAGAGTGGTGAGTGTGTGGAATGGGCTGTCGGCGATGGTGGTGGAGACGGATATGATAGGGTCTTTTAAGAAACTCTTGGATAGGTACAAGGAGCTTAGAAAAATAGAGGGTTATGGGTAACCCTAGGTAATTTCTAAAATAAGTACATGTTCAGCACAGCATTGTGGGCCAAAGGGCCAGTATTGTGCTGTATTCTGATATATTTTTCTACCTTTTTACTAGATGGGCTGAAAGGCCTGTCTCCTTGCTGTAGTGCTCTGTGACTCTGTTTCTAGCTTCTGCAGAATCTCTTTTGTGTTTTGGAATAATTTGTAGTGTTTTGTGGCATTTCCATGACATTCCCACATTTGGATTAGCTTTACATCTTCAGCTAGACAGCTGTAGATATTAAGAGTCAAAATGTTTACACAAGCTGAGAGTTTTGTATCTGCTGCTAAATTATTCAAATAAATATAAGATTAAACAGGTCTGATCTGTGTATTTGTACAGCCTGAGAATACTTCCTACCATGAGAATAGATTCAACATCTCAGTTTAAAATCTCTCTGCACATGCAGTTTAACTCCCTTTGTTGTACCTACCAACAGTAAGAATATGAAGAAAGGAGGAAGATTATGATGTTACACATCTGTGCATTATTCTATTTATGATGGAATGGCTTTAAATAATCAAGATAATTGTGCAGCCAGAGAAATGTCAAAGAATAGGCCAAGAAATGCCATCAGCCACCTACATAGGAGTGAATTGCTTCCTCTTCAGATGAACTAAGAAACAATATTTACAGCACTAATTTTCTCTCAATCTACGTTCATGCATCCAGCTATATGGGTGTTCTTTAGGCTCCAAACTTCCAATACTGTTTTCTTACATCTCTAACCCAGCTGTAAAATGGGTAACAGTGATTATCCTTTCTCACCCTCTAATTGGGGACAGATCTTGACCCATACACTTCAGCACTATCTGGAGGCCTTGCTCCCCTGTGACTCTGCTATCCCTCAGGTAGACACCAGATTCCCTTTGCACTCTCCATGCTGGAATAACAGGTGAAGAGATTGCTTAACAGCTTGGGTACTGATGAACGTCCTAACAGCAAGTCCTCGATCAAACCGGTCAATGATTGCTGCATTCTTCACTCTGAACGTGGTACTGGCTGCCAGCAGGAGAGCAGATATGGTATAAGTTACAACATTTTAGAAAAGTTTGAAGAAGTACATGGATGGAGGGGTTTGCATATTGGGGAAGTGGAAGAGGGGCAGGTAGATGGGACTAGACAAAAATTCAGGTTATGGTCAAAAGGCCTGTTTCTGTGCTGGATCACTCTATATTTCTGTGTGGACTGTTCAATATGCCTCTGGAAATGTTGAAGGCATTTTGACAAGTATCTGTAGCTCAAGAGAGTTACTGAACTCACTGCTGATTAATTGTATCTAATCAGCACTGTAACTGCTTGCAATGGCTTGTCTCCCATACTTGCATTTGGAAATAGGTCTCCACCAGGGTCCTTGACTGTTCTTCACCCAAGTGAATTTCTGGAATTCTTTATTCAAGAGGTCTGTGGAGCCTTAGCCACAGAGGACATGTAATGGAGCAATACATCCATCAAAATAAATTAAAATAATCAAGCAACCAATTAAAGTAATCAAAGCATTTAATGATTAAAGGTTAGCTTTATTTGTCGCATGGAATTGAAACATACAGTGAAATGCAGCATTTGAGTCAATGACCAACACAGTCTGAGGATTGTGCTGGGGGCAGCCCGTAATTATCACGTTCCAGCTCCACATGCCTACAACTCAAGCACCCTAACCTGTATGTTTTTGGGATCAGAGTAAACCAGAGCACCAAGGAAACCTACAGGGAGAACATGCAAACTCCTTACAGACGGCTCTGGTGTAGTGTATTGAATGTTTCAGGAGTTATATTGTAAATATACTGTTTGATGAAGTATTATTTGTTTAAGCAATTAATTATGGGTTATATGTAAAAGTATGTAAATGGAATACATCATTATGCCACCACATCATACATGAGAACCTCATTGGAAAAGCAGAAAAGAAAAACTCAAGAAGACAATTATTCCAGCTCGTGTTCTGTAGGAACTCCTGAATTTCACCCAGACTGTTAAGGGTTAGGTTAGTCATGTGTATTATGTCGTGCATTATTAGGTTTTGGGGGCATCGAGCCTGCTCCGTCATTCAATCATTCAATCCAATGCTTCCAGTCATCCTCACTCCCCTGCCTTCTCCCCATACCCTTTGATGCCCTGGTTAATCAAGATCTTGTCTATCTCTGCCTTAAATACACCCAATGACTTGACCTCCACAGCTGCTCATGGCAGCAATTTCCCAAAATTTACCACTCGCTGACTAAAGTAATTTCTCTGCATCTCTGTTCTAAATGGAAGTCCTTCAATCCTGAAGTCATGCCCTCTTGTCCTAGACTCCCCTATCACGGGAAATAACTTTGCCATATCTACTCTGTTCAGGCCTGTTAACACTCAGAACGTTTCTATGAGATCTCTCCTCATTCTCCTGAACTCCAGGGAATACAGCCCAAGAGCTGCCAGACATTCTTCATTCTTGTATTCCTGGAATCATTCCTGTGAATCTTCTCTGAACCCTCTCCAATGTCATTATATCCTTTCTAAAATAAGGAGCCCAAAACTGCACAATACTCCAAGTGTGGTCTCACGAGTGCCTTAAAGAGCCTCAACATCACACCCCTGCTCATATATTCTGTACCTCTAGAAATGAATGCCAACATTGCATTCACCTTCTTCGTCACCGACTCAACCTGGAAGTTAACTTTTAGGGTATCCTGCACAAGGACTCCCAAGTCTCTTTGCATCTCTGCATTTTGAATTCTCTCCCCACCTAAATAATAGTCTGCTCATTTATTTCTTCCACCAAAGTACATGACCATGCACTTTCCAACATTGTATTTCATTTCCCACTTCTTTGCCTACTCCCCTCAACTATCTAAGTCTCTTTGCAGGCTCTCTGATTCCTCAACATTTCCTGCTCCTCCACCCATCTTTGTATCATCAGCAAATTTAGCCACAAATCCATTAATCCCATAGTCCACATCATTGACATACTTCGTAAAAAGCAGTGGTCCCAGCACCGACCCCTATGGAACTCCACTAGTAACCAGCAGCCAGCCAGAATACGATCCCTTTATTCCCACTGTTTTCTGCCTATTGGCCAATGCTCCACTCATGCTAGTAATTTCCCTGTAATTCCATGGGCTCTTAGCTTGCTAAGCAGCCTCATGTGCGGCACCTTGTCAAAGGCCTTCTGAAATCCAAGTACACCACATCTACCATATCTCCTTTGTCTACTCTGCTTGTAATTTCGTCAAAAAATTGCAGTATGTTTGTCAGGCAGAATTTTCCTTTCAGTAAACCATGCTAAATTTGGCCTATCTTGTCATGTGCCTCCAGGTTCTCCATAATCTCATCCCTAACAATCAATTTCAACAACTTCCCACCACTGATGTCAGGCTAACAGGTCTATAGTTTCCATTCTGCTGCCTCCCACCCTTCTTAAAAAGTGGAGTAACATTTGCATTTTTCCAGTCATCTGGTACAATGCCAGAATCAATCGATTCTTGAAAGATCATTGTTAATGCCTCTGCAATCTCTCCAGCTACTTCCTTCAGAACCCAAGGGTGCATTCCATCAATTCCAGGAGATTTATCCACCCTCAGATTACTAAGCTGTCTGAGCAACTTCTCAGTCATAACTTTCATTGCACAAACTTCACTTCCCTGATACTCTTGAATGTCTGGTATACTGTGGATGTCTTCCACTGTGAAGACTGATGCAAAATACATATTCAGTTTCTCTGCCACCTCTGCATCTCTCATTACAATATCTCCAGCACCCTTTTCTATTGGTCCTATATTTACCCTTGACTCTCTTAAAAAAGAGTCTTAAAAAAGCTTTTAGTCTCTTCTTTGATATTAGTTGCCAGCTTCCTTTCATAATTCATCTTTTCCTTCCTAATGACCTTTATAGTCTCTTTCTGCAAGTTTTTAAAAGCTTCCCAATTCTCTGTACTCCAACTAGCTTTGTCTTCCTGTCTGCCCTCCCTTTTGCTTTTACTTTGGCTCTGATTTCACTTTTCTGCCACGGCAATGTCCTTCCATTTGAAAATTTCTTCTTATTTGGAATATATCTGTCTTGCACTTCCTTCATTTTTCGCAGAAACTCCAGCCATTGCTGCTCTGCTGTCCCCTCTGCTAGTGTCCTTTTCCAGTCAACTTTGGCCAGTTCCCCTCTCATGCCATTGTAATTTCCTTTATTCCACCGAAATACAGACACACTGGATTTTAGTTTCTCCTTCTCAAATTTCAAAGTGAACTCAATCATATAGTGATCACTATTCCCTCAGGGTTCCTTAACCTTAAGCTCTCTTATCACCTCTAAGTCATTGTACAACACCCAATTCAGTACAGCTGATCCCCTACTGGGCTCAACAAGCTGTTCTAAAAAGCCATCCCTTAGACATTCTACAAATTCCCTCTCTTGATATCCAATATTGACCTGGTTTTCCTAATCAACTTTCATGTCAAAATCCCAAAGATTATCATGACATTGCCATTCTGACACGACTTTTCATCTCCTGCTATAATTTGTAATCCACATCTCTTCTGTGGTTTGGAGGCCTGTATATAACTGCCATTAGGGTCCTTTTAGCCTTGCCACTTCTTAACTCAACCCATAGAAACTCTATGCCTTCCAGTCCTATGTCATCCCTTTCTAATGATTTAATATTATTTGCTATACACAGGACCACACTACCCCCTCTGCCTATTATTACGATACATTGTATATGCTTGGACGTTCAGCTCCCAATGGCAGTCATCCTTTCAGCAAGTTTCAGGGATGGTCACTGATGCACCATCAATAACTCACACTGAGACGTAAGGCGAGATATCGGCTTTTATTGACTGGATGAAGGAACCAGGAGTGAGTGTCCATCAAACTATGTCCTGGAGACTGAGGCCGAGCGTCAGGCCTCAGATCGCCTTTATACAGGGGCCTGTGGGAGGAGCCACAGGAGCAGTCAGCAGGGGGCGTGTCCAGACAGGCACATAGTTCACCCTTTGTTTGAAAGAGTCCCCATGTGGCGAAGTTTCTTACAAGTCAAGTCTATCAGGTGGTCGAATCTGTCGCTGCGATCTATGTAGCACCGGCTGAGATCGCATGGATGCCGGCGACATTGGTGATTGCACAGGGGACGGAGGTTGCGCTTGTTCCTGCCCACTAGGCGCCGGTGATCCCTCACGCATGTGCGAGGCACCTGGTATAAATGCGTACGAAACGCCCGGTATACAAGTGTCGTGAGGAGTCTGTGTAGGGCCTGGTGAGCATGGTGTCACCACTGGTGCAGGGTTCACAGTCACCGGAGAGCCTTCAGGGTAGTGGTCTGCTGCACCTGCGGGTGCCAGGTCGCGGATGGAGACCGTGTCCTCCCGCCCATCAGGTAAGACCACGTAAGCATACTGGGGGTTCGCATGTAGAAGGTGAACCCTCTCTACCAGCAGGGAGTATTTATTGCTCCTCACATGTTTCCGGAGCAGCACTGGCCCCGGGGACGTCAGCCAAACTGGTAGGGTGGTCCCAGTGACAGACTTCCTGGGAAAAGAGAATAGGCGTTCGTGAGGGGTGGCATTGGTGGACGTACATAACAGAGAGCGGATAGAGTGCAGTGCCTCAGGGAGGACCTCCTGCCATCGAGAGACCGGCAACCCTTTTGACTTAAGGGCTAAAAGTGTGGCCTTCCACACTGTGGCATTCTCCCGCTCCACCTGGCCATTACCCCGGGGATTATAACTCGTGGTCCGACTGGTAGCAATGCCCCTAGCTAGCAAGTACTGGCGCAGCTCCTCACTCATAAAGGAGGACCCTCTATCGCTGTGGATATAGCAGGGATACCCAAACAGAGTGAAGAGCTGGCGCAGGGCTTTTATGATGGACGTGGCAGTGGTGTCGGGGCAGGGGATGGCAAAGGGGAACCGTGAGTACTCGTCGATAACACTGAGAAAATAGACATTGCGGTCAGTGGAGGGAAGGGGGCCCTTAAAGTCAACACTCAGTCGTTCAAAAGGGCGGGTGGCCTTGACAAGTTGTGCCGTGTCAGGACGGTAGAAGTGCGGTTTGCACTCAGCGCAAATTTGGCAGTCCCTGGTCATCGTCCTGATGTCCTCCAGGGAGTATGGCAGGTTCCGAGCTTTCACAAAATGGTAAAATCCGGTGACCCCCGGATGGCAAAGTTGTGCATGAAGGGCGTACAGCTGGTCGAGCTGTGTGCTAGCACATGTTCCCCGGGATAGGGCATCAGGGGGCTCATTGAGTCTGCCAGGCCGGTACAGGATATCATAGGTGTAGGTGGAGAGTTCTATTCTCCACCGCAAAATCTTATTTTTGATTTTGCCCCACTGTTGGTTGCTGAACAGGAACGCAACCGAGCGCTGGTCGGTCAGCAAGGTGAATCTTTTACCAGCGAGATAGTGCCTCCAGTGCCTATCTCGGAAGCGGAGTGCCGAATTTCGGAGCCTTGGAGGGTGCGAGAAAAGAATGCTACTGGTCTACCTTCCTGATTGAGGGTAGCAGCCAGAGCAAAATCGGAGGCATCACACTCCACTTGGAAGGGAGCGGTCTCGTCCACCGCATGCATCGTAGCTTTGGCAATGTCCGCTTTAATGCAGCTGAAGGCCGCGCGGGCCTCAGCAGAGAGGGGAAACGAGGTAGACTTGACCAGGGGGCATGCCTTGTCTGCGTAATGGGGGACCCCTTGGGCGTAATAGGAAAAAAAACCCAGGCACCGTCTGAGGGCCTTGAGAGTGGTGGGAAGAGGGAGTTCTAACAGGGGGGGCGCATACGTTCGGGATCAGGGCCAATAACCCCGTTTTCCACGACATACCCAAGTATAGCAAGGCGGGTGGTTCCAAACACACACTTGTCCCTGTTATAAGTAAGGTTCAGAGCTGTGGCCACTTGGAGAAATCGTTGGAGGTTGGCGTCGTGATCTGGCCTGTCGTGACCACAGATGGTGATGTTATCCAGATAGGGAAACGTGGCCTGCAGTTGGTACTGGTTCACCATCCGGTCCATTTCCCTCTGGAAGACAGAGACACCATTCATGACACCGAAAGGGACGCGCAGGAAGTGATAGAGCCTGCCGCCCGCCTCGAAGGTGGTGTAGGGGCGGTCCTCTGGGCAGATGGGGAGCTGGTGATAAGCGGATTTCAGATCTATTGTCGAGTACACCTTGTACTGAGCAATCTGGTTGACCATATCCGCGATGCGGGGTAGGGGGTATGCGTCAAGCTGCGTAAACCTATTGATGGTTTGACTACAGTCCACCACCATCCTATTTTTCTGCCCAGTCCGAACAACAACCACCTGGGCCCTCCAAGGGCTTGAGCTTGGCTCAATGATCCCCTCCCTGAGCAGCCGCTGCACCTCCGACTGAATGAAGGCCCTGTCCCCCGCGCTGTACCTCCTGCTTTTGGTTGCCACAGGTTTACAGTCAGGGGTCAGGTTGGCGAACAGCAGTGGGGGAGGGACCTTGACAGTGGAGAGGCTGCAAGTGGTGTCGGTAGCGCAGCTGTCGGCCTGGTTCTGGATGGGACGTGTGGGCCCGTGTGTGTGTGTGGTCAGTAGCGGGGTATGTGAAGAAGTCCCACAAAACTGAGGATTCCTGACAGTGAGTGGTGGGAGGGGCCCGTCGTATACCATAGTCACACTTTCGAGATGGCTCTGGAAGTCCAGCCCCAATAGCACAGGTGCGCACAGATTAGGCATGACCGGTAGCTCAAAGTTCCGATATTCTGTGCCTTGCACCACCAATGTCGCTACACAACCCGCCCGGATGTCTGTGGACTGCGACCCAGAAGCCAAATGGAACCTCCGACTTACCGGCCGCGTTGCGAGTCCGCAGCGTTGCACTGTGTCCGGGTGAATAAAACTCCCAGTGCTGCCCGTGTCAAACAGGCATCTAGTCCTGTGCCCCTCCACCCGGATGTCCATCATGGACCTTGCAAGCTGGTGTGGGGCGCTTTGGTCGAGGGTCACAGTGGCCAGCGTTGAATCGCTGTCGGGGTACCCGGTAAGCATCGGAGGGGCGGGGCATGCTGACGTCGACAAAGATGGCCGCTCACATCCGGGGTACCCGGTAAGCATCGGAGGGTCGGGGTTGGGGCGTGCTAACGTCGACAAAGATGGCCGCCCACATCCGGGCATGCAAGATGGCGGCCCCCACGTTTCACCCGCAGCGCTGCACTCCGCTCGAGGTTGAGACTTACAGACCTTGGCGAAGTGGCCCCGCTTTCCGCCGCTGGAGCAGGTCGCTTCTTGCGCTGGACAGCGTTGTCGAGGGTGTTTTTTATGGCCGCAGAAATAACAAAGCACGAGCTTCTGATGGGCCACAGCCGTGGTCAGGGCCGGGGAGCTCGTGGAATCGCGACTGGCGGTGGCGTTGGCGAATTCACTCCCGGGAGCCGGCGGTGGCGGGGTCTGAGGAGTCCACGAAACCGGCGGGGAATCATGTGACTGGACAGTGTCAACACTATGCAAAGCAGCTTCTAGAGCGTTGGCCGTCTCTATCGCTGAGCGTAAGGTAAGGTCGGCATTTTCCAGCAGCCGCTGGCGCATGTACACTGACCTCAGTCCCATCACAAAGGCGTCTCGCACCAGCAGTTCCGCATGCTGTTCTGCCGTGAGTGTCTTGCAGTCACAAGGTCGGACGAGCGACTGTAGTGCTCGGAGAAACTCAGCGCACGATTCGCCAGGCCGCTGTTGCCGGGTAGCTAAACGATGTCTTGCGTAGACGGTGTTCACCGGCCGCAGGTACTGTCTTTTGAGGACGTCCAGTGCCCCAGCGTAGGTCGGCAGGTCCCGGATAATGGAGTAAACTTTGGGGGTGACCCTCGAGAGTTGGATTCTGTGCATAACGGCGGGTTCAGTTGCACGAACCTCCTCCAAGTACGATTGGAAGCATGCAAGCCAGTGTTCAAAAGCGAGAGCTGCGTCAGGGTCTTGAGGGTCCAAATCCAACCTATCCGGACACAAAACGGTTTCCATGTGTTAAAACTTCCAGTCAATAAAATTGATGCACCATCAATAACTCACACTGAGACGTAAGGCGAGATATCGGCTTTTATTGACTGGAAGAAGGAACCAGGAGTGAGTGTCCATCATACTATGAGGCCGAGCGTCAGGCCTCAGATCGCCTTTATACAGGGACCTGTGGGAGGAGCCACAGGAGCAGTCAGCAGGGGGCGTGTCCAGACAGGCACATAGTTCACCACAGTCACAACATCATACTTGCCAATCTGTAGCTGAATTTCAAGATCATCCATTTTATTTCTTACACTGCGTGCAACACTTTCAGTCCAGTATTTGTTGCTTTCTGTTTTAACTGCACCATGCCTCTATTGCCCTGTAACTCATCCCACTGGCAGTGATTAAGCCTCATCTCCTGCCTGTCCTTTCTTTCATCTCTGTTGCACGCTATCTTTGATTTATTTCTGTTTTCTCCTTCCTTCACTCCAGTTCCGATTCCCCTGCCAAAGTAGTTTAAACCTCCCCCCTCCCCCCCCCAACAGTTCTATTACAAAATTATCTGCCATTTGTTTGCAGGGCAGATAAAGTGTACATTGGAAGTAATTATACTCATGACGATATTTGTTGACACTTCCATAGCGTTTTTCTTTCCATTAGTTTCTGGAGTTACAAAATATAACAGTGGCGATAAGAAAGTTTAAAACAAGCCTTCAGAAGCAGAGGGTGATGACTGAGATAAAAAACGTAGAAAACGGATGAAATTAATAAGCCACGAGTACAACTATGGGTTCATAAATGCCATGTGCTGGATGATAATAATAAAAAATCAGAAATGGCTGGCTACATCAGAAAGACACACATTTAATTGCATAAAAGGTAACTAGATGATGAATTGAGTAGCTTTTTGAAGCAAATGAAATATGCAATGAAAAATGAGTGTCAGAGTTGCTGAGTGCAATGTGCAGATGAGCATGCAGCTTGCTTAAAAGTTTAACAGCTTCAAACAAACCAGCTGAAATGAGCTTTGCTGATATTCTGAACACAATGCAGGAACATTTAGAACTGAAACAGTGTTGATTGCCAGAATGCACACAAAATGCTGGAGGAACTCGGCAGGCCAGGCAGCATCTAGGACTTTGACAGACCTGCTGAAGGAATTTGACCCAAAGTGTCGACTGTACACTTTTCCTGGATGTTGCCTGGCCTGCTGAGTTCTTCCAGCATTTTGTATGTATCCCTCGGACTTCCAGCACCTGCAGATTTTCTCTTGTTTGTGATTGCAAAATTCTTTGGCTTTCATAACCAGAATCGAAAGGAAGGGTGTCCATTTCAGCTTAAGTGGCTGAACTGAAGACATTTTTCAAGCATCGTCAGCTAAGTGATGGGCTTAATGTTACACTGAGCGATCATTTAGTTTGTGAAATTTTACAAGGAAGCATTCAACAATAGCTCCTAATTGAAGAAAAGCTTAGATTTAAAAGAGCAGTTGAAATTGCTGTATTAATGGAAGCTGAAGCCAGAGAAGCAATTGAGTTGCAGTCAGGAATGAAAGAGAGTGTGAACAAAATTGCAATGTCAAATCAGAAATCGGCCTGACGGAACAAATTGTGTTTCCATTGTGAATGGGCTCAAATTCATAGAAACATAGAAATATAAAAACATAAAAAACCTACAGCACAATACAGGCCCTTCGGCCCACAAAGTTGTGTCGAAGATGTCCCTACCTTAGAAATTCCTAGACTTCCCCATAGCCCTCTATTTTTCCAAGCTCCATGTACTTATCTAAAATTCTCTAAAAAGACCCTATCGTATTTGCCTCCACCACTGTTGCAGGCAGCCCATTCCACACACTCACCACTCTGAGTAAAAACTTACCCCTGTCATCTCTTCTGTACCGACTCCCCAGCAGCTTAAACCTGTGTCCTCTGTGGCAACCATTTCAGCCCTGGGAAAAAGCCTCTGGCTATCCACATGATCAATGCCTCTCAACATCTTGTACACCTCTATCAGGTCTTCCCTCATCCTGTTGCTTCAAGGAGAGAAGGCTGTGTTCACTCAACCTGTTTTCATAAGGAATGCTCTCCAATCCAGGCAAAAACATTGTAAATCTCCTCTGCACCCTTTCTATGGCTTCCACATCCTTCCTGTAGTGAGGCGACCAGAACTGAGCTCAGTACTCCAAGTGGGGTTTGATTCAGCTGATCAATGCAGAGTTAAAGGTGAAACTTGTAGAAAATGCAACTGAGTAGGCACGTACAAAGAGCATGTTAGGCAGACAAAAATAAATGGACTGCACAGGGAAGAGAAAAAGATAAAATGTCAAGTTTCAGTTTCAAAAAGAGCCCTAATTTGTATGTCACTGAAGAAAAATCTGATAATGATGAGAGTGACACAGGACTGCATAGCCCTGAGATTTACAATGCAAGACCTAACAATAGATAAGTAATATAGTTTACACCAAACGTGAAGGGCAAATTAATTAAAATGAAATTGGACACTAACTCGGCTATTTCACCCATTCCACAAATGTGATTGAACATCATTTCAAAGATACTTAACTGAAGCCTGCAGACATCAGACCAATAACTTATACTGGAGAAAAAAATAACTCCTGTGGGATTGACATTTGTACTAGTGAAATACAACAATCAACAAGTCACAGTTGAGTTGTCACAGGAGGGCCAGCATTGTGAGGCTGTGATTGGCTGAGACAACTACAAGTTGATTGGAGATCTATTCACCATTTCCAAGCCATATTCCCTGCAACTGAAAACAAACTCAGAGGTACTAGATGATGCCATACTGTTGAAGGATGGCATGAGAAAACTCAAACATATCCTGGGTAAAATAGTGTTAAATTAAAATGCTGCACCCAAGTTTTACAAAACCCGTCTTGCTTCTTATACCGTCCATGACAGAGCAGCCAGTGAGCTAGATCGCATGAAGGCTGAAGCAATTCTTTCCAAGGCTGAATGGAGCCAGGGCAATGTCTGTGGTCCCAGAGGCCAAGAAGAATGAGTCTGTCAGGATCTGTGGTGATTTTACCACTAACTCAGTACTGAAAGTAGATCAGTACCCTTCAGAAAAGTGGAGTTAGCTGAGGCCTAACTACAGATGGAGATGGAGGAAGAGTCCAAAGTGTTTCCAACCATAAACACTCACAAGGGGCTTTATCACTATACAGGCTTATTTCTGGAGTGGATTCAGCACCTGCTCTTTGACAGAAATGGACCAGGTACTGCAAGACTGCCCAGGCACTCTGGGTTACCTGGATGACATCATTTTTACCAGTGAGAATGACAAGGAGCATTTCCAAATCTCAAGACAGTGTTAAAAAGGTTATGGTTTCTCAGCACAATACAGCAAGTGTGAATTCTTTAAATCAAGAATCATTTACAGTGGTCACACCATTCATGCACAAAAATTACACAAGTGTGCTGAGAAAACTCCAGCAGTAGTGAATGCCCCAAGGCCAAAGGATGTGTCATAGTTGTGGTCCTTGTTAGGATTTGTCCATTACTATAACAGGTTCAAGCCAAACCTGGCTACTGTGCTCTACCCCTTGAACTCATTACTGCAGATTAGGAAGAAATGGCAATGGACAAAGCAGTGTGAGGTGGCTTTCGAAAAAGCAAAGTAAATTGTGATGTCAGAACTGTACTCACTAACTATGTTCCACATTTCCAGTGAAGCCTTGCCTTAAGGTACAGATGTAGCCATGTCACATGCTATGAGTGATGGAAGTGAATGCCTCATAGCATTTGCATCACATTCCTTTACTGCTGCTGAGAAAAATTGCGCTCAGATTTTCAGAAAAGTCTTGGGTCTGATTTGTGGTGTAAAATGTTTCAACCAGTACTTGTATGGTAGACAGCTTACTCTCATTACTGATCATCAACTGCTTGTGCCCATTTTCAATCCACAGAAGGGTGTTGCACTAACAGCACCAGCATGAATACAGAGGTGGGCTCCGCTTCGTGGAGGTCGCCATGATAAGATTGAATTCAGGAAGACAACTAATGATGGAAATGTTGATGGATTGTCCTGTTTACCCTTGGAAAAGAAAATACCTGAAAAATTTACAAAAGAGATCACTCTTCTTGACTTATTCTTCCTAAAATGGATGTCTCCTCCTTACGGCAGAGATGATTCAAAAGGAAAGCAGTAAAGACACCACACTGTTTCAAGAACACCTGGCAACCCAGAATGGCTGGAATGTGCAGTGGAGATTTCAGTTCCCCCATTTTTTACCAGCGCTAGGATGAACTTGCCCTTTACAGGGGTTACTTTAAGTGGGGACTGAGAGTTGTTGTACGATCCAAGCTGAGAGTGGAAGTGTTGGCGGAGCTACAAGCCAGTAATCAAAGCATGGTCAAAATGAAAGCTCGAAGCTTTGTCTGGTGGTGTGTGATGAATCAGTGGATTAAGCAGCTTGCCTTGCATTGTTTGGGATGACAACACATCTGGAAGATGTCAAGAACAATGCCTCTCCATCCTTGGGAATGGCCTGCATTGCCCTGGCAGAGGATTAGTTACATGACATTACAGGTGGGAATTGAACCCCAAGTGCAACTGTTGGCTCCATAAAGCATTACGCTAAGTGCAATGCTACTGTGTAACATCCAGCTAGTACAGGAATGTGGTGCTGAAGTAAATGATTAACTGTGATCTTCTGAATGGTGAGACAGATACAAAGAGCCAAATGGCTGACTCTTACTTATATTTCTTATCCCCAAAGTATGCAGCTATGGTGAACTACGTATCCTTGTCTGGACACCCCCACTGCTGACTGCTCCTGTGGCTTTTCCCACAGACCCCGGTATAAAGGCGATAGAGGCCTGAGCCCAGCCTCTCAGTCTCCAGGATGTAGTATGGTGGTCAACCACTACTTGTTCCTTCTTTCAGTCAATTAAAAGCCGATATCTCGCCTTTACGTCTCAGAGAGAGTTATTGATGGTGCCTCAACAGCAAGATAAATTGTTCTGATAATGGTTTTAAATACAGGTCTCTGCAAGGATAATGTGACTGATAGAGAGATAAAAACATTGCCTTCACTTACAATGTCACTTTACCGTGAAATATCACATTATTCTCTTCACAAAAGCACAAATTAAAAACAACCTGAGAAGGCACACTGCAATTAGCATTTATAGAGTGAATCCATATGCAAAAGTTCCAAAAATAAACCAATCACCTGAGTGTACTCCATTAGAAATGCCCTTCACTTGCCTTTGTCTGTCCTGGGCTCTTTATGAGATGCTTCCTCATTGGTGTAGAAATAGCAGGAGCTCTGACGGAGATCTTTAAGATGTCATTAGAAACGGGGATTGTGCTGGAGGATTGGCGTATTGCTCATGTGGTTCCATTGTTTAAAAAGGGTTCTAGAAGTAAGCCTAGCAATTATAGACCTGTCAGTTTGACATCAGTGGTGGGTAAATTAATAGAAAGTATTCTTAGAGATAGTATTAATAATTATCTGGATAGACAGGATCTGATTCAGACTAGCCAGCATGGATTTGTGCGTGGAAGGTCATGTTTGACAAACCTTATTGAATTTTTTGAAGAAGTTACGAGGAATGTTCACGAGGGTAAGGCAGTGGATGTAGTCTATACGGACTTCAGCAAAGCCTTTGACAAAGTTCCACATGGAAGGTTAGTTAAGAAGGTTCAGTCATTAGGTATTAATGCTGGAGTAATAAAATGGATTCAACAGTGGCTAGATGGGAGATGCCAGAGAGTAGTGGTGGATAATTCTTTATCAGGATGGAGGCCGGTGACTAGCGGGGTGCCTCAGGGATCTGTTTTGGGCCCAATATTGTTTGTAATATACATAAATGATCTGGGTGATGGGGTGGTAAATTGGATTAGTAAGTATGCCGATGATACTAAGGTAGGAGGTGTTGTGGATAATGAGGTGGGTTTTCAAAGCTTGCAGGGAGATTTATGCCAGTTAGAAGAATGGGCTGAACCTTGGCAGATGGAGTTTAATGCTGAGAAGTGTGAGGTTCTACATTTTGGCAGGAATAATCCAAATAGAACATACAGGGTAAATGGTAGGGCATTGAGGAATGCAGAGGAACAGAGAGATCTAGGAATAACAGTGCATAGTTCCCTGAAGGTGGAGTCTCATGTAGATAGGGTGGTGAAGAAAGTTTTGGAACGCTGGCCTTTATAAATCAGAGCATTGAGTACAGAAGTTGGGATGTAATGTTAAAATTGTACAAGGCATTGGTAAGGCCAAATTTGGAATATTGTGTACAGTTCTGGTCACCGAATTATAGGAAAGATATCAATAAATTAGAGAGAGTGCAGAGATGATTTACTAGGATGTTACCTGGGTTTCAGCACTTAAGTTACAGAGAAAGGTTGAACAAGTTAGGTCTCTATTCATTGGAGCGTAGAAGGTTGAGGGGAGATTTGATTGAGGTATTTAAAATTTTGAGAGGGATAGATAGAGTTGACATGAATAGGCTGTTTCCATTGAGATTAGGGGAGATTCAAACGAGAAGACATGATTTGAGAGTTAGGGGGCAGAAGTTTAAGGGAAACACGAGGGGGTATTTCTTTACTCAGAGAGTGATAGCTGTGTGGAATGAGCTTCCTGTAGAAGTAGTAGAGGCCAGTTCAGTTGTGTCATTTAAGGTAAAATTGGATAGGTATATGGACAGGAAAGGAGTGGAGGGTTATGGGCTGAGTGAGGGTTGGTGGGACTAGGTGAGATTAAGAGTTTGTCATGGACTAGGAGGGCCGAGATGGCCCGTTTCCGTGCTGTGATTGTTATATGTTATATGGTTGCAATATGTGAAGAGGCGAGCTGTTGAGTTGCTGTTGAGTTGCAAATGAGGAGCCTGAACATGGCCAGAGGCTTGTGGGGGCTGCCGTAGTTCTGGCTGGATGGTCGACGAGCAGTGGTAAAGGTGCTGTCAGAACACCAAGAGCACGAATACATCCACTTTTCACAAAGTACCTAACTTTGAGTTCCAACAAGCTGCTACTTCTCTCCTTGGTTAGCGTCCACCTGCCATTTTGGTGAAGAGGTTGATAGATCCTTGTAACACACTTTGGCAGCTACTTCCATTAGTGAAGCCTAGGTAAGACTTGAATGTACATTGAAACATACAGCAAAATGCATTCTTTACATCAACGACTAGCAGAGTCTGGGACATGCTGGAGTAACCTACAAGTTTTGCCATACTTCCAGCATCAACATAGAATGCCCACAACTCGCTAACCCTAACCCATATGTCTTTGGAATAGGGAAGGATCTGGAGCACTGGGAGGAAACACATATGGTCATGGTGAGTATGTACCAGGGGTGATTGATAAGTTCGTGGCCTAAGGTAGAAGGAGTCAATTTTAAAAAACCTAGCACATTTATTTTTCAATATAGTCTCCTCCTACATTTGCACACTTAGTCCAGTGGTCCTGGAGCATGGACCTCCAGAAAGTGTCCACAGCAGGGGTGATTGATTAGTTTGTGGCTTAAGGTAGAAGGAGATAAGTTATAAAGCTCTCGTTACAAGCACATGCAGGTTAACTCTTTGAGAGATTATGCAGAAAGAGTGAAATTAATAACTCATTGGGGTGATTGATTAGTTTGTGGCCCAAGGCAGAAGGAGATGAGTTATTAACTTCAAACTTTCTACATAATCATAGAGTTGACCTGCATATGCATGTAGTGAGAGCTGTATAACTCATCGCCTTCTACCTTAGGCCATGAACTTATCCATCACCCATCTGTGGACACCTTCTGGAGGTCCAAGATCTGTATGCTCCACGACCGCTGGAGTAAGTGTGGAAATGTTGGAGGGGACTATGTTGAAAATTAAATGTGCTAGGTTTTCTAAAATAGACTCCTTATACTTTAGGCCACTAACTTATCAATCACCCCTTGTACAGTCTCCTTACAGCACGAGTTGATGATCATACAACTGATCATACAACGGGTGCTGTAAAGCATTAAGCTAAACATTATACTATAACCCACCCAAGCCATGACGGTGGGGTCTTAGCACCAATATCTATCCTTTCATGATAACATTCATCCTTTGAGAGCTGTTTTGCTGTCATTGAATAGTAACATGGGGGATTGCACAGATGCAGTAATGAAGGTGACCGCCTGTTCTGTATTGGAAAGGTTGAGCTTCACTTCCTGCACAAAGACCTGTGATAGGATCAACTAACCCAGTGCGGGATTTTTGAGTGGTTCCCAATATTTTGTTAAGGGCATCAATTCATTTTCTTCCTTAGGTAGGCCCAATTCTCTTCTTCAAAAATAGCACATGACATCAAGAACCATTTCATACCTGAAGCAACTACCTAACTCTTGGGTTCCCAACTTTAGGGTCAATGGACCATTTGGTTGATGGTAGGGGTCTACGGTATGGAAAAGGTTGGGAACATCATGACCATTTTTTACTTATTTACAGATACAGCACAGTAAAAGGTCCATCTGCCCCAACAAGCTTGTTCTGCCCAATTACACCCATGTGACCAATTCAGAGCACTTGAAGGAAGCCCACATGGTCATGAAGAGAGAGGCCAAACTCCTTCCAGACAACAGTAGAAATTGAACCCAGGTTACCAGCACTGTAATAGTGTTAACACTGAAATAGTGTAATAACACTAACCCCTATGCTACTGTGTCATCCACAACTTTGATCACTAACTGGACATTTAAATGGATTTTCTTCTGATCTAATTATGCTCTTTGTTGTAAATAAACTGTATAACTTGGGTACAATTATGTTTTTTTCTTGTGAATGCTGCTTATGTGATGCTTGATGCTGATGATGTTTTTCATTGCATCTGTGCATATAAAGAACTTGGGCCTTTCGCAGCTCATTGAGGTTGCGAGGTTTAAAAAGAGCTTGGAGCTTTTCAGAACATTTTAGTGGGTTGCTGTTATTGCAAGGCATCAGTTGCTGGCGAGTCTACATGAGGTTTAAAAAGAGCTCGAGGCCTTTTGAAACATTTTAGTAGACTGCTACCGTCGAGAGAGGACTTTCATTGGTGAGGCTGTGCAAGGTTTAAAAGGAGTTTGGGGACCTGCAACTTTTCAGTGGAATGCAATCATCATAATCTATTAGGGGCAGTAAAAAGAAGGGAGGTGTAAGCAGAGAGGCTTTGTGTCAGTGGTCCAATGTTAGAGTGGTCAGGTTTTGGATCAACGGTCTTGGGTGAGAACAGGTGCAGGCTAGAATTCAAGCTTGAAAAGTTGGAGTTAAAGTATAACAAGTGTAGGCAGGATGGTAGATACGGCAGGGGAATGCTCCTCCTGTGAGATGTGGGATTTCAGGGTGGTTAACCTTCTCTCTGATGACTACATCTGCAGGAGGTGCACTAAACTTCAGCTCCTGACTGATAAGTTTAAAGAACTGGTACTGGAGCTGGATGCACTCAAGATCATCTGGGAGAATGAAAACGTCAAAGATGAGTCCTTTACTGAGGCAGTCACACCCAGAGAGCAGACTTCAGATAGTAGATGGGTGAGCACAAGGAGAAGCAAGGGGAGGATGCAGTCGCTCAGGGCTCTGCCATGGCCATTCCCCTCAGCAACAGGGCACAGCAGTAGCAGCAGCTAGGCCAATGGCACTGTGGCCAGCTCTGAGGCTCAGCAGGGAAGGGTAGAGTCAGGCAGAGCAGTTGTGATAGGAGAGCTGATAGTTAGGGGGAAGGACAGTGGATTCTGTGGCCGCAAAAGAGAAGCTAGGATGGTGTGTCCTCTCACCCCCCAGGTGCTAGGGTCCAAGATGTCTTAGAGTGGCTGCAGAATATTCTCAAGAGGAAGGCTGAGCAGCCAGACTTTGTAGCGCAGATTGACACCAATGGCATAGTACAAAGGGGGAAGAGGTCCTGCACATTGAGTGTAGGGAGTCAGGGAAGAGGATGAAGAGCAGGGCATCCAAGATAGTAATTTCTGAATTACTCCCAGTACCATGTGCTAGTCAGGACAAGAATAAGATGCTACTGAGTGCCTGAGAGGTGGTGCAGGGGGCCAGGGTTTCAGAAGATGTAGAAGTACAAGGGTAAAAAGACCCTGATGGGAGTTACATACAGTAGCCAGGATGTGGAGTATAAATTTCAATGGGAAATAGAAAAGGCATGTAATAAGGGCAGTATTAAGATAATTATGGGGATTTCAATATGCAGGTATATTGGGAAAATCAGGTTGGTGCAAGGAACAAGCTGAAGCGCCAGGCCAGATTGAAAAGGTCAGGGTGTCAGGGTTGGAGGTGAGGGACAGGCTGTGTTCAGCTCCCTGTATGATGAGGTTTCTTTGTCTCTCCGCTAAACTGTGGCCTGCAACTAATGGGATCCTGGATTGGCTGTGACTGGCTTCGTGGCTGTGAACTCACTTTCGTGAACTTTATTTATTTTATGAATGTCATTTGCTTTCTTTTATTGTTTAGATAAATCGTTCCTTTTTTTGCACATTGGGTGTTTGATGGTCTTTTTTTAATGGTTCTATTGGGTTTCTTTGTTTTGTGGCTGCCTGCAAGGAGATGAACCTTAAGATTGTACATAGTATAACTACTTTGATAATAAATGTACTTTGAACTTTGAACTTCTGATCCCTTGAGAAGGAGTTTGTAGAATGCCTATGAGACAATAAACTCAACTTTGACCTGTCCCATCCTTTCCCTTGCCCCGTGTCTCATGGACTAGGGATTGGGTCTCACCACTTGCGGTTCGCAGTTCTAGCCTACACTCCAATGATGCTTTATCTCACTATCAGGCCTGGTGTGAGACAGTTTTGAGACGATAAGACCATAAGACACAGGAACAGTATTAGGCCATTCAGCCCATTGAGTCTGCTCTGCCTTTCAATCATGTTTAATGTACTTTCCCTCTTCTTCTGCTGGCCAGTGCAGTCCACTTAATGAGTGTTAAATCACTTAAGAGTGCTCCATTTCTTGTGCTCAGACTGTAAAGCTCAGATTGATTTGAAAAACCTTCAATTACTCCTGCAGTCACAACATGCCTTCCCTTTTACTGGCACTGGCAGCGTTTAAGTAGCACACATTCTTGCTGCTTTGTGCAGCCAATGCATCATGTTGGAAGTTCTACTCTTACAGAGCGAACGTTGAAAAGACCAGCCAGCATCAATTAATCTCTAGACTGCAATCAAATGAGTGAGCATGAGTTAATCACACAACACCGTCATCACACTTCATTGCAGGATTTAGCAAAATCTGTGCCTACACCTCTACCTCCATGGTACTGCCGCCTCTGATTTTGACAAGGCTTGTCAAGATGTTAATCTAAATGCTACTGCTGAGTGCAAGGCACTAAGGATACACAATTTTATTTTTGATTCTAGAACCTTCCCTCATGAAATTCTGTGAAGTGCCCTCTGTAAAGCCTTTGTATCAAAAACTGAAATTGAAATTGATTTTTCTTTGGAGATGAAATTAGTGATATTTAGAGAATAGGACAGTACAGCGCAATACAGGCCCTTCAGCCCATTATGTTGCACCAACCTTTTAACATGCTCTAGTTCAAGGTAAATTTAAAGTAATTTATTATCAAAGTACTTACACATCACCATAAACTACCTCGAGATTCATTTTCTTCTGTTTATTCACAGTAGAACAAAGAAACACAACAGGATCAATGAAAAGAATGACATACAACCAATGCACACAAGATGCTGGAGGAACTCAGCAGGCCGCAGACAAACAAACAATGTGCAAAAGAAGGCAAACTATACCAAAACCAAAAAAAACATAATAATAATAATAATAAACAACCAAAAACAATGAAATACATTACAGTTAATCAGCAGTTTAACTCAAGCTGATTACTTACACAGGCACAATCAAGTGGTAAATTATTTTATATTATAAAATAATATAAGTATTTTATATTGCTTTAAAATACAAATTCATAAAAGAAGCCATAAATTACTATAAATACAAGCCTGATTCAGTTTTAAAGTCAGAGTCCCACGGATTATATGACTACCGGTCTGTTATTTCAGATAGGCCAATCCAGAATACCCATCCGCTACACAGCAATACCTATGTAAATTTTCAGAAAGCTACAGTACTAAACACAACTAGGATAGCCTGAAAGTTCCTAACAATTGAGAAGTGAGTGTTCTTGGCAATGCCCGGACCTCAGGTTATACCAGCTGGAGCTGAGAAAAAAATAAATCAATAGAAAAATAAGAAATAAGATAGAAAAATAAATCAATAATGCTGAGAATCAAGTTGTAGATTCCTTGAAAGTGGAGAGAGTGAAGTTCACCATGTTGGTTCAGGACCCTGATAATTGTAGAGTAGTAGCTTCCTGAACCTTGTGGTATGGGACTGAAGAATCTTGTACCTCCTTCCCAATGGCAGCAGTGAGAAGAGAACATGGCCTGGATGGTGATGGATGCTGCTTTCTTATGGCAGTACTCCTTGTGGATGTCGGAGGGCTTTTCCTGTGATGAACTGAGATGACATGTTTTGTAGGCTTTTCTGTTCTTGAGCATTGGATTTTCAATACCAAGCCATGATGAAACCAGTCAGGATACCCTCCACTGTGCATCAAAAGAAGTTTGTCAAACTTTTATATGACCTACCAAGTATGCACAAACTCCTAAGAAAGTAGAGGCGATGCCATGTCTTCTTTGAGAAGACACTTATGAGCAAGTCTCAGGGGAGATCCTCTGATGTGATAATGCCCAGGAATTTAAAGTTATTGACTCTCTCCACTTCGACCTTCTCATGAGGATTGACTCATGGATCGCCTGGTTTCTTCCTCCTATTGACAATAATCAGCTATTTTATTTTTCCTGATGTTGAGTAAAAATTTGTTGATGGCGTGGCATCCTTTAACTGGATTTTCAATCTCCTACCTACATGCCGATTCATCACCACCTTTGATTTTGCCAAGAACAACCTAACCCTTCCCTGCACCATAATTCCTTGTAAAGATGTGATAAGTAAAATCTAACCATTGCCTATTCTTAAAGTGTTGTGTAATCATAATGATACAATGTTCTTATATAAATAAAGGAGTTTAATACAGCAAACAGTATTTATTAAGTTTGATTTATATAAAAAAATCATCCAGATTTAGCTCAGTTAAAACAGCACTCGAGGTGTTGGGGTTTAAATTTAATAAAATGTATTCTGTGCTATTTTTCAAAATCAAAATATCCACATTCTGCAGATTTCTGAACGATAGCATCACTCATTGTGGGCAGTGATAGCTGTTTATATTCAGAGGCCACACCACCGGGTTGAGGTCACTGAAGTAGAAAGACCATGGAGTAGTTGTATTTCTCTGGGGGAATACGGTAACTGAATCTCTGGCTAGCTTTATTGTGATGCATTTGTAGATATTTTGCCAAAAGTCAAATCCGTGGGGGGATGTTGTGACATCATCTCCCACATATGCCTGTAGTATACGAAACAAGGTTAGTGAACTTGTGGCACAGATCAGTACCAAGGCATATGATTTAGTGGCCATTACAGAAACCTGGTTGTAAGGTGGAGATGACTGGGAATTAAATATCCAAGGGTATCAGGTAATATGGAAAGATAGGCAGGAAGGCAGAGGAAGTGGGCTGGCACTCTTAATTAAGGATGAGATCAGGGCGATTGTGAGAGATGATACAAGATCTATGGAGCAGAATGTTGATTCCATCTGGGTAGAGATTAAGAATAGCAAAGGGAAAAAATCACTGGTGGGTGTTGTCTATAGGCCACCTAATAAAAATATTGCCGTGGCAGAGGTGATTAACCAAGAAATAACTGAGGCTTGTAAGAATGGAACAGCAGTTGTCATGGGGGATTTTAACTTCCACATAGATTGGGAAAATCAGGATGGTCAAGGAAGTCTTGAGGAGGACTTCATAGAATGCATCCGTGATGGCTTTCTTGAACAGCATGTTAGTGAACCTACAAGGGGAAATGCTATCTTAGATCTAGTCCTGTGCAATGAGACAGGTAAGATTAGTGATCTTTTAGTCAGGGATCCTCTTGGAAAGAGCAATCAGAGCATGATTGAATTTTGCAAACAGATGGAGGATGAAATAGCTAGATCTAAAACTAGTGTATTATGCTTGAACAAGGGAGACTACAATGGGATGCGGGAGGAGTTGGCTATGGGAGCACAGGCTATTTGGTAGACAGTTGAGGAACAGTGGAATACTTTCAAAGAGATTTTTCATAGTGCTCAACAAAAGAATGTTCCAGTCAAAAGTAAGGACATTAAGTGTGGGGAGATCCAGCCTTGGATAACTAAGGAAATAAAAGATAGTATCAAGTTAAAAGCTCATATGTAGAAAGTCGCAAAGAGTAGTGGGAGACTGGAGGATTGGAAAAACTTTAAGCAACAGAAAACAAACAAGTAATAAGGAAAGGGAAGATAGAGCATGAAAGTAAATTAGCACAAAATATAAAAGCAGATAGCAAAAGTTTTTATAAATAGATAAAGCAGAAGAGGGTGGCTAAAGTCAGTGTAGGTCCCTTGGAATACGATAAGGGGAAATTGATACTGGGTGATAAGGAAATGGCTGAGGCATTGAACGACTATTTTGTGTCGGTCTTCACAGTGGAGAACACATCTAATATGTGAAAGGAGGATGTTATGGACGAAATGGGAGGCAAGGACCTCAATAAAATCCCTGTCACTAAAGAGATAGTGACGAGCAAACTAGAGGACCTGAAGGTAGATAAATCCCTTGGTACTGATGGAATGCATCCCAGGGTGTTGTGGGAATTGGCGGAGGTTATAGTAGACACATTGGTAATCACTTACCAAAATTCTGTAGACGCTGGATAGGTCTCAGTGGATTGGAAGACAGCAAATGTCATGTCACCTTTTTAAAATAGGATGTAGGCAAAAAACGGGCAACTATAGGCCAGGTAGCTTAACATCTGTAGTCAGAGAAATGCTTGAAGCTGTCATTAAGGAAGAAATCGTGAAACATTTAGTAAGGAGTGGTTCCGTTAGACAGGTGCAGCATGGATTCAGAAAGGGCAGGTCCTCTCTGACAAACTTACTGGAGTTCTTTGAGGACACAATGAGTGCAGTGGATAGAGGGGAACAGGTGGATGTCATATACTTGGATTTCCAGAAAGCATTTGATAAGGTGCCGCACAAGAGATTTATAAATAAGATACGGATGCATGGATTCAGAGGAAGTGTATTGGCATGGATAGTGGATTGGTTAACCAATAGAAGGCAGAGAGTTGGTATAAATGGGTGTTTCTCTGGTTGGCAGTCAGTGGTGAGTGGGGTGCTGCAGGGGTTGGTCCTGGGCCCGCAGCTGTTTACAATTTACATTGATGATTTGGAAGAGGGGACTGAGTGTAGCGTAGCAAAATTTGCTGATGACACTAAACTGAGTGGAAAAGCAAATTGTACAGAGGATGTGGAGATTCCGCAGAGGGATATAGTTCGGTGAAGTTGGTGGGCCAAGGTCTGGCAGATGGAATACAACGTTGGTAAATGCAAGATCATCCACTTTGGAAGGAATAATAGAAGAGCAGATTATTATTTAAATGGTGACAGATTGCAGCATGCTGTTATGCAGAGGAACTTGGGAGTGCTTGTTCATGAATCGCAAAAAGTTGGCTTGTAAGTACAACAGGTTATTAAGAAGGCAAATGGAATGTTGGCCTTCATTGCTAGAGGGATTGAATTCAAGAGCAGGGAGGTCGGGGATGTCACGTGATGACGTAGGATCGAGACGCTGGAACCCAGCCCTCCCGTAAAAAAGTTAATAAATTAATGTTTAAGTGAAGAAAAGTTAATTAATACTTTTTTAAGTTACTTATAAATTACTTTGGATTGTTTTAAGCTATGCCTCATAAACAGAGAACGAAGAAAACTGCTACCGCGAAGACCGCTCAAGTTGGAACAGAATCAAGGCCTACTTCTACTGAAGAACCGCGGACTCAGGTACAACACACCACCGGTGAAACAGAAAAGGAGACCACGGCAGCATTGGCCATTTCTAAAGGAAAAGATCAACGAGAACTGCGCAAGCGTAAAGGAACGAGCATGCGCAAAAGAGAGCAACCAGAACTACAAAACCCAGCAACAACTGAAACCGACAGTGAAAGTGAGTTTGAGAGAGAGCCGGACTCTCTGGAAAAATCAGACGAAGATGGAGATGAAAGTTCCTCTGAAAATACAAAAAAGACTTTGAGGGAAATAATGCATAAATTAGAAAAATTAAATGCATTAAAAGTAACCAAAAAGTAATTAAAGAAAAAATAACAAATATGGAGGCTATGTTTGATAAAATGACAAAGAAACAGGAAAAAATGGAAAAGAAAATTACAGATTTGGAAGTCAAAATGGAAGAAATGGATGGAAGAATGAAGATGGAAGATGATAATGATGCCTGGACATCAGAAAGAAAACAACTCGTGGGAAAAATTGATAAGCTTGAAAATTTTAGTAGATGCAACAACATTAAAATTGTTGGACTTAAAGAAGGTACCGAAGGAGAAGACCCAATAAATTTTTTTCAAAAATGGATTCCTGAAAAATTGGAAACGGGAGAAGAAACTTTAATTGAGATTGAAAGGGTGCACAGAGCCTTAAGACCAAGATCTCAAGATGATCAAAATCCGCAATCAATTTTGATAAGATGTTTAAGATACCAGGATAAAGAAAAGATTTTGAGGGCGGCTGCCCAGGGCGCTAAAAGAAGAAAAGGTCCATTGATGATAGCAGAGAAACCAGTTCTTTTTTATCCTGATATAAGTTATAACCTTTTGAAGAGAAAGAAAGAATTTAATCCAGCTAAAAATGTTTTATGGGAAAAAGGTTATAAGTTTTTAATGCGTCACCCAGCAACACTGATAATTTTTTTGGAGGAAGGAAAAAGATTTTTTTCTGATTATCAAGATGCGGAGGTGTTCACACAAAAACTTCCATCTCTTCGTTAATTAAACGTAGAGACTTCTAAATGTAATGGTTAAAGACGAAGACAGAAAGCAAATGGAACTGATGGACATTTAAGGATGATATAAGGGAGAAAAGTAAAATTTTAGAAATATTAATTGAGAATAGTATGTTTTTTTATATATATATATATATATATATATACACTTTTTATGTTGCGGGGGTGCTGGGGAGCTTTGAATCGGTTACTACGGGATTCACGTGTGTAATCATGGCAATTGCCATGACCCGTGCAACAGAGGGGGGTAATGTTGTGTTTTTTTTCTTTCACAACATTAGTAGGGGGGTATTTTGTTTTTTTCTTTATTTTCTATTTTTCTTCTATTCTTTTGCCTGGATGATTGGTGGGGACACACATAGCAACATGGAGACTTCTAAAAAGATTTCCCAGGATACAATGAAAGTTGAAAGATTAGGTATTATTATAGATTGGAGTAACATAAATAAAAATAATGACTAATTTATTGAATTTTTTAAGTTTTAATGTTAATGGGCTTAATGGACCAATAAAAAGAAAAAGAATTTTAACATATTAAAAAAATGAAAATAGATATAGCTTTCTTACAAGAAACTCATTTAACGGATATAGATCATCAGAAATTAAAAAGAGACTGGGTTGGAAATGTTATTGCAGCTTCATTTAACTCAAAGGCAAGAGGAGTTGCAATTTTGGTTAATAAAAATTTACTAATTAAAATACAAAATGTATTAATTGATTCGGCAGGAAGATATTTAATTATACATTGTCAAATTTTTTCAGAACTATGGACTCTTATGAATATTTATGCACCAAATGAAAATGATGTAAAATTTATACAGGAGGTCTTTTTGAATTTGGCTAATGCACATGATAAAATATTAATAGGTGGAGATTTTAATTTTTGTTTAGATCCAGTTTTAGATAGATCAACAAAGGCTATTACAAAATCAAAAGTAGCAAAATTAACTATCATTGATGAAAGATTTAAATTTGATTGATATATGGAGAAGAATCAATCCAAAAGAAAGGGATTATTCATTTTATTCAAATAGACATAAAACATACTCAAGGATAGATTTTTTCCTATTATCAACAAATACTCAAGATAGAGTGAAAAATGTGGAATATAAAGCAAGAATATTGTCTGATCACTCTCTAATAATGACAATGATAATGATAGATAAAGTGGAAATTTATAGATGGAGATTTAATTCAATTCTACTAAAACGTCAAGATTTTTGTGATTTTATGAAAAAGCAGGTTCAGTTCTTTTTAGATACAAATTTACATTCAGTTGATGATAAATTTATATTGTGGGAAGCAATTAAAGCATATTTGAGAGGCCAGATAATAAGTTATACTTCTAAAATTTAGAAGGAATATATGATAGAAATAGATCAATTGGAAAAAGAGATTATAAAATTAGAAAAAGAATCTCAAAGAAATATGAAAGAAAAACAAAGACAACTTATTAATTAGTTAAAATATAATACACTCCAGACATATCGAACAGAAAAAGCAATTATGAGAACTAAACAGAGATATTATGAACTAGGTGAAAGATCACATAAAGTTCTTGCATGGCAGTTAAAAACAGATCAGATTTCTAAAACAATAAATGCAATTCGAACAAAAGTGAATGAAATTACTTATAAACCTCTAGAAATTAATGAGGCTTTTAAGAATTTTTATTCTGAGTTGTATAAATCAGAATCAAAGAATGATGTTAAGATAGAAGAATTTTTATCACAAATAACGCTTCCAAAATTAAATACAGAAGAACAGAAGGGATTAGGTATGCCTTTTACATTGAAGGAAGTTGAAGAAGCTTTGGGATCACTCCAAAGTAATAAATCTCCAGGAGAAGATGGTTTTCCACCTGAATTTTATAAAAAGTTTAAAGATTTATTAATTCCTCCTTTTATGGAGTTAATATATCAAGCGGAAAGAACGTATAAACTTCCAGAATCTTTTTCAACAGCTATTTTAATAGTATTGCCAAAAAAAGATAGAGACCTTTTAAAACCAACATCATATAGACCTATTTCTTTATTAGACACCGATTATAAAATAATAGCAAAAACCTTATCTAATAGATTATCTTAATGCTTACCAAAATTAGTGCATATGGATCAAACAGGATTTATCAAAAATAGATAATCGGCAGATAATGTAACTCGGTTATTTAGTATAATCCATTTAGCACAAAAGAGGGAGGAAATGAGTGTGGCAGTTGCTTTAGATGCAGAAAAAGCATTTGATAGATTGGAATGGGATTTTTTATTTAAGGTACTGGAAAAATATGGATTAGGAACATCATTTATAAAATGGATTAAAACCTTAAATACTAATCCCAAAGCTAAAGTAGTGACAAATGGTCAAATTTCAACATCATTTCAGTTAACAAGATCAACTAGGCAAGGTTGCCCACTATCACCTGCTTTATTTGTGTTGGCAATAGAACCACTAGCTGAATTAATTAGAATGGACCCAGATATTAAGGGTTTCAGAGTTAATCAGGAAGAATACAAGATTAACTTATTTGCTGATGATGTTCTACTTTATTTAACAGATCCATTACATTCACTACGCAAATTATCTTATAGACTAGAAGAATATGGGAAAATATCGGGTTATAAAATAAATTGGGATAAAAGTGAAATTTTACCTCTTACTAAAGGAGATTATAATCAATGTCGATTAATAACTCAATTTAGATGGCCAGCAAATGGTATAAAATATTTAGGTATAAGAGTTGATAATGATATAAAAAACTTATACAAATTAAATTATTTACCACTTTTGAAAAAAATTCAGGAAGATCTTGAAAAATGGATGGCATTACCAATAACATTAGTAGGTAGAGTAAATACTATAAAAATGAATATATTCCCTAGATTACAATATTTATTTCAATCATTACCAATACAATTACCCCAGAAGTTTTTTCAAGAGTTAAACAAATATGTGAGGAAATTCCTCTGGAAAGGTAAGATGTCAAGAATATCGTTGGAAAAATTGACATGGAAATTTGATCTAGGAGGATTACAACTTCCAAATTTTAAGAATTATTATAAAGCAAATCAACTTAGATTTATTGCATCTTTTTTCGAGAAAGATAAACCGGCATGGATTAGAATAGAATTAGATAAAATAGGAGAAAACGTACCAGAAGATTTTATATACAAATGGGAATCTAAATGGATATGGGAAAAGAAAGAATCTCCTATATTAAAACATTTGATTGATTTATGGAATAAGATAAATGTTGATGATGAGACAAAAAATCTTTATTAGCAAAGAGATCTTTAATTCAAAATAGACTTATTCCTTTCACAATGGACAATCAACTTTTATATAATTGGATTCAAAATGGGATTAGATATATAAGGAATTGTTTTGAAGGAGGTATATTAATGTCATTTGATCAATTAAAGAATAAATATAAAATATCAAATAACACTTTATTTTGTTACTTTCAATTAAGGGCTTATTTAAGAGAAAAATTAGGTCAAACAATGTTATTGCCGAAATCTAATGAAATAGAAATTTTAATTCAAAAAGGAAATATTAAAAAATTTATCTTGTATGTTTAATTTGATTCAAAGACAGGCAATTAAACAAGGAGTCCATAAGTCAAGACAAAAATGGGAAAGTGACTTGAATATTAAAATTTTAGAAACAAATTGGTCAAGACTATGTCTTGATAGTATGACAAATACAATAAATGTCCGGTTAAGATTAGTGCAGTATAATTTTCTACATCAATTATATATTACACCACAAAAAATAAAAAAAAATTAAATCCAAATTTATCTGATCAGTGCTTCCGATGTAACCAGGAAACTGGTACTTTTTTTTTTACATTCGACATGGTCTTGCTCTAAAATTCAACCTTTTTGGACAAATTTAAGACTTTTACTGGAACAAATTACAGGAACACAATTTCCTCAATCCAATATTACTTTTGCTAGGTGATATTGAAGGGATAAAACCGAAACTCAAACTAAATAAGTATCAGAAAGAATTTATAAAAATTGCACTGGCAGTAGCCAAAAAAGCTATTGCAGTTACTTGGAAATCGGATACACATTTAAGTATAGACTCTTGGAAGAAAGAAATCTATGGCTGTATTCCATTAGAAAAAATTACTTATAATTTAAGAGATAAATATGAAACATTTCTGAAAATTTGGAGCCCTTATTTACAAAAGACAGGATTAAATATATAGATGCTCTGAAGATGAAACAATTGGTTATTAGGGGAAAGAAATAAATATACATATTAAAGTTATTACGAATTCCATGAAGCACGTGGAGATCTTCCAACAACCAGGCATTCTTTCTTTCTTTTTTTTTCTTTCTTTCTCTTTTTTTGTCTATAGGGCAGTTAGGGGGGAGGGGTTAAGGGGAGGGGGTAAGTTTTTTCATACTTTGTAACTACTTAAAAATGCAATAAAAAAGTTTAAAAAAAAAGAGCAGGGAGGTCATGCTGCAACTATACAGGGTACTGGTGAGGTCACACCTGGAGTATTGTGGGCACTTCTGGTGTCCATACTTGGAGGATATACTGGCTTTGGAGGCAGTGCAGAGGAGGTTCACCAGGTTGATTCCAAAGGTGAAGGGGTTCACCTATCAAGAGAGATTGAGTTGCCTGGAACTATGTTCTCTGGAATTCAGAAGAATGAGAGGGGATCTTATAGAAACATACAAAATTTTGAAAGGGATAGATAACATAGAAATAGGAAAGTTGTTTCCATTGGTAGGTGAGACTAGAACTAGAAGACATTGCCTCAAGATTCAGGGAGTAGATTTAGGATAGAGATGAGGAGAAACTGTTTTTCCTAGAGAGTGGTGAATCTGTGGAATTCTCTGCCCAGGAAAGCAGTTGAGGTTTGTTCACTAAATATACTTAAGATACAGTGAGATAGATTTTTACATATTAGGGGTTATGGGGAAAAGACAGGTAGATGGAGCTGTTTACGGACAGATCAACCATGATCTTATTGAATGGTGGGCTAGGCTCGATGGACAGAATGTCCTACTCCTGCTCCTGTTTCTTATGTTTTGTATGTTCTTATATGTAGAGGGAGTTCCTTGCTGTTGGAATTAGTGTAAGCATCCTTTAACTTTGGAACTGTTATTTTATGTCAAACTCACCACTACTCCAGAAATATCCAAGTGCTTCTAACATGTCGTGCAAATTGCTCGTGCCATTTTACTTTGACATTCACAGACTGGAAGACTGGTTAGACCATGCAGCATCAGTGTAAGCCAGGAGTATGTGGAGTAAGGAAACACTGATCCAATGTCAACCATGCCAATCTGGGCCCGGAAAATCCAACTAACACAAACTTAGCATTTAATGGCAGGCAGGGTCACAGCAATCCGCACTGTATTCATTTATCCAGATATAGTGTGGAATAGGCCCTTACTGCTCTTCGAGCCATACCGCCCAGCAACCCCTAATTTAATCCCCCAATTTTTGATTAATATTAGTATTGCTATTTTTAGCTTTATTAATGAACTTCTAAAATTGACTACAATGCATTGCTTTAAAATGTGCAATTTTGGAATGACATTAGGAAAGTTACTGTTAATCATAATTTATTTAACCCTCATAAAAGGCCAATCATGGGACAATTTACAATCACAGGGCCAATTACAATGACCACTAGTAGGTATGTCTTTAGACTGTGGGAGGAAACCTGAACACCGGAGGAAATCCATGCGGTCACGGGGAGAACGTATAAATTCCTTACAGGCAGCAGTGGCAATAGAACCCAAGTCACTTGTACTGCACAAACACGAGGAAATCTGCAGATGCCGGAAATTCAAACAACAACACACACAAAATGCTGGTGGAACACAGCAGGCCAGGCAGCATCTATAGGGAGAAGCGTTGTCGACGTTTCGGGCCAAGACCCTTCATCAGGACTAACCGAAAGGAAAGATAGTAAGAGATTTGGAAGTAGTGGGGGGGAGGGGGAAATGCAAAATGGGGGGAGGGGGAAATGCAAAATGGGGGGAGGGGGAAATGCAAAATGGGGGGAGGGGGAAATGCAAAATGGGGGGAGGGGGTGGGATGAAGCTAAGAGCTGGAAAGGTGATTGGCAAAAGTGATACAGAGCTGGAGAAGGGAAAGGATCATGGGACAGGAGGCCTCAGGAGAAAAAAAGGAGGGCGGGGGGGAGCACCAGAGGGAGATGGAGAACAGGCAAACAACTAAATATGTCAGGAATGGGGTAAGAAGCATAGGAGGGGCATTTACAGAAGTTAGAGAAGTGTTAGGAACAGGGCCGGATGGACCCAAACACAGGACACAGACACTGAAGTACTAAGGGGAGGACAGGATGGGGATGCCATGGCATTAAATGGTAGAGCTGGGGTTCAGGTAGATAGAGTGTCAGGCAGGCAGAGCGGAGCAGGCTCCCGGAGTTCGGGCGGGCAGGCAGACAGGTCTAGGTGGCTAGATAAGCTGGCAGAGAGCCCTCCCTGAGCAGGCCGCATATATCCCGGGTAGGGCCGCCTCCCAGGCAGAAACACCGGAGGCCTGGGCATGACGCAGACCCCTAGGTGGGTGCGGGGCACAATCCCAGGGTTCGGGCGGAAGAGGAGGACGGGGCAGAACCCCCGCTGGGCAGCAGCAGACCGGCCAGACCTGCCCGACAGAGGCAAGGGATAGGAACGGGCAGAACCACCACCGGGCAGCGACAGACCAGCCGGGCCTGCCCGACAGAGGCAAGGGATAGGAATGGGCATAGGTCTAGGGTGACCAACACAACAGTCATGATAGCAAGAAAATCGGGAAAGATTGGCAGACAGCGTGACCGCATGAACAACACAAATGAGCGGAGAAACGGGACCAGCGCATGGGAAGAAAGGTGGGGGAGAGGACCAACCTGGCAGTACTGGTACAGGCAGAGAAGCACGATGAGGCGTAGATCTGAGCCCAGGCAGGATAACAGAATGCAGAGAAGAGTTCAGAGCCAGTGGAGAAACAGAACAAAACAACCACCCACCTGGTCCCAGTCCCAAGGCCCCTTATAAACACCAGCAGCTCAATGAGTCACAGGTGTGCCTCCTTGAGCCAGGAGGGTCCCAACTAGTTCACGGATGATGGGAGGGACAACTGCAGGACCCGGAGTCTGGAGCCCTCGGACTGGATGGAGACTCAGAATGCGGATTCTGGACTGGACCGGACCCTGACAAGAAGTCAATGTTCATGCCATCAGGTTGGAGGCTACCCAGCCGGTATATAAGGTTCCTACAACCTGAGTGTGGATTCATTTTGACAATAGAGGAGGCCATGGATAGACATATCAGAATGGGAATGGGACGTGGAATTAAAATGTGTGGCCACTGGGAGATCCTGTTTTTTCTGGCGGACTGAGCGTGGGTGTTCTGTGAAACGGTCTCCCAGTCTGCGTCAGGTCTCACCAATATATAAAAGGCCACACCGGGAGCACCGGACGCAGTATACCACACCAGCTGACTCACAGGTGAAGTCTTGCCTCACCTGGAAGGACTGTCTGGGGCTCTGAATGGTGGTGAGGGAGGAAGTGTAAGGGCAGGTGTAGCATTTGTTCCGTTTACAAGGATAAGTGCCAGGAGGGAGATCGGTGGGAAGGGATGGGGGGGACGAGTGGACAAGGGAATTGCATAGGGAGCGATCCCTGTGAAAAGCAGAAAGAGGAGGGGAGGGAAAAATGTGCTTGGTAGTGGGATCCTGCTGGAGGTGGCGGAAGTTACGGAGAATTATACATTGGACCCGGAGGCTGGTGGCGTGGTAGGTAAGGACAAGGGGAACCCTATCCCAAGTGGGGTGGCGGGTGGATGGGGTGAGGGCAAATGTGCGGGAAATGGGAGAGGTGCGTTTGAGAGCAGAGTTGATGGTGGACGAAGGGAAGCCCCTTTGTTTAAAAAAGGAAGACATCTCCTTTGTCCTGGAATGAAAAGCCTCATCCTGAGAGCAGATGTGGCGGAGATGGAGGAATTGTGAGAAGGGGATAGCATTTTTGCAAGAGACAGGGTGGGAAGAGGATTAGTCCAGGTAGCTGTGAGAGTCTGTAGGTTTATAGTAGATATTGGTAGATAGGCCATCTCCAGAGATGGAGACAGAAAGATCAAGAAAGGGGAGGGAGGTGACGGAAATGGACCAGGTAAATTTGAGGGCAGTGTGAAAGTTGGAGGCAAAGTTAATGAAGTCAATGAGCTCAGCATGCGTGCAAGAGGCAGTGCCAATGCAGTCGTCGATGTAGCGAAGGAAAAGAGGGGGATGGATACCGGTATAGACTTGGAACATGGACTGTTCCATAAAGTCAACAAAAAGGCAGGCATAACTGGGACCCATACGGGTGCCCGTGGCTACACCCTTGGTTTGGAGGAAGTCACCTGTACTGTACTTTTTTTTTGCTAATCAATATGCTACTGTGCCACACAAGGAGAGTTAGGGAGAGTTAATTGAATAGATGTGTGGTAGACGGAATAATGAAAATCTTCTCTCTTTTTCCATTTCCCTTTCTGACTACCTCTAATTCCTTCCCTTTTCCTCACCGGTCCCTCAAATCCCTTGGGTGCCCCTCCTCTTTCCTTTTCTCTCCTATGCACCGTCCTTTCCTATCAAATTCCATTTTCTTCAACCTTTGCCTATCACCTCCCAGCTTCTCATTTCATCACCATCCCCCTCACCTGGTCTCACTTATCACATGCCAACTTGTGCTCCTTCCCCTCCCCTGTCTTCTTATTCTGGCTTCTTCCCCTTTGCATTGATGTCCTGATGAAGGGTCTCTGCCCGAAACATCGACTGTTTATTCCTCTCCTTAGATGCTGCCTGATCTGCTGAGTTCCTCCAGCACTTGTGTATGTTCCTCAAGATTTCCAGCATCTGCAGCATCTCTCGTGTCTATAATTAACATCTTTCTCTGATGAATGCAGTAGATGAAGTTTGCATTCTACTTTCTATTATTATCTTCATCCACTGCTATTGCAAGGAAAGGGTGCACTTGTGCCACAGTTTTCAATGTGATAAAGACAGACAGCGAACCTGAAGAGGATAACGAATAGAGGAGGGGGAAGAGACAACAACTCAGTGAGAGCCCCCAACAAGGATAATAGTTCAAGGAGTATTACTCCTTCATAAACCAAAGAGTGGACTAGTTCGTTTGAGGTGTAGTGACTGAGACCTGTACAGTCTGCTGTGACAGAGCAGGGTGTGAAATTGGTTGTGGCTCTCAATCTAAACTTCTTATCTAATCATGGGGAATTGGGAAAATCAGGATGGGATTGGATTTCAAGGGGGGAGGTTTCTAGAGTTCCTACGAAATGTCTTTTTAGAGCAATTTGTGGTGGAGCCCATTAGGGCACCAGCTATTTTGGATTGGGTGTTGTGCAATGAACTGAAATTGATTAGAAAGCCCAAGGTAAAAGTACCTTCAGGGGAAGGTGATCATAATATGATCAAATTCATCCTGAAATTTGAGAAGAAGAAGCTGAAGTCAAATGTATTACTATTACAGTGAAATAAAGGGAATTACAGAGTCATAAGAGAAGGGTTGGCCAAAATTGATTGGAAAAGAACACTGGCAGGGATGTCAGCAGAGCTAAAAATTTGGGAAGCAATTTGGAAAGCACAGGATATATACATCCCAAAGAGGAAGAAGTATTCAAAAGGCAGGATGACACAACCGTGGCTAACAAAAGAAGTTAAAGCCAACATAAAAGCCGAAGAGAGGGCATATAATAGAGCAAAAATTAGTGGGAAGTTAGAGGATTGGGAAGCTTTTAAAAGCCTGCAGAAGGCAACTGAAAAAGTCAGTACGAAGGAAAAGATGGAATACAAAAGTAAGCCAGTTAATAATATTAAAGAGGATACCAAAACTTATTTCAGATACATAAGGTGTAAAAGAGAGGATATCAGAGTGTTGGAGACCTCTGCTGGAGAGGTAGTAATGATGGACAAGGAAATAGCTGATGAACTGAAAAAATATGTTGCAGTAGTCTTCACTGTGGAAAACACCAGCAGTATGGTAGAAGTTCCAGAGTGTTAGGAGTTAGAAATGTGTGTATTTGCCATTACTAGGGAGAGGGTTCTTGGGAAACTGAAAGGCTTGAGGTAACATAAATTACCAGGACCAGACAGTGTACACCCCCTGGGTTCTGAAAGAAATGGCTGAGGAGGCATTAGTAATGATCTTTCTAGAATCACCAGGTTCTGAAATGGTTCCAGAAAACAGGAAAATTGCAAATATCACTTCACTCTTCAAGAATGCGGAGGAGCAGAAGAAAGGAAACCATAGGTCAGTTAATCTGACCTCAGTGGTTAGGAAGATGTTGGAATTGATTGTTAAGGATGCAGTTTCAGTATACTTGGAGGAACACGCTAAAGTAGGCCATAGTCAGCATGGTTTTCTCAAGGAAAAATCTTGCCAGACAAATCTGTTTGAATTCTTTGAAGAAGTAACAAGCAGTACAATTAAAGGAGCCTTCTTCACTGTCTACTATTCTCCTAATCTTGGTGCCTTCATCAAATTTGCTGATCCAGTTAACCACATTATCATCCAGATCATTTATATAGATGACTAACAACAATGGACCCAGCACTGACACCTGCAGTGTGCCACTAGTCACAGCCCTCCAGTCAGAAAGGCAACCATCTCGAACCATGCTCTGGCTTCTTCTGCAATACCGACATCTAATCCAATTTACTACCTCATCTTGTATGTCAAGCGACTGAACCTCCTTGACCAACCTCCCATGTGAATACTTGTCGAGGGCCTTTTCTCAACTCACTATATCCATTCCTCGGGATCTAATCTCTACTTTATATTTGTGCCAACATGCATAATGATTTCTGGCTGCTCACCTTCCTCCTTGAGAATGTTCTGCAGCTGCTCTGAGACCCCCTGAGGCAACACCCAACCTCCGAGATGCCAACTAGAATGAGAAGCCAACTATATTATAAACAGCAAACCTGGATGAAGAGTAACAAATGGATCTCACTTGAACAAGAAATGAAACAGTCAGATCAGAAGATTTATCTGCAAATCAACAATGGCTCAGTTTGAGATGGTAGCAACGTTGCTATGAATGGTGGTGACTAACCCTGTGTGACTGTAAAGAACTGTGAGCCTAGGAGGAAACACCAGCTAATATTCTGCATCAACCTCCTCTATATTGGTGAGACCCAATGAGATTGGGGGACCACTTCATCAAACGCTTTTGCTCCGTCCACCACAAAAGCCAGGTATTCTCAATGGCCACCCTTAGTAATTCTACTTCCCATTCCCATTCCAACATGTCAGTGCATGACCTCCTCTACTGCCACAATGGGGCAACTCTCAGGTTAGAGGATCAACACTTCATATTCCTTCTGGGTAGTCTCCAACCTGATGGCATGAACATCAATTTCTCTAATTTCCAGTAATTTCTAACCACTTCTCTCTTATTCCATTCCTCATCCTGGTTCCCCTCTAATCCCTTTTCTTCAACTCACCTGCCCATCACCTCCCACTGGTGCTCCTCCACCTTCCCCTTCTCCCATGGACCACTCACCTCTCCTATCAGGTTCCTTCTTCTTCACCCTTTACCTGAAAAAATGAATCTCAAGGTTGTATTTGCTGACATATATGTACTTTGATAATAAAATTTGCTTTGTGCTTTGAACTCTACCACTTCATCTATCACCCAGGTCCTCTCCCATTCCCTCCCACTGTATCCCTCGCCTGGTTTCTCCTATTACCTGTCAGTTTATACTCCTTTCTCTCCTCCTACCTTCTTGTTCTGGCTTCTTCTCCCTTGTTTTCCAGCCCTGATTAAGGGTATTAAGGCTTGAAATGTTGACAGTTTACTCAGCTACCTACGTGCTGAGTTACTCCAGCACTTTGTGTGTTACTCAAGACTTCCATCACCTGCATAATCTCATGTTCCACAGCAAGGGGAAGCAGTGCAGCCTGACTGATCTCCTGTTGAATACCTGAAGAAAAGTCTGGCATAATTCTATTGGAGAAGAGTGAGGCATGCTGATAGATCATGGCTTTGTGCATGTGCAGTGTGATAAGGAAATTTCTGACATATCTGTCAATGTTGCCATTCAATTCAATTGGCAGTGAAACAAATTCCAGTGTAATGTTATCAGTCTTGGTGTTAACAAGATCAGAAGAAGATTATTTGTAATTGCAGACTCAAGCAGGTTACCTTGGCAGCCATGGCAGATATGATCATACAGCATGCATGAATATTTTAGCTTGTACCTAAAAAAATTAAAAATGATTTCTTGAGAAAATAACTTATTGGGAATTGTTTTACTGGCGAAGAAACACTTGCATAAAACAATGTTGCACAGCTATTTTGTACAAAGAGGTACAGTTGGAGTTGACCATGGATGCTCCCATGTAGCAGACTCCCTTCTCCACACATCTGATGAACCCAAAGGAATAGCAAAGATTGATAAGTTTGGAAACAGCAGTATCGCAGGAGTTGCCAGTCAACATTGAATTCAATGCAGATCTGCCTTAGGGACTCCAGCTCCGGGTTTTTCCCTTGGGGTTTACTCCCGAAGCCTTCCCCATGAGTATGTAGATATAGACGCAAGGCAGCAGAGGTTTGAGATTGGTACTTTCCTTCTGCCAGATGAACTGCCAACCATGGCTAACGAGCCCTATCAACCTGGTTTTAAGACACCAGTAACGTACCTTGGCCCCTTCTCCTGTCAGTAGAAACAATTCTGTCAGACTTAGTAGCTAAGCCACATGTGAAGGCCAGGAGATGGACTTGGTTGTCAGAGGCTATTTTTGAGGCTAATGCCATTGGGAGCATTTAATAGGTAGTGGGAACTTGTCCCCATTACCACGCCCAGCTAGAACAAACTTAAGGAACCATTTGTACAATGACAAGAGTTTCAAAACATTAGGGCAGGCATTCAACGTATCTCTCAAAATGGCAAAAAGTGAAATTTTCATCCTCACATCAGCCATTACTGAATGACTTGACCAGGTACCCTCTCAAAACATATGAAAACTACTGAGAACTGTGTGACCAGTTTAAAATGTCATTGTCATTATCATCAACCACAGGACATGTACAGTATGTGTCCAGGACAAAGAAGTGGATGGGAATAACTATTGTAGCTGCTACCCATCAAGCAAACTGCCTTGCCCAAAGGTTCTCTTCTGGAAAGTACTATAGGATTATTAAAGAAATAACTCACACCATATAAAATGTTTCTACACCTAGGCAGTTAAAATAGTTAGCCACACCACCCCCCTCTAACTATTACCTTAGTCACTGTACTGTAAACACTTTAAACCACTTTTTAAAATGCTGTTTACATTGTAAATACATGCTGGTATTTATGCTTTTTGCACATTTTATTCCATATCTGTACTTTAACTTTCAACTATATTTCTTCAGGTCAATATTTAGTAGATGTACCTTTGGCAGCAATTCCAGAGTTTAGTCTGAGTGATAGGTCTCTGTCATCTTTACACATCTGAACACTCTAATTTTTACTCATTCTTCTTTACAAAACTGCTCAAGCTCTGTCAGATTGGGAATCATTAGTGTACAGCCCTTTTCAAGTCCAGCCACAAACTCTCAATTGGATTGAGGTCTGGACACTGACTTGGTCACTCCAGGACATTAACTTTGTTGTTGGCATCCCTGTGCAGGTTGGTCTTTATGCTTGGTGTCAGTGGCTTGCTTGGAAACAGATCTTCTCCCAAGTTGCTGTTCTCTTGCAGACTGCATCAGGTTTACCTCCGGGATTTCTTGTATATTGTTGTATTCATTTTACCCTCTACCTTCACAAGCCTTACAAGACCTGCTACAGTGAAGCATCCCCATAGCATGATGCAGCCACCACCATGATTCAATGTAGGGATTGTGTGTTTTTGATGATGTGCTCTGTTTGGCTTATGCCAAACATAACGTTTAGTCTGATGTCCAAAAAGCTCAGTTTTGGTTTCATAAGACCATAGAACCTTATTCCAACTGATTGATGCAGTAGATGTATTGTACTTTGACAAAGTGCTGCATTAGAGGTTACTTAGCAAGATAAGAGCCCATGGAATTACAGGGGAGTTATAGGCATGGGTGGAGCATTGGCTGATTGGCAGAAAACAGAGAGTGGGAATAAAGGGATACTATTCTGGCTGGCTAACAGATGGTGTTGGGACTGCAATTTTTTACGATGTATGTCAATAATTTGGACTATGGGATTAATGGATTTGTGGTTAAATTTGCTGATAATACAAAGATAGGTGAAAGAGAGGGTAGTGTTGAGGAAACAGAAAACCCACAGAGAGACTTAGATAGTTTAGGAAAATGGGCAAAGAAGTGGCAAATGAAATACCATGTTGGAAATTGGTTGGTCATACACTTTGGTGGAAGAAATAAATGGGCAGAATATTATTTAGATGGGGAGAGAAATCAAAATGCAGAGATGCAAAGGGACCTGGGAGTCCTTGTTCAGGATACTCTAAAGGTTAACCTCCAGGTTGAGTCGGTGGTGAAGAAGGCAAATGCAATGTTGGCATTCATTTCTAGAGGTATAGAATATAAGAGCAGGGATGTGATGTTGAAGCTCTATTGGGCATTTGTGAGACCACACTTAGAGTATAGTGTGCAGATTTGGGCTTTTTATTTTAGAAAGGATATATTGACATTGGAGAGGGTTCAGGGAAGAGTCATGAGATTGGTTCCAGGAATGAAAAGGTTACCATATGAGGAATGTCTAGCAGCTGTTGAACTGTATTCTCTGGAGTTCAGAGAATGAGGGGGGGATCTCATAGAAACATTCTGAATATTAAAATGCCTGAACAAATTAGATATGGCAGAGTTATTTCCCATGGTAGGGGAGTCTAGGACAAGAGCGCATGACTTCAGGATTGAAGAAAGTCCATTTGGAACAGAGATACGAAGAAATTACTTTAGTCAGAGTGTGGAAAATCTGTGGAATTTGTTTCCATGAGAGGCTGTGGAGGCCAAGTCATTAGCTGCATTTAAGGCAGAGATAGATAGGTTCTTAATTAGCTAGGGCATCAAAGGGTATGGGGAGAAAGCAGGTAACTGGGGATGACTTTCAGCCCTCAATTTCTTGCTTTCTCCCTGTATCCCTTCATGCTCTGACTAATCAAGAAGTTATCAACCTCTGCCTTAAATATACCCAATGACTTTGTCTCCACAGCCACCCGTAGCAACAAATTACACAGGTTCACCTCTCTCACTAAAGAAATTCCTCCTTATCTCCATTCTAAAAGGACATCCCTCTATTCTGAGGCTGTGTCCTCTGGTCTTACAATACCTCACCATGGGAATAATCTTCTCCACAACCACTCTGTCAAGGTCTTTCACCATTCAACAGGTTTCAATGGGATCACCGCTCATTCTTCTGAATTCCAATTAATACAAGCCCAGAGCCATCAAACTATTCTCACATGACAAGCCTTTCAATCTCGGAATCACTTTTAGTGAATCCTTTGAACCCTCTTCAATGTATGGTACATGATGAATAAATTTGATTCTTAATCCTTGATTTTGTGAAATAGAGTAAAATTCCAATAATACAAAATCTGATTGTTTGAAAAACTCATGGGCTGGCATTTAACCCATTGGTGTTTGTTCTCTATGCTCCCTTTGATCTCCTGGGGTCTTCTTTCTAATGTTCCTTTTAAATTCACCAGATTCACCAGAATAAGTATTTTACCACTAAATAACTTTGAGAATAAGTATATCAAGAGTGTATCTTGGTGTTAATGGTAGCAACATCCAATTGTCTGAAACAACCAGATCATTATTTTGTATTAATTAAATTAATAAGACAACTGTTACTGTTGTGTGATTGTGTAGATTGCCTAACACCAACAAAATTTCAAGGGGACTGGATCTTCATAGTTCTGTTTTCAAGTGCAGAAGCTTCAGGATCAATTTAATCCAAAAACCCTCCAAAAATTTGGAGAATTGCAAATTTGTTATTGATAGTCAGGAGTCAAGTGATTACATGGTCTGACTGAAGAACCTGCCTCTCCATGGCACCTTAGTGAACAACTTACATTGAAGTTATTAAACATGGAGAAGTCACACTTCATCTTAGATCTAATGTTGCTACATCTGTGGAGGTGGCAATTGAGGAACAGAGCATAGAGCTTACCACTCTCTGTAAAAAAAAACTAACTCTAACATCTCCATATACTTTCATCCAGTCATCTTAAAATTATGCCCTCTTGTATTATCAATTTCTGATCTGGGATTAGGTCTCTGACTGTCCAATCTTTCTCAAGCCAAGCCAAGTTTATTGTCATTAAATTATATACATGTATATAGTGCATATTACTATATTATATATATATATATATATATATATATATATATATGTACATATATAGAAATGAGGCAATGTTTCTCTGAACAAGGGTGTAAATTTCAGTAGTACACATAACACACATGAAGGTAAGGATAAAATCTATAGATGAATCATGCATAAATAACAAGCTAAAGAGCATAAATTAAATACTGTAAGATACAGAACATGATCATATACTCCACTATCAAATCACCTCTCAACATCCTTCTCTTAACAAGAAAAACCCTAGTTGCTCAACGTCTCCTCATAAAACATGCTCTCTAATCCAAGCAGCATGCTGGTATATCTCCTCTGCACCATCTCCTCTCTGAAGCTTCCACATCCTTCCAATATTGAGGGAATCAGAAATGAACACAGTACTCCAAGCGTGGTCTAACATGAGTTTTATGGAACTGCAACATTACCTCAGGTATCATGAACTCAATTCACTGACTTATGAAGGTTAACACACCAGACAGCTTCTTAAACACCCTATTAACTTGTGCAGCAACTTTGAGGGATATATGGATGTGGACGTGACTGCCAAGCAATTTAATCCACCACTGGCAGGTATGTTTACAGACATTTTTAATCTCTCTCTCTTCCAGTGTAGATTGCCCTCCTGCTTCAAAACATCCAGTCCCTAAAAAGAACAAAGTAACCTGTCTGAACGACTGGCATCCTGTTGCATTCACTTCAATAATGAGCAAATGCTTTGCGAGGCTGGTCAAGGACTACACCTGCAGCTTTCTGCCACCTACACTGGACCCCCTACAATTCGCCAGCTGACCCAACCAACTGACAGATGACGCAATAGCCACAGCTCTACACATCTGGAGAAGGATGTTTATGTGAGAATGCTGTTCTTGGACTACAGTTCAGCATTCAACACCATAATTCCATCCAGGCTTGACAAGAAGCTCGGAGACCTCGGCCTTCACCCTGCCTTGTGTAGCTGGATCCTGGACTTCCAGTCAGATCGCCAGCAGGTGGTAAGAGTGGGCTCCCTCCCCTCTGCCCCTCTGACCCTCAACACAGGTGCCCCTCAGGGCTGTGTACTAAGCCCCCTCCTTTACTCTCCATATACCCATGACTGTGTCACCACCCACAGCTTCAATCTATTAATTAAATTTGCAGATGATACTACATTGATTGGCCTTATCTCAAATAATAATGAGGCAGCCTACAGAGAAGAAGTCATCACCCTGACACATTGTTGTCAAGTAAACAACTCTCCCTTAATGTCTCAAAAAAGAGGAGCTGGTTGTGGATTAAAGGAGCAATGGAGACAGGCTAACCCCTATTGTCATCAATGGATCTGGGGTTGAGAGGGTGAACAGCTTTAAGTTCCTCAGCATAAACATTACAGGGCATCTCATGTGGTCCGTACAGACCAGCTGTGGGGTGAAAAAGGCACAACAGTGCCTCTTTCATCTCAGACGGTTGAAGAAGTTTGGCGTGGACCCCCAAATCCTGCAAACTTTCTATGAAAGCACAATTGAGAGCATCCTGACTGGCCGTATCACTGCCTGGTATGGGAACTGTACTTCCCTTAATCACAGGGCTCTGTAGAGACTAGTGCAGACAGTCCAGCACATCTGTAGATGTGAATGTCCCACTATTCAGGACATTTACAGAGACAGGTGTGTTAAAAAGGCCTGAAGGATTATTGGGGATCCGAGTCACCCCAATCACAAACTGTTCCAGCTGCTACCATCTGGGAAACGGTACTGCAGCATAAAAGCCAGGACCAACAGGCTCTGGGACAGCTTCTTCCACCAGGCCATCAGACTGATTAACTCTTGCTGACACAACTGTATTTCTATGTTATATTGACTGTCCTATTGAACATACTATTTATTATAAATTACTATAAATTGTACATTGTACGTTTAGACGGAGACGTAACATAAAGTTTTCTTCTCCTCATGTATATGGAAGATGTAAGTAATAAAGTCAATTCAATTCAATTCAACTAAATTCAAGAGGTATGAGTAGAACAACAGTTGAATGTGACAATAAAAGGTTGAGCTCCAGAGCAGAGTCTGAAGCACAAAGTAGAGGCTGGGGCAAATTCCTGCTCTGGATGTAACAGGAGCCATATCGACTGAATTTTGAGATATATCGACTGAAAATAGAATATATTACAAACATGTTGGAATGGGCAGATCTGCCAGCATTTATCCTCAGCAAATAAATCTAAAGCCAAATTAGAATGTCAAAGTAGTGCCCTTTCTTTATAGGAGGGAAGTTTTCACAGTAAAACTCAGAGTGCAAGCCTTTCTAGTGAGAAGAATGGAGAATCCGGTTTATACAGTGGCAATTTTGGGAAGTAGAATGATTTCAAGATAAATATATGGTTAAAAGATATGTACATCACAATGAGCATTGATGTGGGAGTGGGTCGATCAGCTGTGGGTGAGCACATACAAGAGAGTAAGGTCGGTTGGTTCTACTGGTGAACAACAGCACTCAACAGGCATAGATTGTTTCAGAAAACTCAAGCCTGACTAGAATGAAATGTTCAGCTTGGATGCTTTAAAACCACACTCAGACATAATACTGGAAAATATGCAGCAATATCTCAGCAATATCCTGCTATTACAGTTTGTAATGTCTGTATTTGAAATAAGCCAGGTATTAATCCAATCTTCAGCCTGCCTGAACTTGTTCCATGTGGACCGAAGAACCAGCTGAAGGAGAAAAAAATATACTGGATTGAAATAGAGATCTTCTGAAGGTAAGACAGAGCAACTGGGTAATTGCAGAAAAGTTCAAACTTCAAAATATATTTTATTATCAAAGTATGTATATATCACCATATACAACCCAGAGATTCCTTTTCTTGTGGGCATTCTCAATAAATCTATAAACTAAGAACCATGACAGAATCAGTGAAGGACCGCCCAACCAGAGAGGGGCATTAAATCAGAGTGCAGAAGACAACAAAAAGAAGAAATAATAATAATAAATATCAAGATCATGAAATGAAGAGTCCTTGAAAGTGAATCCATTGGTTGTGGGAACATTTCAATGATGGGGCTAGTGAAGTTGAGTGAAGTTATCCTCTTTGGTTCTGGAGCCTGATGCTTGAGGAGTAATAACTGTTCCTGAATCTGGTGGTGTGAGTCCTGAGGTTCCTCTACCTTCTTCAGGATGACAACAGCAAGAAGGCAGCAAGGCTTGGATGGTGAGGATCCCTGATGATGGTTGCTGGTTTTCATGTAGATGCGTTCAGTGGTTGAGAGGGCTTTCGTCATGATGGACTGGGCCATTGGAGTGTCCATAACAGTCTATGATGCAGCCAGTCAATATACTCTCCACTACACCTATCAAACTGCCTCATATGGCCAAAGCTAGTTAACTATGTAGTGACCTGTCTCTGTCTTTTCGGCTGTCGATCGATTTCAATGTTGACCGAGGCCTGGGCAAGGTTGTATAGGAGACCGGCAGCTCATGCTGCAAGTCTTCCCTAGGGAAGGGTCTAGGCCGATACAGTTTGGCACTGGTGAATGTGTGGTTAAGTGCCTTGCTCAAGGACACAACATGCTGTCTTAGCTGAGGCTTGAACTAGCGACCTTCAGATGACTAGACCAATGCCTTAGCCACTCGGCCATGCGCCAACACTGTGCTTGTGTCCTTGAGCAAGGCACTTAACAACAAGTTGCTCTGGGTTGACACCGGTGCCAAGCTGCTTGGGTCCTAGTGCCCTTCCCTTGGACAACATCGGTGGCGTGGAGAGGGGAAGCCTTGCAGCATGGCCAACTGCCGGTCTCCCATACAACCCTGTCCAGGCCTGTGCCCTGGAAACCTTCCAAAGCGCAAATCCATGGTCTCATGAGACTAATGGATGCCTATATGTAGTGATCACAAGGTGATATTAGACTAAACTGTTTTCAACAAAGAATGTGAATTTGCTGCTTTGCAGAGTTAGAAGGAACGAATGTTTTCACCAGACTAGGTGTTTCCTGTATATGCTTAGTTAAATGTGGATGAGAATCAGCAATATTTGATGATGAAAGTGCATGAAGGGGTTTATTCATGAAGAAAATCACCTAATGATGTGAAATGATTACAGACGAGTCTTTCCAGCTGTGACAGACAAGAGTTGGCAAGGCTTGATTTTTACCTTTGCCTTCAAGGTGATGTACAAACAAGCAAGTACTGACTGAAGAAGAAAGGTTAGAACCTTAGAGGTGCTCAGATGACTGACCCGTGAAATTCTGAACAAGCATAATTCATTCATGTAGAAATAAATTGGACTAAATGTACATGTAAATGGTTTGCAATCAGATAATTGAAAAAAAAAAGAAACAAGAGTTAAGGTAGCAATAGCGTAATGGTTAGTGAAGTGTTTTACAGTATTCAGCTGCAGGATTGCTGTAAGATTTAGCTGTAAGATTGGGGTTCAATTCCTACCACTCGATGTAAGGAATTTGTATGTTTTCTCTGTGAACGTGTGTGCTTTTTCTGGGTGCTCTCAACTATGATCCTTGTTCAACCACGACTCAGCGATGCCCACAATGTCATACCTGCCAATCTCTGACTACGCCACTAGACCATCTACCTTACTCCATATGCTGCGTGCGCTCAAGTATAACACCTTTGGTCCTGTATTCATCGCCCTTTTCACTTAATTTATCAGTTAGACGTTAGTTCCTACGTTGGCCCTCATCAGTCACAAGGGAGCCACAAAATTGGTATGTGTTTATCAATATAACACATGTACATCAATTGATTTACATAAAATGCATTATACTCACTTTTTGAAAACAGTACTTTACATTTTCACATTATTTAGGTTTAATGTCTCCAGATGTTTACTGCATATTCTTGATGTCCTGAAAAGTGTTGTTGCCATTGTATTCCCACCTTGGCTCAAGAAAGTTGTATCTTGACCCAATTCAGTAGCATTTTGAGCTATTTCTTCCCATTGCATTAATGTCTGGAATACATTCATTACCACATAACTTTTCAATGTTCTTTTGCATTTCTCTCACAGAAATTAAGTGTTTTATGTGTGCTAATTGTCTCTTGTTTTTACAAAGCATATCTTTTTATTGAGTACTTCCACTGTCCTATTTCCAAATGTAGGAAATGAATTCTATCGATTTATTTTAAACATCTCTTTTCATGACTTGAATCGTAATTCTGTTTCTATTTCAACTGCTTCTCTTCCACTGACTGCTCAAGATTTGGCTAAACTATGCTCAATTATATTGTGAGACTTCCATGCATTAGTAACACAGCAAGAATATAATGGAATAATAAAATATTTCTCTTCCATTTAGCACAAAGTTTGCTAATCAATAAACTTGAATACCCTTGCAATATTGATTCCTTTGATACTTCTCAGTCTTCCCTGCATCGCATTATTTGATGTTCAATTATATCATGAAATCAGCGTGTGCTTAATGCCATTTCCTTTCAGAAGACACTGATATAGAAATGAAGGAAACTGAGGACAGTTATCTTAGACTCTTTTTTCTGGTACGCCATGCCATGAAAAAGTAATATCACAACAGATGTCATCTTGATCCATTTTGTGCAGTGATCTATGAAGTTGCCATGCAGGTCAGGCAGTGTCAATGGAAATGATAAACCAGCCGATGTTTCAGGCCAAGCCCTTTCATCAGCATCTGGGCCCAAAGAGTCAGCTGTTTATTCCTATCCATAGATATTGCCTGGCCTGCATCTATGCTTGCCCAAGCCTGACCAGCCAAAGTCAGACCACACTAACACGTCTATCTATACGCACATAAGTGAATTAGAAATTGTATAGTGTGTGTGTCACATGGATTAATATGTAGCACAGTAACATGTCTTTGGACCCAACTAGTCCATGCCACCCAAGATGAACACCTAAGCCAGCCCATTTGCTCATGTTTGATCTGTAAACCTTCCCTGTTCACGTATCGGTCTATATGTCTTAAATGTTGTCACTGTACCTACCTCAATAACTTCCACTGACAGCTCATTCCATACGAACACACCATCTTCTGTTACCCTACAGGTTCCACTTAAACTGTTCCCGTCACGCATTAAACCTATACCTTCCAGTTTTGGATTCCCTTTGCCTGGGAAAAATCTATTTATGCTCCTTATGAATTCATATACCGATATAAAATCACCCCTCCCATAATCTGAGGAAAAATTATCCTGGCCTGTCCAATCTCTCACTATAGCTCAGGCCCTCGAATCCTGGCATTTTCATGAATCTTCTTTGCGCTCTTTCTAGCTTAATGATATTTTTCCTACAATTTTTTAACTTGTGTTGTAAATGCATCTTTTAATTGCGGTAACATTACTTTATTAAGTCTTGAAGAAGGGCCTCAGGCCAAAACATCAACTGTTTATTCATTTCCATAGATGTTCCCTGACCTCAGTCATTTTGTGTGTGTTGCATTGAATTTCCAACATCTGCAGAATTTCTCCTGTTTATGATATTATTTTATGTGCCGTGTGTGAATTATATGTACTGTGTTGTACATATAATTGGTCTGGAGGAACATTGTTTCATTTAGTGATATACATTATGGTTGAAATGACAATAAACTTGAACTTGAACTTAACAGGGTAACAAAACAGATATAGCCTGACCAATGTCTTGGACAACAGCAAAATAATATCCCAGATCCCTATTCTCAGTGTCCTGCCTGATGAAGGCCAGCATGCCAAATGTCTTTTTCATATCACTGAGTACCTTTGACACTACTTTCTGATACAATGTACTTTTACCAGAGTGTAGTAAATCAATAGAATTTACTGCCCAAGGAACTAGTAGAGGCTATCTCTTTAAATGTATTTAAGACATAGTTATATGGATATTTCAGAGCAAGGGGTAAGGGGAAAAGGAAGGTAGGTGGAGCTGAGTCCATGGCCAGATCAACCACGATTTTATTGAATGGTGAGCAGGCTCGATGGCCTACACCTGATCTCAATTTCGTATGTTCTCATGTACTTCCAAGTGCTTCTGTTCCTCAATACTCCACAGTTCAAAGTTCAAAGTTCAAAGTACCTTTATTATCAAAGCATGTATATGGAATATATCTCTGATATGCAGGCAGCCTCGAAACAAAGGAACTCTATGGAACCCGTTCGAGAAAACATCAAACACCCAACATGCAAAAAGAACAAATTGTGCAAACTGCAATAAAGCGAGCGACCAACACATGGAATACCGAACGTCAAACCAGGAATCTAGTAGCACTTGTTTTAGTTCAGATCAATGCTGTTGTCTGCAAGGCCATTCTTCAACAAAGCACCCCAGTCTGCATCAATTGCCCTGATCAAACCTTAAAAGCAGCAAAACAAAAAAAGAGCAACCAGAATCCCAGGACACATGCAGCATGATTCTCATTCACTGTGACTTGTAACGCTACTCTGGCTTGTAATGTAACATGCATAGAATGCAAAAAGCTGATATACCTCCTGGTAGATCCAGAAAAATAGAAAAACTTTAGAAATCTTTTTAGAAAAATAGTGGGCTATGGGTAAGCCTAGGTAGTTCTGAGGTAGGGACATGTTGGGCACAGCTTTGTGGGCTGAAGGGCTTGTATTGTGCTGTAGGTTTTCTATGTTTCTATCCTTTGCAGATCTTGTGGAATGATGCATTTTTATAATTAGTGCACCACCTTGTAAGTCTAGCACAGCCTCCTTCATTTTACCAACTATTTCCATCTCTACGCCCATCCCTCACCTTACAGGGCAGCTTAATAGTTCAATAATCCTCGGGTTAAGAGAAAGTCTGCATTTATAGGAATGTCACCTTGTGCACAGATTCTCCAGCACCTACCGTCACTTTATGCATGTACAATCGTTCTATGTATATAAGGCCATAAGACATAGGAACAGAAATATAAGTAAATCATTATATATATGGCTAAATGTAACAGTTACTTGTATATCGTGTTTTAAAGAATTGTTTTAAAATTGTGTTTTTTTTTAATGCTTATTGTGTTTTTGTTTTGCTACATCAGATCCGGAGTAACAATCCATTTGTTTACACTCCAGTACTGAAGAATGACAATAAACAATCTTGAAGATAGCTGGAACGAGGAAAGAAACAGGGAGAAACACACACACACACACACACACACACACACACACACACACACACACACACACACACACACACACACACACACGTCAGGGTTTTAGGCTCAGAGAACATCTATACAAGTCTTAGTTTCACTGTTTTAAAAGCCTCAACCATTTTTCCACATGATTTATTCTTAAACATCCTTCCTTGCAGCTCTGTTCCAAACAAGATTTCTATTTGTACCTGTGATAACTGTATAGTTTCAGCCATTTCTTGACAATGCATTTCAACGTGTTCACTGCATTGGGGGTAAGAGTAATCTTCAGTTACTTGTTTCATTTCAATGTTGCTAAATTTAATTGCACCCTCCAGTTCTGCCCTGCCATCTCACCTACAGTGTGAAGCTTTGGGGTTGAAGCCACAGCAAATGATGCCTATCATCGATTTGCAATATTATCATACATTCAGCAGTTGGGATAGTTTGCAATTATGAAATATAATCTCCCATCAGGTCCCATATAACCGACTGATTAATCCATTGTAACTTTTTAAAGAAATTCGACTACAGAGTCCGGTACTAACAATTGTTCATTAATATTAGCATAATGACAATCATATTAATGAAACTTGAAAATTGAAACAGGTCAGCTAGAGGAGGTGACAAACCCTCAGAGTCTAAAACTTGAAGGTTTTTAGCCCACTGCACTTTATCTGATGCTTGGAGTCTGGACATTGTTTGAAGCCAGCAGGAATTAAACACCCATCTGAAGGACAGCAAGAAATCAGTACTACTGTCTCCTTATATGATAGAATGGATTGAAGAGGCAGGGTGTTGAGACTGGAGGCAAGAGACAGGCTGGTTCTGTTCACTGCTCTGCAACATTCAACAACTCTGGGCCTGCTCTGGCTGCTCTGGTTTTTGTGTTCACGGACTCACTTCCATTCTAAATGCTATTTGCTTGCTTTTATTGTTTGCACAGTTTTTTCTCTTCTTCTGCACATTGGGTGTATGTTGGATTTTTAAAAAATTATTTCTTCTGTGTTTCTTGTTTTGTGGCTGCCTGTAAGGAGACTAATCTCAAGGTTGTGTTATGTATACTGTACATGCTTCAACTTTGAACTAAGTTACCTGTAGAGGTCGCGAAGTTCAACCTTTTCCGGCCAAGATGGCACTTGTGTGCAATGTTCTTTTGGTCGACATCTTCTGGGTGGATCATGAAATCATCTTTTGTCACTTTTTTTATGTCTTTTACCTTGTTTCTCACCTTGAATGTGATTCTGGAACTGTTGACACCTGTGTTTTGTTGTTTGGAGATTGTTTGGGTGTTTCAGCGCTCTGCAGCCTCCCAAGGGATTTTGGGAGGCAGAAGCAACTTGCAGGAACCTCATGATGAGAAGGCTGCAGATGGTGCGCATCGATGTTTGGCTTCATTTCGCTGACTAAAGCGCCCGTTGTTTGCCGATTAAAGTGATGAGGAAGACTGAATCATTGAAGTGAGTGCAGAGGGTGAGCACCGACAGCTTATCTTTTCATCTTTGATCAGTTGCTCTGTACTGGAGAGGGGAGAGCCTGTTGCTGTGGAGAGTGTTGCCAGGTTTTTCCTGCACTTTGGCTGTTGTCTTTGGGCTGCAGACTCTATTTTTAGTCTTAGAGTTCTTATATTCTGCATTTCTTGGCCTGATCTTCTTGTTGTATTTGTGTGGGTGTGGTGAACTACACATACCTGTCTGGACACGCCCCCCCCCTCCCCCCCGCTGACTGCTCCTCAGGCTCCTCCCACAGACCCCGGTATAAAGGCGATTGGAGGCACAGCCCCTTCCTCAGTCTCCAGGATGTTGTGTGATGGTCACTTGCTGCTGACAGTGCTTTCTTCCAGCCAATAAAAGCCTACCTTAACTCACATCTCAGAGTTATTGATGGTGCATCAGTGGGGAAGGGGAGTTTGGGGTTGATGTGCCTGAAATGTTTTGTTTGCTGTTTTGTGTGGGGCGGGGGACTTGGGGGTCGATGTACCTGATTCGTTTTGCTCAATTTTTGTGCCTGAGGAGGGACTTAGAGCCTGATGGGCCTGATCCATTTTTATTGCTTTTTTGTGTGGGAAGAGGGATTTGGGGGTCAACGTGCCTGATTTGTTTTGTTGGTTTTGTTGTGTAGGAGGAGTGATTTTGGGGCCGATGTACCTGATCCATTTTGTTAATTTTATTGTGGGGGAGGAGGGATTTGGCAGTCTATGTGCCTGATCCATTTTGTTTGTTTTTTGAGCAGGACGAGAGATTTAGTGGGTGAATGTGCTTGTTCCATTTTTTTTCTGGAGAGGTGTGATTTGGGATGATCATACTGACTTTAGTTTCTTTTCTTTCTTGATTTCATGACTACCCAGCGAACTGAAAAATTTAGGAATTGTATAATTTGATAATAAATGAACCTTTGAAAGCAGTTGGGCTAATCCTTGGTTAGAGTATGCATTTATTATCAAGATAGATCAATCAGTGGGTTCACATAGTAAGTGGTCAGGGCTGAGCCATACTGATACCAGCTTGAATAAACAGAGAAATGATCAGTCTATAATCTTGCCATAGTGACAGGGAGAAGTAGACAAACTTAGCTGTGACGTCCCCAGTTCTCTTCCTCACCTCAATGACCAATTGTGTGCCAAGGTCAGCAAGTTGTTGAAGTCTCTTACTACTCATGGAATTACAAGCAACCTGTGTCGTCAATTTCAAGAGGGTGATAATTGGTGATATAAAAAAAAATGTGGCTTTTACCAGAAAGCTTTCAAGGCAGAGACCTTACTCCCTGACTGTCTATCCAGAAACACAACTTGTATTCTAATCCTGTTCCTTTTTGCACCTTAGAGTGCACTGGGTGGAAATTTTGCCATCTGTTTGTTACAAGGCCGAGTTGCTAGCTCAACGCTCAACCCAGCTCAGGTGGTTTGTGTGCAAGGAACCGCCCAGATTTGAACCCGGGTTCACTTGCCTCAAAATCTGGTGCTGATGCTGCTACACCATGGGCCAGCTTCTCCGTAATCTCATTAATGAATATAAATGCTTAAATTTAAGCCGTATGTGATCCAGGATAAGAATTATCCAACAAGATGTTGCACATCTAATATGCGGGCATCATCTGCATTCCTTCAGTAATTATATCAACATTGAGCAATATTGAGCAATATTCACTAAGACTGATTTCTCAGTCCTTTTACTGGAAGTACCCATTATTCTTACCAGTGCAAGCAACATAGTGTAACACACACTTAAAGAGGAGTTTTTGACTTCATCAAAACCTGAGTGGATGAGTGTGTGCCGGACATACACAAATCAAAAGTTGTGGATGAACCAGGAGAATCATAGTGTGCTGAGGGGTAACCCTGTGGTTTGAAGACCAGTGATTCGGACCGATGCAGGAGTCCAGGTACGACCGGCGGAAGGCCATCCTAAGAGCAAGTAAACAATTCCGATTGAGGTTAGAGACAGAAATGGATGCTTTGGTAGGGACTGCAGGCCATAACTTCTGACAAAGCAAAATCTAATGTGATGAATGGCTGTGATTCTTCACTCCCTGATGAGCTCAACACCTTTTATGCATGCTTTGAAAGGGAGAATACAGCTACATCTATGAGAATCCCTACGGCGTCTGGTGACCCTGTGATCTCCGTCTTGGAGGCTGACACTTGAACATCTATCAAGAGTTTGAACCTGGAGAGGCTCTGAAAACCTGCGCCAAGCAGCTGGTGGGAGTGTTCAAGGACATCTTCAGTCTCTCCCTGCTGCAGTCGGAGGTTCCCATCTGCTTTAAAATGGCAACAATCATACCAGACTTAAACAAAGTGGGGTGAGCTAACTCAAGGACTATCACCCAGTGGCACTCATGTTTACTGTGCTGAAATACTTTTGTCATGGCTAGAATTAACTCCTGCCTAATGAAGGATCTAGACCCTGTGCAATTTGCCTATGTCAGGCTGCTGTTTATTGACTATAGCTCAGCATTCAATGTAATCATATGCATAGTTCTAATCAATAATCTCTAAAACCTGGGCCTCGGTACCTCTCTCTGCAACTGGATCCATGACTTCCTCACAGCGAGACCACAGTCTGTACAGATCAGGAATAATATCTCCTCACTGACAATCAATGCTGGTACACCTCAAGGGTGAGCACTTAGCCTGCTGCTCGACTCTCTGCACCCATTACTGTGTGAATAGGCACAACACAAATCTCACCTATAAATTGGCCGATGACTTAACTATCGTTGACAGAGTTTCAGATGATGACGAGGAGGTGTACGGGTGCCAGATTGATCAGCTGGTTGAGTAGTGTTGCATCAACAACCTTGCACTGACTGATTGTGAAGGGTAAATCGAAGGAACACACACCAGTCCCCATTGAGGGATCAGAAGTGGAAAGGGTGAGTTCTTGGCTGCCAAATTCTCTGAGGAACTATCCGAGTTCCAACGTATTGAGGCAATTACAAAGAAGGCATGATGGCAGCTATAGTTCATTTAGAGTTTGAAGAGATTTGGTATGTCCCAAAAAGCACTCACGAATTTCTATAAATGTACCATGGAGAGTGTCCTAACTGGTTGCATCACTGTCTGGTATAGAGGGACCACTGCAGAGGATCTGAAAAAGCTGCAGAAGTTTGCAAACACAGCCTGCTCCATCATGGGCAGTAGTCTCCCCAGCGTCCAGGACATCTACCATTTACTCATGGCTAATGGATGTTCCTGCTCTTTTCTGTGCCCTTCATAATTTTCTAAATCTCTATTCGGTCATTCTTCAGTTTCTTTTACCTCAGGGAAACTGTTCCAGCCTATCCAGTCTCTCCTTCGAATTCAAATTCTCCTTGTCAGGCAACACTTCCGTAAATTTCCTAGTTCCCCTCTCTAGCTTATCACCGCATCCATCACCTTCTAGTATGGGGGGGTGTTATTGCACAGGATCAAAGTAAGCTACAGAGACTTGTAAACTTCGTCAGCTCTGTCATGGACTCTGGCCATAATATCTTCAAGGACATCTTCAAGCAGCGAAGCTTCAAAACGGTGGGTGAGCATCACTGGGGATCCCCTTCACCCAGGGCATGTCTTTTTCTCATTGCTACCAACGTGAAGGCACGTACTCAACAATTCAGGAGCAGTTTCTTCCTCTCTACTATCTAATTTCTGAATGGTCCTTGAACCCTACCTCACTACTTTTTATATCTATTTTTGCACTACTTATTTAAATTAACTATTTAATATAAATATAGTGCAATTCACATTTTTTATGATTATGCATTGTAATGTTCCTGCAAAGTCAACCAATTTCATGGCATTGGCCAATGATATTTAACGTGCTTCTGGGCCTTCCTATAGAATGGTGACAACACCTACACATGATGTGCTAAATACGTTCTCACCAGTGCCTTGTACAGCTAAAATAAAACATCTCACTTTCATACTCAATACACCGACTGATGAAAGCAATCTGATCTTCTTCCTAACAGAATCTGTCCACATAGCTGAAAACCCTTAATTGGTCTCATTAAATTAACTGAATTAATATCTTTTTTTTTCATGAGAAAGAGTTCCACACTTTTGACATCTGTATGAAGAAGTCTTTCCTAATTTCCCCATCGAACGCTCTGATGTTGATCTCATGGTTCTCTCTGTTCTGAAGTCAAGTGACAACTGGATACAGGTAGGAAAATCAATTCGTTTTAAACATCTTGTTTTGAATAATGCAGAGAGAGACTTGTAATCACAAGCAATATCCTCTCAGAATAGAGGATGTTTATTTAGATCCACACATTTTCAAATGACGGTTAAAAATATTGCTGATCGAATGAAATGTAAATATTTCCCTTCCTTAATTAACTGCGGGCATTCCTAATTATCACACCTCTTGATTTGTACTGAATGTCAGCTTCTTTTTCAAGTGAAGGGTCAAGGTTCTCACAGCCTAGTCATATTCAAAGAAAGAGAGGTTACGGGGAAAATTAATTATGTAAATATCATCCCTGAGATGCATTTATTTCATCCAAAATTAACGAGCAAGTTATATACATTTACATTTCACAATGGTTTGATTTCTGCTTTCTTTCCTCTATCGTCCTGGTGTTCTGTTATTCCTCTTTGACATTTCAGTATTGCGTCTGAATCAAAATGTCAGAAGTCACGTCTGTTCATTTGAGCACCCTTTGAATTCCATTTGATATATAAATGCACCTCAGAAGTTAGTCAAAAAGCAGGAGCTTTAAAGAACACAAAGCAGGGAGCACCAAACTCAAAAAACTAGACATGATTTCTGACATTCCTGACTTGATATACAGAAACTCAAATGTCATAGTCACTGAGAGCATTTTCACTTTTACAAGCAATGAAAGACATGAAGAATTTAGTACCGACTACTTTTATCATCCATCTTTTAATCCAAAGATTTTGCTAATAGTTATGCACTAAGAAAGCCATCCTGCTACTTATTGTCATTCTGGAATCAGCACCACAAAATTTAACAATGATATGATCCATTAAATGAAGAGCAAAAACTCATATCCTTTCTTTGCTGAACCCGATCCAGAACCTTATCTCATAATGTGCATGTGTATGTCTACGTGCATGCAATATAGAAAAAGATAATTCATTCATTTTGTTTTTCTTTTTTTCTTTCTGCTTTGAAGACAATGAATTGAATGTAAACATTAAACTGTATTAAGCATGAAAAATTACCTTGTTATAAACTATTTGCTTTTTATATTAAGCACATAAAATGTTCCCTTACTTACAGTTTCTTGTTTATGTCTACAGTTTATGTCCCTCTGTTAATTGGCTTAACTGACTAATCAAATGCCATTAGTTTCTTTTAAGAGGGAGGGAACATAAAAGATTGATTTGTACTACAGGATCAAGGTACATGGATCTAAATGCAAGGTAGCTTTTACAGAAGCGAGTGATGGTCAAGAGTAATATGCCAGTCAGGACTACACCATGCTTCCACAAAGAACATATCTCGTGTGTTCAGAGCTTTGTCTTGTTACATTTTATACTTAGAAACATAGAAAATAGGCCCTTTGAGCCTGCACCGCCATTCAGTATGATCATGGCTGATCATCCAACTCAGAACCCTGTACCTGCTTTCTCTCCATACCCCCTGATCCCTTTACCCACAAGGGCCATATCTAACTTCCTCTTAAATATAGCCAATGAACCTGCCTCAACTGTTTCCTGTGGCAGAGAATTCCACAGATTCACCACTCTCTGTGTGAAGAAGTTTTTCCTCATCTCGGTCCTAAAACGCTTCCCCTTTATCCTTAAACTGTGACCCCTTGTTCTGGACTTCCCCAACATCGGAAACAATCTTCCTGCATCTAGCCTGTCCAATCTGTCCAATACTGTATATTCTCCTTCATCTATTGTGCTTAATACTGACTGAAAGCCAAAAACGTCACATACTGGAAATCTAAATTTAAAACAGAAAAGGCTGCAATACTCAATGAGTCAGGCTGCAGTTTTGAGAGGAGAAACTGACCCCAGGGCTGATGACAAGTGTTTGACCTGATGTGATAGCTCTGTGTTCACTCCCAGCCTGACCGGCTGAGTATTTCTAGTATTTTAGACAATAAGATATAGGGGCAGAATTAGCCCATCGACTTTGCTCTGCCAGTTCGTCATGACTGATCCATTTTATTTCTCAGCTCCAGTGTCCTGCCTTCTCCCCATATCCCTTCATGCCCTGACTAATCAAGAATCGATGAACCTCTGCCTTAAATATACATGAAGACTTGGCCTCCACAGCTGCCTGTGGCAAAGAATTCCGCAGATTCAAAACTCTCTGGCTAAAGAATTTCCTCCTCATCTTCATTTTGAAAGGACACCCCTCTGTTATGAGGCTGTGTCCTCTGGTCTTAGACTCTCCCACCACAGAAAACATCCTCTCCACATCCACTCTACCAAGGCTTTTCAACATTCAACAAGTTTCAGTGTGATCTCTCCTCATTCTTCCAAATCCCAGTGAGTACAGACCAAACCATCAAATGCGCCTCATATGATAAGTCTTTCATTCCCAGAATAATTTTTGTGAAACTCCTTTGATCCCTCTCTAGTTTCAGCACATCCTTTCAAAGACAAGGGGCCCAAATCTGCTCACAATACTTAAAGGGAGGCCTCACCAGTGCTTTATAAAGTTTCAACATTACATTCTTGCTTTTATATTCTAGTTCTCTTGAAATGAATGCTAACATTGCATTTGCCTTCCTTACCACAGACTCAACCTGTAAAATAGCCTTTAGGGAATCCGACACAAGGACTCCCAAGTCCTTTAGCACCTCAGTATTTTGTATTTTCTCTCCATTTAGAAAATAATCAACCCATTCATTTCTTTTACCAAAGTGCATGACTTCCTGACACTGCATTCCATCTACCATTACTTTGCCCATTCTTCTAATTTGTTTAACTTCTATAGCCTCTCTGCTTCCTTAAAGCTACCTGCCCCTCCACCTATCTTCATATTGTCTACACATTTTGCCACAAAGCCATCAATTACATTATCCAAATCATTGACATATAACGTAAAAGAATTGGTCCCAGCTGAGAGTTCTGTGGAACATCTTACGTCTCTGTACAACATCGCAATGTTGGCAAATGCAACGTTATCCACTTTGGAAGGAAAAATGATGATCGGATTATTATTTAAATGTTAAAATATTGCAGCATGCTGCTGTGCAGAAGGACTTGGGAGTGCTTGTGCATGAATCACAGAAGGCTGGTTTGCAAGTACAACAGGCTACCAAGAAGGTAAATGGAATGTTGGCCTTCATTGCTAGCGGGATTGAATTCAAGAGCAGGGAGGTTATGCTGCAACTATACAGGGTACTGGTGAGGCTGCACCTGGAGTACTGTGTGCAGTTCTGGTCTCCTTACTTGAGGAAGGATATACTGGCTTTGGAGGTGGTGCAGAGGAAGTTCACCAGGTTAATTTGAGAGATGAGTCACCTAGGAGTTTACTTACTTGCATTCAGAAGAATGAGAGGAGATCTTATAGAAACATAAAATTATGAAAGGGATAAATAAGATAGAGGCAGGAAAGTTGTTTCCACTGGTAGGTGAGACTAGAACTAGGGGCCTTAGCCTCAAACTTTGGGGAAAGAGATGAGGAGGAACTGCTTTTCCCAGAGAGTAGTGATTCTGTGGAATTCTCTGCCCAATGAAGCAGTGGAGGCTGCCTCAGTAAATATATTTAAGACAAGGTTGGATAGATTTTTGCATAGTAGGAGAATTGAGGGTTATGGGGAAAAGGCAGGTAGGTGGAGATGAGTCCATGATCAGATCAGCCATGATCTTATCGAATGGTGGAGCAGGCTCGCCGGGCCAGATGGCCTATTCCTGCTCCTATTTCTTATAATATTTCCTTGAGGAAATCATGCCGACTATGGCCTATTTTATCATGTGCTTCCAAATACTCTGAGACCTCATCCTTAATAATCAAGTCCAACATCTTCCCAGCCACTGAGGTCAGACTAACAAGCCTATAGTTTCCTTTCTTCTGTCTCTCTCCCTTTTTGATGAGTGGAGTGAAATTTGCTATTTTCCAGTCTTCTGGAACCATTTCAGAATCTAGTAATTCTTGACAGATCATTACTACTGCTTCCACAGTATCCCCAGCTATCTCTTTCAGAACCCTAGGGTGTACACCATCTGGTCCAAGTGATTTATCTACCATCAGTCCTATCAGTTTCCCAAAAACCTTTTCTCTGGTTATGGTAACTTCACACACTTCATGTGCCCTGACACTTGGAACTTCCACCACAGTGAAAACTGATGCAAAAATACCCATTCAGTTCATCCGCCATTTTGTCATACCTCCATTATTACTTTTGCAGCGGTCCGATATTTACTCTCACCTCTCTTTTACACCTTATTTACCTGAAGAAACTTTTGGTATCCTCTTTAATATTACTAGCTAGCTTACTTTTGTATTCCATCTTTACCTTCTTAAGTACTTTTTTATTTTCTATTTTCCTTTCACAGTTGCTGGAAATCTGACACAAAGAAGAGGGATGGAAATATCCAGTTGGTCAGGCAGCATCTGTAGAGAGTTTACATTTGCAGCCAGAGACATGATATCTAATAGCTCAGACTTTTGCACAGTGCTGGAGGTTTGATTTCTCCTGTGTGGAGAAGACCACCTTGTGAGCACAGCAAACAGGACAGTAAATTGGAAGGGGTGCAGATGAAATGCTTCTTCACCTATATGGAGCACATGGGGTATCTGAATGATGCCAAGGGAAGAAAGAAAAGGGAAGGGAGGCATTGCATCTCCCCCATGGCATGGGATTTCCAATTTTTCCTAAATCTGGTGAAAGACGATGGAATTGAAACTTTAACTCTGCCTCCTTCTTTTCAGGTGCTGCCCGGCCCACTGAGAGTTTATATGCAGTATATGAAGACTGATATACTCGTGCAATGGAGAAAAAGAAGATACACTTTTTACACATCCTTCATCAGACTTTGTAGATCGTGTGCTCATTTTGTTCTAACAGAACCACTTAAAAAATAAATTTTATTTGAATGGAGACATTCGTGACCTCAACACGTCCCCAAACGCTTGGCAGCCAGTAAAATTCTTCTCAGTGGTAATCACTGTTAAAGTGTCAGTACAGCCTGCTCTCTTTTAAACAGAGCCATGGGATTTTTCTCATATCGACCTGAATGGGCAGACAGGCATCAGTTTAATGTCTGAAACAAAAGAGGAATTCAGCATGACCTCACTGAAAACCTTTCCGATTAAATAATTTCTTGGATCACTACTTTACCGCAAACTACGTTACTTCCCCTGAGCGTGGATTTTCAAAGTGCGAGTTGGCCACGTGTCACTGCAGTTCATCGTAAAGCTTGAGAAGAATAAAGAAATAGGGAACTGACTTTGAAGGGGGAACCTCATGGGTAGATTTGACATTGGTCCATTTAATCAATTTAAAAAGTTGCGACAGCTGTGACAAGTTACCTTGCTTCCAGTTACTGTATGCACTCGTTAAAGACACAAGGTATTATTAATAAACTGCATCATGTTTGCATCACGTGATTGTTATGTGAAAGTTTTTTTAAAGAAACAGATATTGAATGACTAGTTTATTTCTTCATCCTCTTGAGCAGTTTCCTTAGGATTAAGAATGACCTGTTTCCACTGAAGTTTTGTGGTTTAAAACCAATAAAGAGCCCCAGACTCTTGCCCATATTCATATACAGAACCGTGCAAAATTCTTAGCCACTTATACATCTTAGGGTCCCTGAGACCTTTGCACAGTACTGTAAGTTGACACATGGAGCTGAGAGCAAGTTTGTAAATCTGGCCAGAGCAAAGGATGTTGGGAATGGCAAGGGTGGAGCACTGCAGGAGGCATGTGGGACAGGTGGCAGAGAAGGGAGTGCCAGGGTGGTGGTTTAATTATCATTCAACCGTATATGAATATCCATGAATATAGCCAAACGAAACAGCATTCCTCTTGGGGCCAGAGTGCAAAACACGGTACCAACAATCACACACAACACAAATAGCACATATAAGACAGCAAGCAAACATCCCTGCCCACGTCCCTGAGTGATATGTCCTGTAAATTAATGGTGCTTGGTAAGAACAAGCAGTTCTTGCAGAGGGACTACACATGCACCCATGCAATCCAGCTTCTTTTCATTCCACCGAGCCAACGCCAGAGGAAGCACCAGCGGGAAGGGGCAGCCCCCAACCAAGCATGGACACCTTGCCACTCCACCTCCAGCGTCTCCTCTTCTGGACTACTGCAACAGGCAAGCCCGTGGCTTGAGACCTAATCCTCACTACAGCCGAAACCACGCAACTCCCCCTTTATCTGTCACACCAAAAACAAGGGAAACGGACTGGCAGCATTTTACATTATCAACGTCCAACCAGGTCAGACGAATGCAAGAGAAACATCCAATACAATCACTCGCTCTTAGACTCAAGACACATCGCCTTGGCGTCCCGACATCAATGACTTCCCGTAGCAGGCAGTAATATGGTTGATGCACAACAAGCTCAGCTTCTCCAGCTCCTTCACCAAAGAGCAGCTCACTGATGGGGTAGAGCTGCAGTACCTGAAGCTCTTATTATCCTGCGATCACAAAAAGAAGACTTTGCAAGAAGACAAAAACACCTTTGGAGAGAAAACGCCAGTTCTAACTCAACAGTGACACTCTTGCTTCTTTCAGATTAAGGTCCACTCCAGCAACCTCAAAGATTCATTTTATTGTCAAAGTATGCATGTACATTACAACTCTGATAATAGTCTTCTCCAGATAGCCATTAAGTACAGAAAGACCTTTGGTATTGGTGAAAGAAAGACATCAAATCCCCCTAACCGGCATGAAAAGGAAAAGAAACAAAACTCACAGACCCCAAAATCCACCCCCCTCACCCACAGCAAAAATAAACAGCCCCAATAACAATCAATGAACCCCGACACATAACAATCCCCGACCCCCTCACTTGCAGAATAGAACAGTGACAGAAGTATCAAACCCCATCTTGCACTTAAAAAAATTAACAGATCTGACAACCCAGAAAGAAAATACGGAAAAACTGAGAGAAACCAATATAAAGTACAGTCCAATAATCACATCTATCTCGGAAAATGAGAAATATCCTTTTGTCTGCGTACCAGGAGAGTAGCCGCACAAACTCAGTCCTTCTATAAAGAGTGACCACTGACTCGGGTCCTAACGCTGATCTGGGGCCGAACGCCGATACCGGGCGGAACGCCCCTGGCACCTCAACACCTGACGGACCACTTGATACAGTCCAAAAGAGCATTGACTTGGAGGAAGTCCATCGGTGTTGATGAAAGAAAAGACATCAACTCCCTCCTTTCAGCTGAGATAATAACTGAGACAATGTCAATCCTCTCAAAGTGAAAGAGTAGAAGAATTCTTCAAGTGACAATACATCAAGAACAAATTAGCCGGTTATGTAATTAACTCTCACTCATCGAAATTGGCTATTGTGTCTTCCAAATTGACTTTACTTCAAAATTGACCATATTTGACCATAAGGCAGCTTATGACAAGGAAAAATGGTAAATAGTTGTTAAGAATGCCTTCCTGTGACTGAAGTACTTACAGTATTTGATAATAAAACTTCATCCATAACTGCACTAGGCCCCTGTAAATATTCCTCGAAATAAAATAGCAGTGAACATACCTTGTTCTATTCTGACCTCTGAGTCTGGCTAATTAAAGATTACAGACTAAAGATGATAGCTGATCTTTATTTGCCAGATATATATCGAAACATGCAGTGAAATGCATAACTTGCAATCAAGAATGGTTTTCTTAGGCCTGGGAATTAGAGCTGTTCCTTTCTGGCAAATGCTATTATACATGAAGTGATGACTCCACTTATGTTGGGTCTTCTCAGCATTTTCAGTGTATAATGCTGGTGGAATGCAAGGAGCTCTGGGAAATTTCACATGATTAAGTTATCTTAGTGTGGTGAACTACATATACCTGTCTGGACACGCCCCCTGCTGACTGACTGTGGCTCCTCCCACAGACCCCTGTATAAAGGCGATTGAGGCCTGAGCCCGGCCCTCAGTCTCCAGGATGTAGTATGGTGGTCACTCACTGCTTGTTCCTTCTTCCAGTCAATAAAAGCCGATATCTCGCCTTCACGTCTCAGAGAGAGTTATTGATGGCACATCAATTTTATTGTCTGGAAGTTTTAAAACATGGAAAGTATTTTACATCTGGAAAGATTGGATTTGGACCCCCAAGCCCCTGAAACAGCTCTTGCCTTTGAACTCTGGCTTGCATGCTTCCAATCATACTTGGAGGAGGTTAGTGCAACTGAACCTGCTGTTATGCACAGAATTCTCCTCTTGAGGGTCACTCCGAAAGTTTACTCACTTATCAGAGGCCTGTCGACCTACCAAGGGGCACTGGACGCCCTCAAAAGACAGTACCTGCGGCCGGTGAACACCATCTACGCAAGACATCACTTAGCTACACGATGACAGCGGCCTGGAGAATCGAGCGCCAAGTTTCTCCGAGCCTTACAAACACTCGTGCGAACTTGCGACTGCAAAACTCTCAAGGCGGAACAGCATGCAGAACTCATGGTACGAGACGCCTTTGTTACAGGGATCAGGTCAGTGTACGTGCGCCAGCGGCTGCTGAAAAATGCCGATCTTACCTTACGCTTGGCGATCGAGACGGCCGACATGCTGGAGGCTGCTCTGCACAATGCTGACGCTGTCCAGCCGCGTGCTCCCCCACTGGTTCTGTGGACACCTTAGACCCCGCCACCGCCAGTTCCCGCGAGTGAATTCTCCAATGCCGCTGCCAGTCGTGATTCCATGAACTCCCTGAACCCGACCACTGCTGCTGCCAGTCACAAGCCTGTGCAGTGTTACTTCTGCAGACTCGAAAATCACCCGCGAAAACGCTGCCCGGCCCGAGAAGCGACCTGCTCCAGCTGCAGGAAGAAGAGCCATTTCGCCAAGGTCTGTAAGTCTAAACCATGAGCAGGGACAGGCAGCACTGCGTGTGAGGCATGGGGGCTGCCATCTTGCATGCCCGGATGGGGGCGGCCATCTTTGTCAGCGCCACTTTGCCTCGCCCCTGATCCACCGGTGCTGACCGGGCACCAAGACGGCAGTTCAACTCTGGCCTCCGTAACCCTTGACCAAAGCGTCCCACACCAGTTTGCAAGGTCAATGATGGATATCCTGGTGGAGGGGCACAGGACTAGCTGCCTGTTTGACACAGGCAGCACTGAGAGTTTTATTGACCCGGACACAGTGCAACGCTGTGGACTCGTGACACGGTTGGTAAGCCAGAGGGTCACCTTGGCTTCTGGATCGCATTCCACAGACATCTGGGTGGGTTGTGTAGCGACATTGGTGGTGCAGGGCACAGAATATTGGAACTTTGCGCTACTGGTCATGCCTCAACTGTACGCGCCTGTGCTATTGGGGCTGGACTTCCAGAGCCACCTCGAAAGTGTGACTTTGGCATATGATGGGCCCCTCCCACCACTCACTGTCAGGAATCCTCAGTTTTGTGGGACTTCGCCATATACCCCGCTACTGACCACACACACACACACACACCGACCCGCACATCCCACCCAACACCATGCCGACAGCTGCACTACCGACACCACTTGCAGCCTTTCCACCCTCAAGATCCCTCCCCCACCGCTGTTCACCAACGTGACCCCCGACTGTAAACTGGTGAAAACTAAAAGCAGGAGGTACAGCGCGGGGGACAGGGCCTTCATTCAGTCAGAGGTGCAGCGGCTGCTCAGGGAGGGGATCATTGAGTCAAGCTCAAGCCCTTGGAGGGCCCAGGTGGTTGTTGTTCGGACCGGGAAGAAAAATAGGATGGTCGTGGACTATAGTCAAACCATCAATAGGTTCGCGCAGCTTGACGCGTACCCCCTACCCCGCATCGCAGATATGGTCAACCAGATAGCTCAGTACAAGGTGTACTCGACAATAGATCTGAAATCCGCTTATCGCCAGCTCCCCATCCGCCCAGAGGTCCGCCCCTACACCGCCTTTGAGGCGGGCGGCAGGCTCTATCACTTTCTGCTCGTCCCATTCGGTGTCACAAATGGTGTCTCGGTCTTCCAGAGAGAAATGGACTGGTTGGTGGACCAGTACCAACTGAAGGCCACATTTCCCTATCTGGATAACATCACCATCTGTGGTCATGACTGGCCGGATCACAACGCCAACCTCCAACGATTTTTCCAAGTGGCCAAAGCCCTGAACTTTACTTATAATAGGGACAAGTGTGTGTTCGGAACCACCTGACTCGCTATCCTTGGGTATGTCGTGGAAAACGGGGTCATTGGCCCTGATCCTGACCGTATGCGCCCCCTGTTAGAACTCCCTCTTCCCACCACTCTCAAAGCCCTCAGACGGTGCCTGGGCATCTTTTCCTATTACGCCCAATGGGTCCCCCATTACACGGACAAGGCCCACCCCCTGGTCAATTCTACCACTTTTCCCCTCTCTGTTGAGGCCTGCGCGGCCTTCAGCTGCATTAAAGGGGACATTGCCAAAGCAACGATGCATGCGGTGGACGAGACCATTCCCTTCCAAGTAGAGAGTGATGCCTCTGATTTCATGCTTGCTGCTACCCTCAATCAGGCAGGCAGGCCAGTAGCATTCTTTTCTCGTACCCTTCAAGGCTCTGAAATTCGGCACTCTGTGGTGGAGAAAGAAGCCCAGGCCATAGTAGAAGCTATTAGGCACTGGAGGCACTATCTCGCCAGCTAAAGGTTCACCTTGCTGACCGACCAGCACTCAGTTGCGTTCATGTTCAGCAACCAACAGCGGGGCAAAATCAAAAATTATAAAATTTTGCGGTGGAGAATAGAACTCTCCACCTACAACTATGATATCCTGTACCGGCCTGGAAGGCTCAATGAGCCCCCTGATGCCCTATCCCGGGGAGCGTGTGCCAGTGCACAGCTCGACCAGCTATACACCCTCCATGCACATCTTTGCCATCCGGGGGTCACCCGATTTTACCATTTCGTGAAAGCCCAGAACCTGCCGTACTCCCTTGAGGACATTAGGACGATGACCAGGGACTGCCAAGTCTGCGCTGAGTGCAAACCGCACTTCTACCATCCTAAAAAGGCGCAACTTATCAAGGCCACCCGCCCTTTTGATGACTGAGTGTTGACTTTAAGGGCCCCCTTCCCTCCACCAACCACAATGTCTACTTTCTCAACATTATCGACGAGTACTCGCGGTTCCCCTTTGCCATCCCCTGCCCCGACACCACTACCACGTCCGTCATAAAAGCCCTGCGCCAGCTCTTCACTCTGTTCGGATATCCCTGCTATATCCACAGTGATAGAGGGTCCTCCTTTATGAGTGACGAGCTGCGCCAGTACCTGCTGGCTAGGGGCATTGCTACTAGTCAGACCACGAGTTATAATCCCCGGGGAAATGGACAGGTGGAGAGGGAGAATGCCACAGTGTGGAAGGCCACACTTTTAGCCCTTGTCAAAGGGTTGCTGGTCCTCCCTGAGGCACTCCACTCTATCCGCTCCCTGTTATGTATGTCCACCAATGCCACCCCTCACAAGCGCCTATTCTCTTTTCCCAGGAAGTCTGCCACCCTACCAGCTTGGCTGATGTCCGCAGGGCCAGCGCTGCTCCGGAAAATAAATACTCCCCGCTGACCGAGAGGGTTCACCTTCTACATGTGAACCCCCGGTATGCTTATGTGGTCTTACCTGATGGGCAGGAGGACATGGTCTCTGTCCGTGACCTGGCGCCCTCAGGAGCAGCAGACCACTACCCCGAACACTCCACATTAACTATGAACCCTGTACCCGAGGTGACACCGCGTGCACCGAGCCCTACACAGACTCCTCACGACACTCCTATACCGGGCGTCTCGTACGCGCATATACCAGGCGCCTCACACACGCATGAGGGATCACTAACGCATAGTGGGCTGACACCTCCAGTTAGGCCGGAACCAGCACAACCACCGTCTCTGGCGCAATCACCACCGGCACCTGTGCAATCACAGCCGGTGCTACGTAGATCGCAGCGACAGATTCGACCACCTGATAGACTTAACCTGTAAATATACTTGTAAGAAACTTCACCCCATGGGGACTCTCTTTTAAAACAAAGGGGGGGGTGAATGTGGTGAACTACATATACCTGTCTGGACACGCCCCCTGCTGACTGACCGTGGCTCCTCCCATGGACCACGGTATAAAGGCGATTGAGGCCTGAGCCCGGCCTCTCAGTCTCCAGGATGTAGTATGGTGGTCAACCACTGCTTGTTCCTTCTTCCAGTCAATAAAAGCCGATATCTCGCCTTCTCGTCTCAGAGAGTTATTGATGGTGCATCACTTAGGTGAATTTCTTTCAGGCTGTGATTGGAGAGTGAATTCTGACAAATAAAGTTTTACTCCTTTATCGAACACAGAGTGACTGACTTGCCTCCTTGTCTCCAAACACTTACCCATTTACTGCCCATTACGCCACTGGTGTTTAGAACAGCAATGGAGATTCTGCATCTCTGCCGGTGTTCAGGGCTTCCTTCATCATGCCAGCAGCTTCCTCTCGGTCTTCATTACGGTCAGTCATGCAAGTCCCGGGTGGAGACTCAGGAATACTGTCACACTCAGATGCAGAAGGATTCTTCATTGCTGGTTCCATAACAGTTATGTTATACCAGTCAGGGTTGTTAGCCTTGAGCTGAACCCTCAAACCTGGAGGGCCGGTGGACCACTATTCGTTTGGCCTCTACTATTAGTATGACTTACTTGGCACAGGTGTCCCTACCAAGCACCAAAACATAAAGCCCTGGCAACATAACTCTCTGGGACACTGAGACATGCAGGCCTCCAATCTCAACAACAATGTTGTGGTCCTCTTGGAGGTTGTCATTAAGTGAACAGAATCAAGCATCGAGTGACTTCCAGAACAGACAAATTAAGAGCCACGATGTGAAGGCGTAAACGACCTTGTAATCCAAATCAGTCGAGTTATCAATTTGCAGTCTATCACCAACCAAATTTCCACTCCAATCCAATTCTATAGTCTAAATTATTTTAAATTATTATGTATAGTTTAAATTTGATGTTTCATTTACAAATAAGAAATATGTATGTATTTCCACTGATGTGAAAATAGATACTTAAATCAGACAAAAGATTTTTCCTCCAATTATTCTTTACAGACAAGTGTTCATACCGTTATTTTATAGCAAACTGCTTAGCCTGGCTCTCGCTTTTTGCTTCTTCGCAAAACTTCTACAAATAATAAATGTAAACCCTATAGAATTAATTTCCCTTATGTGTTCATATTAAAATCCTACCTGCACTATTTTAATACACTTATTAACCTGTTTATTTTAAATGGGCTCAAACCTATATTAAAATAGGGCAGGCACAAATTTAATGGCAATTCTAGTAACCATTATGCTAAACATAGTACATAGAGGAAATTGTACGGCCAGAAGGAGCCACAAGTAATGTATCTTGATCTGGTGCAGTTTGGCTGCAGGAGATGTTATCTGACCAGCGTATGGCAGAGAGTTTCATTCTGAATGGAAGCGAAGGCCTGTGGTTTTCACCTGAATAAATACAGCATTTTTTTTTGCTGCACTCCTAAAATAGAATGGACCTTTGAAAGGGCAATCCACTGGAGAATAATGATTTTGTTTTTATCTTTCTATGTTGACCGTGAATGACAAGGTCTACTTGTGCAAGGTTCAAATGCACTTGAGAAAGTGGGTCAAGTGCACCTATGTGCTATTTGCAATGGATTGTTAGAGGAACGTTTCAGCCGCGGAATGTGTCTGGGTTTAGGAATTAGAATAAAAGCTGTTTACTGCCTCTTTTTGCCTGAGTCATCAACAAAGTTAGCATCTAGGTCAAAGATACCTGATTTTAAAACAAAAGTAACAGGCACAAGAAGGCATTAACAACACTTTATTGATAGTGCTGTGCATTCTCATCCTTAGCTGATCCTTATGTCTGATTTCCCCAGTGCAATTTACAATGTACAGGATTGGATAGTCCAGTCTCAGCGGTCCACCTATCTGGACAGTCTGTCAATATAAGTTGCAGAAGTTAGATAGCGCCAGCCAGGTAATAGTCACGGAGGACAGGAATTGACCCCTGTCCCAGAACAGGGAGGGCTGATGCACGCAGTATGGGACCTAGGCCTCAGTAATATCTGATTGGGAAGCTACCCAGGCACTTTCCAAGTGTTGTTCTGGAGAAATCAGGAGGGGACACTGTGAGAAGGTGGGGCAATCAGGAGTGTATAGGTAGGAGCCGGTAGTCAGATGCAGGGTGCAAGGCCCTTACAGTATAAGGAGTGATTTTCCAAACCCTACATTTTTAAATTCTTTCAACAACATCTCCTGGTGGCCTCTTTAAGGTTATTGGTTATCTACAGTTTCAGGTTTATGTATCGCATGTAGCAGACTTGATGGGCTGAATGGCCTAATCCTTCTCCCATCTCTTATCTACATGTAGCATGCAGTGAAACGCAGGACTTGCATTAGCAATGAACCAATGTGCTGGCGGCAGCCCACAAGTGTCCTCATACATGCCGGCACCAACACAGCACGTCCACATGGCTTGGCAGAGCCATACAGAATGCAGTAAGCAACAAAATATCAGCAAGCTCCTTTCCTCCCTCCTATACAGTCAGTCCTCCAACTCCAGGGCAAAGTGCCGCCAAATCTGTGGATGCATAGGTTTGATACTAAACACACAAAGACACCCACCTGTTGCATTCAGGATATTGACAGAGTTCTCAAATGGTTGTTAGTCACCTCTGCTTAGGGACTTATATCTTATCCAAGCACTGTATCTGAATGCCTTTACTGTTGTATGTGCCACCCACTATGTTGTATGCTAATGTTACAATTTTCTGCTTATTAAAGAACACAGAAGAGTCAAAAATAGCATTTATTTGACTTCTCAAGATTGTTATAGCCAGGAGATTTAGGGGGGATAAGTTCCCACTATCTGTTAAATGTTTCCAATGATGTGTGCCTCAAATAGCCTCTGGCAAAGCTACTAAGCCCACCAAAACTGTTTCCACTGACAGAAGAGGGGTAATGGGGGTTTATTGCTGCCTTAAAACTAGCCACTTTGGGCAGATGGGGGTCATCAGCCATGGTTGGCAGCTCATCTTGGAGAAGGAAAACCCTGACCTCGAACTCTGAGCTTTGACCTTGCGTCTATACCTACTCATGGTGAAGGCTTCAGGAATAAGCCCAGAGGGAAAAATCCGGAGCTGGAGTCCTTAAGGCAGACTTACATTGAGTTCAATACTGACTGGCAACTCCTGCAGTGCTGCTGGTGCCAAACTGTGTCGGTCTCTGCTATTCCTTTGAGTTCATCAGATGTTTGGAGGTGGGGAGCTTGCTACATGAGGAACAGCTTGCTCTCCATATTGTACTGCTCAGGCTTGCATATCTAAACATCCAGGATGCAACATCCATGGCTGACCCTGACTGATGGAGGCCTAATTGTCAAATCAGCACGTATGAGTTAATATTACCTGCTCCTTCCCAAACCAGGTCCAGGTATTTGCTTCAACCTTCGAGTAACTTAAATGTTTGTCAAAATCTGTCCTAGAACCTGAATGAAAATAATTATAATCTTTGCGTTCAATCTCAGTCATGATATTTATTTGAAGAAGATGCTTATAAGAAAAAGAGGATAAAGGATGATAAATTCCTTAATGATAAATAAAAAGTAATTTCCAATAAAACTTATCAACTCTTTTTAGGAAGAATAGCTTCTACCCCGCAAAACACTGGAGGACAAAGAGAAGAAAATCTTGAAGAGGGTCTCGGCCCAAAATGTCAACTATCTCTTTATTTCCATAGATGCTGTCTGACCTGTTGATCTTCTCCAGCATCTTGTGTGTGAAATATTGGAGAAACTCAGCAGCAGCTATGGAAATGAATAGATAATCGATGTTTTGGGACAAGAGGTAAAAGGTCAGAGTGGGGTATAGAGGAAGTGGTGGGGGAAACTTTATTTTCTGGAATTTGCTTACCGCTTCACTGAGCACCTCTGCACCATCTAATTTTCGTTCCTGACTGGACATGCTGGTCCATGGCATCTCCCTCTATTGCCAAGATGAGGCCTTCCTCAGCGTGGAGAACACCCTATCTTCTGTCTGGGTAGCCTCCAATCTGATGGCATGAATATCGATTTCTCCTTCTGGTAAACAAATTTTGCTCCCCCCCCCCACTTCTTCTTCTAATCCCCTTTTCCTCTTCTTCCTCTAATCTGACTTTTTACCTCTTCTCACCTGCCAATTACTTCCACCGGGTACCCTCTTCTATCCCTTTCTCCCATTGTTCACTCACCTCTCCTATTGGATTCCTTCTTCCTGACCTTTGACCTTTCCCTCACACCTAGCTTCACCTATCACCTTCCAGCTAGCCTCCACCCCCCCTACTTTTTTATTCAGGCATCTTCCCCCCTCCTTCTTAGTTCTGAAGAAGGGTTTCAGGCTGAAATATCGACCGAGAGTGGATACAGGACCTCAAGAAAATGAGGCCAGAGAAATAATAACGGGGACAAGGAGAAGGCCGATGAACTAAATTGCATCAACCTTCATTGTGGAAGACACAATCAGTATGCCAGATGTTGAAGGGTGTGAGGGAAGAGAAGTGATTTCAAAAATCTTTGGATTCTGGCATGGTGCCAGAGGATGGGAAAATTCAAAATGTCGCTCCATCCTTTAAGAAAGGAGGACAGCTGAATGCAACCTCAGTGGTTGGGAAGGCTACTTCACAATCTCCCAGATGTAATAGTGGCCAAAGGAACTAGGGTAAAGGATGAACTGAAGAAAATTTATATTAGGCAAGAAATGGTGTTGGATAGACTGTTGAGTCTAAAGGCTGTTAAGTCCCCGGGACCTGATGGTCTGCATCCCAGGGTACTTAAGGAGGTGGGTCTAGAAATTGTGGGTGCATTGGTAATCATTTTCCAATGTTCTATAGATTCAGGATCAGTTCCTATGGATTGGAGGGTGGCTAATGTTGTCCCACTTTTCAAGAAAGGAGGGAGAGAGAAAACAGGGAATTTTAGACCGGTTAGCCTGATGTCAGTGGTGGGAAAGATGCTGGAGTCAATTATAAAAGAGGAAATTACGACACATTTGGATAGCAGTAGAAGGATCAGTCTGAGTCAGCATGGATTTATGAAGGGAAAATCATGCTTGACTAACCTTCTGGAGTTTTTTGAGGATGTAACTATGAAAATGGACAAGGGAGAGCCAGTGGATGTAGTGTACCTGGACTTCCAGAAAGCTTGTGATAAAGTCCCACATAGGAGATTAGTGGGCAAAATTAGGGCACATGGTATTGGGGGCAGAGTACTGACATGGATTGAAAATTGGCTGGCTGACAGGAAACAAAGAGTAGTGATTAACGGGTCCCTTTCGGAATGGCAGGCTGTGACCAGTTGGGTACCGCAAGGTTCGATGCTGGGACTGCAGCTGTTTACAATATACATTAATGATTTAGATGACGGGATTAAAAGTAACTTTAGCAAATTTGCGGATGACACAAAGCTGGGTGGCAGTGTGAAATGTCAGGAGGATATTATGAGAATGCAGCGTGACTTGGACAGGTTGGGTGAGTGGGCAAATGTATGGCAGATGCAGTTTAATGTGGATAAATGTGAGGTTATCCACTTTGGTGGCAAGAACAGGAAGGCAGATTACTATCTAAATGGAGTCAAGTTAGGAAAAGGGGAAGTACAACGAGATCTAGGTATTCTTGTACATCAGTCAATGAAGGCAAGTATGCAGGTACAACAGGCAGTGAAGAAAGCTAATAGAATGCTGGCCTTTATAAGAAGAGGAATTGAGTATAGGAGTAAAGAGGTCCTTCTGCAGCTGTACAGGGCCCTGGTGAGACCCCACCTGGAGTATTGTGTACAGTTTTGGTCTCCAAATTTGAGGAAGGACATTTTTGCTACTGAGGAAGTGCAGCGTAGGTTCACAAGGTTAATTCCTGGAATGGCGGGACTGTCATATGTTGAAAGATTGGAGCAACTGGGCTTGTATACACTGGAATTTAGAAGGATGAGAGGGGATCTGATTGAGACATATAAGATTATTAAGGGATTGGACACACTGGAGACAGGAAGCATGTTCCCGCTGATGGGTGAGTCCAGAACTAGAGGCCACAGTTTAAGAATAAGGGGTAGGCTATTTAGAACTGAGATGCGGAAAAACATTTTCACCCAGAGAGTGGTGGATATGTGGAATGCTCTGCCCCAGAAGGCAGTGGAGGCCAAGTCTATGGATGCATTCAAGAGAGAGTTAGATAGAGCTCTTATAGATAGCGGGGTCAAGGGACATGGGGAGAGGGCAGGAATGGGGTACTGATTGTGTATGATCAGCCATGATCACAGTGACTGGCGGTGCTGGCTAGAAGGGCTAAATGGCCTACTCCTGCACCTACTGTCTATTGTCTATTGTTTATTGATGTTGGAGTCAATTGTTAAGAATGAGGTGATGGAGTACTTGATGACACAGGACATGATAGGACAAAGTCAGCATGGTTTCCTTAAGGGAAAATCTTACCTGACAAGCCTGTTGGAATTCCTTGAAGAGATTACAAGTAAGATAGATAAAGGGGATGCAGAGAATGATGTATATTTGGAGTTTCTGAAGACCTTTGACAAGGTGCCACACATGAGGCTCATTACCAAGTTAAGAGCCATGGTATTACAGGAAAGTTACTGGCATGGTTAGAGCATTGGCTAATTGGTAAGGAGGCAATGAGTGGGAATAAAAGGATCCTTTTCTGGTTTGGTGCCAGTAACTAGTGGTGTTCTGCAGAGGCTGGTGTTGGGACCACTTGCTTTTTATGTGTATTTCAATAATTTAGATGATGTAATAGATAGCTTTGTTGCCACGTTTGCAGATGATACTAAGATTTGAAGAGGGGCAGGTAATGTTGAGGAGACAAGAAGGCTGCAGAAGACTTAAGCAGATTAGGAGAATGGGCAAGAAAATGGCAAATGAAATACAATATTGGAAGATGCATGGTCATGCACTTTGGTGGTAGAAAAAAATGTGCAGACTATTTTCTAAATGGGGAGAAAATCCAAAAATCTGAGATGTAAAGGGACTTTGGAGTTTTTGTGCAAAACACCCTAAAGGTTAACTTTCAGTAGAGCCAGTGGTGAGGAAGGCAAATGCAATGTTAGCTTTCATTTCAGGAGGTCTTGAATACAAAAGCAGGGATGTGATGCTGAGGCTTTATAAGGCACTGGTGAGGCCTCACCTTGAGTTTTGTGAATTGTTTTGACTCCTCATCTAAGAAAAGATATGCTGGCATTGGTCAGGGTTTAGAAGAATTTCATACGGATGATTCCAGGAATGAAAAGGTTATCATACAAGGAACACTTGATAGCTCTGGGTCGGTACTCACTGGAAATTAGAAGGATGAGAGGGGATCTCATTGAAGCCTTTCAAATGTTGAAAAGCTTAGACAGTGTAGATGTGGAATGGATGTATCCCATGATGGGGAAGTCTAGGACAAGGGGTTACAGCCTTAGGACAGAGGGGCATTAATTTAAAACAGAGATGCAGAGAAATTTCTTTAGCCAGAGGATGGTGAATTTGTGGAATTTATTACCACAGGCAGCTTTGGAGGCCAGGTTGTTGGGTGTATTTAAGGAAGAGTTTGATAGGTTCTATATTAGACACAACATCAAAGGTTATGGGGAGAAGGTTGGGGAGTGGGGCTGAGGAGGGGAACAAAGTATCAGCCATGAATGAGTGGCAGAACAGACTCATGGGTTCACAGACCGATCTGAAATCTTATGGTGGAGGAGAAGAAGCTGTTCCTAAAAAATTCAGTGTGTGAGTGTGTGACCTCAGACTCCTCTGCCTCCTTCCTGATGGTAGCAGTGGGATGAGGGCATGTCCTGGGTGATGGGAGTGCTTAATGATGGCTGAGGCCTTATTAGGTATTGTCATTTGAAGATGTCTGCATTGGCTCTAATTGATCTTGTTCATGCAATTGAATAGTCAACTGCAAGTACAAAAACATCAGGACTTGCACATTAGATCAGATTGCAGGTACAATTTGAGGATTTAGTTTCTCTTTTTGTTTTAAATGTTTATTTATTCTGATTCTATCATGACTGTTACAATCAGTATCTTGCAGTATTATTTCTAGTTCTGTAAGATGATTCAAATTCATATTTAAGATATAAACACTGGTGGCAAGGATATCATTAGTTTCCCTTGAGAGGTTAATGGTGAGCTGTCTCTTTGAATTTACCACTGTCCTTCTGGTGAAGGCACTTCCACAGTTCTGACAGGGAGTGAGCTCCCAGCAAAAATGAAGGACTAGTCATATATGCCCCAATCAAGATTGTAGGGACATCAGAGGACACTTGCAGCTGGTGGTGGTAATGAATAATTAGAGTGGCTGATGGTGCAACATTTAAGATAGCTGCTGTGTTCTGGAAGGTGTGGAAGATTTTGAGAAAGGTTGAGGCTTCGTTCACCTGGGTAAATGAAGAACATTATATCATACTCTCTATTTGTGCACTGCAGATCGTTTTGGAGTACCAGGCGGGGAGACAGTCACCACAGGGTTCTCACCATCTGACCAACTCTCATGGTCTTGGTACTTATGGGGCTAGTCTAGCTGACTTATTGTTAAATAGTGACCTCCCTGTGCATCCACACAAGTATGTTGAAAGTGCGGGCACAGTCACAAAGCGTATTGATAGCTGGATTCTATTTTAATGTTTTTATTTTGATTATCCTCTTCCAGAGGTTAACTTTGAAAGCTGAATTAACATTTGCCACACCTAAAGTCAAGCTGTGCGTGATTAATCAGTTGTACAATGTAAGCTAATGTTTTCATAGTGTCATGGAGTCATTGGGCACTACAGTACAGAGATAGGCCCTTCAGCCCATCTAGTCCATGTTGAAGTATTATTCTTCCTAGTCCCATTGACCTGTACCTGGACCATAGCCTTCCATACCCCTCCCATCCATGTACTTAACAAAATTTCTCTTAGTTGTTGAATTCAAACCCATATCCATCACTTCTGCTGGCAGCTGTTGACACACTCACTATCCTCTGAATGAAGAGGTTCCCCTTCAGGTTCCTCTTAGGTATTGCACCTTTCACCCTTAACCTATGACCCTAGTTCTAATCTTACTCAACCTCATGAACATAGCCAGTTTGCATTAACCCTATCTCTACCCCTTATATTAGGGAATTAATAATCATTAATGATGAAAAATATTTCACAAATAAATATGAATGCTAGAAATTCTGGAATGAATACAGAAAATCTGGAAACACTCAGTACATCAGACAGCATCTGTGGAGGAAGAAGATTGAGTTATTGCTTCAGGTAGAGGAACGAGCTCTATTTCTCTTTCCACAGATTTTGCCTGGCTTACTTAGAGTTTAAAGATTCTCTGTTTCTCAATATGCCAAAGGGCCCTCCGATTTATTGTGTATGTCCTAGTGTTATTAATCCACTTAAAAGTCCATCACTCCCCAATTCCATTTTATGACTATCTGAACTGACAACTTCATTGGAGATATTTTCCATTACTGAAGCTTATGGAAACATTTTAAGAATCACAAAACTAGATAAAAATGGAAAGATTATGAGCTAATAAGAAGAGTGTATCATAAGCCAGTTAGTGCACAGGAGTCATTTCTATCTTATTTCTAGTGGGGAGCCTTGCCAAGAATGCAAATTAATGAATACATTTTTGGATCAATTGGTTTACCTAATGATCACAACATCCACAGAGTGCTTCAAAATTGGCCTAACCTGCTCCCAGCAGGAAGCCCAAAGTCAAAAATTAATTCATCACAAGGAACACAGATGTAGGCTTTGATTTGTAAGGGATGATTTATTAGAGGCATTTCTAAATTAAGGATTAGCATGCGTAACATTCTCCACTGCTGCCAGACAATTATCAGAAAGTAGGCCAATGAATCTTGAATTGAATCTTGCTGATCTGTACTAATAATTTTCAAAGTTCAAAGTTCATACTTAAAAGTAAATTTATTATCGAAGTACATGTATGTCTCCATATACAACACAGAGAATCATTTGATAGGACTGGAAGACTATAAGACATTGGAGGACAATTTTAGGCAAATCCGCTCTGCCATTCCACCATGGAAGATTTATTACCCATGTCAACCCCATAACCCTGCCTTCTCCCCATATCCTTTGCCACACTTACTATCCCATCAGGATACTGGTGTTGGTACACACTAGTGCATAGTGGATAAATTGAGGAATCAGTCCATTTAAGCAAAGACTCTAAACATTGAGAAAGTGGATCAAGCATTACTACCTCACTTAACATTCCTCTTTCCACTGGAACTGCCTGTGTACTTCCAGCATTTTTTGTTTTCAGTTCCGTTTTCTGTCTGATTACTCTTTCAAGGTGTTTTGTTTTTGCTTCATTCTGATTATGTACTTAAGTGTGCATTCACAATAGAACAGAGAAATACAGCAGAATCAATGAAAATCTACATGCAGACAGAGGTTATAAAGAAGGTTGAAAGAGTACAGAGAGAATTTACAAGGATACTGACGGGTCTGGAGGATTTAAGTTATAAGGAAAGATTGAATAGGTTAGGATTTTATTTCTTGGAACATAGAAGATTGAGAGCAGATTTGATAGTGGCATACAAAATTATGAGGGGTATCAATAGGGTAAATGCAAGCTGGTGTTTTTCACTGTGTGGTTGGGTGAGACTGCAACCAGAGGTCATGGGTTAAGGGTGAAATGTGAAAAGTTTTAAGGGAACTTCTTCGCTCAGAGGATTGTGAGAGTGTGGAACAAATGGTGCTTGCAAGCTCAAGTTCAATATTTAAGAGAAGTTTGGATAGGTAAGTGGATGGTAGGGGTATGGAGGGCTATGGTCCTGGTGCAGGTTGATAGCAGTAGGTAGCTTGAATGGTTTGGCATGGACTAGATGGACCAAAGGGCCTGTTTCTGTGCTATACTTTTCTATGACTATGATTCTAAAGACTAACAATCAACCAATATGCAAAAGATGACAAACTAGGATAATATAAATAAATAAACAAAAGATATACAAAAAAGAGTGAATACATAAATAAATAAATAATGCTGAGATCATGGATTGCAGAGTCTTTGAAAGTAAGTCCATTGGTTGTGGCATCAGTTCAGTGTTGAGGTGAGTGAAGCTATCCACCCTGTTTCAGGAGCTCGATGGCTGAAGGGTAATCACTGATCCCGAACCCAGTGGTATTCTTGCCTAAATCAAGAATTAATAATTTCCAAGTGTAATGTAACAGGAGCTTTGTAAAACATTGTTGAGCAGCGTAAAAGAATCATATTCCTTTGCGATTACTTCAAATGTAAATGAATATTTTATAGTTCTTTCACTACTAAAATTAGATAGCTTATTTCAAAAGGATGTATTTTGATGCCAATCGGGCATCAAACCGGGCACATCCATTGTCTACTTAGACAGACAGAGCCATTAATTAATTAATTTTGATGTCACTAGCCTTCCTATTTAAATAAAATACTGTAGTACACCTGCCTGTCAATCAACTATTGTGCTCAAGGAAATTTATCTGTAACAAAAGCCTCAGCCAATAATATTAATGGACCCAGACAGACATGCTATCTAACTGAAAATAACATTACCTCTTTATCAGCTGATTGTATTCTGCGTTCCTTTCAGAAGGTTGGCCTCATAGGATTGGTTTAGTAAAATGGGTAATTAGACTTTTTTGTGTTATAAGGTCAGTGACAATTCGGGAGCTTCAATGAACTGCATAGTATATTAATTCAAAATGTAATAGCCTCGAACTGAAGCATGCATGTATGTCAATTTTGCCTGGTGATTACATTTTCACTCCAAATCAAATTTATTGTCAAGTGAGACTATTCTTGCACTGAAAATGGTATGAAACATGACCACACAAGAAAGCAGAAGCAGGAATTGATCAATAATCCAGCTCTGCCATCCAATATGATCATAGCATATCTTCTGCAGCTCTCAACCTCTCTTCAATGCTAGTTCTACTATCCTTCAGTTTCTCAGCCTGTCAACATGATCTAACTTCCCTTTCAGTACATCCAGTTTTCTAGCTCCACAACTCTCTAAAATAGAATAGAGAGTTTCGGCACTCTCCTTGACAAGAAATTCTTATGCACCTCAGTTTTAAACGGGCACTGTCACAAGGAAGCAGCATCTGTCATTAAGGACCCCGACCACCCAGCCATGCTCCTTTCTTGCTTCTGCTAATCAGAAAAGAGTACAGGAGCCTTAGGACTCATACCACCAGGTTGAGGAACTATTATTACCCTTCCACCATCAGGCTGTTGCACCAGCGTGGTCACTTCCATTCACCATAACACTGACTGATCACTGAACACAATCTTTGGACTCACTTTCAAGGTTTCTACAAGTCATGTTCTCAGTATTATTTGTTTGCTTGCTTGCTTATTTATTTATATATATATTTATTTATTAATTATTTGTTCTTTTTTTGTATTTGTATGGTGTCTTTTGCATAATGGTTGCTCATCAGTCCTTGTGCGTAGTTTTTCATTGATTCTACTGTATTTCTTTGTTCTACTGTGAATGCCTGCATGAAAATGAATTTGAGAGTCGTATTTGGTGACATATTGATACTTGGATAGGAAATTTAGCTTGATCTTTGAACTAATCATGCTACCATGTCTCTTTAAATGAGATTTTCCCATTGCCAGAAATATATGGCAATATCTACCTTCTACTACCCCTTGTTTTGTAAGTTTCAACAAGCTTTTTCCTCATTCTTCTAAATCCTAAAGAACACATTCTAACTTCTTAACTTCTAACATTCTAACTTCGCTTCTTAACTGAGAGCGAGAGTCCCGAAGGCTATGTTGCTTGCCTGGTGCCAGGGTTAAGGACATCTCTTCTGGGCTGGAGAGAAACTTGCAGTGGGAGGGCGATGATCCAGTTGTCTTAGTACACGTCGGTACTAATGACATAGAAAGGACAAGGAAGAAGGTTCTGTTACAGGAATATGAGCAGCTAGGGGTCAAATTAAAAAACAGAACCTCAAGGGTAATAATCTCTGGATTATTACCTGAGCCACGAGCAAATTTGGCTAGGTTAAATAAAATTAGGGAGTTAAACACGTGGCTCAAAGACTGGTGTGGGAGAAGTGGGTTTTGCTTCTTGGGACACTGGCACCAGTACTGGGACAGGAGAGAACTGTTACGGAGGGACGGGTTTCACCTGAACCGGGCTGGGGTTAGTGTCCTGGCGAATCATATAACTAGGGCTGCAGGGAGGTCTTTAAACTAACTAGTGGGGGGGGGGGGAGGATTCTAGAGAGCAAATAATTAAAAAGACAATGGAGAAGGTAATGGATGTAGGTAAAAGTGGAGGAATAAAAAGACAGAGTGTGTCAGGAGGGGAAAGAATGTACGGAGATAAGTGTAAAGTTGTACAAAAGGAAAAGGTAGGAAATAAATGTCAAACATATTTGGAAGTCCTTTATTTGAATGCATGTAGTATTAGGAATAAAATTGATGAGTTGATGGTACAAATAATTACGTATGGTTATGATATTGTGGCAATTACGGAAACATGGCTGCAGGGTGACCAGGACTGGGAATTAAACATACAAGGGTATTCGACAATTAGGAGAGACAGGCAAGAAGGAAAAGGAGGTGGGGTGGCTATGTTAATAAAGCAAGAAATCACTGCAATAAAGCCAAATGATATTGGCTCAAAGGATCAGGATAACGAAACAATTTGGGTAGAAATAAGAAATAGTAAAGGGAAAAAAGCAGTGGTGGGAGTAGTCTATAGGCCTCCAAACAGCTGTAACTCAGTTGGTCGGAGCATAAATCAGGAAATAGTTGGGGCTTGTAATAAGGGAACAGCTATAATTATGGAGGATTTTAACTTTCATATTGACTGGACTAATCAAGTCAGACACGGCAGCCTTGAAGAAGAGTTTATTGAGTGTATTCGGGATGGGTTCCTTGAACAATACGTTACTGAGCCGACAAGGGGGCAAGCAGTCTTAGATCTGGTCCTGTGTAATGAGACAGGACTAATAAAAAATGTCCTAGTAAAGGATCCCCTTGGAATGAGTGACCATAACATGGTCGAATTCCATATTCAATTAGAGGATGAGAGGGTTGGATCTCAAACAAGCATACTGAGCTTAAATAAAGGAGACTATGATGGTATGAGAGTGGAATTGCTTAAGATGGATTGGGAAAATAGATTAAAGGGTAGATCGGTACTTGATCAGTTGTGTATATTTAAGGAGTTATTTTACAACTATCAAGAGAAATATATTCCACTGAAGAAAAAAGGGTGTAAAAGAAAAAAATAGTTATCTGTGGCTAAGTAAAGAAATAAAGCAAATTATACGAATAAAAAGAAAGTTATATAAGGTAGCTAAATCTAGTAGGAAGATTGAAGATTGAGAAGCTTTTAAAGATCAGCAGCAAATAACAAAAAGATTGATTAAGAAGGGGAAGATAGATTATGAAAGTGAATTGGCGAAAAACATAAAAGCAGATCGTAAGAGTTTTTATAGTTACATAAAAAGAAAAAGGGTGACTAAAGTAAATGTTGGTCCCCTAGAAGATGAGACCGGGAAATTAATGGTAGGGGACATGGAGATGGCGGAAACGCTGAACAAATATTTTGTATCAGTTTTTACAGTAGAGGACACTCAAAATATCCCAACACTGGATAATCAGGGGGCTCTAGGGGGAGAGAAGCTAACTACGATTCAAATCACCAAGGAAATGGTACTTGCTAAATTAATGGGACTGAAGGTGGATAAATCCCCTGGACCGGATGGCTTGCATCCTCGGGCCTTAAGGGAAGTGGCGGTCGGGATTGTGGATGCATTAGTGATCATTTTTCAAAACTCGCTGGACTCGGCAATGGTCCCAGCAGATTGGAAAAATGCTAATGTAACTCCTTTATTTAAAAAGGGCAATAGACAGAAGGCTGGGAATTATAGGCCAGTTAGCCTAACATCTGTGGTTGGCAAAATGTTGGAATCGATAATTAAGGAAACAGTAACAGGGCATTTGGATAAACATAGCTTAATAGGACAAAGTCTGCATGGCTTTACAAAAGGGAAGTCATGTTTGACAAATTTGTTGGAGTTCTTTGAGAACATAACATATAGGGTAGATAAAGGGGAACCAGTGGATGTGGTGTATTTGGACTTCCAAAAGGCATTTGACAAGGTGCCACACCAAAGATTATTACTTAAAGTAAAAAATTATGGGATTGGGGATAATAGTCTGGCATGGGTGGAGGATTGGCTTTCTAACAGAAAACAGAGAGTTGGGATAAATGGTTTATTCTCAGACTGGCAGTTGGTGACTAGTGGTGTTCTGCAGGGGTCAGTGTTGGGACCCCAACTCTTTACAATCTATACTAATGATTTGGAGAAAGGGACTAAGTACAACGTATCGAAGTTTGCTGATGACACAAAGATGGGAGGGAGTGTAATGAGTGCGGAGGACATTGAAACCCTGCAGGGGGACATAGATAGGCTGAGTGATTGGGCAGACATTTGGCAGATGAAATATAATAGAGCAAGTTATTATCTAAATGGAGAGAAACTGGAAAGTGCTTCTGCGCAAAGGAATCTGGGGGTCCTGGTGCAGGAAACACAAAAAGTTAGTATGCAAGTGCAGCAGGTGGTCAAGAAGGCCAATGGAATGTTGGCTTTTATTGCTAGGGGGATGGAATATAAGAACAGGGAGGTCTTACTGCAGTTGTACCGGGTATTGGTGAGACCACACCTGGAGTACTGCGTGCAGTTCTGGTGTCCATATTTAAGAAAGGACATACTGGCTCTCGAGGCAGTGCAGAGAAGGTTCACTAGGTTAATTCCGGGGATGGGTGGGTTGATGTATGATGAGAGGTTGAGTAGATTGGGACTGCTCATTGGAGTTCCGAAGAATGAGAAGCAATCTTATTGAAACATATAAGATTGTGAAGGGGCTTGATCGGGTGGATGCGGGGAGAATGTGGAACTAGGACTAGGGGGCATAATCTTAAAATAAGGGGATGCCGTTCCAGGACTGAGGTGAGGAGAAATTTCTTCACTCAGAGGGTAGTGGGGCTCTGGAATTTACTGCCCCAGAGAGCTGTGGAAACTACTACACTCAATAAATTCAAAACGGAGATAGACATTTTCCTGGATAAAAATGGCATTAGGGGATACGGTGAGCAAGCAGGTAAGTGGACATGAGGCTAAGTTTAGATCAGCCATGTGATCTCCTGGGCCAGTTTTCGATATCCTGGATGGGTCGGAGAGGAATTTTCCAGATTTTTTCTCTTCAATTGGCAAATCGTTTTTTTTTCCCCGGGTAATCACATGGGTTTGGGTGGGATGAATAATAAAATAAAATGGGCGGCATGGTGCCCTGTTGGTTGGCACTGTTGCCTTGTGGGATTCGGTGAAAACTAGAGTTAAGATTGGATCAGCCATGATCTTGTTGAATGGCGGAGCAGGCTTGAGGGGCCGATTGGCCTACTCCTGCTCCTATCTCTTATGTTCTTATATGTTCTTTAACAGATTGTGATAGGTCAACACACTCATCCTACAAATTAACCTAATGAACCTCTTCTGAGCTGCCTCCAAAGCTACTATATCCATTTGTAAATAGGAAGATCAGAATTGTGCACAGTCCTCCAGGTGTTTCATCTGTACTCTCTACAATTGTGACAATACTTCTCTGTTATGAAATTCTAACGCATTACTTAGTTAGTTAGCTAGTCAGAGCTTTATTGTCATTGCTGAGGATGAGATTGCAGTGCTGCTCCATTCAGTGCAAATCAGCATAGTGACAACTCAATTACTAAAAGCACAATGACTACATTTAAAATAACGACAACACACACAAAATGCTGGTGGAACACAGCAGGCCAGGCAGCATCTATAAGGAGAAGCAGTGTCGACGTTTCAGGCCGAGACCCTTCGTCAGGACTAACTGAAAGGAAAGATAGCAAGAGATTTGAAAATAGTGGGGGGAGGGGGAAATGCAAAATGATAGGAGAAGACCAGAGGGGGTGGGGTGAAGCTAAGAGCTGGAAAGGTGATTGGCAAAAAGTGATACAGAGCTGGAGAAGGGAAAGGATCATGGGACAGGCCTCAGGAGAAAGAAAGGGGGGGGGGAGCACCAGAGGGAGATGGAGAATAGGCAAACAACTAAATATATCAGGGATGGGGTAAGAAGGGGAAGAGGGGCATTAACGGAAGTTAGAGAAGTCAATGTTCATGCCATCAGGTTGGAGGCTACCCAGCCGGTATATAAGGTGTTGTTCCTCCAACCTGAGTTTGGATTCATTTTGACAGTAGAGGAGGCCATGGCCCTTTTTGATCTTTCTATCTCCGTCTCTAGAGATGGCTTATCTACTGATATCTACTATAAGCCTACAGCCTCTCACAGCTACTTGGACTATTCCTCTTCCCACCCTGTCTGTTGCAAAAAGGCTATCCCCTACTCACAATTCCTCCGTCTCCGCCGCATCTGCTCTCAGGATGAGGCTTTTCATTCCAGGACGAAGGAGATGTCTTCCTTTTTTAAACAAAGGGGCTTCCATTCTTCCACCATCAACTCTGCTCTCAAACGCATCTCTCCCATTTCCCGCACATCTGCCCTCACCCCATCCACCCGCCACCCCACTCGGGATAGGGTTCCCCTTGTCCTCACCTACCACCCCATCAGCCTCTAGGTCCAACGTATAATTCTCTGTAACTTCTGCCACCTCCAGCGGGATCCCATTACCAAGTACATCTTTCCCTCCCCCCTTCCTGCTTTCTGCAGGGATTGCTCCCTACGCGACTCCCTTGTCCACTCATCCCCCCATCCCTTCCCACCAATCTCCCTCCTGGCACTTATCCTTGTAAACGGAACAAGTGCTACATCTGCCCTTACACTTCCTCCCTCACCACCATTCAGGGCCCCAGACAGTCCTTCCAGGTGAGGTGACACTTCACCTCTGAGTCGGCTGGTGTGGTATACTGCGTCTGGTGCTCCCGGTGTGGCCTTTTATATATTAGTGAGATCCGATGCAGACTGGGAGACCATTTCGCTGAACACCTACGCTCGGTCCACCAGAGAAAGCTGGATCTCCCAGTGGCCACACATTTTAATTCCACGTCCCATTCCCATTCCGATATGTCTATCCATGGCCTCCTCTACTGTCAAAATGGATCCAAACTCAGGTTGGAGGAACAACACCTTAAATACCGGCTGGGTAGCCTCCAACCTGATGGCATGAACATTGACTTCTCTAACTTCCGTTAATGCCCCTCCTCCCCTTCTTATCCCATCCCTGACATATTTAGTTGTTTGCCTGTTCTCCATCTCCCTCTGGTGCTTCCCCCCCCCTTTCTTTCTCCTGAGGCCTCCCGTCCCATGATCCTTTCCCTTCTCCAGCTCTGTATCACTTTCGCCAATCACCTTTCCAGCTCTTAGCTTCACCCCACCCCCTCTGGTCTTCTCCTATCATTTTGTATTTCCCCCTCCCCCACTATTTTCAAATCTCTTACTATCTTTCCTTTCGGTTAGTCCTGACAAAGGGTCTCGGCCCGAAACGTCGACAGTGCTTCTCCTTATAGATGCTGCCTGGCCTGCTGTGTTCCACCAGCATTTTGTGTGTATTGTTTGAATTTCCAGCATCTGCAGATTTCCTCGTGTTTGCTCATTAAAATAATGTCTGAGTTATTTGGAGTGACATCTAAGTTCCAACTGAATTTAAAACAAACAACTCTAACATTTAAAAATAAAGGGAAGTATGCCATTTTGCTTTCTAACTTACTTACCTGCTGATGGTTTGTGTTTTAAACCTTGTTTCCTTCACACATTTGCAGTCCCTCTCCTTTTAGAAATGCTCTTGTGTTGCAGAAGTGCTTGACCTCACGCTTTGCTGCATTAAACTCCAATTGCCGTGATTTTGCTCAATCACTCATCTCAGCTGTTTCCTGGTGCAGAGTCCTAATTTGTCATTGCAGTAACTCATTTTTGTGTCATCAGCAAATTTGAGCAACTTAAAATTTGATAAAGATCTCTACGAGTCCCTACACTTCCTCCCTCCCCACTATTCATGGCCCCAAACAATCCTTGCAGGTGAGTCTGTCGGGGCCATCTATTGTATCCAGTGCTCTTGGTGCAGCCTCCTCTACATCAATGAGACCTGACATGGATTGGTGGAATGTTTCATCAACCACCTTTGCTCCATCACCACAAAAGTTAGGATTTCCCAGTGGCCACCATTTCAATTCAACTTTCCATTCTCATCCCTACATGTCAGTCCGTGACTTCCTCTATGGCCACACAAAGACTGGAAAAGGAATATCTCATACTCCTTCTGGGTATCTTCCAAACTAATAGCATGAACATCACTTTCTCCCATCTTCCCCTTCTCTCTTTTTTCCATTCCCCACTCTGGTTCTCCTTTCACTACTTCTCGATTCCTCATCTGTTTATGGCTTCCCACTGATGTCCCTTCTCCTTCCCTTTCTCCCATTGCTCAATTTCCACTCCTATCAGATTCCTTCTCCTTTAGCTTTTCACATGAATGAATAGAAAGGACCTTATTCCCTGGAATACAGAGATTGAAGGATGGCCTGATAGGGCTACACAATTTCACAAGGGCCATAACAGACTGAAAAAACATTGTTTCCCAAACACAAAGAATATCATATTTTTACACCCTTATGATCAAAGGTAACAGTCGATGATTCAAAGCAAATTCAGTAGTTACAATGACATAATTTGCTTCACTAATTTTAGTTGACAGAAAATTCATTGAATTGCATACCTACACCAGTGAACGTTCAAGCATTTTGCTGGGATTCACACAAATGGTTCAAAAGCTTCTGGGGATTAGAGATCCCAAACTTCCAAAATTAAGATGTCAGGACGTTCTCCTTACACACTATCCAAACTTCTGATTAATCAGTTATACCTGTAACCATGCTAAGTGGCATCAGTCTGGTCTTCCAGCTTGAATTCAGTTACAATGATGCAAAATACTTAGCCCATATTGCCTGGATTGATGCAGGCCAATTAGCACAACTCCACTGTTTTCCATTAAGCTGATACATGAGAAAGATTCATGCTCACTTCACTTTGCAAACCATACCTCCGAGCAGTCAGCCCTGTAGTGCGTCAGCAGCCTGTGCTTTGTAGACAATGGTGTTTGCAAAACTGTACTTTAACTCTAAATTGCTTGCAATTTACGGTAAGAGCTCAAGGCAGGTTCTCACTTGAATTAGTATCTGCTATATTTACATAATTTCATAATGAATGTGAATTATAGTGTTCTTGAAAGTGAGTCCAATGAAGATAGCCTACGGATAGGCAGGGCATAAATCAGCTGGACGAAGCAGTGACAAATAAAATTAAAAATAAGGGTTAAGTAATGCACTTTCGGAGTCAAGTTCTGGTTGGAACTTGGGATGCAAATCCATAGCTCACTGGAAATGGCAAACACATGTAGAAAAGATATTGAATATATTTGCTGTGCTTGCCTTCACAGACCATAAGCCCATAGGAGTAGAACTAGGCAATTCCCATCTCAGCCCCAATCTTCTGCCTTCTCCCCGTATCCCTTCATATCCTTACCAATCAAGAACCTATCAACCTCCGCCTTAAGTAAGCACTTGTTCTCTTCAATAGACAATAGGTGCAGAAGTAGACCATTTGGCCCTTCGAGCCTGCACTGCCATTCTGAGATCATGGCTGATCATTTACTATCAATACCTGGTTCCCATATCTCTTAATTCCCGTATCCATAAGATACCTATCTAACTCCTTCTTGAAAGCATCCAGAGAATTGGCCTCCACTGCCTTCTGAGGCAGTGCATTCCACACCCCCACAACTCTCTGGGAGAAGGAGTTTTTCCTTAACTCTGTCCTAAATGACCAACCCCTTATTCTCAAACCATGCCCTCTGGTACTGGACTCTCCCAGCATCTGGAACATATTTCCTACCTCCATCTTGTCCAATTCCTTAATAATCTTATATGTTGCAATCAGATCCCCTCTCAATCTCCTTAATTCCAGTGTGTACAAGCCCAGTCTTTCTAACCTCTCTGTGTAAGACAGTCCGGACATCCCAGGAATTAACCTTGTGAATCATGGCTGCACTTTCTCTACAGCCAGGATGTCCTTCCTTAACCCTGGAGACCAAAACTGTACACAATACTTCAGGTGTGGTCTCACCAGGGCCCTGTACAAATGCAAAAGGATTTCCTTGCTCTTGTACTCAATTCCCTTTGTAATAAAGGCTAACATTCCATTAGCCTTCTTCACTGCCTGCTGCACTTATTCATTCACCTTCAGTGACTGATGAACAAGGACTCCAAGATCTCTTTGTATTTCTCCCTTACCTAACTCTACACCGTTCAGATAATAATCTGCCTTCCTGTACTTACTCTCAAAGTGGATAAACTCACACTTATTCACATTAAACTTCATCTGCCAAGCATCTGCCCACTCACTCAGCCTATCCAAGTCACCCTGAATTCTCCTAACATCCTCATCACATGTCACACTGCCACCCAGCTTAGTATCATCAGCAAACTTGCTGATGTTATTCTCAATGCCTTCATCTAAATCGTTGATGTAAGTCGTAAACAGCTGTGGTCCCAATACCGAGCCCTGTGGCACCCCACTAGTCACCACCTGCCATTCCGAGAAACACCCATTCAGCCCTACCCTTTGCTTTCTATCTGCCAAACAGTTCTCTATCCATGTCAATGTCTTCCCCCCAATGCCATGAACCCTGATTTTACCGACCAATCTCCTATGTGGGACCTTATCAAATGCCTTCTGAAAATCGAGGTACACTACATCCAACTGCCTGTGGCAGAGAATTCACAAATTCACAACTATCTGCCTAAAAAAATTCCTGCTCATCTCCATTCTGAAAGGATGCCCTCTATTCTGAGGCTGTGTGCTCTGGCCTTAGACTCTCCTACCAGAGGAAACATCCATTCCACAAACACTCTATCAAGGCCATTCACCATTCGATAGGTTTCAATGAGGTCACCTGTCATTCTTCTGAATTCCAATGAATACAGGTTCAGGGCCATCAAGCTCTCCTCATTATGACAAGCTGTTCAATCCTAGAATCATTTTCAAGAACCTCTTTCAAACGCTCTCCAGTTTTAACACATCATTTCTAAGATAAGAGGTCCAAACCTGCTCACAGTATACAAGTGAGGCCTACCCAGTGCTTTATAAAGTTTCAACATTACATCCTTGCTTTGTACACTCTGGTCAGACCCCACTTGAAGTACTGTGCTCAGTTCAGGTCATTTACTACAGGAAGGATATGGGAACCATAGAAAGGGTTCAGAGGAGATTTACAAGGATGTTGCCTGGATTGGGGAGCATGCCTTATTAGAATAGGTTGAGTGAACTCGGCTTTTTCTCCTTGGGGGATGAGAGGTGACCTGATAGAGGTGTATAAGATGATGAGAGGAATTGATCGTGTGGATAGTCAGAGGCTAATGGATCAAGGATTAATTTAATAGATCAGACTAATATACTCTTTTACTTTACTTTATTGTCACCAAACAATTGATACTAGAGTGTACAATCATCACAGTGATACTTGATTCTGCACTTTGCGCTCCCTGAAGTACAAATTGAAGTAAATATAATAAAAATTTTAATTATAAATCATAATTAGAAAATAGAAAAGGGAAAGTTAGGAAGTACAAATCAGGTCCGGATATTTGGAAGGTATGGCCCAGATCCAGGTCAGGATCCGTTCAGCAGTCTTATCACAGTTGGAAAGAAGCTGTTCCTGAATCTGGCCGTATGAATCTTCAAGCTCCTGAACCTTCTCCCAGAGGGAAGAGGGACAAAAAGTGTGTTGACTGGGTGGGTCGTGTCCTTGATTATCCTGGCAACATTGCTCTGACAGCGTGTGGTGTAAAGTGAGTCCAAGGATGGAAGATTGGTTTGTGTGATGTGCTGGGCTATGTTCACGATCTTCTGCAGCTTCTTCCGGCCTTGGACAGGACAACTTCCATACCAAGTTGTGTTGCACCCTAGAAGAATGCTTTGTACAGTGCATCTATAAAAATTAGTGAGAGCTTTAGGGGACAGGACAAATTTCTTCAGCTATTTTGGTGTGAATGCTCACTAAAAATCATAGGTTGCACCTTGGAGCTCAAATTCATGTTGAAAATAGAATTGCATACATAGTCATGACATAGAATTGCATATATAGTCTTGACACTAGGAAAGCATGAGGCACATTGATGGGAATAGTAAATATACAGTAAGGTCTCAGTCTCTTGCTGTGGAAATGATTGACTTTATGTGTGATTTGCACATAATAATTGGACATTAATTGACCCGGTTTCTAGGTTGACCTCTCAAAGATCAATTCCAATTTTCATTTTGGGAAGAAATTGTGCAGTGCAAACAGATTATTTTGTTACTTTCAAATTAAGCCACCATTTGAATGAGGTCTGGGAGGTCAGTTACCTGGGTAACTAATTCAGCCATATTTGTCACTTGCTCTGCTGAGCAGATCTCGCTCCTGGACTAAATTATCCCTTCATTTCATGTATGGCACGAAGTGGATGTTTCTGATCCAAGTGAGAAAGTAATGTGGACAATACTAGATTGGCCACTTTTAAGCAACCTCTCAAATTTAAACTGGTAAAGAGAATATAAAAACAATGACTAACCTTCATAGGATGATTTTGTAAAATTTTAACAGCAAAAGCATTGAGCTACGCAGAAATCAGTCATGATCACTCACCATTGTTCTTCAAGATTACTTTTACTGATGATGCAAATCTCTCCATGGCCCCATGACCATATCTCAGCTTCTCCCTGCTGCAGCATAATTTAGTTTTATTCTATCTCCCAGAATTAATAAGTTCTATAGACCTTTTAGTGTATTACATACCAAACCCAGCAGTTTATGCAGTGTCAATGGTAATGAATAAACAGTTAATGTTCTGGGCTGAGACCTTTCTTGAGGATGGAATAGAGTCATACAGTTATACAGGAAACAAACCCCTCAACTCAACTAGTCAATGCCGACCAAGATTCCTATCGATGCAAGTCCCATTTACCTGAGTTTGGTCTGTATCCTTCCAAACCTTTCCTATCCGTTTACCTGTCCAATGTTGTTCATGCACCTGCCTCAGCTACTTCCTCTGGCAGCTCGTTCCATCTATGGAAGATGTTGCCCCTCAGGTTCCTATTAAATCTCTCCCCTTTGCATGACAGACCTAAGCACACTAAGCCTTGACTCCCAGTCCTGAAGAAAGACTGTTTTCACCTATCTATGCCTCCTAAAGAGTCACAGTCATAGAAAAGTACAGCACAAAAACCAGCCCTTCGGCCCATCTAGTCCATGCCAAAACCATTTAATCTGACTACTCCCAGCAACCTGCATGAGGACCATAGCCCTCCCTCGTCCCTACCATCCATGTACCTATCCAAAGTTGACTTAAATGTTGACATTGAGCTCTCACAACCTTTTAAGTGAAGACATTTCCCCTCATGTTCCCCTTAAACGTTTTGCATTTCACCCTTAAGTCATGATCTCTGGTTGTAGTTCCACCCAAGCTCAGTGGAAAAAGCCTGCTTGCATTTACCCTATCTATACCCCTCATAATTTTATATACCTCTATTAAATCTCCTCTCAATCTTCAATGTTCTAAGGAATGAAGTCCTAACCTATTTAATCTTTCCTTATAACTCAGGCCCTCCAGACTTGGTAACATCCTTTTAAATTTTCTCTGTACTCTTTCAACCTCATTTACATCCTTCCAGTAGGCGGGTAATGAAAACTTCACACTATTCCCCAAATTAGGCCTCACCAAAGTCTTATACAACTTCAACATGACATCCCATCTCCTGTATTCAGTTCTTTGATTTATGAAGGCCAACGTGCCAGAAGCTTTCTTTATGACCCTATCTGCCTGTGATTTTATAATCTCTATAACATCAGTCATTTTGTTACACTCAAATGAATAAAGTTTCAACCTGTTCAGCTTCTTTCCATAGCCCAGTCCTTTGAGTCCAGGAAACATCCTTGTAAATCTCCTTTGTACTCTTTCCAACATAATGATATCGTTCCTACAGCAGTCTACTCCCAGCTGAACACAAGGTGACTCAGCAACTTCTCGTAGAACTGCAACGTGACATTCTGACTTCTGGGCTGAGTGATAACAGACTTGATGCAAAAGCATCATTGAAGAGACCAAGATATCAAACAACCTGCTTAACTTTAGGGATAAGCCTTTGAGGTTGCTGCGATAGCAGGAGGTTGAATCAAGCAGTTTATCTGTAAAGAAGTGCTTTGAAGCAATATTAATTACAGTAGTCTTCAATTGATCATCTGATCCATTTTCATGTGAATGAAAGTGGTCTTGAAGCATTACTCTGAAGAAGATCAAGGGATATATTTGTGGTGTGCTGGCTAATAATTATCCTTCAATTAGCAAGTAGATTATTTTCTCACCTTAATGACATTTGTGGGAGTTCAATCTGTATCTTGTGTTGTCTAGATTACAAAGGGGATTGTGCTTCAAGAAGTACTTTATTGGCTGTACACACTTTAGGACCTCTGCATCTACTCCTAATCCCAGCCATTTCCATGTACTTGATTGCAGTTAAACCTTAGGTACCTTGACAGGGGAGATGTGGAGTTGGTTTCCATTGGCTGGGGTATCTAGCACCTGGGGTGGAGGGAGGGGTTCACATTCCTTACAGAGGTGAAAAATGATTTCTTCACCCAGACAGAATAGAACTTTGTTGTCACTGCTCAAGATAATGAGATTGTAGTGCTACTCCAGTCCATGCAAAAGAGATATTTACAAAGCATGCGGTACAGTTTAATTAAGAAAAATAATGCCCATATTTACATGCAACAAGTGATTTGGGCAGTCCATCCCACTCAAAGGCCATTCACAAGCCGTGGTGTAACGTTATTCATCTGTCCGCCAGCCCTCAGGAAGAGGCTGTATTTCAATCTAATTGTTTTGGCTAAGATGTTTCTGCATCTCCAACCAGATGGCAGGAGGTTGAATAGCCAGTGTTCAGGATGGGATGGGTATTTAATGATGCTACAAACATGCCATAGGCTTCGAGAGTTCTAGGTTGTTTCCAGTCTGGTAGATGAGTCCCAATGAAGTGCTGAGCCGTCTAATCACTCATTGGAGTGCTTTGTGATCTGTCTTGCTGCAGTGAGAGTACCACACTGTCACTCCATAAGAACAAACATTAGAACATAAGAAATAGGAGCAGGAGTAGGCCATTCAGCAGATCGAGCCTGACCCGCCATTCAATAAGATCATGGCAGATCTGTCCGTAAATTCAGCTCCAACTACCTGCCTTTTCCCCATAATCCTTAATTCTCTTACTATGTAAAAATTAACTGTTTCTTAAATATATTTAGTGAGGAAGCCTCAACTGCTTCCCTGGGCAGAGAATTCCACAGATTCACCACTCTCTGGGAAAAACAGTTTCTCCTCAACTCCGTCCGTCGATATATTCCATATGTCAGTGTGCTCTCTATCACATGTTGACCTCCAATTTTTGGGTGAAATGGTAAAATTTATCCTAAATTTTTCACAGCTTATGAAACAGATGATCTTTGGAACTCACTATCCAGGGGAGCTACGGGGGTTCATTCACTCGGCATATTTAAGACAGATGAATAGATTCATGGGAAATGGGGTTAATACAGGAGACAGGAGAGTGCTTTTGTGGTTAAAAATAAAATCAGTCACAATCCAATTGATCGATGGGCAGGATATGAGGGATTGAATAGAATACTCTTGCTTCTATTTATTATTTATCGTGGCCATGTTACGTTAGCACTTGATTATGTAGTGACACTTGCAGGATGCCGCTGGCTGTATATTAATGCATGCATTGCATTTCACTGTATGCTTCAACATACATACGTGCATAGGTTCCTTAAGGTTACTATAACCAGCGATGGTATTGGGATAAGTGCCCATACCTATTAAATGTTCCCATGGCATGCACCTCAAATAGCCTCTGACAACAAAGTCCAGCTCCTGGCCTTTATGTGTGTCTTAGCTACTAAGCCTAGAGGAACCATTTCTACTGATAGCAGAAGGGGCAAAGGCGGGTTACTGGCCACATAAAACCAGTTGCTTCAGCCAGATAGGGCTCATCAGCCATGGTTGGTAGCTCATCCAGGAGAAGGAAAACTCTGATCTCAACCCTCTGCTGCCTTGTGGCTATATCCGCTCACGGGTAAGGCTTCAGGTGTAGACACCGAGTGAAACATCAGGAGCTGGAGTCCCAAAGGCAGTCCTACACTGAGTTCAACACTGACTGGCCACTCCTGCAACGCTGCTGGCACCAAACTGTATCGGTCTCTGCCGTTCCTTTGAGTACATCAGGTGCATGGAGGTGGGGAGCTTGATACATGGGCAACAGCTTGCTCTCCATATTGTACTGCCCAGACTTGTGTACCTAGACAGCCAGGATGCAACATCCATGGTCAGCCCTGACTAATGGAGCCCTCAACCACATATGATTTATAAATAAATATAATCTAATCCACTAGGTAGTCCTGGAAGGCAGATATTTTACTGCTGGTTTGCTTGAGGCTTTCAGAAGCAGTGATAAATATAATTTTATAAACTTTATATTTTTCTCAGTGTCAATGAGAAATCATCACATTGAATACAGAATAAGATTAGTTTTTTAACTTAAGAATATAGGTAAATCCCTTTTGTCAGAAGAGACCATTACCATGTCATTTTCTGATGCCCTTTAAATGCTGCATGATGAGGTTCTTTATGACAGATACAAGTTTGAAATATCTATCCAACTTCATTTGGTCTGCAGCTTATCCTCCTTTGCTGAGAAAACTCTTCCCTATTGCTTTCAGCAGACAGTAGTAAGCACTAATTAATCACTTTATTCAGATCATGGAAAACACTTCTGGAGGTTACATATGCTTAACAGCCAATCTAACAATAGTTTAAACATTGTTCAATTTTGCAAATTCTAATACATGCTCCAACCTGAACAGAGCTTTTACATGCTGAAATTAGCTCTTGGATAATTTATTTACAGTATTTGGTTGAGGTTTAACATTAGTATTCAGCGACCACAGAAAAAGACAGATAGCCTGTAGTGCATTCACCTTAGTTATCTGTGCTGTCTTATAAAATCTAATACAAAATCCTCTTCCAGTAATTACTAGTTTCTAAAAATATTTGATTCAAAGGCATCAAAGTACATTGCTGACAATGTTTATTAAAAAAAATAAATAATAGACACAATAAATAGTACCGATCTATTTAATCGAATGGGCAGACATCTCAATAACCATGTCATTTTCACTTAAGCCACCCTAGCCTTCAAGGCGGAACAGTTTTAAAGGTCAAAATATCTATGTTGTAAATTTGAGGGGCACTGCCATTTCCTCAGGTATGCATTAACAGGTATGTCAGCCTGCAAAGAGTGGTCTTGTGAAAAGCCAAAACTATTTCCGTATCTGTCAACAGAATCCAGGACCTTGTGAATGTGAACAGGCATTGAGCTGGCTGGTTTCTATCAACTCAGTATCATTAGACACACCAGTATTGTGAATTATATCTTCTTGCTGAGACCTGAACTGAAATCAATAATAAATAAAACTATGTATGTAAAATTTCATTTTCATATCAGTGTAACGAGCAGCCACATGCAGTTTTGAAGTACTGCAGCTTTTGCTAGTTTGGAGTTATCCACTAGATTAATTAACAAGAGAAAGCACAACCAGGCAGGTCACCATATGTCATCTCCAGCACTGCTTCGGGTGCTGGCTCTTTCCCTGTTCTTGATCCGTAACATTTCCATAATGCTGCGAGCATAAATATCTCGCAAGTTAACGTTGGCAACTGAATCGAATGCTGAATTTTTGGTGAGCTTCTTCAGAGCGTCATGGTGTCGAAGGGCTGCCTCTTTCATCTTCTGGGTGATGTAGCAATTAGAAAACCTATCATTTATAATAGCTATGGGCAGTGACAAGACCAGGATACCTGTCAAAATACATAAAAAGGCAATTATCTTCCCACTGGTGGTTTCAGGTCGGATATCTCCATAGCCAACAGTGGTCATGGAGGTTGTTGCCCACCACCATGCACAGGGAACACTAGAGAACGTCGTGCCTGGGACGCTGTGCTCCACAGCATACTCCACTGTCGAGAAGATGGAAATTCCCACAGAGAGGAAAAGTAGAAGAAGGCCAACTTCTTCATAACAGAGAGCAATTGTCATTCCTAGAGATTTCAGACCTGTAAAATGAACAATAATATGCCAGTGAAGATCCAACATTCCATAAATTATGCCAGTTAATTCAATAGAACACAGCCCATCGATATCCTACTACATCCCAGGTAATTCAATATACCCGTCCGATCAATACTCCACTACATCCCAGATAATTCAATATACCCGTCCGATCGATGTCCCACTACACCCCAGATAATTCAATATACCCGTCCAATCAATACCCCACTACATCCCAGATAATTCAATATACCCGTCCGATCGATGTCCCACTACACCCCAGATAATTCAATAGCACCCATCCGATCGATACCCCACTACATCCCAGATAATTCAATAGTACCCGTCCGATCGATGTCCCACTACACCCCAGATAATTCAATAGTACCCGTCCGATCGATACTCCACTATATCCCAGATAATTCAATAGTACCCGTCCGATCGATGTCCCACTACACCCCAGATAATTCAATAGTACCCGTCCGATCGATACTCCACTACATCCCAGATAATTCAATAGTACCCGTCTGATCGATGCCCCACTACATCCCAGATAATTCAATAGTACCCATCCGATCGATGTCCCACTACATCCTAGATAATTCAATAGTACCCGGCCAATCGATACCCCACTACATACCAGATAATTCAATAGTACCCGGCCAATCGATGTCCCACTACATCCCAGATAATTCAATATTACCCGTCCGATCGATGTCCCACTACATCCCAGATAATTCAATAGTACCCGGCCAATCGATACCCCACTACATCCCAGATAATTCAGAAGTTTCTGTCAGATTGATGTCCTACTATATGTCCCAATCTGTTGAGCAGTTTTAGCTGTTCAGAATTTTATCTTTTGTAACGGTATGTTCACTGTGAATTTGCTGGATTGTGAATAGATAGGTTTTTTAATACCTTGTGTAAATATCCTTAATGTTCCTGGCATTCAGGATTATAAACATATCATTGAGTCATAGAGCACAGAAACAGACCCTTCAGCCCATCTAGTCCATGCTGAAATATTATTCTGCCTTGTCCCATCGACTTACACCTGATCCATACCCCTCTGTATAATTGTTATTACAAAATTGTAATACTTGAGTTAATCAATTATATTTATTTACATATAAGTAGTAATTATGAAACAGAATTGAAAGTCTTTCGAAAATGGCAGCAGTATTCCACTTTGAGGACTGTGGCCGGCTTTGACAGAAATTTTTATAAACAGCTGTTTTGTTCAGATTTCCCTCCATGCTTGCTGTACCTTCTCTTGCAATTACTCAACTTCACCTACAGATTTGGGACAAGACTAACTCCAAGTGAACATTAGTTCTATAACGTACCCATTGCCAGTACAGAGAAAATGAAGGAAATCCAAATTAAACCCTGGAGTTATGACTCCCAATACATTTGTATGCAAGGTACGATTTTCAGTGAGAGTTTCTTTCTAAAAATGAAAGCTAAATGGAGGAGTGCAGTATTAATAAAATGGAGCCAAAGCAGTTGCTGATGGTACTCCATTCTTGTGATTTAACAGCTGTGCAAATCGAGCAAATAATTCCTCGCAAAATGATTCTCCATGTTTATAATCACCCTCATACATAGTAAAAAATCTCTCATATCACTGATACTAATTGGATGCTCTTATACTTGGCTGATGTGTTTAATTATCCAATTAGCCCTGTCTCCTGCCACACACTGCACTCAGTGGAGCAGAGGAAGACCATTGCATGATTGCCATACTGTGTAATACATTGGCTAATTACCTTGAGGGCAAGACAAAACATTTAGTCTGCTCTGTTATCAAAAAAGATAGACATTTAAGTCTACAAAGTGAACAGCAAAGTATATTTTAATAGTCAATCTGCTGTGACTATGCTGCTTTTGATTTGAAGCTCACTTGATGTACAGTATTATTTTAATCAAGATAATCAGAAATATTCTACCTTCAGTACGATCTGATCTGTTACATTATGCTTTTGATTTACCACCACTACAAACACATGACCCAACATCACTTTATGTACATTCAATGTCTATCTATCTACAAACCCCATTTCCAGAAAAGTTGGGATATTTTCCAAAATATAATAAAAACAAAAATCTGTGATATGTTAATTCACATGAACCTTTATTTAACTGACAAAAGTACAAAGAAAAGATTTTTAATAGTTTTACTGACCAACTTAATTGTATTTTGTAAATATACACAAAGTTAGAATTTGATGGCTGCAACATACTCAACAAAAGTTGGGACAGAGTTAAAATAAGATTGAAAAGTGCACAGAATATTCAAGTAACACCGGTTTGGAAGACTCCACATTAAGCAGGCTAATTGGTAGCAGGTGAGGCATCATGACTGGGTATAAAAGTAGCGTTCATCAAGGCTCAGTCTTTGCAAGCAAGGATGGGTCTTGGCTCACTCCTTTGTGCCAAAATTCATGAGAGAATTGTTTGTCAGTTCAAAAGGAACATTTCTCAACGCAAGATTGCAGAGAATTTAGGACTTTCAACATCTACAGTACATAATGTTGTGAAAAGATTCAGAGAATTCAGAGACATCTCAGTGCGTAAAGGGCAAGGTCAGAAACCACTGTTGAATGCGCGTGATCTTTGAGCCCTCAGGCGGCACTACCTAAGAAACCGTCATGCTACTGTGACAATTATAGCCACCTGGGCTCGGGAGAACTTCAGAAAACCATTGTCACTTAACACAGTCCGTCGCTGCATCCAGAAATGCAACTTGAAACTGTATTACACAAGGAGGAAGCCAAACATCAACTCTATGCAGAAACGCTGGCGAATTCTCTGGGCCCGAGCTCATCCCAGATGGACTGAAAGACTGCAGAACCGTGTGCTATGGTCAGATGAGTCCACGTTTCAGCTAGTTTTCGGAAAAAAATGGCCGTCGAGTTCTCCGTGCCAAAGATGAAAACGACCATCCTGATTGTTATCAGTGAAAGGTGCAAAAGCCAACATCTGTGATGGTATGGGGGGTGCATCAGTGCCCACGGCATGGGTGAGTTGCTTGTATGTGAACGTACCATTGACTCTGAGGCATATATTAGGATTTTAGAGAGACATATGTTGCCATCAAGGCGAAGTCTCTTCCCGGGGCGTCCATACTTATTTCAGCAGACAATGCCAGACCACATTCTGCACAGGCTACAACAGCGTGGCTTTGTAGACACAGAGTGAGTGTGCTTGACTGGCCTGCTGCCAGTCCAGATCTATCTCCTATTGAAAATGTATGGTGCATCATGAAGAGGAGAATCAGACAACGGAGACCACGGACTGTTGAGCAGCTGAAGTCTTATACCAAGCAAGAATGGACAAAATTTCTGATTGCAAATCTACTACAATTAGTATCCTCAGTTCCAAAACGATTAACAAGTGTTATTAAAAGGAAAGGTGATGTAACACAATGGTAAACATGCCTCTGTCCCAACTTTTGTTGAGTGTTTTGCAGCCATCAAATTCTAAATTTGTGTATATTTACAAAATACAATTATGTTGGTCAGTAAAACTATTGAAAATCTTTTCTTTGTACTTTTGTCAGTTAAATAAAGGTTCACGTGGATTAACATATCACAGATTTTTTTTTATTGCATTTTGGAAAATATCCCAACTTTTCTGGAAATGGGGTTTGTATATATGTAAGACAGATACTTGTACATTGTGTTTTATAGGATTTCTTTTATATTTATATATATTTTTGTATTTTTTGTGTGACTATTATTCTGATATCTTATATGTGCTATATGCGTGTTGCACTGTGCTGTGTGTGACTGTTGGTTCTGTGTTTTGCACCTTGGCCCTGGAGTAATGCTGTTTTGTTTAGCTGTATTCATGATATTCATGTATGGTTGAATGACAATTAAACTTCAACTTGATAATAAACAATCTTAAATCTTGAAACTTGAATTTGGTCTCACCCTGTTTGGGATATTTCCCCTTTTTCTAGCTCATATGGTACTAAAAACTGACTTGCTTTCCAAACACAAGAAAATCTGGAAATGCTGGAAATGCAAGACAAAACATACAAAATGCTGGAGAAACTCAGCAGTTCAGGCAGCATCTATGGAAATGAATAAGCAGTTGAGGTTTTGGGTTGCGACCCTTCATTAGGACTAAACTTCTCATCTACTTTTTCCACACCTGATGAAGGATCTTTGAACCCTCTGAAGAAGGGAGCTCCAACGATTCCTAATCCTGTGTGAAGAGGTTTCTTCCCTTCAAACTCCAACATAGCTGATCTCTTGTTATAGGAGTCTGACAACTGGTTTTAGAAAGCCTAGTCAACAGAAAGATTCACTCCAGATTTATTTAGTCAAGAAATTTAAAATTGCTGTATATTTTAATGAGTTATGTATCCATATAGCAAAAAATGGATCATTTGTTGAAATGACCCATCATTTTCCCATGTGCGCATTAACTTGTAGCAATCTTTGTAAAGGATGAGTACATTGAAACCGTTAATTAAAGGCTCAAATACTTTTTGCTTCCACAAGCAACCGTCCATGTTTTGCCCAAGTGAGCTCTCAGAACAAAGGTTAATATGGAAGTAGATGTGATATGAATTAGTCATGAAGGCTAAGTGACCTCCAGGAACTTTAGGAGTTTGACCTTGTTTGAAATGAGATTCACCCAATTGATTTTGAGATTGGAAGTCTTATATGAGGAGTGCTTGATGGCTCTAGGCCAGTACTCACTGGAATTTAGAAAAATGGGAGGGAATCTCATTAAAATTTGTTGAATGTAGAAAGATCTCGATAGAGCGGATGTGGAGAGGATGTTTCCTATGGTGGCGGGGTCTAAGACCAAAGGGCACAGCTTCAGAATAGAGGGATGTTTATTTGGAACCTTAGCCAGAGTGGGTGAATCTGTGGAATTCTTTGCTACAGGCATCTGTGGAAGTCAAGTCATTGAGTATACTTAAGGCAGAAGTTGATAGATACTCGATTAGTCAGAGCAGGAAGGGATAAAGGGAGAAGGCAGGAGGTTAGGGCTGAGAGGGAAATAGATCAGCCATGATGAAATGGCGGAGCAGACTTGATGGGTCAAATGGCCTAATACTTCACCTATAGCTTATAGAAATGAGAGGTTTCCTGCCTGCAGAATGTTCAGCTGTTCACTTGCATACTCATTTTCTGTGGTCATTGGTTTTATTTCTGTGGAGAAAACTTACATTCTATTCCTTTTCAATTGGAATGTTTCTTATATTGACTACCTTGTAGGTTTTTTAAGACTGGAACACAGAACATATAATACTATAGGCCCACAATACAGTGCTGATCTTTTAACCTACTCTAAGATCAATCTAACCTTTCCCTGCCACAGAGCCCCTCATTTTTCTTTCATTTATGAGCCTATCTAAGAATTTCTTAAATGCTCCTAATGTATCTGCTTCTAGCCTACCCTGGCAGCATGTTCCACACTCCTACCACTGCCTGTCTAAAAATCCTGCCTCTGACATCCCTTAGAGAGAACCATAGAACACTACAGCACAATACAGGCCCTTCAGCCCTCCATGTTGTGCCGACCCATATAGTCCTTTAAAAAAAGTACTAAACCCACACTACCCCATAACCCTCCATTTTTCTTTCACCCATTTGCCTGTCCAAGAGGCTCTTAAATACCCCTAATGTTTTAGCCTCCACCACCATCCCTGGCAAGTCACTCCAGGCACTCACAACCCTCTGTGTAAAAAACTTACTCCTGATGTCTCCCCTAAACTTCCCTCCCTTAATTTTGTACATATGCCCTCTGGTGTTTGCTATTCATGCCCTGGGAAACAGGTACTGACTATCCACCCTATCTATGCCTCTCATAATCTTGTAGACCTCTATTGAGTCCCCTCTCATTCTTCTACGCTCCAAAGAGAAAAGTCCCAGCTCTGCTAACCTTGCTTCATATGGCTTGTTCTCCAAACCAGGCAACATCCTGGTAAATCTCCTCTGCACCCTCTCCATAGCTTCTACATCCTTCTTATAATGTGATCAGAACTGAATACAATACTGTGCGGTCTCACCAGAGATTTGTAGAGTTGCAACATGACCTGTCTACTCTTGAACTCAATCCCCCTTTTAATGAAGCCCAGTATCCCATAGGCCTTCTTAACTACCCTATCAACCTGTGCAGCGACCTTGAGGGATGTATGGATTTGAACCCCAAGGTCGTTTTGTTCATCCACACTCTTAAGTATTAATCCTGTACTCAGTCTTCTGGTTTGTCCTTCCAAAATGCATCACCTCACACTTGTCTGGATTGAACTCTATCTGCCATTTTTCTGTCCAACTCTGCAGCCTGTCTATATCCTCTTGTAACCTTCAACAACCTACAGCTCCATCCACAACTATTCCAATCTTCGTGTCATCCGCAAACTTACTCACCCATCCTTCCGTCTCTACATCCAGGTCATTTATAAAAATCACAAATAGCCGGGGTCCCAGGACAGATCCCTATGGTACTCCACTAGTCACCGACCTCCAGGCAGAATACTTTCCTTCCACAACTACCCTCTGCTTTCTTCCTTTAAGCCAATTTTTTATCCAAACAGCCAAGGTTCCACTTATCCCATGCCTCATGACCTTCTGGATGAGTCTCTCATGAGGGACCTTGTCAAATGCTTTGCTAAAGTCCATGTAGACCACATCCACTGCCCTAATCTTATCAATTTCTTTTGATACCTTTTCAAAAAATTCCATCAGGCTTGTGAGGTACGATCTTCCCTTCACAAAGCCATGTTGACAATCCATGAGTAGATTGGACTTCTCCAAATGTTCGTAGATCCCATCCTTAAGAATCCTGCTCTATACTTTCCTCTCAAAATCTTAAAAGTATGCCCCTTGTGCTAGCCATTTCTGGACTGGGAAATGTGTCTGGATATTCATTTTATCTATGCCTCTTATCATCTTATATCATCTATCTTCTCAAGTCACTTCTCAGTCCTTTCTCTCCAAAGAGAAATGCCGTAAGTCGCTCAACCTTTCTTCATAAGACATGCTTTCTAATTCCAGCGGTATCCTGGTAGATCTCCTATGTGCCCCCTCCAAAGCTTCCACATACTTCCTATAAAGAGATGATCAGACCTAAAGACAATACTCCATGTATGGTCGAACATGATGCAGAGGTACATCCTAGGATGTTCTGGGAGGGATAATCAGTGAGGTAACCTGGGGTGATTGAATATTTCAGGACTTCCAGCATCAGACACTCTCACCCAGGTGACCCAGCCAGATTCTGGCATGTTCCAGCAGCAATGGCCCATGGACCACACCTCTTGATCCACAGCCATCAGGAAACTCTCTCAGCAGCCTCTGTGATGGTCCTGATGGCTATTTTCTTTGCAGCCACCATAATGCCAAGAAGTAAGCAGATTCTATACAGCAAGCAGCCAGAAAAACCTTTACACTCCACCTCTATGAGCTCACATCATGCCCTCCACCCCTGTCTCTGGCACTGCTCTACCAGCTCCTTATTTGGCTTCCTTACGCTCAAACTCCTCCTCAATCCCAAGGAACTGTCAGCTCTACCGTGACCACCTGCTTTGAGGTTTCTGACTGAGTGACCATGTCAATGACAATGTGATGAAATCAGGGAACTTTAATTGCTTGCCAAGATCAACTTTTACCTCACGGCTTGTGATCTCAATCTTCAGACTAACTGGGAGAAAGGCTGCATTGGGAGACCTTTCTGAATTGGCAGAAGAAGGATGGGTTGCTGGTTGTAGGATAATAACTATAGATGAACTTGGTGGTATTGAACCCAAGGCTCCTGTACCTCATGCCTGAAGCTGAAGAAATGTGGCCTGGATAGTGAGGGTCCTTGATGGTGGGCACTGCTTTCCTGTCACAGCACTCCTTGTCAATATGCACAGTGCCAGGGAGGACTTTGCCTATGATGCACCAGGCTTGATCCACCACTTACTGTAGACTTTTCCATCAATAGGCTTAAAGACTGTAAATTATTTCATGAAGCAACTGCATTAATTAAAAAAAATTAAACGAGTACTTATTAGAAATAGCTTTGCACTAAATGGCGGTGTATGAAATGTGGAACTTACCTGTTGAGTGTCTTCCAAGTTTCAACATGCGCAGTGATCTCATTAATCTCAGAATCTGGACAATTTTCCCAACGTTTTCCAGTTCTGTAGAACCTCCATAAAGCTGCTCCACCAGCATGGTGATATAAAATGGGACCACAGCAATGAGGTCAATAACATTCACCAAACACTTAACAAATCTGCACTTGTTCTTCACACATAAGAATCTTAGTAGATACTCTGCAGTGAACCAAGTTATGCAAATATACTCGACTGCATTCAACAAGGGAGGATCCAGTACATTATATTCAAGAGAAAAGACAGCCATATTTGCAATGGAAATGAGGACAAATGCCACAGAAAGGATTCCAAATGTCTTAGCTAGCTTTGAAGAATCAGGTTTTTCCATTATGACCCACAGTTTCTGTCTTAGTTTTTCGCAAATCACTCCAGAGAAATCTTCCTCTTCATTCTCAATCAATTCCGTATCGCGTTTTATATCTAAGGCTTCATTAATTTCTTTCCGCCTGTAATATCTTTCTCGGCAGCAAATGTCAATGTTAAGTTCATCTATTCCCCAGTACTCAATTTCCTGCAAAAATGACATTGCACAGAGTTCTTCGTTTACATGCAGCTTTCCAGTCTTGTAATAATGTATAATGTACTTAAACGTCTGTGAACTCCGATCAAAGAAATATTCATTGTCCACAAAGTTGGCATCGTCACATAGATCCAGCACAGAGTCCTGTTCAGATGTAGCCAGCTTCCCCAAGCGTGTTTCAGGATAGCACAACAGAGTTTCATGTGACAGAGTGAATCTGCTGCCGCCAACATTTATTATAAAGGTGTTTAAAGGATTTTTATTCAAGTGCTCTTCACTGCAAAATACACTGGATTCCAGAGAGAAGACAGAAACATGGTCTTCATTTTGCTCAACGAACCAAGAACAGTTGGAAGACTTCATGGTACATGTTCATTGATGATGACCTGAAAATTAAACTGAGTTATCATCATTACTTTCTAATAGAAAATGGCTGTTCATAACATTGGAAGGCAATCACTGAAATTTACCTTTCACATTTTAATTGGAACATGCTAATAAAGTTAAAATATGTTATGATAGACACTTCATGCTTCATCACATAGTATAGGTCATTCAAGCTATCAAACCATTTTTCTGTGCAATACCATTTCCTCCCTACAGTATTTCCTTTAATCTATCTTGTCTCACATGCCCATCAACTCTCTCATCCACAGAATGCTGAAGGAACTCAACAGGTCAGGCAGTATCTATGGGAAAGAGGAAACCATTGATGTTTCAGGCTGAGACCCTTCATCAGGACAGGAAGGGAAGGGGAGGTCGGAGTACGAAGGTGGGGGGAGTGGAGGAAGAAGTACACTGTGGGAGGTGATAAGTGAAACCTTGGGGGGGGGCAGGGTGAAGTAAGGAGCTGGAAAGTTGATTGGTAAAGGGGATAAAGGGCTAGATAAGGGGAAATCTGATAGGAGTGGACAGAAGACCATGGAAGAAAGGGAAAAAGGAAGAGCACCAGAGGGAGGTGATGGGCAGGTAGGGAAATAAGCAGAGAGAGGAAAACAGGAATGGGGAGTGGTGGGGGGGGGCAATTACCAGAAATCAATGTTCATGCCATCAAGTTGGAGGCTACCCAGATGGAATATGAGGCATTGTTCCCTGAACCTGAGTGTGCCCATGGACTGACATGTTGCAATGTGAAGGGGATTCCCAGCATCAGCAGATTTTCTCCTGTTTCTCCTGTTCTCCCATCCATATGCTTGTGGTAAGTTAAAGCTGCCAATTAACCTACCTTTAGAATATGGAGTGCTTGGGGGAAACCCATATTGACTCAGACAGAATGTGTGAACAGAAAGCAGACAAGAACAGAGGTCAGGACTGTACTCAGGTCACTGGATCAAAGCTACCTGCTATTCCCCTCATTAAAATCCAAAAATAGATTCTATGAAACACTTAGCGAAATTAACCCCCCCCCCCCCCAGTGATGTTCAAACTAATTATTTTCAAGGCTTAAAACCCTTAAGAAAATTGTGAAGGTCTGCTATGCTACTGGCAGCTACTGTGAAATGGGATGCTGATTGAGGCAGTGGAGTTCTCGCCCAACAGGAGCACAGGACATTTCAGTTTTACAGTGCAGCTTTGAAGCACCTATGTTAAAGCATCTCAGTGCTATGTTGGGCCATTTCAGAGCTGCATTTGTAATTTCACTGGAACACACAGAATTAATGTTCAGCCAGGATTGTTGAAAAATCTCCAGTGTGCTGACTCAGAAAGGTATGTTTACAGTTCCATTGTATTCCTTGGCAAAAGATTCTTCACCGACTTACATGGTTGTCGCATTTCGGAACTGCTCATCTTTGAATGATACATTACATAGTATTCGAACTTTAAAATAATTGAATACTTGGGATATGCCACTTTCCAAGTGCCAATGATTTACCATCAACCCCAATAACTTCCAAATTTATTGAAATATGTTCATACCAAGTGTGCAATGTGACCCATATCAATTTACCCTTTCCCCCAAGGTGTTTAAAGTATTTGTCTTTGTGGACTGAGAAGGCATTTTAGAGATTGTTATCACAAGAATCCAAGAGCAAAATTAATACTTAAAAAGATATGTTCCTGGCCAAATCAAGCAAAAAGAGGAAATGTGGAACAGATTCATCATCATTGATGGACTAAACCTTCAGCCGTGACTCTGTCCTGAATTGAGCGGAAGAAAAGATGAGAGATAATTGAGAAAATTTGATATCTTGAGAACTAGTTAAAATCATCTCAATAAGTTATGAAGGAATAAAGGCTGTGAAAATAGTTAAGTAGGGCAGTGAAACTAAAGCACAGAAGCTGAAGAGAAGTAATAAGCAAATTGCAGTGGATGCAAGACATGGCAATGTTTCTAACTTTAAGGTAGGTCACATGCATAATGTTACATTTTCTTTTATAGATGCAATATTGCAAATTCTCAAAAGTTGTTGGGAGTTTTAATAGCATCTCTGAGTTTTCAGTGCTGCAAGTCTAATTGATTTATTTTAGGAAGCTGTCATCGCACAGGCCTTATTTTCCTACTCCTAAATGCCATTCCTTCCTAGAAATGCACAACAACTGAATCATTGAACACATGACCAAGAGTTTCACCACAAACTGCAATATTTAACTTTTAAGAATGAATGGAGTTGTAGGTACATTCAGGCTTTGGTTTATCCAATGTTAGCAAGTTGCATTTTAATATTTGTATCATCCAGTCTTGTCACTCTCCAAAACTCCACTGTCTTCTGTTTGAAAACAATTTGTGTTTCATGTGTTCATCTGTATAGACAGAAACAAACATATTGAGATTCAAAGAACATGTATTATCAAAGTATGTATGCAGTACACAACCCTCAGATTTGTCTTCCCACGCACAGCCATGAAACGAAGAAAACCATAGATCCTGTTTAAAGAAAATCATCACCCAACGTGCAAAAAAAAAATCATGTTAACGGCAAGAAAAATGAGCAAGAAACACAGAATACAAAACTCCAAATCTAAAGGACATTGGAAGCTTCTGGGTATATTCAGTTTGGTTCAATGCAGAGCCAGGTCTCTCGTTGTCTGCAGGCGGCAGCTCCGGTCTGTCCCGATTAAAATCGCACTAAACAGCGACAAAAAAAAACAGCAACCAGAAAGCAGATACTCTTCATAACATGATCTACAGAGTCGATATTAGATCCAAACTGCAAATATCCTGTTAATTTAGAGGTAAAGTAACCCTGCAATTGCTTATTGAAGTAAGCAAAACCAAAAAAGCACGATAAACACTATTGAGTTCGTCACAGGATGTAACTCAACGGAAAACAGTGAAAACACTGAACAAACTGTAAATAGCATCTTTCTTAACACTATGCTGAGTTGAAGCACAGCAACAGAAAATTTAGAAAGTTGCAGTAATATACATGTTGAAGTGCATAATTATAAAGTTCCCAACATAATATGTTGGGAAATTCTAGCCATTTAAGACCACAGTTAAGAGTTCATTGATTGATTCAGGCTGTCCAGAAACCAATAAGATAGTAGATTTGTGCTCTAAGTCAGTGATAACATTTAAGTCTCATACCCACTAATCATAAATCTTGTATTATAAAATAATTGCAAAGGACAAGTTAATTTAAATCTGTCTCACCAGATGGCTCGGCTGCTTCAGTTATGGAGCAGATGTTAATGCCACATTTTAAGCTGTGGAGAAGAGTTATGATACCTCCACACTGTGACAAAAACATACCAAAGAACATTGTTTTAACTGTTAATTGCCTCCAATTTTATTTTATGCATTCCATTCTGCTGACCTTTTGATCTTCTAAATTCAATTTTGGCAACTCATTAGCAATCTGTACACCTTCCACTGACAGCTCTTACTCAAAAATTATATTGAGCAAACATTTAGCCCATTCCTCTGAGTCAAAGAAGTTTTGCTTGCATTCCACTTCTGTAATTCCATAACTGAAGGATTGGTAGAATGAGATTTAGTGAATCATTACAATAGTGAACAGGAAAAATATTTGAATGAGAAAATGTTAAATGCAAAGGAGTCATTTGCCATTTTGGCCATCAGTCAAGATGTTGACTGTGCACTCCTCTCCATTGATACTGCCTGAAATGCTGACTTCCTTCAGCATTTTGTGTTTATTGCTCTAGATTTCCAGCATCCACAGAATCTCGTGTGTTTGTGGCAAAATAATGTTGGGGTTAAAAAAATTGGTGAGAATAATTGCCTAGGCCTTAGAAAGACTGGGACAGGATTGACAGACTGAATTCTATATTTAGTAATTCTGTGATTCATAATTATATTCTTGTTCATCCTTCTCTCCAGGAATACAAATATTTTTCTGTTTGATACTGTAGATCTTTACATATTTCAAATACTTAGCAGTAGAGATGACACTGAAGCTTAAAAATTCTTTTTTATAACTTTGGCGAGAACATTGCAATTTAAATTCAGTTCAGTTTGAAGGTTCAGAGACATTTCAGGTCTCAGCATCCAGTGGGAAATTGAACTCCTGACTGTTGGACAGGATTTAGTTAGAACAAGACATTTCTTTTTCTGGCCCGTTGTTTTCCCAGCTGACATCAACAACACAAAATCTAATGTTTACAGTCAGCAAGATTTGCAACCTCACTGGTATGAAAAATGGCAATTTGTACTTATTCACTGGGCATCCATCTTTTACAAATTGCATTTTCCCAAAACCATGCTATTTTAAGTAACTTCTTTGACATGCACTGAGATCTGTGCTCTCTTGTTCCTTGAGAGTTTTCCCAGTGGTGATCAGGGTCATATTATTCTCAGCTTCCCGGCCTCAGAATCATTCCAGGCTGTTGCTACATCTCTCTGACACAGTTTGCTGCATTCTGCCACAGGCACGATTAGGAAGTTCGTTCAACCTCCATACTCAAGGAGAAAGGATTTCAACTAATTTTCCTTTAACTCTTTTTTTCCCTCTGACTGCTATTGCAGTATTCTTCAAAGTGCAGGTACATTTGCTTGTTTTCATGTGAGGCATTTAGATGTTCTTATAGACCTAGGGGCCCCTGTCAATATCTTTCTTCTTTATCCTGGCAAGGATTTGCTGACGCCTTGGATCATCTTCCCTTCCTTTTCCCAACCACCCTTGAATTAGCTTCAAGAGTGTCCTGTTTGTTTTGCACACACATCCATTTACGGGCTGGCTGCCAAGATCGCAGCTGTAAGTCTGAGTGCTGGCAGCTTTGAGAACTTCCAATTGAAGAATACTCCAAAATCTTCACACCATGGGGGATCACAACAGTCTTCCAGGAATCTCATAACTGAAGTCTGTGATCCTTCTGGGACTTCTAAGAAAGCATTAGTGTGATAGACAATTCTGTCAGCATTAAACAGTAATTTCAAGGCCAAAAACCCCCTACAAGATCCCGCTTTTAGAATTAATTAGTAATACCATATCACAGTGGTGAGTGAAACAGTAGGTCATTTTCGTGGTACTCTGTCTATCTCCAACATTGTAAGTAAGGCTACAGCTGGAAGAATGGAGTGTTCTTGGAAGACTGCAGGAACAGAGAATGTTAAGAACACGGATTGGGATAGCATTTAAGATTTAAAACTTGAGAGTGAGTATTTAGAATGTGAAGCATGTAATGGTGAAATGGAGGTGAAATGGTTTAATGAGCAGTGATACAATAATCCATTTTGTGGTTTCACCAAAAATGAATGCAATTCTCTGAAGTGAATATATCACAATATCTCCGCATAAGCGAGTTTCAAATAATCACAATATTGAGTAGTTTGTTTCAAGCTTGTAACTGTAGTGGGACTTGGCAAGGTATTCACCACATATATAAGTTATCTCTCTGGATTTCTTTATGTGAGGTCCTGATTTCTAAAATGAGGAAGGAACTTTTGTTCATACAACACACACAAAATGCTGGTGGAACACAGCAGGCCAGGCAGCATCTATAAGGAGAAGCACTGTTGACGTTTCGGGCCGAGACCCTTTGTAAGGACTAATTGAAGGGAAAGATACTAAGAGATTTGAAAGTAGTGGGGGGAGAGGGAAATATGAAATGATAGGAGAAGACTGGAGGGGGTGGGATGAAGCTAAGAGCTGGAAAGGTGATTGGTGAAAGTGATACAGAGCTGGAGAAGGGAAAGGATCATGGGACGGGAGGCCTCGGGAGAAAGAAAGGGGGAGGGGGGGAACACCAGAGGGAGATGGATAACAGGCAGAGTGATGGGCAGAGAGAGAGAAAAAAATTAACAACTAAATATGTCAGGGATGAGGTAAGAAGGGGAAGAGGGGCATTAACAGAAGTTAGAGAAGTCAATGTTCATCCCTTCAGGTTGGAGGCTACCCAGCCGGTATATAAGGTGTTGTTCCTCCAACCTGAGTGTGGCTTCATCTTGATAGTAGAGGAGGCCATGGATAGACATATCAGAATGGGAATGGGGCGCGGAATTAAAATGTGTGGCCACTGAGAGATCCTGCTTTAACTTTTGTTCATTAAACTTTTCTTAATTTTGTAACTTTTATCTTTTCAGCGAGATTTACTAAACACTATTCAGCCATTGTCAATAATATAGAGATATCTCATTGATATCCTGGCCAAGAAGGTACCATTTGCAAGCAAAACTTTGATAACAAGAGGATTTAAATGTCTCTTGTCAAGGCTTTAAATTTTCTTGTATCTATCTCTGTAGTGTGGTTTAGAGAAGCTAATTTTCAAATAGGCATTAAACCGGAACAGGTGATGCAAAAGGAAGTATAAAGATTAGCTTTATTTGTCACTTGTTCATTAAAATATCAAAACAGACAGTGCAACTGTCGCCATGGTTACAGCATCAACGTAGTGTACCCATAACTCTCTAACCTTAAATGCAGGTCTTTGGAATATGGGAGGAAACCAGATTACTTGGTAGAAACCTACACATTCATGAGGAGAACGCACACGTTTTACACACAGTGGCAGGAATTGAACCCCCTTGGTGATCTCTGGCTTTATAAAGCGATTGTACTAACTGCTACGCTACCATACAAGAAAGCCTGAAGCTGGAAATAGAGGCAGGGACTGGCGCTGCTGCAGGTGACTGAAGGGGCAGAATGCAATGAATGAGAAAATACTCTCTTTGAGGAGGAGTTCCTAAATATGATTCATAAATCATTCACTGATGATACTCACAGCGAATATAAGAGAATCTTCATTATCCAAGGAGTGACTCAGCTGTGGAACAATTCAGAATAGTTGTGGCAAATATTGTGGATGTAAGACTTGAGTGAGTCTAAGACCAGAAGACGTAACTTCAGAATAGAGGGACGTCCATTTAGAACGGAGATGAGGATGAATTTCCTTAGCCAGAGAGGGTGAATCTGTGGAATTCATTGCCATAGTTGGCTGTGAAGGCCAAGTCATTGGGTATATTTAAGGCAGAGGTTGATACAGTCTTGATTAGTCAGGGCATGAAGGGATACATGAAGAAGGCAGGACTTTGAGACTGAGAGGGAAAATTGATCAGCCATGATGAAATGGCGGAGCAGAGTCGATGGGCCAAATTGCCTAATTCTGCTTCGCTATTTTATGGTCTTGTGTATCCAATGTGAATATAATTTGATTAATTCCACAGGAGTACAGAAGCAATAGCTGGCACTGATGGGGATAGAATTTCAAATGCACTTCTATTCAATCCGGCTTAATAATTAGTATCTGCACTGCAAATTCAATACAAAATATTCTTTTAAAATTATGAAATTCAGTCAGCTTCAATTATTAGGTAAACAATACACCATTCACTGTGATCTTTCTCTCAGCATCTCATTGAAACTGTCACTTGAGTTCTTTACAGGAATTAGTGCTCTGCTATTTTTACACAGGATAGTACAAGGGTTTTTAAGGTGAGAATCTTGATAAAACAAACAGTAGCAACACACTCTAACAACTGTCAGTAATGTACTTAAATTGTTACGTTTATTTCTGGGACACCAGCATAAGGAAAAATTGAAGCAATCCTCAAATCTCTTTTTTACTTTTATCTTGAACTGTACTGAAAATGACTTGGAGAAGGCATTCTTCCCCATTGGGTTCCTGTCGGCTCCCAAATCTCATCAATGCTTTTACCCCATTTCATTTCTCTATACCCCGTTCAACTTGCTTTCTCATGCACTGATGAATTCCCCATTGATTCTTTTTGTCATTAACCTGCAATAATGGGCAATCTAACAGTAGCCAATTAACTAAGCAACACACCTTCGGGATGTCAGGAGACACTGGATCACCTGCAGGAATCCTACACAGCTATGGGAGAATATTTGGTAGGATTTTGTGAATAAAACATGTGAGAGTCATTTTAGAATTCACCAAATCCAGCATTTGTATGTCTGTCTGGTGCTGATACATGCCCACACGTCTTAGGTCCTATGTTACTTAGTTGGAGTAACAGCAGGTATATCCAGGGGTGTGCTGACACACACATGGTCATGTCATGATGCAGGGGGTATGGTAGTGAAACTATCCTGGTCTTGGTGGGTCGGCTTAAGGCGATCTATGGAAATACATTCAGGTTTACCCTTCCTGCCAACAATAGAAGTCTTTTTGCTCCTTTCCAAAATGCAGAACAGGCCATCAAGGTAGAACGTAGGTCAACTGGAAATCAGGAGTGCTGTACGTAACGTCCCAGAATTGTGTTAAGGAATTGTTTTTATTGTAGAGGGTGGAATGCTGTTGAGATGCCAATCAAGCAGTCACGGTGTCAGGAGTAAAATCAGCTGGCACCCATAGCGGCTGTCTGTACACTGACTCAGCCATGGATGACTACAAATCCTCCTTTGGAGCTGTTCTGGGCCCCAGCAGGACCTAGGAAGGACAATCATGCCAGTACTCAGCCATCAGGGACACCTTCAGAGCGGTCTTTAAGGAGCGGTGAAACCGCTCACAGAAGCCGTTGGACTGCAAGTGATACATCATGGTGTGATGCAGTCTTACACTGAGGTTCTGGGCCATTGTAGTGCAGAGGTCTGGTGTGAATTGAGGATTGCAGTTGGAAGAGATATTGGATGGGTGGCTGCTGAGCGGAGCAACCCAGGTGTTGATGAATGCCCGAGCCTCGTCCGCAGCCTTTGCTGATGCTATAAGGACGACTCTGGTGGTGCGGTCCACCAGGGTAAGGAGATGCATGAATCCGTGGTGTTAGAGGTGTGGGAAGAGGACTAATCAGGTCCACATTGACATGGTGAAACCACTGCTCAGGGACCTCGAAAGATGCCGATGGTACCTGAACGCGACAGTTAATTTTTGCCTGCTGACGCAGAGCATAGCTGCATTCCAGTCTTGTACGTCCTTCCTAAGGCCGTGCCATACAAACTTTAAAGCAACCAGTATCCGTGAAGCCTTTCCATGATAAACAAAATGAAAAGCACCTGCTTTGTGCTGACGTAATTCCATCAGACATCATCTCTCAAAGTGAACACAACTCAATGATGATGTTTGTGACTTATGAACACAGCCATTTTGCCTTCAGAATTGTAATTGACTACCTCAGGAATTTATTATTTATTTATATAATTCTTCCCCTTGGTTGGGGTGGCATGGTATTGTAGTGGCTAGCACAATGCATTACAGTACTAGTTACCAATATTCCTTCTAAGGTGGGTATGCACACTCAACTTTTGTCACGAGCACACAAATGCATTTAAACTGCGCACAAAAGGCTGTCACCCTCTATCTCGCTGGCATGTTAAGTATATTTCACGATTGTACACAATCACATATCCTTTTCTGCTTTCTGATGCAGACAGCGTTGGCAACGTGGAATTTGCAATGGTTTTTCTGCTGATTTTAAAAAGGGCTTATTTATGCTGTTCTTATTGAAGAAATTATTCTGTGCGCACATGTTATTGTCACTGGGCAGTAAATTGCACAGCACAAGATTTTTCACACACTGGTCATTACAAATTAGGAGGAACATTGCCAGTGACCCAGATTCAATTCCCACTACTATCTGTAAGGAGTTTGTGCGTTCTACCATGAGCATGTGTGTTTCCTCTGGGTGCTCCAGTTACCTCCCACAGTCCAAAGATGTATCATTTGGGAGACTAGTTGGTCATTGTAAATTGTCCTGTGACTAGGCTAGGCTTAAATGGGGGTTGTTGGGCAGTGTGGCTCGAAGGGTCAGAAGGGCTGATTCCGCATTGTATATAAATAATAAAGAAAAATTAAAATTTAAGAAGTATTATTATGAACAATATATGTTAACTGTCACAATTACATCACCATAAGACCATAAGTTATAGGAGCAGAATTGGGCCAATTGGCTCATTGAGTCTGCTCCACCATTCCATCCTGGCTGATCCCATTTTCCTCTTGGCCCCAGTCTCTTGCCTTCTCCCTGAACAAACAAGAAACTATCAACTTCTGCCTTAAATATACATAAAGACTTGATCTCCACACCTGCCTGTGGCAATAAATTCCACAGATCCACCACTCTCTAGCTAAAGAAATTCCTCTTCACCTCTGTTCTAAAAGGATGCCCCTCTATTCTGAGCCCATGTCCTCTGGTGTGAGACTCTCCCATCATAGGAAATATACACTCCACATCCTCTCATTCAGGCCTTTCAATGAGGTTACCCCCTTCACCCCTCATTCTTTTGAATTCTAGTGAATACAGGTCCAGAGCCATCAAACACTCTTCATGTGACAAGCTGTTCAATCCTGGAATCATTTTCATGAACCTCCTTTGAACCCTCTCTAGTTTCAGCACATCCTTTCTGTGATAAGGGGCCAAAAACTGCTCACAATTGTCCAAGTGAGGCCTCACCAATGCTTTATAAAGTCTCAACATTACATCCTTGCATTAAATACTCATCCTCTTGATATGAATGCTAGTATTGCATTGGCCTTCCTTACCAAAGACTCAACCTGCAAATTAACCTTTAGGGAATCCTGTACAAGGCGTCCCAAGTCCCATTGTACCTCAGTTTTTTTGTATTTTCTTTCATTTTTCTAAAATGCAAACTCCACACAGACAGCTCATGAGGTCAGGATCAAACCTGGAAGCTGAGAAGCTTTGAGGCAAATAGCTTCCAGTGTTTGCCTGTTATGGAAATGTAACAACTGGACAAGAATGCTTCATTTCCGTTTCAACAGCAAGACCCAATTAAAAGCAGAAGGCAAGATTGCACGAGTTGATAACATGATCTGAAAGAAGACACGTCCGTAAAATATCACTCAGATGGGATTAGAACTTATTAACACTAAAGCGAATGCTGAGACAGAACAAGCTGAAAGTGCTTTTAATTCACTTGAGCTTTGAAATAAACACCTGCCAAAGAGAGATTAGAACAGGATATACAGTACTGTATAATGTGTGTGAAGTACAGAACAGGAAATCATTTGTTAAATGGTAACGATGGATTACAGTGAATTATAAAACATCCACATTGAAATCTAACAATGAGGAAGGAAACCATTTCAAAATATGTGTTGCAATAAGAACAGATACTCTGGAATTCATTAAGGTAGTCCGAGCCAAATGCTGGCCTCAGTGCACTGAAGATGACAAGCTACAGGTCCAATCTTTTGTTTACAGAGCAGTTGTCCTTCCTACATGACTGTATGGAGCTGAATCTAGGCACTTGAAAGTCCTGGAACAATACCACCAAAGACCATTACAAAATATTGTGAGGATCATCCTGGAAGGACAGATGCACTATTACTTTTGTTCCTTTAAACTTGAAATTCCTCGATCCTTGGTGTCATCATTTCACAGGTACCTCTCCTGGGCCAAGCAAGCTAGTGCAATTACGAAGAAGGCATGGCAGTGCCACTACTTCCTTGGGAGTTTGTGAAGATTCAGCATGACATAGACAGCTTAGGTTAACTTCTATAGATGTGCGGTGGAGAGCATATTGAGGGGCTGTACCACAGCTTGGTGTGGAGATACCAATGCCCTTAAAATGGAAAATCCTACAGATTTCCCTCCCCACCACTGGGCACATCTACATGGAGTGTTGTCACAGGAAAGCAGCATCCTGCATCATGGATCCCCCCCCACCCCCAAAAACCCAGGTCATACTTTCTTCTCACTGCTGCCATAAGGAAGAAAGTACAGGAGCTTTAGGACTCACACACCCTGGGTTCAGGAACAGTTATTACCCCTCAATCATCAGACTCCTGAACCAGGGATAACTTCACTCAATTTCACTTGAAACTGAAATGTTCCCACAACCTATGGACTCACTTTCAAGGACTCTTTGTCTCATGTTCTTGTTACTTATTGCTTATTTATTTATTATTGTACTTTTTCTCTCAGCTGAATCTGGTAGAAGCTGAGGTACAAACATAGCAAGTGCACTCATTTCTTAACTGCTAGGAACTTTCAGACTAATCTAGTGATGTTTAGTATTGTTGCTCTCTGAAGATTTACATAAATATTACCATGTAGGCCTAATTGTTTAACGTCATTGTGCAGTGATTTTGTGATGATATTAGTTGTAGATATTACTATCTTATAGCGATGTGCTACACACAGAGCTAGAAATAATGACACACAGTCTGGAAGTTGCACTCAAGACTAGTTTATTCAAACTTCGCGGCACTGGCTTTTACGCAGTCCCGTTCCCGCCCTCTCCGGGCGGAAATGACATCAGAGGTGCCGTATTGTGCTGCAATTTGTGGCCCTCAGGCTGAGTCCCGGCTCCCTGTTGTGGGTGTTGTATCCCGTCGGGGGTAAGATGCTGATTTCTGCTCTGATGTTGATCAAGAAGCGGCGTCCTGACTGTTTGTCCCAGATGTACAAGAGGCTGCCCTGCTGGCCAGTTGCCGTAGCTATTAGCGACGGCTGGCCCTGGCATTTCCCGGGAACTTGCAGGGTGAGTGACAATGGCGGGCTTCTGTGCCCCACTGCTGGTGGTAGAAACACCACTGTTCATTGCCCTCCTTATTCCAGCCTCTGGGTTGTGTGTGCTCTGTTGCCGGGCCTGGTCTGGCTTGCTGTTGGGCTCATGGCTTGGTAATCTGTCCGACGGACGCCCCGCTCTCCCTCTTGGCTTTCCACAGCACATCTGCCCGAGCCGCCACCTTCCGGAAGTCACTGAAATCTGCGTTGGCCAGCAGCAGATGTATGTCCTCGGGCAGTTGCTCTAGGAACGCCTGCTCAAACACGAGGCAGGGCCTGTGTCCTTCAGCCAGGGCCAGCATCTCGTTCATTAATGCTGACGGCGGTCTGTCTCCCAAACCGTCCAGGTGCAGCAAGCGGGCACCTCGTTCACGCCGTGAGAGGCCAAAGGTCCCTATGAGCAGTGCTTTGAATGCTGCATATTTGTCTTCTTCCGGGGGTGACTGTATGAAATCCTCAACGTGGGCGGCTGTCTCCTGGTCAAGGGCGCTCACCACGTGATAGTAACGCGTGGAATCAGAGGATATCTGCTGAATCTGGAACTGGGCTTCTGCTTGGTCAAACCACATGCATGGTCGCAGCATCCAGAAAGTTGGCAGTTTTAGCAAAACTGCATGAACAGGTGAAGAGTCGATCATCTTTGGTCCAAATCCCGTCTGGACCATCGGGGTCACCGATGTAGCGATGTGCTACACACAGAGCTAGAAGTAATGACACTCAGTCTGTAAGTTGCACTCGAGACTAGTTTATTCAAACTTCGCGGCACTGACCTTTACGCAGTCCCGTTCCTGCCCTCCCTGGGCGGAAATGATGTCAGAGGTGCATTACAAAAGTCTCTTCCCACGCGTGGGCTTTCTCCCCATGCTGGTGAAGAAGAAGGCCCAGCGCCATTTTGGGCCTGGCCTCTCTGCGGACGCGCGTGTCATTTTGTGAGCCAGTTTGCCTGTGCAGGAAGTGGGTTGCCACAATCTGACAATATATACCCTGTTCATGTTCCATAGTCTTTCAATTTTATTTCATCAGATTTCTGGTGTTTTTCACATTGATTTCTATTAGTTATGTGTGCTTCGAATGACTGTATCTATTAAGTAAGTTGTTCTTGCTTGTTTATCTTGTAATATTACACCTGACTGGTTATTATGGATTCTCCTATCTGTAAAATAGATCTGTCACAGTAAAATTTGTTGGACTCTGACTCTTAAAACTGGACCTGGCTTCTATTTATAGTAAGGTATGGTTTCTTCTATGTGTTTATGTTTTAAGGCAAGATTTTGTTTCCCACTTGATTTTGCCTGATAACATCAGAATCTGCCTGAAGAAATTCAACACTACATTTAAAAAGTGGGAAGACATTGCGCACAATAGACACACCAGAGGGAAATCTGCTCAGGAGGGAGCTGTGCTGCATGGGGACGGCCTCCGTTGTGTTGGAGAGGACATGCAGCAGTTGTGAACGGGGAGACTGAACAACCAAAAGATCCAACCACCAACATCGGCCACCATTTACTCTTGCCTACACTGCACCAGAAGGTGGGTCCTAGATCTGCTTCTACAACCACCTGAAGGCCCACCAATAGGCAAGCCCTGGGAAGAAGATCTTACTCGACCTGAATGATCACACTAGTATTACGGAACTCAATTATCTAATGCAATTTGATTTACACAACACACAAGAAAACAAAAATGGTGGGTGTCACTGTCATCAAAAAAAAATTGCTTTGAGCTTTTGTAATATATTGTTACATAAATTTGCCACCCCTTTTCCAAAGCCCGTGAATGTGTCCTTATCTTCAAAATCCAAAACTCTCTGTATTTAAACTCATTTAGTCCACATTCACCCCAAAATGAAATGGTGCATTTCAATGTACCAGAGGATTTGCTCGGAGATAAGGACCATAACAGAGTGTCCCTCGTCGTCTTTAACATGATTGAAATTTAATGATAATCAAATAGGACTCTTTTTTGCCCAAGCAGATGTGAAGGAAGTGTGCCTATTATCGAGCTGTTAAGAGCGGTGTCCTCTGAGCACTGCAGATGGTCAGTGTGGACTTAATGGGTGAAGGGCCATGTATGAGTATGACTCAGCTGGTGTTGGATTTGGGTGTGGAATTGTTATTTTTCTTGCATTTTCCTTGTAGTTTAACTTTCCTAATTGCTTGTATGATCACACCTATACACATAAATGTACAGTGAAGTTTCCATCAATCACAGTCCAGTTGCTTCTATATTTTCCTAGGTGTCACGCAACTTGAATCTGGTTCGAGCATCCCCCATGGAGAACATTGTTTCCATGTCCACTCTATCTGAACTGTTCAATATTTGATAGGTTTCGATGAGATCCCACCCCCGCATCCTTCTAAACTCTGTGGAGTACAGGTCCAAAGCTATCACTGACCCTTTCATTCCCGGATCATTTTCTATGAAGCTAACCACAGCAGAAGGGGAAAAGGAGCAGGAGCATCATATGGAAAGAGTAGAATGCAGAGTTCCTAAATGATTACTCTGTGCCAGTATGTACAAAGGAGAAGGATGTGATAGCTAATGAGAGCAGTGTGCAGGTTACTGATAGAAACTTAGAAAACCTACAGCACAATACAGGCCCTTCAGCCCACAAAGTTGTGCCGAACATGTCCTTACCTTAGAAATTACCAAAGGGTACCCATAGCCCTCTATTTTTCCAAGCTCCTATGGCAGATAATTCCAAGAAAAAGAAAGAAATAGTGTTAGCTCCCTTAAAAGGCATTAAGGTGGATAATTACACTGGGCCTGATGTAATATAGCCCAGGTTATTGACAGAGACAGGAACTGAGGTTGCTGAGGCCTTGACCTAGATCTTTGTACCTTCTCGAGACACAGGCAAGATCTTAGAGGAAAAATATTGTGACTAATATTGTTCATTTACTCAACAAGTGAAATAGGGATAATCCTGGAAACGATAGACCAGTGAGTCTCACATCAGTGGTAGGGAAGTTATTGGACAGAAATAATGAGGATTGGAAAACTATGCCCTAATTAGGGGCAGTCAACATGGCTTGTGCAGGGCAAGTCATGATTTATCAACTTCATTGACTTTTTGAGGAGGTGACATGTGTTATTGAGCTAAGATAGAGCTATGGATGTTGTCTATATAGATTTTAGTGAAGTGTTTGACAAGATCCCTCATGGGAGACTAATTGAAGATTAAGATGCATGGAATCCATGGTCAATTGGCTATTTGGATTCAGAATTGATTTGCCCATAAAATACAGGGTGCAGAGCTCATTGGGACTTATTCTGCTGGTGGTCATGACTATTGGTATTCTGCAGGGATATGTATTGGGACTTCTGCTGTTGATGTTACCTATAAATGACTTGGATAAAAATGTGACAAAAGGTAAGTATTGGGGACAGAATTCACACGGCTGAGGTGATTGCTACAGATCCTACCATTCCCAAACGGCAAGGGGAAGGGGTGTGGAGAAAGAGTCAGAGGAGTAGAGCACATAACCAGGCCCTTCAGTTCATCTAATTTGTCCCGAACTATTTAAACTGCCTGCTCCCATCAAGCTGCAAACTTCTACTATCCCTGTGCCTATCCAAACTTCTCTTAAACATTGAAATCGGGCTCACATGCATCACTTGTGCTGGCAGCTCATTCCACACCCTCACGACCCTGAGTGCAAAAGTTTCACACCATATTCCCCTTAAGGTGTTCACCTTTCACACTTAACCCATGACCTCTGGTTGTAGTCCCACCCAACCTCAGTGGAAAAAACATGCTTGCATTTACTCTATAATCTCCTCTCAACCTTCTACAATCTAAGCCATAAATTCTTAACCTATTCAATCTTTCCTTAATATTCAGGTCCTCCAGACCTGGCAACATCCTTGTAAATTTCATCTGTACTCTTTCAATCTTATTTACAGATTTGCTGTAGGTAGGTGACCAAAACTGCTCACAATACTCCAAATTAGGGCTCACCAACATCTTATACATCTTCAACATAGCATCCCATCTCCTGATTTAGGAAGGTCGTGCCAAAAGCTTTCTTTATGACCCTATCTATCTGTAACACCACTTCCAACGAATTATCAATCTGTATTCCCAGATCCCTTTGTTCTACCACAAGCCTCAGTGCTCTGCCGTTCACTGTGTGAGACCTACCCTGGTTGGTCCTACCAAAGACTTTGCTGCATTGAATTCCATCTGCCAGTTTTCAGCCCATCTTTCCAGCTAATGCAGATCCCTCAGCAAGCCACGACAGCCTTCCTCACTGTCCACTACGCACTGAATTCTAGTGTCATCTGCAAATTTGCTGAAACAGTTAATCACTTTTTCATGCAGATCATTGATATAGATGACAAACAACAAATCAGACCCAGCACCGATCCCCGTGGCTCTCCACTAGTCACAGATACTTGACTTCTGAACACTTTGGCAAATTCAGCACGAGTGAACGGTCTTCTATCGCCTCTGGAGGACACTGTGTAGCTAAGGTTATTGTCAACTTTTAAGAAAAAGCATGAGAAACAGAAGTATCTGATATGGTGTAAAATGGCTGCACAGGTTGATAAAGTGAAAAATAAGGCTACATGACTTGATTGCTTTTATGGGTGGCGGAGTGGACATACATTTCCACCAAAGAGGTGAAAGATGCTCTTTCCGAACATACCTGACACGCTCTCTTTCAAAAGCTTAATTTAATTCTATTCTACTACTCCTGTGTGCAGCAAATTCCAGCTGTACACTCAATCTATTCCTCTTATAATCTTATACACCTTATCCCTATCATTATAATTGATCTGGTACTCTGGGGTGGTATGCCTCTACCAAAAGGAGATGTAAGCCTTTCCTTCCCTTGACCAGCCTGCAGGTAGCCCTTGGGCAAGGTTCAGCACCTGCTTAGCCCTCCTGAGCAGGGTCAAGAGAAACCATGGGAGAAGATGGTGGATGGTCGTATGAACAGCTGGTGCACATCACAGCTCCTGGTTATGTGACCACTGATGCCAGGCAGACAATCATTGAAGATCATTGATAATGGCTGGGGTTGTCCATCTTGTAAAGACACTACCCAGAAGAAGGCATGGCAAACCACTTCTGTAGAAATATTTGCCAGGAACAATTATGGTCATGAGACCATGATTGTCTACATGATATGACATGTGATGATGATTAGTTGGAACACTGAGCTCAAGAGTCAGTAAGTTATCCTAAAACAGTTTTAATGATTTGGTAATAGTACTTTCTGTGAAGCACCGTTGTTAGCTGTTTCAATGTGTTGAAACAAAATAGGTTTACTACTTTGTAAATATGTACAGAAGAATCACACAAGTGTGTGAATCGACCTGCTAGAGAAATCAGATTGGTACCAGAAAATTACTCTGCTACTCATTTTCAAAAGGATGTTTAGAATTAATAGGGCAAGAGAGTGAATGAACTACTGAGAGAGACCAACAAATTGAGGGTTAATTATAAATGTCTCACAGGTAAAATGATTCTTTAACACACTACTAGACATTACCAAAGAGTTTCTGCTCAAGTACACAGGGTTGTAGCAGATGGTGCATCTACAAGAGCTGGTTATCATTAACCCAGTTTAATGCAGGTGACTTATCAAAGATAATTTTGGAACGAACGAAGCCTGAACAAGCCCAAGGTAGCTGTGACATTGACATAGCTGTTCAATTGCAGAATGGAAAGTGTGCTTCAAATGCCATCACATTCATCCCCTCTGACTTAGAATGTCCCACAAACTGACCCATGTATTTAGCACTTCCTGAGCATGAAGCATTGATTTTACATTTTGGAAATTACTAATGCGGATTTATCTGTGCTGGCTTCAAATTAATTGCAGACTTTGAGCAGTTTTAATAGAGATTTAAATATTAGCTTTATTTCTCGAAACGTCAGAACATATAGTGAAATGCATCTTTCGTGTAAAATCAAATCGATGAATACTGTGCTGGGCAGGAATAAGTGCCACCACTCTTCTGGTGCCACTCTGCATGCCCACAACTAACAGTGCACCTTTAGAACGTGGGAAGAAACTGCAGCGCCCGGAGGGACCCCACATGTTCATGGGAAGAATGTGCAAACTCTCCACAGACAGCAGCAGAAATGAACCCGTGCCGCAGACATTGTAATAGCATTATGTTAACCATTTCGCCACCATGCTGCTGAGAAGTTGCAGAGTCACAGCAAATAAATTTTTTTCTCCTCCTTCCTGCTTCCAATCTAATTCTGCAGGTCATGAGGTGCCCGATGAGGCCACTGTGGGTCAGGGGCTGCTTGAAGAGGTGGGTGAATGGGCAGCTTCAGAGAGGTTATGTGTCCTTCACATTCTCCTGATAACAATATAAGGCTGTCAGTGCTTTTTCTGTCTGCTCTTCCATCAATATGAGTGTTCTTGAGTGGGGTTTCCCACAGGTCAATGAGAAGGTTTCTCTTCTTTCTAATTTCAGCATTCCCAAAAGACGTCAGCAATATCTAGTACTATGTTAGAGAATCTTTTTTAACCAGTGAAACATTGATAATTAACCACTGATTTGTTGTTCTCTCTCTCTCAGTAATTTAATCACTTCCATATATTCTAAGTATCTTTCTAAATTTGTGACTCCCTAGATCACCCTTCCATCTCCATCAACATAATCTCCCCCTTGGAGGTATTTTCTCTCACAACCTACTGGAATTGCAATACCTGCCCTGGATCCCTTCCTTTGGCATCCACCAGGGACTAGAACACTCATTTCCAGAGAAGAAATTGTTCACTTGTACCTCTTCCCAGGTGTCAATATCTCTGAGGATCTAACCTGGACCAACATATCAAGTCAAGTCAATTTAAATCACATTTTATTGTCATTTCGACCTCAACTGCTGGTACAGTCCACAGTAAAAATGAGACAACGTTTTTCAGGACCATGGTGTTACATGACACAGTACAAAAACTACACTGAACTATGTAAAACTACACTAGATTACAGACCTACCCAGGACTGCATGAAGTGCACAAAACACTGCAGGCATTACAATAAATAATAAACAAGACAATAGACATAGTAGAGCACCGTAAATTGGTGTCAGTTCAGACTCTGGGTATTGAGGAGTCAACTATTACATAGTCTGGTCAAGTGAGAGCCCAAATACTTTGGTGCCTTTTCCCAGATGGCAGGAGGGAGAAGAGTTTGTATGAGGGGTGTGTGTGGTCTTTCATAAGTGTCTGTAATGGCGGGAAGAGAGACCCCGATGATCTTCTCAGCTGACCTCACTCTCCGCTGGAGCTACAAAGAAGACACAACAGTGGCTATATTTCATAAGGAGTTTGAGGAGATTTGGTATGTCACCAAAGACACTTGCCAATTTCAACACTTGTGCTATGGAGAACATTCTAACTAGCTGTATCACTGTCCCCGGTATAGGGGGGGGCTACTGCACAGGATCAAAATAAGGTGCATGGAGTTGTAAACTTAGTCACGTCCATATAGGCACTAGACTTCATAGTATCCAGAACATCTTCAAGGAGCGATGCCACAAAGAGGAGACCCCATCACTCAGGTCAGACTGTGCTCTCATTGCTACCATCTGGGGGGAGGTACAGAAGCCTGAAAACACACACTCAACAACTCAGGTACAGCTTCCTTCCGCTTGCCATCTGACTTCTGAATGGACATTGAACCCATGAACACTACTTCTGTGTTTCTTTCTTTTCACTACTTATTAAATTTAACTGTTTAATGTTAAATATGTGTGTATATACTGCAATTCACTATTTATTTCTCTATTATTATGTATTGCATTGTACTGTTGCCACAAAGACAACAAATTTCACAACATACGTCAATGACATTAAATGTGACTCTGATTCTCATTCCAATTTTGCGCACTGCATTTGGTGTTGATCGACACACAACAGGAAAACCAAGCACAGTTTGGATGACTGAGGCATCACAGGTAGATAGGATCATGAGAAGTGCTTTTGTTACATTGACCTTCATAAATCAAGGCACAGAGTATAAGACAACACAAGTGAATCTGCAGATGCTGGAAATAGATAAAAACCACAAAATACTGGCAGAGCTCAGCAGGCCAGACAGCATCTATGGGAGGAGGTAATAACGATGTTTCGGGCCGAAACCCTTCATCAGGAGTGAAGTAACATGGGTTGGTCGAGGGAGGATAAGAAGTGGGGGGAGGGATAAAGTAGAGAGCTGGGAGGTGATAGGCTGGAGGGAAATGGGCTGGGGGAAGGTGGAGAATTATGAGAAATAAAAGAGAAAGAAAGGTAGGGCTGGGGAAGAGATTATAGTGAGGGGGGGAAAGAGAGAGAAAGAAAACCAGACTAAAATAATGGGGGTAAGGATGGGGGTAAGGGTGGGGGGCAGGGGTATCAACGAAGGTCTGTGAGTTGGATGTTTCTGCCGGCAGGTATGAGGCTACCTAGGCGGGAGATGAGGTATTGCTCCATCAACCTGCGTGTGGTCTCATCTTGATGGTAGAAGAGGCCATGGACAGACATGTCGGAGTGGGAGAGGTCTGTGGAATTGAAGTGTGTGGCCACAGGGAGATCCCGCTACTGCTGGAGGACTGTGCGCCGGTGTTCGGCGAAACGATCTCCCAGTCTGCAGTGGGTCTCCCCAATGTATAAATGGCCACATCGGGAGCACCAGATACAGTATATCACCCCAGTTGACTCGCAGGTGAAGTGGTGCCTCACCTGAATGGACTGTCTGGGGCCTGGGATGGTGGTGAGGAAAGAAGTGTGGGGGCAGATGTAGCACTTCTTCCGTTTGCAGGGATGAGTGGCCGCAGGAAGGTTGTGGGGGAGGGGGGGGGAATGAATGAACAAGGGAGTCGTGTAGGGAGCGACTGGAGGGAGTGGCGGGGAGGGGGAGATGTGGCTGGTGGTGGGATCACGTAGGAGGTGGCGGAAGTTACGGAGGATTATACATTGGGTCTGTAGGCTGGTAGGGTGATAGGTGAGGACCAGGGGGACTCTATCCCTGGTGGGCTGGCAGGGGGAATGGGGTGAGGGCAGAGGTGCGTGAAATACGGGAGACACGATGGAGGGCAGAGTTGATAGTGGACGAAGGGAAGCCCCTTTCTTTAAAAAAGGAAGACATCTCCTTTGTCCTAGAATGAAAGGCCTCATCCTGAGAGCAGATGTGGCGGACGCAGAGGAATTGAGAGAAAGGGATAGTATTTTTGCAGGAGACAGGGTGGGAGGAGGAATAGTCTAGGTAGCTGTGGGCATTAGTAGGTTTGTAGTAGACGTCGGTGGATAGGCTAGACAGAGTATAAGAGTTGGGATGTAATGTTGAAGTTGTATAAGACATTGGCGATGCTGAATTTGGAGCACTGTGTGCAGTTCTGGTTACCTGCTTACCAGAAAGATGTCAGTAAGCTTGAAAGAGTGCAAAGAAAACTTACAAGGATGTTGCTGGGACTTGAAGACCAAAGTTGTAGAGAAATGTCACAAACCCTTCTTTGTGGCTCACAGTCACCCAAATTCCATATGAAAGAGACCTCAGTGCAATGTATACCATAGATCCTATGTGAACCATTGATTTTTCCCAACCCTTTTCTCATGGAATTCAATAACTGCAATCCCACATATGCCCATAAGACATAGGAGCAAAATTAGCCCATCCACACATAGATCCATTTCCCTCTCAACCCCATTCTCCTACTGACTCCCTGTAACCTTTCATGCTACAACTAATCAAGAACCTCTGCCTTAAATGACCTGGCCTGCACAGTCTTCCGAGGCAACAAATTCCACAGATTCACTACTCTCAGATTAAAGAAATTGCTCCACACCTCCGGTCTAATGGAGTTTGTGTCCTCTGATCATAGACTCCCCCCATATCCACTCTATCAAGACCTTTCAACAATGTACAGATTTTAATGAAATCCACCCTCGTTCTTTTAAATTCCTGTGAGTACAAACCCAGAGCCATAAAATACTCCTCATATAAGTATTTCATTCCTGGATTCATTTCTGTGAACCTCCTTTGAACCCACTCCAATGTCAGCACTTCCTTTCTTAGAAAAAGGGTCCAAAGATAGGGTCCACCTATTTTTGTATCATCCACAAAGGTGGCCATGGAGACATTGCTTAACACTTCATGTTGGGAATCATGGATTTATTCAGTTCCTAAAATGCCCAATTGGGGATCTAACTGTTTTCTTATCTAAGGAATTACAAACAAGGACAGAAAATTGCACAATCTTCAGTGAATGTTCATAATTCTGTCATTCATCCTTGAAGTGGTGGGAGGTGGGATCATGTCCAATGGAACTCCTGTAGTGACGCCCTCAGACTAGGATGAATGAATTCCACAAAAGCAGCACCATCGTTTTATCAAATGAAAAACTTCCGCCTTTCCAGTTTTGAAGAATTAATGGCAATTTATCTTACTTTACCTCTTGTTGGTGTTTGAAGACAGCTATTAGAATTACGGAGGCAAATGATCCCGGAGAAATCAGACTGAGCATCCAATAAATTACTGGCAGATTTTAGTGAAGGAAGTCATCCAGCATTTTAGGAACAAAAATTGTATTACAGGTATACAAATTACTACAGTGGGTTTGTAGTAAGGCAAACTGTAATTTATTTTAGAAGTGCAGAATAAAAACAAACAAGAGACCAATATCCTCCCAAAAGTACCAGTTTGACATTTACGGCACTGAGTATTGATGTTGTTACATCCTCATTTTGTATCCTTGACTTTTCTTGCAACAGTTGATTCAAAGCTAAGTTTGTCAATTAACAGGGATGGGGTGGGAAGGTGGAAAAATAATTGACTTTGAAAATAAATATGGTCAAAAATAAAGTCTGAAGATAACAAGCCTGAAGGAAAAGGCAAGCCAAGGTAAGAAAAGGCAAGGATGACAGATACTAAAGGTGTAATCTTAGAATAAAAGGACAGAAAAGTCTTTAAAGTCAAATGAACAACTATTAAAGACAAATCAAATTGCTTGCCTATACCCAGTATACAAAGTAAAGAAACACAAGAGGAACTGAAATACAGTAGTGTAAAAGGACAGGTGACAAATAAAATATATGGGCTGGAATATACTTAGGAAAGAGGGGAGGGACAAATATTAATCCAAGGGCTGCAATTAAACACTTATTGCCATTCTTAAAGGAACACTCCACTCACTAAAAGATGGAAACATAATTCTTATGGATTCAGAGTCATCATTATTACGTGCCATGTCATATTACATAGGTAACCATGGTCTCATGACCATGATTGTTCTTGGCAAATTTTTCCCCAGAAGTAGCTTGCCATTCCCTTCTTCTGGACAGTGACCTTACAAGATGGGTGAACACAGCCATTATCAATACTCTTCAGAGATCATAACCACAAGAGAGTCTGCAGATGTTGACTTTGGAAATACAAAGCAACACACACAAAATGCTGGGGGAACTCAGCAGGTCAGCCAGCATCTATGGAAATGAGTAGATAATTGATGTTTTGAGCTGAGGGGGAGAGAGATAAAGACAAAGATATCTATCACGGTACAATCCCTTTGGAGATGGTGGAACTTGCGGAGGATAACATGTTGGATGCTGAGGCTGATGGGCTGGTATTAAGTTGGCAGGGGACTAAGCAGGTGCTACACCTTGTCCAAGGGTAATCAGGCTAACGGAGGGAAGGAGCGCCTGACACTTAATTTGGTAGAGACACCCCACCTCTCTGGAGATCAACCTATGGAGATGGACACACTTATAGACATGAGATGTACAAGATTAAAAGAGGCATTGACAGAGTGGACAGCTAGAATTTACTGCATCCAGGAGTAGTAGAATAGAATTAAATTAAGCTTTTGAAAGATAGCATGTTAAGCACTTGAGACGATAAATTGTAGGATGATGGGGAAAGAGCAGGGAATGGGGCCATGAAGTGTCATAGACCTGCTGGGCCAACACCTACACCTGTTGTATTAATTATACGAGTCTGTGAAGAAGGTGGCAGAAAGCCAGTTGTTCCAAATTGCCCATTTTCTGCTATAAATACTGTGTATTTGATTTGTGATATGGAACCTCATTCAGAGGAGTTTACACAGATTTATTTAACATGCTAAATGAAACAAACATGCTAGATGGCTCCCTTCTTACAGAGAACGTCTGAACACCCCTCGGAACACCTCTATGTAGACTTCAGAAGGTGCAGGTCCACCACTCTCCATTGTATATCAACGCCCTGCTGCAGAGAGAGTGAAGAACACTAAGTTCTTTAGTGTGGACGTAAAGGACAATCTAACCTGGACCCACAACACCTCCTCATTAGCCAAGAAGCGACTGTACTTTCTGAGGAGATTGAGGAGTGCAAGTCTCCATGCCACTATTCTAACAGCTTCCTACAGGAGCACCATCTAGTGTCCAGTCTGTCTGCCTCATTGTCAGGTATGGAAGCTGCAGGCCATCTGACTGCAAGACCCTACAATGGATAGTAAAAGCCATCAAGCGGATGACTGAGGTCTTCCTCCTCACTATTTGTATACAACAGGGAGTGTTGTATACAAAGGTCTTACGAGTTATTGAGAATCTCTACCACCTATCCCACAATCTCTTTGATCCACTACTATTCGGAAGGAAGGACAGGAACATCAGGACTAGGACTGCCAGTCTGGGTTACGGCTTCTTCCCTCAGGCTAGGACACTAATGAATACCTTGCCACCACTGAAGTCTCGTCATCAGGACAGCGAGCTGTTTACCCGTGCTGTGCGCTACATGCACTTTGAATTATAATTTATTAACTTATTTTTGATAATATCTCGATTGGAAAAAGCTGTAGAAAGTTGTAAACTCAACCAGCTCTGTGATGGGCACCAACTTCCCCAGCATCATGGACATCATAAAAGGCGATGCCTCAAAAAGACGGTATCCATCATTAAGGACTTCCATCACCTACATCCTCTTATCTCAGTGCTACCATTGGGGAGGAGGAACAGGAGCCTGAAGACATGAAGACATTCAATGTTTCAGGAACTGCTTCTTTTCTTCTGCCATCAGATTTATGAAAGTAAAATGAACCCATGAACATTACCTTACAATGTTTTTCTTGCTCTCGTTTTGCATTACTTAATTTATTTTTTTCATACATACTTCTTATTTTAATTTGTAGTTTTTAAATTATTATGCATTGCATTTTACTGCTGATGCAAAACAACAAATTTCATGACATACACCAGTGATATTAAACCAGATTCTGGTGTGTTGTGTGATATACTGTATGTTTAGTGAGTTCATCACAGTCCGGAGGAACAATTTCATTTGGTTGTATATATGTACAGTCAGATGGCAGGAAACTTGAATGTAAACTTGAACTTGATTTTTTCTTGCTAACATAATTTACATTTAACTTACCTTAACTGGATATACTATAAACAGCAATGGTGTTTTTGTATAATCACTTCAGAACGTGTCCCAATCGGTAAAAATATTCCAAAATAGATTTTTTGTAAGACAATGAAACTTCAAATAAAAAAATCTCCAAATCCAATAACAATAGAGAAAAAGAAAATGTTAAAGAGGACAGGAATACAGTGAATATGATAGGAAATTATTGGAGCAACAAGCAAGAAGTTTACACGTGAGCAGACACAGACAATATTTTGCCAAGGACTTTAACAATTTGACATTATACACTAAGGAATTAAAGCTTCAGTTGCAGATACAAGACTGTGCCAATACATATAGCTTGAATGCCTAAGACTTTTACTGACTCTACTGAATTTTAACCGATACTAATAAAATGTAATAATCACATATATGCAGAGATTCAACATGTCATTGGAAACCTTGGCAAACTTCTGTAGATGTGTGGTGAAAAGTGTGCTGAGTGGTATGTAAAGGTCAATGGCTTTGAATGGAAAATTCGACAAAAGATAGTGGATTGGGCCCAGTACATCACAGATAAAACCCTCCCAACCATTCAGCACATCTACTGTACATGAAACATTGCCATAGAAAGGCAGCATCCATCATCAAAGATCCTCACCACTCAGCCCGTGCTCTTTTCTCATTGCTGCCATCAGGTCAAAGGGCCAAGTGCATCAGGACCCTCACTGTCTGGTTCAAGAACAGTTACTACCCCTCAACCATCAGGCTCTTGAACAAAAGGGGATAACTACATTCATTTAAGGACTCTTTGTCTTGTTATTTCATGCTTGTTATTTATTTATATCTACATTTGCACAGTCCATTGATCCTGTTTACAGTTACAGTTTTATAGATTTGCTAAGTATGCCCACAGGAAAAGAATTTCAGGCTTGCATGTGATGACATGTATATACTCTGATAATAAATTTTACTTTTGACTTTATTACCGTTTCAAGGGTAAATAAGGAGAGGGTGGATGTCTTTTCACCATGCGCTTCAAATCAAATTAAAATTAACCCATGCAAGGAAAAATATTACAGTATTGTACAAAAGTCTTAGGTACCCTAGCTATATCAATGTGCCTAAGACTTTTTAAAGGTACTGTTTAAGGGAACTCCACTCACCACTGTTATCGCTGACGTTTGTCTATCTTACCTCAACTTGGCTCACTGTTTGGTACTACCATGGCCTTAAGCTCATTGTGGCTTCTACTCCCCTCTTGCCTACCTGTGTGTTACACCATTAGACTCCCAGAATTCAGCAGAACTGCAAAAAGGGTTCCCACCTCTCTTGTTGCAAAACTGCCCAGCGGACCGCAGCCAGATACATCCCCTTTCAAATGACTGAGATGAATCCTTGTCAGGAGAAAAGTAAGTGCGGCTTCCTTCAGTTAGCTGTTAGTTTTTAAGTTAAAAATGTTGATTAACATTGTCAAGTTTTGTGGTTGTGCCTTAGATCATTGTTGCAGATGGATTGTCAACAGCAGTTCAAACTGCCTGCAAATTCAGCCCTGCTGTTTGCGCTAAGACAGTCTCTGTGCCCCAGCCAGCCAGTGCAGTCCGGGCTCCCAGTGCAGAGCTTGTCCCTGGGCCAAGCTGGGAGAAGTGGCCCATGAACTCTGGGCAATGGAAGATCAGTTTCAGTGAAGCATTCAGCCAACGACAACCAGTAACACGCTGTTTCGAACATTCTGAGGCACTTCATTGTAGCATTATCAAGGCCTCGCTGAACAAGGAGGTAACAGGCAATTGCGCAAAATCTCAGAGGTTAATTTTAAAGGGCACCTCAAGAAAGGAAGAGTGGCAGAGAGGTGTTCCTCCTTAGGGAGTGAGTTTTAGAGCTTCAGTTGAAAGCAAGGCAATCGAAGGCGAAGCTGAGGAGTTTGGTGAGGATCAAGAGGGGAGAAATGAAAAAAAATGGGGATTGCTCAAAGTCTGGGAGGAGGCTTGGTGGGTCAGAGGAGCAAGGGTGTGGGAAGCATTTGCTGGTAAGTTTGACTGTGAAATTGAGTTACATTTTATTATCTGCCCACAATACAGTTTCCCAGCAACACTCCATTCTGCATTCTGGAGCTGCTTTCCCCTTGTACTACCTGCAAGTTTTATGATTGGAAACGGCCTGCACAGACGATTTGCAAAGCCAAGTGTTTCTCTGTGTCTTTTTGTTTATATTTTTATTGAGATATAGCATAGAGCAGGCTCTTTCGGCCCCTGATTTAACACTAGCCTAGCCTAATCACGGGACAATTTACAATGACTAACTGACCTACCAACCTGCTGGTTTGTGAACTGTGGGACAAAACCACATCACTCTACGAAACCCACATGGTCACAGCGAGAACATACGGACTCTTTACAGGTGGAATCGATCCCGGGTCGCTGGTACGGTAAAGCGTTTTTGCTAACCGCTACGGTGCCCTGCCGCCCGTACATCTTGGTAAATACACTAAGATAAATAAAACAGGAGTCAATATAAGCCACCCAAAGGTTAGGGCTCACCTTTTGAAAATATCCTCGTGGCAACGTTACTCGACCGCCTAGCGCGACAATTCACGGAAACGCCTTCCGATAAACACTCCAGGCTGCTTCATAAGAAAGTCGTCAATTAAAATGTCATCAACACAAGGAGGTATTGGAAGCAGTGATCACAAGCGGGGTCAAATGCTAGTTTAGAGTCTAGTTTTGGGTTTGAGAACTTAAGGCTGAATTTCCCACGTTTCCATCCTGGGACAGCAGGGAGCCAATACGATTCTCTGTCAGGTCCAGAATATGGAAAAACACCGGTCTGTCCATTCCCCGTATTATCCGCTCTACCGTACATTAAAGCCCGTTGGAAAATCGAGTTATTAGCGTTTATTTAAGATTTGTTTCTTTGCTTCCGAATAGCCGAAACCACGAGTCAGCAGCGGGCAGGATTCAGGAAGCATTTACTATTATCAGAGTAAAACAGTATAAAGTGCGTCTATTTAACGTGACGGAGAGTTAAAATTACTTCGCTGTTCGATTTCTTAAGCGTCTAGTCCTAATGGTTTTCGCTTTCAGATCTCGTTCGATTAATTTTCTGCGTAAACTCAGCCGGATGGCGTTTAAAACCTTCGGAATCACATGCCTGTCACAACTCAAACCTTCACGGTTACCTGGTCCGTCGGGTGGTTCAACGAGATCGCGCGCGGGGTATTCTCAGATAAAAGAAAAATGCAGACCAGTAAATTTCCCGTGCATCAGAGTCGATGTAAGACATGCAAAAGTTTAAAACGGAGTGATAGATTGGGAGACAGAGTTCAGAAAGAAGCCGAAGGCTGCGCCGGGAGACGTACCTCGCTGGAGGTCCCGGGCAGAAGCCGGTACTGGCGTGAATGGCGATCCCTTGCCCGGCGTTATGAGCTCGGTCTGAGAGCGGTAACCCGGGCAGCTCCCCGCTCAGCCCCTTTCACTCCGATCCACATGGTCCTAGGGGAAAGCGACCTAAACCACACGGCATCCTTCCCGGCAGCTGCGGCTGCATTTGAACATCTGTCAGCGTGAGCCTCCCTCGTTGGGAGCACTCGGCGGACCCGCATCGAAGTTGCGATCAACTGCTCCGCCAGGACATTTTCGATGCAGTTGTATGGCTCCTACAAGTCAGCCCGACAGGCGGCACCTCCAAACTGCCCGGCGCAGGAGTCACTCTCCCTCCGGGACGGTAGCCGGAGATCGCCCGCGACCTGGGCGACCTTTCCCGTCAGGCGGCTCCCTGCAGTGGGTCGGCTCTGCTCTGACCGGTCCCTGTGCCTAATCAGCCTGCGAAAGCTAGAGAAACCAAACACCCACCTTCATGTTCAACTCCGTTCAAATGAAGAGAGTTCCCAAACCCCACGTTGTGTGACACACAAAGTGCACCCGCTTCACAGACACCACAAAGAGGTTTCATTAAATCAAAACATTTGAAACCTCCACTCTTCTTTCTGTTTTTATCCGATCCCAGCTCCCCATTCTCACAGTAATTTTAAAACTCAAATTAAAATTTTAGAACTATTTTGTCAACGCCACCTTCTATCTCTTACATTCGAGCTAAATTACTCGTTAAAATCTCTTACATTAAAGCTAAATTACAGAGGCTGAAACTGCCACTTCGGAGTCATAACCTTGAGAAATTCTGCAGATGCTGGAAACCCAAAGCAACACACACTGTAGGAACTCAGCCCGTCAGGTAGCATAGACGGAGAGGAACAGTCGACGTTTGGGACTGAGGTCCTTTCTCAGGGCAGAGAAGGAAGGGGGGAGACGCCAGAATATGAAGTGGGAGGGCCGGGTGAGGGTAGAGGTTAGCTAAATGGTGATGATTGAAGCCAGGTGGGTGGGAGAGATAAAGTGGAAAATACCCAGACTGGTTCAAGGTGACATGAAGGCGAAAGGAACTCATATAGCCACCCATTATAACGGTGGTGGGCTGAACGTCATACCTTGAAGTGGATGGGCTACAGCAACAGAAGAACGTTAGCATACACTCAGTGGGCACTTTATTTGATACGGGAGGGGAGGTACCCAATAAAGTGACTGCTAAGTGCATATGAGCAGCAGGGATGCCTTCAATGGCTTGAAATCAAATAGTTTAAATGTGACAGTCCAAATCAGATTAATATTTACTTCTCATGTAATAAAACTTAGTTCAGACCATATTGCATGCATCTCAAGAGCCAAGATTCAAATGTACGTAGGAACATACAGTGAACTGTGTCATTTGTGTTAACAACCAACACAGCTGAGGGTGTGCTGGGGGCAGCTCACGTTTCTGATAGTTCTATTACAAGAAACATGTAGATGCTTTGAAGAGATTGCAGAAGAGATTTACCAGAATACTGCCTGGATTAGAGGATATAAACTATAAGGAGAGATTGGACAAACCTGGATTACTTATTCTGGAGTGCTGAGGGCTGGGGGGAGGCCTGACAGTGGTGCATAAAATCATGAGAGGCATACATAAGATAGACAGTCAGGACTTTTCTCCCAGGGAAGAAATGTCATATTCTAGAGAGTGTAGCTTTAAGGCGAGAGAGGGAAAATTGAATGGAGATGCATGGGACAGAGTCTTTTTTTCACACAGAGAGTGATATGGACCTGGATGGGCTGCTAGGGATGGTGAATGGAAGCAGATACTTTAAGAATGTTTAAGAGGCTTTTGGCAAAATTGAAGAGGCTTTTAACATTCAAGGGATGGAGGAATGTAGATCATGTACAGGCAGAAGTTATTTAATTTAATTTGTCATAGTATTCAGCACAGGCATGGTGGGTTTGAAGTGCCTGCTCCTATGTTGTACTGTTCAATGTTCTACCAAAAAGAGTTGAGTTAACTGATTCCAACATGACTTTATGCTTAGTTTTGAACTAACTCTGATTAAAGAATATACTTAAAAGGAAGCCTACCATACATGCCTTATCATGATTTGTTGGAAAATGTTTTCTCTTGGATTTACCTCTTACATTGCACTCTCACCCTGAACACCAGCGTGCCTCAAGGCTGAGTGCTGAGCCCTCTTCTGTACTCCGCTTTCACCTATGACTGTGTTTGTGTACATGGTTCTAACTCCATAATCAAGTTTGCAGACAACACAACGGTGGTTGGCCTGATCAGAGGGGATGACGAGACGGCCAACAGGGACGAGGTCCAGCACCTGGACACGTGGTGTGCTGATTAACAACCTGGCCCTTAACACCCAGAAGACCAAGGAGATCATTGTGGACTTCAGGCACGTTAGGAGCCACACTCATGTCCCCATCTACATCAATGGAGCTGTAGTGGAGTGTGTATCAAGCTTCAGATTCCTTGGTGTCCACATTTCTGAGGATCTCACTTGGTTCCTGGACTCCTCCATCCTGATCAAAAAAGCACAACAGCACCTTTATTTCCTGTGGAGCATCAAGAAAGCTCACCTTTGTCCCAGGATACTGACGGACTTTTACCGCTGTACCATTGAGAGCATACTCACCAACTGCATCTCTGTGTGCTATGGTAATTGTCCCATATCGGACCGTAAAGCACTCCAGCGCATGGTGAAGACTGCCCAGTGGATAATTGGCACCCAATTGCCCACCATTGAGAACATCTACCATAAACGCTGCCTGGGCAGTGTTATCAAGGATCCTATTATCTCACCCTAACCATGGACTTCTTACTCTCCTCCCTTCCGGTAGGCGCTACAGGAGCCTCCGTTCCCGCACCAGCAGGCACAGGAAGAGCTTCTTCCCTGAGGCTGTGACCCTGCTGAACCTCAGATCACAGTGCTATGCAGTATTGCATCCACATTGTACTGTCTCAGTCCTTTTATATTTGTGTGTTGTAGCACTTTTTATTCAGTTATTTTGTAAATAACACTATTCTTTGCATTTCTGGTTAGATGCTAACAGCATTTCATTGGCTTTGTATCTGTACTTGGCACAATGACAATAAAGTGGAATCTAATCTAATTTTACATTAGGGCATTTAGGGCAACAATAAGGTCCTCCAATTGTCTGTCCTTGGCCACTTAGATATGGAAGGATTTTTCACTGCTGTTTCCTTAATAATTTTATTTCACCAGCCAGGATTGTTAGCCCTGAGTTGAACCCCCAAACCTGGAGGACTGGTGGACCCTTCTTAATCTTGTCTCTACCCTTTGACCAGTTTGGCATGGGTGACCCTACGAAGATCCAAAGCCTAAAGCCCTGACTCTAGCCAGCATAGCCCTCTGGGTCATTGAGGCGTGCAGCCTCCAAAACATGACAAAGTCGTAGTCTTCTTGGAAGTTTCCCTTGTAAGGAGGCATAGAAAAAAAAGGGGCTGAGAGCCTTAAGTTACAAGAACATAATCACAAAGCGGAAGGTTTGGAAGCATTCAACGTCTGCAGAGGAAGTAAAATGAAGCACCTCCTAAGCTCAATAGAAGTGGAAATCAAATCAGACTAGCTCTGAAATAAGAACACAGCAAAGAAATTGGGGGTTGAGGAGTCATTGTCACAGAGCCATAGAAAGATATGGTATACAGCCACACCTTTCGACTCACTGAGTCCACACAAGCCATCCGTCATCCATTTACATCAATTTCATGTTAATCCCATTTTTAATGCTCTCCATTTTCTCATCAACTCACCCCAGTTTCACCACTTGCCCACACACTAGAGATATTTTACAATGGCCTATTATCCTATCAAGCCACACTTCCTCGGAGTGTGGGAGGAAACCAGAGTATCCCGTGATAACCCATGTGGTCTCCGCTGTGTTATATCTCCCATGTGTTATATGGTTATATGGTTATATGGTCTCGGAGAGCATGCGCAAACTCCATGTGGACACCAACTGAGGTCAGTTTTGAACCTGGGTCTCTGGTGCTGTGAGGCAGCAGATTCACTGGCTGTTTCAAGACAGTCATCATCATCATTATTACGTGCCATGTCATATTTACGTGGATGATCATGGTCCATCAGATTTCAGAATGGTTCATGAATCATCACTATTTTGTTCTCTTTCCTACTATTTTTTTTAAAAACTATTTTTCTAATTATATATTGCACCACACTGCTGCCACAAAACAACACATCTCACAACATATTGGTGATAATAAACCTGATTCTGATTGTGATTCCTGCTTGTGGACTGGTGCAGATGATAAGGAATCAAACACCTTAACAATGGACACCATTCATTCATATTGTCACACAGAGTGAGTGAAATCTGCAGCTTGTCCTCAATTGGCTGCTGAGGTTGTGTCTGTGGGCTTCCAATATATTTGTCAAGTAAGAGTTAAAGAACTAAGACAGAATTCTAAGTTATAATATAAATCAACTACTAATTGAATATTATAAAGGGTTCAAGGGCAGTATTGCCTGTTTCTGTTGCAATGTTTTGAAATTCTTACATCTCATTAAGACACTGAAACAAGGAGTGCATTGGAGAAAGGTAAACAGCAGACTATCATTTCAGGTCTACTATTACATTAAGTGCAGCTTAAGATGAAGTTCATGCAGCTCACTGTTGCCATCTACAGGTCAAATGTTTATACATGTTCCCACATAGCTATCAGAAATATACAAATTTTCACTGTTTTTCCAGTGTTCTGCCGATACGGCGATGGATAATTCAGAAAACATGTTATATCTTTAGATGATGTTATGATAGTAAGTGATTCATAGACTATAGAATGGCGTTATCCATCAATAAGGACACCTATCACTGAGTACATGCCTTGTTCTCATTGCTACAATCAGGAAGGAGGTACGGAAGCCTGAAGGCGCACACTCAACCCTTTAGGGGCAGCTTCTTCCCCACTAGCATCTATTTTCTGAATGCTCATTGAACCCATGAACACAACCTCACTACTCTTACATTTTTTTGCATTACTTATTTAAGCATTTTATCTCTCTCTCTCTAAATTCACAGTTTTTTTTCTCTATTATTGGATTGACTGGGAAAGAACACTGGCAGGGATGATGGCAGGGCAGCAATGGCTGAGATTTCTGGAAGCATTTTGGAAGGCACAAGATATATACATCCCAAAGAGGACAAAATATTCTAAAGGCAAGCTGACACAACTGTGGCTAACAACAGAAGTCAAAGCCAACATAAAAAACCAAAGAGAGGGCATAACTTAGTGGGTTAGTGGGAAGTTAGAGGATTGGGAAACTTTTAAAAACCAACAGAAGGCACCTAAGAAGTCATTGAAAAGGCAAAGATGGAAGACGAAAGTAAGCTAGCTAATAATATGAAAGGGGATACCAAAAGTATTTTTCAGATACATAAAATGTAAAAGAGAGATGAGAGTGTGCATCAGACTGTTGGAAAATAGTGCTGGAGTAGAAGTACCATTTCTAGAGAGAAGGTTATTTAGAAACTGAAAAGCCTGAAGGTGGATAAATCACCTGGATCAGATGGTGTACACTCTAGGGTTCTGAAAGAGGTGGGTGAAGAGAGTGTGGAGGCACTAGTAATGCTCTTTCAAGAATTGATAGAATCTGGACTGGTTCCAGAAGACTAGAAAATTGCAAATGTCATTCTAATCTTCAAGAAGGGAGAGAGGCAGAAGTGTGGAAACTGTAGGCCAGTTAGTCTGACCTCAGTGGTTGGGAAGATGTTGGAGTTGATTACTAAGGATGAGGTCTCAGGATACTTGGAGGCACAAGGGAAAACCTTGACTGACAAATCTATTGGAATTTTTTGAAGAAATAACAAGCAGGATAGACAAAAGAGAATTAGTTGATGTTGTGTACTTGGATTTTCTCAAGGCCTTTGATAAGGTGCCACATATAAGGCTGCTTAACAAGCTATAAGCCCATGGTTTTACAGGAACTATTCTAGAATGGATAAGGCAGTGGCTGATTGACATGAGGCAAAGAGTGGGAATAAAGGCAGCCTTTTCTGGTTGGCTGGTGATGACGAGTGGTGTTTCACAGTGTTTTGTGTTGGGACCAATTATGTTATATGTCAATGATTTAGATGATGAAATTGATGGCTTTGTTGCAAAATTTGCAGATGATATGGAGGGGCAGGTAGTTTAGAGTAAGTGGAGAGACTATAGAAAGACTTAGACATTTGAGGGGAATGGGAAAAAAGAAGTGGCAGATGGACTACAGTGTCGGGTGTGTATAGTCTTACATTTTGTTAGAAGAAATGAAAGGGTAGAATATTTTCTAAGCGGAGAGAAAATGCAAAAAACTGAGGTGCAAAGGGACTTGGAAGTCTTTGTGCAAAATCCCTAAAAGTTAATTTGCAGGCTGAGTCTATGGCAAGGAAGGCAAATGCAATGTTAGCATTCATTTCAAGAGGACGAGAATATAAAAACAAGGATGCAATGTTGAAAGTTTATAAAGCACTGGTGAGGCCTCATTTTAAGTATTGTGAGCAGTTTTGGGTCCCTTATCTTAGAAAGGACGTGCTGAAACTGGAGAGGGTTCGAAGGAGTTTCACTCAGATGATTCCAGCATTAAATGGCTTGTCTTATGAAGAGTGGCTGATTGTCCTGGGCCTGTATTCACTATAATTCAAAAGAATAAGGGATGACCTAATTGAAACCCATTGAATGGTGACAGGCCTTGATAGAGTGGATGTGGAGAGGATGTTTCCCATGGAGGTGGAGTCTATGACCAGAGGACACAACCTCAGAGTAGAGGGATGTCCTCTTAGAATGGTAACGAGGAGGAATTTCTTTAGCCAGAGAATGGTGGAATTCTTTGCCACAAGCAGCTGTGGAGGCTGAGAGTGCATGTATACTTAAGGCAGAGGTTGATAGCTTCTGGATTGGTCAGGGCATGAAGGAATACTAGAAGAAAGCAGGATTTTGGGGCTGAGAGGGAAATGGATCAGCCATGATGAAATGGTGCAGCATATTTGACAGAACAAATGACCCATTTCTGCTCCTGTTTCTTGTGGTTTTATGGTATTGCATTGTACTGTTGCTGAAAAGACAAATTTCATGACATATGTCAGTAATACTAAACCTGATTCTGATTCTGAATGTAGTACACTACAGCACAGCGGTGGCCCACAATGTTGTGCTGACCTCTTAACCTGTTAAGGTTAATCTAACCTTCCCCTCCTATATAACCCTTGAATTTTCTATCATCCATGTGTCTATCTAAGAGATTTCTAAATATCCCTAATGTATCTGCCTCTACCACTGTTGATAGAGTGTTCCACACACTGAACTCTCTAAAAATTCCCTATATCATCATTTATTCACTCTGATGTGATCCTCTTTTCTATCTATATTGAATACTGAAAGGAATAGATAGAGTGGATGAGGGGAGGATGCTTCTGATAGTGGGGGAAGTGTAAGACCAGGGGGCACATCCTCAGAATAGAAAGACTTCCCTTTAGAACAGAGTTGAAGAGGAATTTCTTATGCCAAAGGCTGGTGAATCTGCGAAATTCATTGCCACAGATGACTGTGGAGGACATTGGGTATATTTAAAGCAGAGTTTGATAGGTTCTTGATTAATAAGTGCATCAGAGCAGACAGGAAGAAAGCAGGGAAATGGAGTTGAGTTAATAAATCAGCCATGATGGAATGATGGAGCAGACTCAATTGGCCGAATGACCTAATGCTGCATTTATACCTTATGGTCTTGTGGTCTTATTAATTCACTGAAATGTTAAGGTTTTTTTTATTGCTAGATTTTTAACTAGCAAAACTTCAGAATCTGCCCGATCAGAAGTCTGCTAGGATGGAAGTATGTACTGAGGATTCAGATTGATGATGGAGAAAGAACAAATTATTAAAGTATTAACAATGGAACGAGTTACTAAAATATTAATAAAGTTGTGTGTTTTATGACCTTCTGTCCCCTGGGGTCTCAAGGACATAAAATTACAGCTTGTCTGGCAAATTTCAATGTCCTGGAATTGAGGATCAATTCAATCATGCTAATAGTTCATACTCATGTAAGTGCAACTGCTTCATTGCTAATTTCACAGGCAACTGTCAATCACTTTAAGGAACCAGTTATATACTAATACAGATACAAAGTTTTTTTTTGTACCCAGTGTGAGGCCAGTCTTAGTTGCTTTCCTGCTATAACAAATTTATGTTTTACATAAAGTCCTGATGAAGGGTCTCAGCCTAAAACGTTGACTGTTTACACTTTTCCACAGATGCTGTCTGACCTTCTAAGTTCCTCCACCATTTTGGGTGTGTTTCTTTGGATTTCCAGCATCCGCAGACTTCCTCATGTTGTGTTTTACAGCTGTGTATTTTTGGTTTACTTGTTATTCCAGTGAGCCCAAAGACAGTTAGGAGATAATTCCATTAACTTAGTTAAAGTTATGCTTTTAACGCTTACACTACAGATGTATTTAGAAAAAAGTAATGTAAGTTATGGGTGAATTGGTCAAACTCCTTCTTAATTGTCCTGTGTGGCTTTTAGTAGTAGTGAATTCAACAGATTCACTGCTGTTGAGGTGAAGTCATTTCTCCTCATTTCAGTTCCAACTCTCTTGCATTATGATCCAAAATGTAGATTCCCCAGCCAGGAGGAACACCCTCCCACATCCAGTGTTGTCAGAATTCTTAAAGTTTCATTCAGATCTTATCTCATTCTTCTAAGGTCTTGGTGAATATAAAGCTGGTTGACTTAATCCTCAAAAGACAATTCATATGACATATGATGCCAGGAACCAGTCTGCATTCCCTCTCAGATAAATATATTCCCTCTAGAACCAAGAGACACCTATACAAAGTTGCACTCAACACTCCAGTTTATGGTCTTATCAACATCTTGTTTAACTAATTGTATCCAAATATCATTGCTCTTTTATTCAGGAATAAGCCCATTGATCCACAATGTGTCACGAGCCCTGTGGGCCCATACGGCATACTGTAGAGAGCGTTGGGCTTTATAAACACCTGCGTTTACTGATTGTTGCCAGAATGGGAGCCATTAAGCCCTGTGTTTTCTGCTTAATCTTGTTAAGTTAGTTGTGACTGGCACGATTCTTCTGTTTTCGATGATTATTTAGCTCAGGCTCTCGCTGCCAGTGTTGGGAATGATGGGTTTTGCGTGGCACTTGGTTGTGCTGCTGATGCACTGTTGGCATTTCCATGTATCACCTCTTGCTTCCTTCTCCTCATGGGATCTGCCATTCCTCTGCACCTGGGTTGAGTCATTGCCAGTGCTCAGCATGACACAATGTCAGCATCTGAACTAATCCTGTACTGTATGTGTGCACAAGGTACATATCCCCCTATTTCCTGCATTTTCCCTTGTGTCTATTCTGTTCCGATGAAGGGTCTCAACCCAAAATGTCCACTGTTCTGGAGATGTTGCCTGACCCCCTGAGTTCCTCCAGCATTTGTGTCTGTTGCCTGTCGCACTTAGAAAGGAATAAGTTAACTGTTGCAATTTCATAATCTTGTAGGCAAATGGAAGTTTTCATTTCTTTCATTAATTTAATCCTCCAAAATCACCATGCCAGAAACTTGTAGCAATAAAAGAGAACTATATAATATTCACTGCAGGGCAATGGACAACTAGTAATTTTTTAGCAATACTCAGTGCACATTTAGTCTTTCAGTGTATTTTTAGCTAAAGGTTTTCATAATATAATGGATTCAAATTACAGGTTTTAATATTTTATTCAGCTGAGGAGAGATGTTATGTATCACAGGAATGCTCTTGTAAAACACGGATCATTATATTTTTAATAAGGTGCTCAGAAATAAGAGAAAGTGAAATGGGAAAATGAAGGGGAAAAGTCCATCACTGTACTTTTTTCAATTCCTCCAAAAAAGTATAAGTACATAACTGGTTACATCACACATTTGGAAGTCTGCTTATGACTTTTTTAGCTAAAGTCTGTCCCAAGGCTTTAGGCGCACCAGGTCGGTGCTTATGCCAGTTTCTGAGGCATGAAGCGACTGAGAGTACGAGACTACCCCCCCCCCGCCGGATAGGATGCCAGACTATCGCAAGGTTAATACGCTTATGACATAAACATTGTAAAATGTTGCAATACAGGAATCACACTGTTAGCCTGAAGTAGCACTGGTCTGGCATAAATGGCAATTGCTCCACTGTTCAATAAGGACTAGGCCATTGAAAGGGAAAAGGACACTACCTGAGAAAATTCCCATAGCATCTGGTGATCCCATCTCGGAGGCTGGAGTCCAAATATCCTTCAAGAAGGTGAAACCTTACAAGGCATCAGGCCCCAACAGTGTTCCTGGACAGGCACTACAAACCTGTGTTGATTGGTTGGCTGGGGTAGTAACGAAGGACATCTTCAATCTCTCACTGTTGTGGTCTGCGATTTGCGCTTGCTTTAAAATGGCTGCAATCATTTCAGTCCCCAAGTTGAGCTGTTCCAATAACCATTGCCCACTGGCAGTCACATCTTTCATAATACAGTGCTTCAACAATTTGGTGATGACTACAATTAACTCCTGAGTAAGTGCCTGGATCTGATGCAGTTTGCTTATTGCTGGAACAGGCCCACAGTGGACACAGCTCACTGGTTCTGCTCTCTGTTATGGAGCACCTAGCCAACTGCAAGACATATGTCAAGCTACTACTTATCAAACACAGCCTGGCGTTCAATACCATTGCCCTCTCAGTATTGATCAGCAAACTTCAAAACCTGGGCCCCTGTACATCCTTCTGCAACTGGATCCTTGACTTCCTTGTTGGGAGCCCACAGTCAGTGTGGGTCAATATCAACATCTCTTGCTGACGATCAACACTGCTGCAACATGGACGTTTGCATTATGGACATTTACACTACACAATGCATCCACAAAGCAAAAAGCATTATGAAGGATCCCACGCACTCCTCATACAAACTGTTCTCCCTCCTGCCATCCGGGAAAAGGCACTGAAGCATTCAGGCTCTCACGACCAGAATATGTAACAGTTTCTTCCCCCAAGCTATCAGAATCCTCAATATCCAGAGCCTGGACTGACACCTTACTGCCCTATTGTCCTGTGTATTATTTATAGTAATGTGTGTTTTGTGCACTTTATGTAGTCCTGGGTAGGTCTGTAATCTAGTGTAGTTATGTGTTTTATTTTCTCTGTATTTTTTTTTTACGCAGTTCAGTCTAGTTTTTGTACTGTGTCATGTAACACCATGGTCCTGAAAAACATTGTCTCATTTTTACTATGTACTGTACATAGCAGTTATGGTTGAAATGACAATAAAAGTGACTTGACTTGACTTGACTTGACCACAAGGATGCTTACTTAGCCTATTAATCATCTCCCTGTGCATCATCTTCATTGTGTAGCTATGCATAGCTCAGATGGCATCAATAAATTCACTGATGACACTACTATTGTTGGCAGAATCTCAAATGGCAATAAGGAGGTGTTCAGGAAGATAGGTCAGCTGGTTGAGTGATATCAAAACAACTCAATGTCAGCAAGGCCAAGGAACTGAATGTGGACCCAAGGAAGGAGAAGTTGGGAGAACACACACCAATCCTCATTGGGGGGGGGGCACTATTTCCTGGGTATCAACATCTCAGAGGATTAACACATCAATATAATCATGAAGAAGGCATGACTGTGGCTTTACTTCTTTAGGGGTTTGAGGAGATTTGGTATGTCACCAAAGTCGTGCAAATTTGGATAGATGTACATTGGAGAACATTTTGATTGGCTGCATCATAGCTTGGTGTGTATTCAAGTTTGGATGCTGTACATATCACATTAGTTTAATTATGATTAGTGTTAGGCTGATCATTATGTGGAATGAAAGAATTAAAGCATGTGTTTTTACAGTTAAAAAAAACTTAAGGTATATTTTGTTGCCAACTTGACTGGCCATAAGTACACAAGTAGACATTATGTACATCAAGGAAGCCCAGGCAAAAGGCAAAGACAGAATGTAGGATATAGTGTTACAGTTAGAGAGAAAAGGCAGCTTAGGTAAATATTTAAGGTGGAAGAGCAATGGCGGTGTAGATTGAGAGATCAGGAGTTCATCTTTATCGTATAAAGGGCCACTCAACAGTCTTCTAACAGCAGGGCAGAAGTCAGACACACAGCTGTCTGGTGGAGTGTGTTTTCAGGTGTTTGTACCTGCTGCCTGATGGAAGTGGGGAGATGAAAGAATAACTGGATAGAAGGAATTGTTAATTATCTTGATTACTTTATGGGACAACAGGAAGTGTAGACAGAGTCTATTAATGAGAGGCTGATTTCTCTAACAGACTGGGTTGAACTCTCTGCAATGTCTTGCAGTATTGGGTAGTGCATCTGCCATACCAAGCTGTGATGTCCCGGTTAGAAAGTTCTCTGTGAGGCATCTATAGAAACTGTTGAGGGTCTTTGTGGACATGCTGAATTATCTTAGTCTTATGGGAAAGTCGAGGTGCTGGTGAGCTACCTTGACCATGGTGTCTATGTGATTGGACCAGGACAAGCTATTGGTCAAGCTCTCAACAATCTCCACCTTAGCATCATTGATACATACAGAGGTGTGTCGTCTGTCCATTTCCTGAACTCATTGACCAGCTCTTTTGCTTTGCTAAGATTGAGGAAGAAGTTGTTTCAGGACACTAGATCCACAGGTTCTCTATTTTATTCCTGTATTCCAAGTTATTTTTATTTGACGTAGGGTCCACTGTAATGGTATCATTTGCAAAGTTGTAGATGGTGTTAGAGCAAAATCTGGCCACACAGTCACGAGTGTATAGGTCAGGGGTTGGCAACGTTTACCACTGAAAGAGCCAATATGGACCCATTTCCCACAGAAAAGAAAACACTGGGAGCCACAAAACCTGTTTGACATTTAAAATGAAATAACACTGCATACAACGTTTTTTTTTTGCCTTTATGCTATGTATAAGCAAACTATAATGTGTTGCATTTATGAAATTGATGAACTCCTGCAGAGAAAACGAAATTACATTTCTGCATGCAACAAAAACATTTTGAACTCCGAAAAAAAGACGTTGGGTTGAAGGTTACTCCATAGTTAGCCTACCTTGGATCGAAGAATTAAAAGAAAGCGTGCACTGGCGGGTGTCAGGCATCGGCAGTGGTGATGTATATTAATAGCGATAAAAAACACGTTGTAGCGGTGTGCTACACGCAGCACTAAAATAAAGACACTGCAGTCAAAGGTAACTTTATTCAAACTAAACAGCCTTGCTTTAAAGCCTCCCTCAACCCGTTCCCGTGGGCGCGGATGCTCCAAAAGACACGTACTCACAAACCCCCGTAGATTATCTCCCTTAGCCGGAACGGTGGCTAATTGTGAGCCGGTTCAGATGTGCCAGGAAATGTGGTCTCCACAACGTTTTTAGATTGTACAAGATCACCATAATCTTCAAATTTCGAATTACATTTCAAAAACTAACAAACCACGGGGAGCCGCAGCACAGAGATGAAAGAGCTACATGTGGCTCCGGAGCCGCGGGTTGCCGACCCCTGGTATAGGTAGTAGAGTGGGGACTGAGGATACTGCTCTGCAAGTCAGCAATGTTGAGGATAATCATGCCAGAATTGCTGCTTTTGATCTTTAATGATTGCAGTTTGTTGGTCAGGTCTAGGAATTTGGAAAGAGACATTGATAAACCTGAGGTTAACATAGAAAAGTCTAATGTGCTGGAACATATTGAGGTCAAGAAAGGGGTAATGTTAGAGTTTATCTTAAAGTATATTTTAAGCAGAGGTTATAGGTTTCTGAGTATTTATTATTTTTTTTAATATTACTTAGAGATCAGCACAGAAAAGGCTCTTTTGGCCCTTCAAGCCACACTATACAGCAACGCTCAACAACCCCGATTTAACCCTAACCTAATCACGAGACAATTTGCACTTGTGATTAAACCCTAGGTTTATCTTGCCGTGGACTGTCATTTTAAGATGTCAACCACTGGCTTTTTTGGCTCCTGTTTAATTCTGACTAGGAGGGAGAGGGGTAGAGAACAATTTGACTCTGCAGCTTGTTTTGATTTAAGAAAGGACAGACACACGCACACACACACACACACACACACACACACACACCCACACTCGCGCACACACGCACACAGACAGTCAGTCGCAGTTGGAGTTGGATGATGTAAGGAAGCCAGTGACTAAGGGGTCACTGGCTGGAGCTTTCGAGTGCCCACAAGGGTGGGTTGAGCATTGACCCAGCACATCGATAAGTGGCTATCACGTTGTGTGATTGGGGCAATCTTGTGGAATCCACCTATGTGTTAACCCTTGTGATAAGCTGCTATTGGTGATAATTTGTAAGTGGATTTGGAACGACGACGGATAAAACCTATGGCGATTGTTATCTGGTTTACCACCATGGAACCTGTGGAATATGACATTACTACCCTCTCTCGACATTCACCTTGGATTACAAATATCTCTCTCTCATCATTGAATCTGTGGATGAACTAAACTTTCATACCTTACCATCTCAAGATTTTAAGCCTGGTGCCTCCCCCCCACCCCCCCCCCATCCGAGCTCAATAGTTTGGAAGTTATATTTACACATATGTATACCCAAAACACAGTTAATTTTTGATTATTCTTGTTTAAGTTGTTATATTAAGTCGATACTAATAAAGATAATGGTTTTAACATCAAAACCAGACTCCAGACATGGTCTATTACTGCTGGTTCATTTAAACCATTACGGCTATGTAACACACTAATTAATTAACCTACTAACTAGTACGTCTTTGGAATATGGTAGGAAACCGAAGCACCCAGAGGAAACCCATGCAATCATGGGAATGATGTACAAACTTCTTACAGGTGGCATTGGTATTGAACTCTGAACTCGACACATTGCGCTGTAACAGTGTCACACTCACCGGTACTCTACCGTGGGGTTTTCTTTAATCCTACTCGCCAAGGTCTTTTCATGTCCCATTCTAGCTCTCTTAAGTCCCTTTTTAAACTCTTTCCTACCAACTTATAATTTTCAGGAGAACGATCTGATCTTTACTTCCTAAGTCCTGAGTATGCTTCCTTCAAGACTAAATATTTCACGTCTCTTGCAAGGCATGGTTTTTACCTGAAATTTCTTTCCTCATCTCAATGGGACAAACATATCAAGAACCACGTGCTCCCTGAACAACCTCCACATTTTTGCTGTGCATCTTCATGAAAATTCCTGTTCCCAACTTTTTCTTTCAAGTTTTCGCCTAGTACTATCATAATTAGCTATCCTTAATTTAAATGCTTTCCCATTTAATCTGCTGCCATCTTTGTTCATGGCTAGGCTTAGGGTTAGGGAGTTGTGGTCTCTTTCTTGACCAATAAACCTGTCTAGGTTCATTGATAGTACTTGACCAGTATGGCCTCTCCTCCAATCAGTCTGTCCACATACATTGTCACTGTTAAGAAAGGTATTTGACTCATTGTGAATATGCTGGCTCAGAGCTTCCTATCAATTTCAATCCCCACTTATAACCTGTGACTGTTTCTCTCTCACATTTGTGAAAAATGGGAAGAACATGATTGTGTAGTTGGGAACTGAGTACACAAGGCTACACATTGTATTGGAGTGATCGGAAGGTAGACAGAGAGGGTGGTGTGACTCTGCTGGTAAAAAATAGCACCAAACCATTAGAAGGATGTGACATCAGATCAGAAGATATTGAATCTACTAACCGGTACATCTTTGGAATGTGGGAGGAAACTAGAGTTGAGTTAAGAAACTGCAAGGGTAAAAGGACCTTGATGGCAGTTATACACAGGCTTCCAAACAGTAGGTGGGATGTGGATTACAGATTTCAATAGGAAATAGAAAAGGTGTGTCAAAAGGGTGATGTTTTGATAATCATTGGAGATTTTAACATGCAGGTAGATTGGGAAAATCAGGTTGGTAATGGATCCCAAGAGAGTGAATTTGTTGAATGGCTATGAAATGGCTTTTTAGATCAGCTTGTCATCATTGAGCCCACAAGAGGACCTGCTACACTCAACTGGGTGTTATGTAATGTACTGGAAGCCATTAGGGAGATTAAGGGTAAGGTGATCACAATATGATTGAATTCAACTTAAAAATTTGATAGAGACAAAGTAAAGTCTGCCATAGCAGTATTTTAGTGGAGTAAAGAAAATCACAGAGAATAAGAGAAGAGCTGGCCAAAGTAAATCGAAAGGAGAAGCTGGAAGGGATGAGAGCAGCACAGCTATAGTTTGAGTTTTTGGCAAAAATGAGGATGGTGCAGGATAGATGTATTCCAAAAACAAAAAAATAGAAACATAGAAATATAGAAACATAGAAAGCTAGAAACATAGAAAGCCTACAGCACAATACAGGACCTTTGACCCACAAAGCTGTGCTGAACATGTCCTTACTTTAGAAATTACCTAGGGTTACCCATAGCCATCTACTTTTCTAAGCTCCATGTATCCATCCAGGAGTCTCTTAAAAGACCCTTTCATATCTGCCTCCACCACCATCACTGACAGCCCATTCCACGCACCCACCACTTTCTGTGTAAAAAACTTAGTCCTGACATCTCCTCTGTACCTACTTTCAGCGCCTTAAAACTATGCCCTCTCATGTTAGCCTGGGAAAAAGCCTCTGACTATCCACACGATCAATGCCTCTCATCATCTTATACACCTCTGTCAGGTCACCTCTCATCCTCCGTTGCTCTTAGCAGAAAAGACCAAGTTCACTCAACCTATTCTCATAAGGCCTGCTCCCCAATCCAGGAAACATCCTTGTAAATCTCCTCTGCACCCTTTCTATGGCTTCCACATCCTTCCTATAGTGAGGCGACCAGAACTGAGTATGTTACTCCAAGTTGGGGTCTGACCAGGGTCCTATAGAGATGCAACATTACCTCTCAGCTCCAAAACTCAATCCCATGATTGATAAAGGCCATGCACTGTATGGCTTCTTAACCACAGAGTCAACCTGCGCAGCAGCTTTAACTGTCCTATGGACTCAGACCCCAAGATCCCTCTGATCCTCCACACTGCCAAGAGTCTTACCGTTAATACTATATTCTGCCATGATATTTGACCTACCTAAATGAACCACCTAGACTTATCTGGGTTGAACTTCATCTGCCACTTCTCAGCCCAGTTTTGCTTCCTATCGATGTCCTGCTGTAACCTCTGACATCTCTCCTCACTATCCACAACACCCCCAACTTTTGTGTCATCAGCAAATTTACTAACCCATCCCTCCACTTCCTCATCCAGGTCATTTATAAAAATCACGGTGTCCCAGAACACCCCTGAGGCACACTATTGGTCACTGACCTCCATGCAGAATATGACCCATCTACAACTACTCTTTGCTTTCTATGGGAAGCCAATTCTGGATTCACAAAGCAAGGTCCCCTTGGATTCCATGCCTCCTTACTTTCTCAGTAGGGTACCTTATCAAATACCTTGCTGAAATACTCACATGGCAAAATAGTACAACCGTAGCTAACAGGGGAAGTTAAAGCTATTGTAAAAGCAAAAGAAAGGCCATATAACAAAACAAAAATTAGTGGGAAGGCAGAGGACTGGAAGCTTTTAAAACACACAGAAAGCAATGAAAATAATCATTAGGAGGGAAAAGATGAAATATGAAAACAAACTAGGAAACAAATTCAAGGTGGATAGAAATAACTTCTTCAAGTACATTAAAAAAAACTAAAAAAAAAGATGAGTGTGGATATAGGACCACATAAAATGAGGCAGGAGAAATAATAATGGGGGACAAGGAGATAGCAGATGAACTAAATAAGTATTTTGCATCAAGTCTTCACTATGGAAGTCATCATCAGTGTGCCAGGTATTGAAGGGTATGAGAGAAGATAAGTGAGTGCAGTTAGAAGATTCTCAAAATGCTGAAAGATCTAAAGGTGTATAGATCTTCTATACACTCCATCTGCCACTTCTCAGCCCAGTTTTGCATCCTATTGATGTCCTGCTGTAACCTCTGACATCTCACTATCCACAACATCCCCAAATGAACCTGGACCAAATGAACAGCACCCTAGGGTTCTGAAAGAAGTAGCGGTAGAGATTGTGGAAGCATTGGTAATGATCTTTCAAGCATCATTTGACTCCAGAGGAATGGGAAATTAAAAATGTCACTCTGCTCTTAAAGAAAGGAGCGAGGCAGCAGAAAGGAAATTATAGACCAGTTAGCCGGACCTCACTGGCTGGGAAGATGCTACAGTCAATTGTTAAGGATGAAGTTATGGAGTACATGGTGACACCGAAAAAGATAGGACAAAGTCAGCATAGTTTCCTTAAGGGAAAATCTTGCCTGACTAACCTGTTAGAGTTCTTTGTGGAGATCACAAATAGGATAGGTAAAGGGGATGCAGTGGATGTTGTTAAATTTAGTTTTTCATAAACCATTTGACAAGGTGTGTAAATGAGGCTGCTTACCAAGTTAAGAGCCCATGGTATTACAGGAAAATTACTGGCATGGCTAGAACATTGGCTGATTGGTAGGAGGCAGCAAGTGGGAATAAAAAGATCCTTTTCTAGTTGGTTGCCAGTGATGTTCCACAGGGGTCAGTGCTAGGACCACTTCTTTTTATGCTGTACATCAATGATTTAGTTGGCTATGTTGCCAATTTTGCAGATGATACAAAGATTGGTGGAGAGACAGGTAGAGTTGAGGAAACAGGTAGGCTGCAAAAGGACTTAGGCAGATTAGGAGAATAGGCAAGAAAGTGGCAGACAAAATCCAATGTTGGAAAATGCAGGAACATGAAGTTTGTTAGAAGAAATAAATGTACAGACTATTTTCTAATATGTAAAGGGACTTGGACATCCTTGTGCAGAACACCCTAAAGGTTAACTTGCAGGTAGAGTTAGTGATGAGGAAGGCAAATGCATTGTTATCATCAATTTCAAGACATCTAGAATATAAGAGCAGGGACGTGATGCAGAGGCTTTATAAGGCATTGGTGAGGCTCACCTGGAGCACAGTGAACAGTTTTGGGTTCCTTATCTGAGAAAAGATGTACCAGCATTGGAAAGGGTTCAGTGAAGTTTCACTAAGATGATTCTGGAAATGAAAGGGTTATCATATGAGGAGCGTTCAATGGCTCTGAGCCTATACTTGCTAGAATTTAGAAGGATGGTGGGGGGTCGCATTGAAACCTTTTGAATGTTGTAGACAGAGTAGATGTGGAACGGATGCTTCCAGGGTGGGGGAGTCTAGGACAAGAGCACACAGCTTCAGGATAGGAGGGTGTCCATTTAAAACAGAGATGCAGAGAAATTTCTTTAGCCCGAGAGCGGTGAATTTGTGGGATTCATTATCACAGGCAGCCATTGGGTGTATTTAAGGCCGAGCTTCATAGGTTCTTTATTCGCCACGGCATCAAGGGTTATGGGGAGAAGGCAGGGGAGTGGGGCTGAGGAGGAGGAAAATGATCAGCCAAGATTGAATAACAGAGCAGACTGGATGGGCCAAATAGCTTAATTGTGCTCCTATATCTTATGGTTACGCTGTAACTTAGAAACTCCACTCGGGATCTGTAAGACAGCAGTCCTGCATATCTCTTGCCTGGGTTGTGAAAATCTGTTGCTACATATCGCAAATGCTTGAATGAATAGTGCTGCATGTTTATTAACAAGACTACACATGTCTGGAAGACCCACACCCAGAATCATTTCGATATTGTTTGCAAACCATGCTAAAACTACCTGAATTGCAATGTGGAGCACATTGGCCATTGTACTAAAAAATAATACAATGCCTTGGAGTTCACTGCATTTCAGTTTTTATCCAAAATGGAAGCACTGTGCTTCTGATAGTTTTTAAAATTTATTCACTTACCGGATGCGGGCATCGCTAGCTAAGCCAGCATTTATTGCCCATCCCTAGTTGCCCTTGAGAAGGTGGAGATGAGCTGCCTTCTTGAACCACTGCAGTCCCTGTGGTGTAGGTACACCCAGAGTACTGTTAGGGAGGGAATTCCATGATTTTGATCCAGTGACAATGAAGGAATGGCGATACGTTTCCAAGTCAGGACGGTGAGTGACCTGGAGGGGGATCTCCAAGAGGTGATGTTCCCAGGTATCTGCTGTTCTCGTCCTTCTGGATGATACTGGTTGTGGGTCGTGTGTGAGAAATTTGCTGCTTGGTGGTGCTGAAAGATAACCATAATGTTAAATACTGCTAATATGTTTCGTAAAATATTCCATCGGGGTAGCCTCCAACCTGATGGCATGAATATCAATTCCTCGAACTTCCCTTAATCCCCTCCCCAATTTCACCATGTCCCATTCCCATTTCCCTCCCTTGTCTTATCTCTTTATCTGCTCCCTCTGGTGCTCCTCCCCCTTTTCTTTCTTCCACGGCCTTTTGTCCTCTCCTGTCAGATTCCCCCTTCTCCAGCCCGGTATCTCTTTCACCTGTTAACCTCCCTGTCAGGATTTCCAGCATCTGCAGATATTCTCCTGTTAGTAAAATCTGTTCCTGGTTGTGGTATCATCCTGGATAATTTAGTAGGTATTCAGTTCAAGTTTGGAGTTTACCTTGTGGCTGTACAACAAAGAGAATGATGCAGATTATCTGAATAGTTCAAAGTGTAAAACTTGAGATTACCAGAAATAAATTCATTTTTGGAGTTCATAGCCTGTTATAGCAAACAAGATTTTGAAGTATACTGGCAGTGTAAATTTTCTGTTTGTGGATGCACCACTGAGCATGAGAATTAAGAAAAAACTATACTTGCTAAATTTAAAGAGATTGGCATGCTCATTTTTACTAAATTGCAAGTGTAAAAATGTGTGTGTGTGTGGACATGTGTGTGTTTATGTGTACATTCAGTATATACGCACAACTTCCTGGTTTGACAAGTGGAGTGAATTGTTTGTTCCACTGGTGAATTCTTTTAAAAGTTGGCCCCACATTGTTTACACTTTGCAACATCTCAATGCACTGTTGAAAACAATATGCAAAAGGTGGCAGATAGAATCAAGAGCAGTTTCCTTGGTACTCAGGTTCCAGATATTAGAAACGTTCCTCCAGGGAGCCATGAAAGGTACATCATTGGTTTCACCTTCACAACAGGATTGAGACTATTTATCGGCGCAAAAGTATGCAGCTATATGAATGAATTGGAAATATAAGGGGGAGAGGTGGAATCTTCTTGGCACTTACTGAATATTAAAAGGCCTATACAGAGTGGGGAGAAGGAAAGCATTGATCTCAAATCTCCGCTGCCTTGCAGCTATATCCACTTCAGGAATAAACCCTGAGGGAAAATCTAGCAGTCCCACATTGAGTGACTGGCTACCCCTGCGTCGCCGCTGGTGTCAAACTGTATCAGTCACTGCTGTTCCTTTCGGTTCATCAGGTGCATAGAAGGGTGGAGATTGCCTCATGGGCAACAGCTTGTTCTCCATATTGTACTGCTTTGGCCTGCGTATCTAAGCAGCTAAGATACAATATCCATGGTTGATTCTGACTGATGGAGGCCTCCTTTAGAGACAGTGGACATAGAGAGGATGTTTCCTATACCAGAGGAGTCGAGGACCAGAGGGCACAACCTCAGAATAGAAAGACAGAGATGATGCAGAATTTCTTTAGCCAGAAGGTGGTGAATCTGTGGAATTCATTGCTATAGACTGCTGTGGAGGTTGTCATTCAGAGGTTGATAATTTCTTGACTAATAAGACTGTCAAAGGTGTGGGAGAAAGGAGGAAAATGGGTTTGGGAGGGATAATACATTGGTCATATCAGAATGGCAAAGCAGACTTGGTGGGCCAAATAGTTTAATTCTGCTTCTATGTCTATCCCTCCCCCTCCAACTTTCACCTATCGCCCCGGTGTTTCTTGCTCCCCTTCCCCACCTTTCAAATCTACTCCTCAGTTTTTTCTCTCCAGTCCTGCTTGAAGGGTTTCAGCCCAAAATGTCAACTGCACTTTTTTTCCATAGATGCTGCCTGACCTGCTGAGTTCCTCTAGAATTTTGTGTGGATTTCCAGCATCTGCAGGTTTTCTCTTGTATTTGGTTTTACTGAATTTGGTATTACCTAAGTTTCTTCTTTGTCTGATGTCCCAGGCAAAGGAAAGATTTGGTAATGGAAAGGAAAAGTTAATTATTTATATAATGTATAATATATTCTTAATCATTACGTATTTGCAAAATCAAAAGGAAAACTGCTGCAAGGTATGAGGAATTGGACTAGTAACATGACAGTGTTGAGGTTAACGCTTTCGTTATAGCACCAGCAATTAACTATTGCGATTCAGCTTTTGCTACCATCTGTAAGGAGTTTGTATATTCATTGCAAAAACATATGGTTAGGGTTCGTGACTTGTGCTGGAAGCACAGTGGCTCTTGAGAGTTGCCCCAGCACAATCCTTGCAAAGTCTTGGTTGTTGACGCAAACAACGTATTTCACTGTAAGTTCTGACTTACATGTGACAAGTAAAACTAATCTTTATCTTTGACAGGAAAAGCAAAAGGTACGCAATGACTGCGCACAGACCCTATCCTAGCAACTGCAGGTTGTGTTGGTTGCAACACAACAACAAGGTGTCAGGAAGACAAGTGATGATGTCACTTGACTTCTGATTGAATGTTACTGCTGAGGAGGATGAAGAGAGATTTATCTGAGGTGTTTAAAATTCTGAACGTTCTTTAGAGAGCGAATAAAAAGGGCCTCCTGTTTTCTGAAGTAGAGAGGTCAATAACTGAGTTGCCTATATTTAGAAAATTAATAATATCTATTGATGCTAAAATAAAACAGAAAACATTGGTAAGAGAAACAGAATTAATATTTCTGCTTGACAATCCAGCAGAAAGTGTTGGGAAAAAATAAGTTAGTTTTAGGTTGCAAAGAGGGAGAGGGAGAGAAGAATACGACAAAGGAAATATCTATGATAAATTAAAACAATTCCTCTTATTCTAACCAATCTTCTCTAAACATGCAGCGGTGATGTTATGGTTTGCTGAATTGATCACTAACTCACAGAGACCAAACAGCAGCTCTCTTCAAGCCTTTCCCCGGATGTCATGACCGACTATCAGGAAAATGTCTTCTTGTTACAGCCCTAATTTTCTTTGGGAGATGTTCCACATTCTTGAATGTTGTATTTCCCCAAAACTACACAGCCCATGTGTACCACCTTCCCAAAATTCACAAGCAGGATTGTCTGGCATGATCCATCATTTCAGTCTGTTCTTGCTCTAGACAACTTTTTTTCCTCTTATTTTGACTCATTCTTTTTCCTTCAGTTTAGTCCCAACCCTTTGACATCTGTCACTTTAATAGTTTCAAATTGCCTACTTTCATATAGTTCATCCTCAGCATCAATGCTAATCCCTGCACACCTCCATCCCACACCAGGATAATTTGAGAGCTCTCTCTTTCTCCTTTGAACAGAGGCCCAACCAATTCCTCCCTACCTACAAACCCGTGTGGTTGAACTGGTCCTCAGACCGAAGAACTCCCCAGCTCCACCAGCCTCATAGAGATCAAAAGGGCAGCTATGGTAATTCGTTGTGCCTTTGGAATTTAATGCAGACAAGTGTGAGGTGTAGCACTTTGAGAGGAAAAACCAAGGTAGGATTTGCACATGGCACTGAGGAATGTGGTAGAACGGAGGGATCTGGGTAGCACAGACTGTCTCTTTCTGGAAAGTATGGAACAATTATACTTTCATTCCTACTGTATTTACAATTCTCCTGGTCTTTTCAAACTTATATAATGGCACACTAATGATGGTATTGGTATTACTTCCTACAATCGTACATAACTCAAAAAATTTTATTACTTTTGCTACCTGCTCTTCCTCTCACATGGTCGCTTCCTATTTGGATGTCTTTGTCTCTAATCCAGACAGTAGATTAAATGCAACCGTTCATCCTTCTTCGGTTGTCCATTGGAATCCAGTGATGACATCCACTCCTTTAATGGTGAGATCTTCGATGACTATACAGTCCTATCCTGGACCCACAAGTTCTATTACATACCCTTAGACTTCACCGTGGTCAGAGGTGGAGACCTGGGCAAGGAAGATATTAAAGTGCCACAGGGGGTGCACCATCCCCAGTAGCACTATCTTCACCATGATGAGGTAAATCCCGGTGGCAAGGGTGACCCCAGGACAACTGGTCCCTCATCTTGGCTGCAGGAGTCTGCCGGGTCCTTGGTCTGTTAAGGCCCGCCTATTGCACATTGCTTTTCTGTCGGGGTGTGCCCTCTTAGCCTTGTCTCAACAGACTTACCACAAGACAGTGGGGCTATTAGTCATAGCTGGGGCAGTAGTTGACAGGTGCCAGGGCGTGTCCACACAGTGGTGGGCCTACATACCACGTCTCTGGGGCCCACTGCTGCTCTGAGATCCCCTGCTCTGAGGTCCCCTGGGACCATAAGATACCCAGTTTCCACATGTGGCCCCGAGGAGGCACTGAGGGAGTCTTGGTGGTGGAGAGGCTCTGTACTGGCAGGAGGAGGCTTACACACTCGGCTCCTCGTTTCACCCTCTGTTGAGAAGGCTAGTCAGAGGCAATAGCTGTAAGCAGAGGGCACTATGTGGCATACAGCATGCAACATGCACATTATTACATATCCTTAGACTTCTCAGATAATCTTCACTTTCTCCCACACTGTCTCCTGTAAGGATTCCATTCCTTTACTTCAATTACTCTGTCTCTGTCATATCTGCTGTACCATCAATTCATTCACAACGATATCTTGGATATATCTTGTTTTTCATTAATTGTGATTTTCCCTTTATCTTAGCAAAGGACCCAAATAGTCCTTCCAGGTGAAGAAGCAATTTAATTGCTTTTCCTGCTGTATAGAAAACAGAACACTGAACATACAGCACAATAAGGTGCTTAGTTAATAATGTTTAGTCAACCTTTTAACCTTCTCCAAGATAAATCTGACCATTCTCTTCCTAGTAGCCCTCCAATTTTCTTTCATTCACATGTCTACCTAAGAGTTTCTTAAATGTCCCTAATGTATCTGCCTCTACAACCACACTTGCCAGCACGTTCTACATACTTACCACTCTCCGTGTAAAAATCGTACCTCTGACATTCCCCTCCACCCCCCTATCCCCAGACATCCCTCCAATCACCTTAAAATTATGCACCCTTGTAGTAGCCATTTTCAGCCTAGGAAAAGTCTCTGAATGTTCAATCTATCTGTTTCTCTTATCATCTTGTACCCCTCTAGCAAGTCACCTCTCCTTCACTCCAAAGACAAAAATAATAGTTTGCTCAAACTATCCTCATAAAATGTACTTTCTAATCCAGGCAGCATCCTGGTAAATCTCCTTTGCCCCTCTAAAGCTTCCACATCCTTCCCAGAAATGAACACAAATGTGGTCTAATCAGACTTTAATGGAACTGGAATGTAGTTTTCATGATGTTATCACCCCTTCAATCACAGATTGAGTGACTGCTTTCAGTCCACAAAGGGAGCATATGTTTCCAATGCCAATCACTTTAATTCTCTGTTCCAACTTGTACACTAACTTGTCTGTCTGTGGTCTTTTCCACAGAAGCCCAAGGTAAATTTGAGGAACAGAGCTTCATCTTTAGGATTTAATGTCAAAACAGCTCTGCAGAGAGTGGTGTGGACAGCCCAGCGCATCCGTAGATGTGAACCTCCCACTATTTAGGACATTTACAAAGGCAGATATGTAAAAATGGCCTGAAGGATCATTGGGGGCCTGAGTCACCCCAACCACAAACAGTACCAGCTGCTACCATGATGTAGCAGGAAACAGTACCACAGCATTAAAGCAAGGACCAACAGGCTCCGGGACAGCTTCTTCCACCAGGCCATCAGACTGATTAATTCATGCAACACAACTGTATTTCTATGTTATATTGTCTGTCCTGTTGTACATACTGTTTATTATAAATTACTATAAATTGCACATTACACATTTAGATGGAGACATAACGTCAAGATTTTTATTCCTCGTGTGTACGAAGGATGTAAGTAATAAAGTCAATTCAATTCAATTCAGCACATCAGAACTGTCCACGCCACCTGTAATATTAACCCAGTTTTCTCCCCTCCACAGACACTGTCTGATGCACCATCAATAACTCACTCTGAGACGTAAGGCGAGATATCGGCTTTTATTGACTAGAAGAAGGAACAAGCAGTGAGTGACCACCATACTACATCCTGGAGACTGAGAGGCCGGGCTCAGGCCTTGATCACCTTTATACAGGAGTCTGTGGGAGGAGCCACAGAAGCAGTCAGCAGGGGGCGTGTCCAGACAGGCATATGTAGTTCACCACACTGTCAAATAATCGTGTGGTCCTTTTCCGTATAGTCCTTTTACATTTCAAGTCTTAGTCAGTTCTGCATTTCACATACTTTGTTTTCCCTTTCTCTAATTTGCCTCATTAACCGATCAACAGGACGGTTCCATCAAATCACCATGGCAGTCTAATAAAAGAGATTCCCTTTCTCCTATCCATTCTTCCCCTGTTTGTAATTTAAATCTTGCCTGTTTTCTCACTTGCCCAGTTTTGTTAAAGGGTCGCTGACCTGAAATGTTAAGTGTTTCACTTGCCAAGATGCTGGCTGACCTTTCTGAGTGATTCCTGGGTGGTTTGTTAGTAATTATCAATAGAAACGCTAACAGTTAAGGATAATCTTTTCCTTTCAGAAAGTGGAGGAGATTTGGAACTTGGCATCTGAAAGTTGAGCAGATGTAGAAATACTTTTTTGAAAGATGTTTGGATTTGCACTTGACGTTCTGTACTCTTCACCCGCCCCATCATTGAAGTGTTTCCACTTTCAAGGACTTTTCATCTCATGTTCTTGAAAGTTATTGCTTATTTAATTATTATTATTATTATCATTATTTCTTTCATTTTTATTTGCATAGTTTGTGGTCTTTTGCACACTGGTTGAAAGTCTAGGTTGGTCTGGTTTCTCATTGATTCTTTTACTAGTTATTGAGTATGCCCATATGAAAACGAATGAGAATGAAAACATATCTGTACTTTGATAATAAATTTACTTTGAACTCAAAAAGATAATGAAGTGCTGGGAGGTCGCTGGATTGGGTCTACATTGGTCAGCACAAAAACAATGGGGCACATGGCCTCCTTTTCCGTAGTAAATTTCAGTGACTTGTAGCCTGAGGAAAATTTACTGGAAGGTAATTGGTAGGTCAGCTTGCTGTCGGGGAGGATGCAGGAATTTAGTGGGAGTAGCCAGTAGTCATGTGGCAGTTCGAAACTTGAATTTTTCCCAAATATTTTTGTAAAAAAATTGTTCCTTATTCGTCACTGATTCAGCAGTAGGAGGAATCCACACTGTACACTTATTAAAGGTTATAAGAACTAGTTCGTTAGAGTGACTGTATATGAAGAATAAAGTGCAGAAAGAAAGAAGGGTTCTTAACAAAATACAGAAGCAAGCAAAATATAGTTATCAACAAATCAACAAAATGGTCATTATAGTGCTGGAGGGAACCTTAGGTGTCCAACATATTTTTGTACAGCCTTTTGTCCATGTTTCTTGGCAACTATTCTGACCTGGCGTAAAGGATGATTCCAATTGGCACCTAGAAGGTACTCCTTTCTATGGCCTTCAAAAATCTAATGTAACATTACCCCGCTACTTTTTTATCCCCTATGGGTACCAGCCTGTACCTTTTCTCTCATGACCTTTGGCCTAGGCACCTAACTTCGAGACAGAGAGAGCAGGTCAACCCGGAAGAAAACATTCTTCACCAGTATCTAATCTCAAGGATATGTGTTCATTCACATATTGAGGCTATTACCACATTCCAAGCTGACATATTTTTGTCTTATAAACTTCCAATTTGTGTCATACATTTTAGCACACACCAAGGAGGAATCAAATTTAACTATTTCTTTACAATTGTACAGAAATATAACACTTAAGACATAGTTGAAGAATTAGGCCACTTGGCCCATCGAATCTGCTCCACCATCCCATCATGGCTGATTTATTATCTCTCTCAATCCCATTCTCTTGCCTCTCCATGCTATCTTTGATACACTGACTAATGAAGAACCTATCAATCCCTGCTTTAAATATACACAATGACTTTGCCTTCCCAGCTTTCTGTGGAAATGAATTAAACAGATTCACTGCTCCCTGGCTAAAGAAATTCTTCCTCATCTCTATTCTAAATGAACGCCCCTCTATTCTAAGGCTGTACCCTCTGGTTTTAGAATCACCCACTATTGGAAACGACTTCTCCACATCCACTCTATATAAGCCTTCCAGTATTCGGTAAGTTTCAATGAGATTCCTCTTCAGTTTTGCAGTCCAAGCCCAGAGCCATCAAACCAGAAACTGTTCTGAAAAACATTCTCATAGGCATTGTACAAATTACCCCTCTTGGGATCCAGCACCAGCCTGATTTTTTCAATCTATCTGCATATTGAAATCCCCTGTGACTATTGTAACATTGCCCTTTTTACATGCCTTTTCTATCTCCCGTTGTAATTTGTACACCGATTCCTGGCTGCTGTTCAGATGTCTGTGCATAACTCCCATCAGGGTCCTTTTGCCCTTGCAGTTTCTTAACTCCACCCACACAGATTCTACATTTTCCAATCCTATGTCACATTTTTGAAGAATTTGATTTCATTTTTTTACCAATAGAACTTATACACTTGTTTCATCTCCTGTGCTTAATTGGAAATTTGGCATCAATATACAACCAATAGCTATTAATTTAAAGTTGTTGGAAACCTTAATAATTTTATATCGCTAGAATTGTATTATTGTTAATTTAGAATTAGTTGTAGAAGAGGGCGGGGAACATCATAAAGGACTCCCTCCATCCTGCGCACTGACTGTTTGAACTGCTTCTGTCTGGTAGGCGCTTCAGATCCCTCCAGACTAAGACTAATATGCACTGGAGAAGTTTCTTCCCTACTGCGGTCACTTTGCTGAACAGTTAACTGCCGGTTAACTGTCGGCTAACTATTACTTGGATTGCACTACCTTTATGTATAATCTATATTTTCATTTATATTTATCATTATTATTGTTATGAGCAGAGAGACAACATCTGCCGGAAGTAAATTCCTTGTATGTGCACAGGTACTTGGCGATTAAAGTCTGATTCTGATAAGAGTCTTGCATAAAATTTGAAGTGCTACATTTAACAGCTCACATATTGAGTCAATAGCATTTCTAAATCAAGTGCCATGCTTTCCTGGTGAATTCAAAAGGCCACTTCAGTAAAGAAGGGTGGATTCATGTGGACTTATCAGCAAGTGGCCATTAAAGTGCTAACAAACCCCAGACTTGCACACAGAAAGCAAAGTACAGAGATGGGTGTCCAATTTATGTGATGGAGTTTACTCCTTTTTCTTTTTCTTTTCCAATCTTTTTATTAATATCAAGATAGTAGATATAACATAATATTGCTACACAATTATTGGGATTACATTGTTAATGATTAACATGTATAACTATATATTAATACAAAGGTAATAAACTTCCCAAAATTGTTCAAGTACAAATGTAGAATACACAAAAAAAGGATTAACATATCCAAGAAGAAAAAAAAATATACCCCCCCAAAAAAACCTAATCTAAACAATACTAACCAAAAACTAAAAAAAAGAACATGGGCTGTTTGTAACATCAAAAAAAACGGACCATTAGTGTCATCAACTCCAAATCTCCCTGCATATATTAACACAAGAGTTTGGAAAAAGGTCAAACCACATCATATGGAAGTGTTGAATAAAAGGCCTCCAAGTCTTTTCATTTAATGGATGGATCATATATAGCACTTCTGATTTTTTCTAAGTTTAAACATAACATAGTTTGAGAGAATCAATGAAATGTGGTGGGAGGATTAATCTCTTTCCAATTCAGTAAAATAGATCTTTTTGCCATTAATGTAAGAAATGCAATCATCCAATGCACTGAAGAGGTTAAGTAATGTGGTTCTATCATTGGTAAATCAAAAATTGAGGTTGATGGAGTTTACTTCATTAGTAGGTTCATGGAAGTCTGTCTATAGGCCCGGTCTCGTGAAGATTGTGGGTGTTACAGCACAATGCAGGGAAATTGCCATTGCATTATGCTGGATCCAAATTCAGATCAACTCCAATGCCCAATAGTTATAGTCCATAGCAACACACACACACACACACACACACAAAATGCTGAAGAAACTCACCAGGTCAGGTAGCATCTATGGAAGTGAATAAACAGTTGGTGTTTCAGGCCGAGATGCCCCTTCAGGATTGCAAAGGAAGAGGGAAAATGCCAGAATAAAAAAAGGTGGGAATGAGGACTCACTGGAAGGTGATAGATGAAGCCAAGTAGGTGGGAAAGGCTGGAGAAGAAGGAATATGATAGAAGAGAACAGGGCTGTAGAAGGGTCTTGGCTCAAAACATCGTCTATTCATTCATTTCCATAGATGCTGCTTGGCCTGCTGGATTCCTCCAGCATTTAGGGTGGGTTCCTAAACATCTACAGAATTTCTCATGTTTATTTATAGTCCATTCCTTTTGCCTTGAGAACAGTCCCAAACTGTATAGTTTTACATTTTTGGCCTTGTCCACAACCATCATGTTACATTCTTAAATTAAAATGAATGGGTGACATTTATTACTGATCCAAGTTTTATGATGGGAAGAACACACACAAAATGCTGGGAAAATGATGGGAAAATATTTTTTCTCTCTATTTAGCCATTCAAGGCTTTTTTTTAGTAGATTTGGAAATTCTTGAAATGGTTAAAAATTTAAAAAAAATCCAGCCTTTAAGTTTCACAATACTTGGAGATGTCCACTATAGTTAACTAATTAAATTCCTCTCATCTCAGCTATCCATCTCTGCTCTTGGTTAACACGATCTTGCAAATACATAACCATTAAAGGTACATTACCTGAGGTCAAATTGCATTAAAAGTTTTGCAATGAGCTAAAATTACTCATTGAAAATTTTTTAAAGGGTTCATCAAAACATGTTCCTGTTGTAATGGAATCTGAAATGGTAAATACTTGCAATTTAAGGATACAAAGTGCTTAATTATTCAGGAAACTACAGTTTTGAGTTAAAAAGATTTATTGTAAAATAAATTTAAGATCAAATTTTAGTAAACACTCACCAACCAATAATAAACTCACATGAGATTGAACAGTTACCTTCAGACAATTGCAAATAACGAAGTGCAGCTTGCAGAGATATGGAGATTTGCCAGGATAACTCTGCTGACCAGAAACTTTCAGCCAGCATCCAGCCTTTGTTCTGGTTTTTGTTCTAGTGAAACATTTAGGAATTTTAACGACACTTGATAGACACATCAAAGTATAGGCAGCATATGCTGGAAAAATAGGACCTTATAGTGGAACCTCTAAACTGGTCAATTAAACGATTTGGTAATCTGGAATGTATCAGTTCGTGAGACTTTCCCTTTACTGCCGCTAATGCAGCTTTCTCTAAACACGAGTGATTCATTTCATGAATGTAGGCTGCTAATCTGCAGAGTTGCTGCATTTAGCTTCATTACATAGAATTACATAAGAACCACATAACCACAAATTTGCGTAAGTATTACATAGAACTTCAGCACAGATGTCTCTGCTTGTATTAACAGAAGGTTATTTTCCTGTCATACATTGCTTTTGGATGTAGCTACTCACCTGTGCAACCTGTAAAAATGAAAGAAAAGCTCTTGTATCAAAGTAAATAAAATAAAGTAATTAAGAGATTTGTCATGAATGTGTTATAAGGTTAAACAACTTATAATACAGTTCTTGTGTATATGTTGTCTAAGTATATCTGAACATGAAAAGGGCCGGTCTAAATCGAGCCTAGGTTGCTGATGGCACAGTGCAGCTGAATGAACCATAAGACCACAAGACATAGGAGTAGGGTTAGGCCATTTGGCCCAACAAATCTGCTTCACTATTTCTTCATGGCTGATTTATTGTACCTCTCATACCCATTCTTCTGCCTTCTCCCTGCAACCTAGCATGCCCTTACTCATCAAAAACATATTAACATCTACTTTAAATATACCCAATGACTTGGCCTCCACAGCTGTAAGTGGCAGTGAATTCCCCAGGTTCACCACCCTCTGGCTAAAGAAATCCCTCCTTATCTGTGTTCTAAAGGAACACCCTTCTATTCTGAGGATGTGCCCTCTGCTTCTAGACTGACCCACTTCTTTCCGCATCCACTCTATCTAGGTCATTCAATATTCGATAAGTTTCAAGGAGATCCTCCTTCATTCTTCTCAACTCCACAGTGTACAGGCCCAAAGCCATCAAGCACTCTTCATACGTTAATCTTTTTCTTTCCAGGATCATTCACATAAAACTCTTCTGGGCCCTTTCCAATGTCAGCATATCCTTTCTTAGGTAAGGAGCCCAGAAATGCTCACAAAACTACAAGTGCAGTCTGACTAATGCCTTATAAAGCCTCAGCATTACATCCTTTCTTTTATTTTCTAGTCCGCTCAAAATGAATGTTAACTTTGCATTGGCTTTCCTTACTCAACATACAAGTTAATTTTTAGGGAACTTAATGTGTTTTATATATTGTTAGTTAATTGCTAACTTCTGGACAATAAAGACAATGGAAAAGCACTACACAATGCAAAACTTGTAAACAAATGTCATTTCAAACTTACCAGGTCAATTTCAACACAGAATGAGTTCATTGAGCAACTTATCCAAGGAATGGGTAGTAAAATAATCCAGAATTGTTTTTATTGAAGCCTGCTGGAATGATGTCAAGTTGGTGTGATATACTGTAGTGAAGATCTAGTCCAGTTAGTGTTATCATTTAGATTTCACTAAGAATCTTTCTTGAACACAAGGGAAACCTTCTAATTGTAAATATTTCTGAGTTTACTGAGTTCATTTCCAGATATTCCTGACATTTACAAGGAGTGCCACACAAGAAAGCAGCATCCTTCATCTAAGATTCCTCCATTATCCAGGCCATCATCCTCCCTTCTTGCTGCTATCATTTGGAAGGAGATACAGGAGCCTTAGCTTAGGCCCCACACCACATGGTTGAAGAATTGTTGTTACTGTCCAACCATCAGGCTCCAACAGTGGTAGGCACTGATAATATGATTACCTCGATAACTTAGCCTAGGGCACAGGCTAAAGAGGGTCAAACCTCTTCAAAGGCATGTGGTTGCCACTGTTTTCCAGATCTCTATTTTGCCATCACGGCACATACTATGGATGTGCTTGTGGATCATTCAGGAGCAACTTTATGTTTTATTTGGAATATTAAGGAAAGTCAGAATGTCACAAACACTCCAATTAATATTTGCAGGTGCACTGTTGAAAGTACCCAGACTCATTGTATCAAGGACTAGGATCATGCAATTGAAATGTTCAGGAACTTAACCAGCCAAGCAGGCTTTTCCCCTCTGGCTCGGTAAGACTAGAACTAGAACTGGTGGGTTACGGGTGGAAGATGAAATATTTAAAGGGAACATGGAGGGATCTTCTTCACTCAGAGAGTGGTGAGAGTGTGGAACGAGCTGCCACCGGAACTGGTGGATTTGGGTTTGGGTTCAGTTTGAACTTTAAGAGAAACTTGGATAGGAACAAGGCTGGGAGGGAAATGAAATGTTATGGTCCGTGTGCAGGTCGACGGGTCCTGGCAGAATAATAGATCGGCACAGATTGGATTTGTCAAAGGGCCTGTTTCTGTACTGTAGTGTTCTATGGCTCCATGTGAGATTCCTTGGGCTTCCTTTGCTTTCTAGCTCTAAAAGCATTAATTTTCCTACTTTACTTCTTGTATCTGAATGCAATATTTTAATAAGCCATATAGGACATAGGAGGATGTCTGACTTATTATCCCCTTCAACCCCATGTTCCTGTCTTCCTCCCATAAGCTTTGATGCTCCTTTTGATCAAGAACATATCAATCTTCTTTTTAAATATACCTGACCGTCAGGATGTAGGAGCAACACTTCATATTTTGTCTGGCTGGCCTCCAACCTGAGCATCGATTTCTTCAACTTCTGGTAATTTCTAGTCCCTTTCCCTTTTCTCTTTTTCCATTCCCAGTGGAATGGAAAGTGGATAACCTCACGTTGCCAACATTATAATCCAATTGCTCCAGTATTGGCACCACATTCATTTAATGCTTTTGGATTTAAGATTTTTAACATTTCAGCACCTCACCATACCAAAGCCTATCCTTTCTGAAGTTAAGTTTTACATGTTATTTTAAATGTAAATAATCCGTGTGTCACTTTTTATGTATGTATTTTAAAGCAGCAATACTGCTCTCTAGTGGTACCTTGGCAGAATTGCCTTGATTAATTATACTCGGAAACTGAGCAGTTGTCTAAAACGTTAAGATTGTGCAGATGTAAAGAAACACAGGATCATAAGTAAGCAACGAAATGGGCCTTTCTGGCCTACCTCATCCTGTCTATCTGTGATGCTCATCTACACTAATACCATTTGCTTGCATTAGGCCCATAATGCAGGTGAATGCTTTAATCTGATTATTTATCTCTATGTACCTATCTATCTCTATCTATCTATCTATAGTTATTCATTTATCTAACTATATCTATATACAACGTGGAGTAGGTCCTTCCTGCCCTTTGAGCCATGCCGCCGGCAATCCCCAAATTTAGTCCTAGCCTAATCATGGAACAATTTACAATGACTAGTTAATCCGCCGATAGATATGGCTTTGGATTGTGGGAGAAAACCAGAGAAGCTGAAGGAAACCCATGCGGTCTCGGAGAGAGTGTACGAACGCCTTACAGGCGGCAGTGGGAGTTAAACTTGGGTCGCTGGGACTGTAAAGCACTGTGTTAACCATTTCACTACCATGCCGCCTCTATGTACTTGTTTAAGTACCTTTAAATCATTTTAAATTTATCTGCTTCAACCAGCTCCTCTGTCTGCTTATTTCTCTCCATAGATGCTGCCAGATCTGCTGAGTTCGTCCATTACTTTCTGATTTTTATTTCTATTTGTCGGGATATGAAAAGTCTCCTGAAAAGATGTGAGTTAGGGCTACATTTAGCCATAGCACTCCAAAAGGTAAGTGTTAAAAAATCCATATATTTGAATTTGTAGATATAAGTGATTTCAATACTTTAAGGAAATGGACATTTCTTTTAAAACAATAGGCTAGTAATTTCAAGATTGTTGAGTCTAGATATTTTAAATTTCAGATGCTTTGGTTATTTTATTACTTGAATTGAAATTTGCGAGTTGCTATTTGAACTCTCGCCTTTGTATTGATGGTTCAGACCGGGGGTCGGCAACCTGCGGCTCCCGAGCCATTTGTGGCTCTTTCACCTCTGTGCTGCGGCTCCCTGTGGCTTTGGGAAATAATTGGTCAGTATTTAATTAAAATGTATTTTATGTTAGTTTGTTAGCTTTTGAAATGTAATTCTAAATTTGAAGATTATGGTGATCTTGTACAATCTAAGTGTGGCGACACATTTCCTCACAATTAGCCAGCATTCCGGCTAAGGGAGATAGCCTACGGGGGTTTGTGAGTACGCGTCTTTTGCAGCATCTGTGCCCACGGGGACGGGTTGAGGGAGGCTTAAAAGCAAGGCTGTTTAGTTCGAATAAAGTTACCTTTGACTGCAGTCTTTATTTTAGCGCTGCGTGTAGCGCTACACCGCTACAACGTGTTTTTTATCGCTATTAATATACATCACCACAGCCAATGCCTGACACCCGCCAGTGCGCGCTTTCTTTTAATTCTTCGATCCTAGGTAGGCTACCTATGTAGTAACCTTCAACCCAACGTCTTTTTTTCGGAGTTCAAAATGTTTTTGTTGCATGCAGAAATGTAATTTCGTTTTCTCTGCAGGAGTTCATCAATTTCAAAAATGCAACACATTATAGTTTGTTTATACATAGCATAAAGGCAAAAAAAACCCGTTGTATGCAGTGTTATTTCATTTTGTGGCTCCCAGTGTTTTCTTTTCTGTGGGAAATGGGTCCATATTGGCTCTTTTAGTGGTAAACGTTGCCGACCCCTGGTTCAGACAGAGAACTTGAAAGAAAAGTGTCAGCACAGGCTAAAGGGGGAGGTGGGGGTGAAGCAGCTACAAAGAGAATGCAGCAGATACTATCAGTGTAGTTCTTGGCACAGTTTGGTTTAAAAACTCCATGCGGGTTTTTCTCTTGCTGTATGGAGACATCAACTGACAGAAAGTGGGGTGGAGAAGTGGAAATGGGGTCCAGCGTTTTGTTGGCTTAAAGCTATAACTGCGATCACAGCTCAGCACATCATGGAAACCAACCTCTCCTCCATCGACCTGGCAGTACTTCCCGCTTAAAGCTGCCAGCATAATCAAAGACCCCGCCCGCTCCTGACGTTCTCTATTCTCCTCCCCCATCAGACAGAAGGAACAAAACTCGATGATTCCCTAGTACAATAGAACGACTCTTGACCTCACCATCATTATTATGAACTTGAACCTTATTGTACCTTTGTATTTTGAATATTGAATTTTGTTTACATGCACTGCACTTTCTCTGTAGCTGTTACACTTTATTCTGCATTGTTATTGTTTGATCTTGATCTATCTCAATGCACTGTGTAATGATTTGATCTGTATAAACAGCATACATGTACCTTTCATGGTACCTCAGTACAGGAAACAATAATAAACCAATTTCATCAGCTAAGCACAAAAGATTCTGCAGCGGCTGGAAATCTTGAGCAATGCACATAAAATACTGAAAGAATTCATCTGGGCATGCTCCTTCTATTGAAAGGAAGAAACAGCTGATGCCTCGGCCCTTCATCAAGACTAGAAAGGAAAGTGGAGGAAACCAGACGAAGGTGGGGGGAGTGGAAGGAATGCAAGCTGGCATGTGATAGGGGAAATCAGGTGAGGGGGTTGATAGATAGGTGGGAGAGGGGGTGATGATGGGAGAAGCTGGGAGGTGATAGGAGGAAGAAGTAAAGTCTGAAGCAGAAAGTGCAATTTCAATTCCAATTCAAGTAATTGGATCATTTTCTGCTGTACAACCAGGATAGAAAGGGGTTGTGATGTTATTGCCACTGTTCCTCCTTCTCTATTTCCTCTGCATCTGTTACCTAACGCCTCTATTTGAGTGAAAGACTTCACATATTCTCCAGTCCTTTGACAAACTTGACATTGCCAAACACAGGAATATGTTGCATTGTTCCAACTGCATCTTCCACAACAAGCCTGCAGGTCATGAAGTTTTTCATAAATTTATTGTATTTATTTATTTTCTAGTACATGCCTGCAAGAAAATGAACATCAAGGTAGAAATGTGACGAAATTGGATTTGCTGAATGTGAAGTTTTGAACTCAAAGACCTTAAATCCTCTCCAATACAGATAGCTACGGGTACACTCACTAAAGGGAGGCTGTACCATAACTCCCTAATCTTCAAACATGAGTTCACTTCTCTGTTCGTCCTCCACTGCAAGTCTAGCTGCCAATACCCTCTACTGGAGCAGTGTGTACCACCTGCCTACCAAGGAGGAAATACTGTCAGCTAACAAAGTAGTTTAAACACATTTCACTTATTTTAATGGAACACGTTTAAATCCAGACAGAATTCTTAAAGCACATTTAAAACTCACAGAGGATTTACTATCTTAAAAAAACATTCCTGATTACAAATACTTTCTAAAACACAAAAGATTTTCAAAATACAGGTACAATTCATATAACCTAAGAAGTCTTACAAACAATGCAAAAGTATGAATTGTCTGTCACAGAAATCAAAGGCAAAGGAATGGATTCTAGTTCACCTGATCTTTCCATCATTCTTCTTGCTAGTCTTTAATCTTTCCTAGTAAGCCTAAACTATTTTCTACATTTATACTGTTTTCTCCCACTTGGATGATCTACATGTATATGATATTTTTTTCAGATATCCTTTTTATATGAACATTCTAAAAGCTTCTAGGAGACAGAGTTCCCAGATCCCCACAATTAATGCTCTGAAGTTGACTCTTTGAGGATGCACACCTTCAACTATTTGATGTGCTAAGTGATAGTATGCAGCTGGTCTGCAAGCCTCCTTGAACTACATAACTTAGTCAGCTTGTCTGGTTTGAAGCAAACTCAATAAAACAACCCATTGTTTTACACTGCAGATCTTGAGAAGTCATTCCAGGTGCTGTGACCCTTGTGGTCGACTCATACTTTGATAATAGATGTACTTTGAACTTGCTCCTTTGGTTTTGTGGTTTCGACCGATCCTGGATGTCAGCATTCATGGCAGTGCCTGTCTGGCTGATGTTGCTGGAGTGATTGCCCCTCCTTTTCATAAAGGAAGTGAAAGGAGGGGCAATATTTCACTCTTCTCTCTCCCCCGTCAGTTTTTCTGCTCTTGTTTCCTGACTTCTTTCCCATTCCCCCTCCTCTTTCTTATGCCCATCACAGGCACAATCCTCCTCCTTTTAAATAGAGGACATCTTTAAAGATTTTTTTCAAAGACTGGCTTTATGTATTATTGGTACATACAGTGAAGTGTGTTGTTTGCATCAATGAGCAACAGAGTCTGATATGCTGGGGACAGTTTGCAAGTGTCACCTCACTTCCGGTGATAACATAACATAACCACAATATACTAACCCTCACCCTCACCCTCACCCTAACCTGTATGTCTTCAAGTGGTGATAGTTCAAGAAGGTGGCATCTATCATAAGTGGCCTTCACCATCCAGAACATGTCCTCTTCTCATTATCACCATCAAGAAGGAGATAAAGAAGCCTGAAGACACAACTCAAGAGCAGCATCTTCCCCTCTATCATTAGATTCTTGAACAATCCATTTGTGCAAGAACACTATTATTATTCTTTATTTTTGTACTATTTGTTTATTTTGTAATTTATTGTTTGTCTTTGTACTGTACTGCTGCCACAAAATAACAAATTTCACATCATGTTAGTGATATTGAACTTGAATCTGTTTTTATTCTCCTCCCTCTGGAGCTGAGTTTTAATTGGAATAAAGAACAAAATCCATTGCCCTGAGGGTCCTGGATCCTGTCTCCACTGTCATGGAGTATAGGAATCTGCCTATTCAGTCTTCACGATGAATGGTTTTACGCTGTCCAGGATATCTGAGGCTGTCAAATTCAGCTGAGAATAAATCCTGCACATCTGCTAGATTGTCAGCAGGGGGAGATGTTTCTCCACGATAGCTCCAGTTTAAAAAGTTTAATAAGGATTAGGATGGCAATTACAACACTCCCAAGTGTCAATACATCAGAAGTTATTGAAAAACAAATCTCTATTATTTAACTATTTCTTATTCTGTTCTCTTTTGCGCAACTTTTGTCCCTGCTTTATTTGACTGGAACTCATTTCAGAATCAGAATCAGAATCAGGTTTGTTATCACTGGCATATATTTGGCATAACATTTGTTATTCTGTGACAGCTGTGCATTGCAAGATATGAAAAATCACTGTTACAAAATAACTCAATAAATAATCAGGTAAGCGAGGAATCGTGAAATAGTATTCTGGATTCATGGACTGTCGGGAAGAAATTCTTCCTAAAACACTGGTCTTCAGGCTCCCTGTAACTCCTCCCTGATGGTAGTAAACCATTTGTGCACAAATAGACTTTCTACAGAGATGATAAACACATTCAATTCAAGATACAGCCAAGCAAAGTTTATTACTTATGAGGAAATACCTCCTTTTGTATTTTTTAGATTTAAATAGCTTTGACCCAATTTTGTATAAGAAGAATAAGAAAGACAAGCAACATATGTCATTTGGCCCTTTTTGCCTGCTCAGCATTCGATAAGATGTTGGATGATTTTGTATCTCACTTTCTCACACTGACATCATATCTTTGGTTCCCTTTGTATACAATTGTCTACAGACCGGTCTTAAATATGCTAAGCAATAGAGATTCCACGCCCATCTTCAGTAGGGGATCAAAATGAGTCACTTCTTTGTGTGAAGAGATTTCTTCTCTCATTCCTGATTGGCTGATAAGAGTCCCACTTATGGGACTGTGACTCTAGTTCTAGACAACTGGGCCAGAGGCAACACCCTTCCTGCATCAACACTGCCAAGCCCTGTAAGGAGTTCGTGAGCTTCAATGAGATCTCCTCTCATTTGTATAAAAAGTCAAAGTGTCAGAGGTCATATTGTCGAATGCACATATTTGCACAGGTGCAATGAGAAGCTTACTTTTGGCAGCAGCACAGGCATATAACATCAGATAAACAGATTTAACACAATAAAAAATCTGAAACATAAATTATGCATGAGTTCCACAAGAAAGAACAGAGAAATTGCAGCCTGTTTTTGTGCAAAGTGGTTTTGTGAAGCTTTGTGGTGGGCAGGTCATGCCTCATAAGCTTAAATGAACTCTGTGGGGATGTCACAAAGGAAGAGCAGTCGATAAGGCCTTTGATAAAGTTGTCCATGGTAGGCTCATTTAGAAAATCAGAAGGCATGGGGGTGAAGAAATTTGGCTGTGTGGATGCAGAATTGGCATGTCCAAAGAAGGCATAGTAGTAGATGGAGTGTATTGTACCCAGTGCTGAATCTCTGAATGTGGAAGCTTTAGAGAGAGTGCAGAGGAGATTTACCAGGATGCTGCCTGGACCAGAGGGCATGTCTTATGAAGGTAGGTTGAGTGAGCTAGGGGCTTTCTCTTTGGAACAAAGAAGGATAGAAGGTGACAGTGTGTGGTGGATGCATGGAGTGCTGTGCTAGGTAGGGCTCATGTTAGAGGTCGATACATTTGGAGCATTTAAGAAACTGTTATATAGGCACATGGATGATAAAAAAATGGAGGGTTATGTAGGAGGGAAGAATTAGATTGACCTTAGCATAGGTTAAGAGATAAAGCAGAACATCATGAGCTGAATGACCTGTACGTTCTACACTTACAGTACTGTGTGGAAAGATACTTGAAATGTGGAGATTTTTATCTATTTAATCTTGTAATGTGACAAAATGTAACTTGAATAATCCCAAAATGCTTTGCTATAAGCTAAATGTGTATGTGGCCAGAGGCATGTAATGTATTGATTATTGTTCATTGTGTAACTAAGTGGGGATTGATAAATTGTGTGGCCTTGAGTACTGCAGCTGTACTGCAGTGGAGGAGGTAACAGATAACAGCCAAAGAACAGCCTGAAAACTTGTATAAAAATAGACTTTGTAAATTAGAAGCAGCCTGCCAATCATGGAGGTACTTTTCCTTGCAAGTACTAGACATGTCTTTGAACAGATCCAGTCTATGTTTTTTTCAGTCCTTTGTTGTAAGACCTAGTGAAAGTTACACGATAGCTGCTAAACATTAACACTTAAGATTAGTTCAAAACTGAACGTTTGAAGGAAAGTAAGTAGCTGTTCTTGAACCTGATGATGTGCATTTCAGACTTCTGTACCTTCAGCCTCATGGTAGCTGTGAGAAGATGGTGAGGAGATCTTTAATGAGTGATGTTGCCTTCTTGAAGCAGGGCCTCATGTAGATACAACCAGTGATGGGGTGGGACATGCTTGTGATGTTTTGAGCCCAGTCCACTACAGTTTGCTGTTTACATTCCTGTGCATTTGACTTGTTGTACCAGACCATGATGCAACTAGTCAAGATACTTTCAACATTACACTTGTAGAAGGTTGTTACAGTGTTGGGAGACAAACCTCCTTAATGTTCTGAGAATGTAAAGACACTGGAGTGCTTACTTTATGTTTGTATCCATGAGCTGGGCTTAGGATAGGTTATCTGATATGTTAACAGCCAGGAATTTGAAGATCAAATTTCAAAGCTCAAAATAAATTTATTATCCAAACACTTATATAGTCCTGAGATTAATTTTCTTGAGGACATTCTCAATAAATCTATAGAAAACATTGACAGGCACTGGACTTAGCCACACAGTCATATGTATTTGCTGTGAGTGCAGCCTTGAGGTGCAATCATGTTGATGGTCGACCTAGAAGAGATTGAAATCTACCGATGAGTAGGTTGAGATCTGACGGATGTGGACACCAAGATTCCTCTGCTCTTTCTCACTGCCAAGAATCCTGTCATTAACCCTGTATTCTGCCTTCAAATTCACCTCCAAAAATTTATCACCACACTTTTCTGGATTGAACTCCATCTGCCACTTCCCAGCCCAGCTCTGCATCCTATAAATGTTCCACTACAATCTACAACAACCCTGTGCATGAACTGTTAGAAAATTCAAGAATATTGAAAGACCTAAATTGAGTGGATATGCAGAGGATGTTTCCATTAGTGGAGGGTCTAAGACCAGAGGCAACATCCTCAGAATAAGGGTATGTCTCTTTACAACAGAGATGAGGAGGTATTTCTTTAGCCAGAGTGGATCTGTGAAATTCATTGTCACAGATGGCTGTGGAGACCAAGTAATTGGGTATATTTAAAGCAGGGGTTCTTGATTAATAAAGACTTCAAAGATTATGGGGAGAAGGCAGGAAAATGGGGTTGAGAAGGAAGATAGATCAGCTATAATAGGATGGCATGCTTAATATGCCAACTGGCCTAATTCTGCTCCTATATCATATGCATGGTCTAAAATAAACACGGCTTTGTCAAAACATGCAAAATAATGGTGGTTGTAAATTTCAGAATAAGATCTGCAATTTAACCTGCATTGTGTGTTTAGTAAAAATGGCTGAGGATGTAATCAACATGAGGTTAGAGAGCAATTATGTAAGAAGCTTGAAAACCATCAAAATTAATTTAAATTAATGAAGCCATACAGTTTGATATATTTAGAATGGATCTGAAAAATATCTGAAGGAGTAGGCAAAGAATCTTCACCTTTTTGGCTTTTTAGAAAATGTTTATTGAAGTGTAACAATAAAGTGTAGGAGGTGGTCAAGAGAAGTGAGGCCTCTGTCGGTCAGAGATGACCATGGATATGGTGACTAGATATGCAAGCCCGGGCAGGACGATATGGAGAGCAAGCTGTCGCCCATGCAGCAAACTATGCCTCTCCACACAGCTGATGAACTGAAAGGAATGGCAGAGACCGATAGAGTTTGGTACCAGCAGCATCGCAGGTTGGTCAGTCAGCACTGAACTCAATGCCTTAGGGACTTCAGCTCTGGATTTTATCCTTGGGTTTTACTCCCAAAGCCTGCCCCATGACTGGATATAGCCACAAGATAGCCGAGGTTTGCGCTTAGAGTTTTCCTTCACCTAGATGAGCTGCCGACCCCGGCTGATGAGCCCCATCTGCCCAAAGTGACTGGTTTTAAGGTGCCAGTAACTGCTTTTTCCCCTTCTCCTGTCAGTAGAAATGGTTCCACTGGGCTGAAAAGCTAAGCCACATGTGAAGGTCAGGAACTGACTTGGTTATCAGAGGCTATTTGAGGCGCACACCATTGGGAGCATTTAATAGGTAGTGGGAGCTTGTCCCCATTGCCACCCCCCGGCTGTAACAACCTTAAGGAACCAGGTGTAGGAGCTGCAGAGTGCATAATCTTGAATTCCGTTGATGAGATAAAAAATGGTTCAGAAGATGGTAAATGGATTCAGAAAGACATATACATAGAAATAGAAAACAATATCAATGTAATTTACTTTGGAGGAACCTGACTGAAAATATTGGTAGGAAAAAAGAAAGAATTGAGGCTCAAAGCCAAGATGCATAAGCAAATGACGAAAGAGAGACCAGCAGATCTGTTGAAAGACCAAGTGCTGCTTCTTAACTTTTGAAAGTCAATGTAGACAGATAAAGGAGCCAGCTGCTTTCTAAATAGAAGCAACTGAGTACACGATGAAAGAGGCTATGACGAACTTGTGGGTAATCATGGTTCGTTGCTCTGTGAAGCTTTATGGACCTATAAGATCATAAGACCATAATCTTGGTGTCCACATACCCCATTTTATTCAGGGCTCTATAATCCAGGGACAGGATGACATTTTACCAACAAGTTAAGAATTAAGCAAAAGGAAATACCCCACTTAATTTCCTCACCTAAAACAACAAACTATTTCCTTGTTTATTTCCAGCAGAATAGTAAACTGCTCATGAAAGCTGTGGTGATTTTAGTACAAACATCTTAAGCCATTTAAAATATGTAATTGAGCTGCCCTGCTCTCTTCAGGGATCTCTGGGATCTCAGGGATCATTCCTCTTCACCTCTTAGTAGTTTACCTTGTATGAGGTCTTCTTTCCTTGCTTGCCCCTGTGAGAGTTCAACCACTCTTTGCACTCCTTCATCAATTAGTTAACACTTGATTTTTCAGATTTTTAAAGGGAGGAATCTCTCTGTCAGTGAGTTCCTTATAGCCTGCGCTGACAATGACTCCGTCCTCCACTCATTCAGAAGGTGAGGCTGTAGCTGCTGAGCGAGGACACCATTCTGACAGGCGTACTCATCTTCCACTCTTCTTCTCCTGCTGTCACTCAGACCCTGAGATTGGTGCCAGTGTGGAATGGTGGATGCGGCTTCAAGTGTAACATTTACGAGAAGTTGGGATAGGTGCATGGATGAGAGGGATTATGGAGGATATGGTCCAGGTCCAGCAGCCTAAGGTGCCATCTTTCCTTCTCAGAATAACTGAAACCATTTCTGCCTGGATACTGTTCCAGGGTGACATCAGAGAAGCTATGACAGAAATTAGAAATATACTAGGAAGTGGCCATTCAGCCCTTAAACCACCTCTCCTGTTCAAGATAATTCTGGCTGATCTTTTACCTTAATTCCACAATCTCACTTTCTGCCCATGTCTTGTGAATGTCCTATCTCCTGAAATTGTGAACCCTGATTCCAGGAACCCCAGTCAAGAGAAACATTCTCCTTGCCACCATTTTGTTGAACCTGACTATGAGATCTCTGCTCAGTCTTCTAACAAGCTTAGACACCAAATCTGTTTCTAAATCACTCCTGTCTTCCTTAGAAAACTCCCACCCCCATCTAGATCTCTCAATGGTAGCAGTGTGACTTCCAAGTAGTAAGTAATCAACCAACAAACATAATCAGACTTTAATTCTACTGAACATGTTCAATGAAGGACACAGTTCAATTTATGACTTTAAGGGCAGGAATGAGCATTTTATAAATAATTACATCATATGAGATGTGTTTGCACCTAGAAAAAGTTAGGCACCCTAACAGAGATCACTCACAGAAGTCTAGTTCTGCAGTTAGAAGATGGAACATAGTGCAGTGTAGGTCCTTCGGTCATGACTTTGTGCTGACCTTTTAACCTACTGTACTTTAAGATCAATCTAACCCTTCCTGCCACTTAGTCATCTATTTTTCTTTCATCCATGTGCCTATCTAAGATTCTCTTACATCTCCCTAATCTGCCTCCACAACACCCCTGGCAATATGTTCCATGCACCCACCACTCTCTGTGTTAGAAACCTACTGGTAGCTTTGAAATCCCCTCTATACTTCCTTCCTATCACCATAAAATAATGCCTCTTCTATTAGTTATTTCTGTTCAGGGATAAAGTCTCTGGCTGTCCACTCTGTCTATGCTTTTTATAATCTTAAACATCTCTATCAAGCCATTTCTCACCATCTTTCTCTTCAAAGTGAAAGTCTCAGTTCACTCAACCAATCTTCAAAAGACATGCTCTCTAATCATGGTAAATTTTCTCTGCACACTCTCTAAAGCTTCAAAATCCTTCCTATAATGGGATAAGCAACTGAACAGAACCTGCTGTGTGATTTCACCCAGAACAGTTCCACAACACAATCTACTCTGGCTAACAGTGACTCATGTATGAACAGTGCCTATGATCGTAGGACGATATAATCCAATTTCAAAGCAAGGTCTGACTTTGTTTTAAGTATCATTACTGAAGATGACTAATTTTATAGGGTATATTGAGGAATTGTTTTTTAAAGATATTGTGGGGATACTTAAGCATTTCAGTTTTTGATCTGTCAGTTCTGGAGAATAGAGGTTGTCCATCATGTCTGATGATGACGGGAAACTTGTGCAGGGGAGTTTTTTAAAGTGGAAAAGCCATTGCACCGGGACAGTTCCACTCTCTCAGCCTCAGAAATCTGGGTCCAGTGGTACAAACAAACATCACAAATTGGGGTCTCCCTTGCCTGCGGTAGATGACTATGATGGCTTCTCTGCCTTGTCTTGCCCTTCGCGATCCTCGGAATGCCTTCCGAGTTGTGGGATCTCACTGTCGATCTCATCCGCCTAGTCCGCCAGAGCGGACTTCGCATGCTAAGGCAGTTATGTCCCTTTCTCACTGGGGGATGAGGCCACTGGCTACCCTTACCTGGTTTAGCCCCCCCCTGTCAAAACAATGGACCGGGGTGTGGCAGCTGTCACATGCAAACAACGTCTTGGAGCAACAGGTGAGAGCTGAGTGTCTGTTGGGGGGACCAATGGTGAGTGAACTGCCCCGGAATGGACTCGACAAGCCCCTTCACCAGAGGGGCTACCCCTCCCCGGGCACTGCATAGGGAATAGGGAACAATTAATCAGGATTTGCTACAATTTCTCCAATCTCTTTTGACTTTATTTACTAGAATCCCAGGAAGCCTTTTATTAATTCTCTGTGTAAGTGAAGGTGCAAGCTGCTGATGATTCTTAAAATTGCTGAAATAAAAATAAGTTTAATAGTGAAATGAAGCAAGAATATGTAAAGAGAGTTTCTCAGTGAGGCATTGATTAGTCAGATGAAAATTGTTGTCGCAAGTTAATGTTCCCAAAAAGATTTAAAGGGGAAATCCATTACATTTTATATGAAATGTGTTGATCATATCTAGCAACATTGTATTGCGAGAAGAAAATGGCTAACTCTTTCTGTTCATTTAGTTGATGGATGTTTAGTCCTTAAAAACACAGTTGTTATTGCAGCAGAGGTAGGGTTTATAGAACAATAGTTGGGCACTGTACCAATTGTTGGTGTCTGCACACAAGCATAAACCTGTATTAAGTATCTTCAAATGTTCCAATGGTGGGGTAATAGCCAAGCAAATTGTAATCTGTAAAGGGTTAAATACTCACCCAGTTCAATCACAGGCACAAGTACCCCATCGTCCAGGGCATCTTCAAATATTGGATCCTGAAGAAGGTGGCATCACTCTTTAAGGACCCTCACCTTTCAGGACATGTCCTCTTCTCAGCACTATCGTCAGGGATGAGGCACATCAGCCTGAAGATTTTAGAAACTCCCCTCCATGATTAATTTCCTGAACAGTCCATGAACCCATGAACAATACCTCTGTCTTCTTCTTTGATTTAAAATATTATAACATAATTTTTTTAATGTTTTGCACTGTATTGCTGCCACAAAACTACAAATTTTATGATATACAGAATGCCAGTGATAATAAAGATGATCCTGGTATGCTTTCCCTGCCTATTTTAATCAGCAATTGAATCATGGACTTGCTATTGTTTGATGAAACTGAGAGTTAAACTGCTGTCTGGTTCACTTGCAAGAAACTAGATGTTCATTGCAGAAGGAATTGTATCTATCAGTCCTCTAGCATTTCATTTAGCTGAGTATTCCCAGCATGAATGTGTAAAGGCTGCCGGTGGTAACCACATGTAGCCGTAGCACAGTTCTGGCCATTACAACTACCACTATGATCATAGCTACCTTGAAGTAAGCACACCTTAGGAAACTAATAGCTAACGTTCATCTCCTTTTAAATTCATTGCTCGCTCCTTGAGGCACGGTAGTACCTCTATTTTCTTAGAAGTTTGCAAAGATTCAGCATGTCTGCTAAAACTTTGACAAACTTCTATAGATGAGCTGGGGAGAGTATATTGACTGGTTGCGTTGCAGCCTGGTATGGAAACATCAAAGCCCTTGAATGGAAAACCATTGAAACTGTAGTGGACACAGTACAGTATTTCACAGGTAAAGCCCTGCCCACTGCTGAGCACAAGGAGTGCTGTGGCTGGAAAGCAGCTTCAAGGATCCCACCATCCAGGCCAGGCTCTCTTCCCGCTGCTGTCATTGGAAAGAAGGTACAAGAGCCTAAGGTCCCACTGATAGGGATGTGCGCAGAGGGAAAGACACTGAAAGGGATTGAACAGTCATCTAATTTTAATATGAACTGTACAGAACAAAAGGAAACATCAACAGAGACGTTAACCAAAGCTTTTGAACTAAAGCTAACATCAACACTGCAGCTCGGAAGCAATAACTTAATAGGACCTTAAAATATGGGAGCAAAATTAGGCCATTTGGCTCATCAAGTCAGCTTCATCATTTCATCATGGCTGATTCAATTTTCCTCTCAGCCCCAATCTCCTTCTTTCTCCTTGTATCTCTTCATGCCCTGACCAATCAAGAATTAATCAACCTCTGCCTTAAATATACTTAAACACTTGGCCTCCACAGCTGCTTGTGGCAAAGAATTCCACAGATTCACAACTCTGGTTAAAGAAATTCCTCCTCATCTCCATTTTAAAAGGATGCCTTTCTATTCTGAGGCTGTATCCTCTGGTTCCATGCTCTCTCACCATAGGAAACATCTTCTCCACATCCACTCTGTCAGGACCTTTCAGTGAAGTCATCCGTCATTCTTCTGAACTCTAGTGAATACAGGCCCAGAGCCATCCAACGCTCTTCAAATGACAAGCCATTCATGCTAAATTAATTCCACTCCTTCACAAAGTTTAAAGTAAATTGCATTATCAAAGTACATATATGACACCATATGCTGTACAACCAAGAGATTGATTTCGTGTGGGCATACTCAATAAATCTATAGAATAATAACTATAACAGAATCAATGCATGACCACCCAAATAGGGCATTCAACCAGAGTGCAGAAGGCAACAAATGATGGAAATACAAAAAGAAGGAATAATAATAAATACATAAGCAACAAATCTTGATAATATGAGGTGAAGAATCCTTGAAAGTGAATCTATTTGTTGTGGGATCATTTCAGTGATGTAGCACGTGAAGGTATCCCCTTTGGTTCAAGAGCCTGATGGTTGAGGGGTAGTAACTGTTCCTGAACCTGTTGATGTGAGTCCTGAGGCTCCTGTACCTTCACCCAGATGGCAGCAGCACAAAATTACAGCATCCATCTAAACTGTAATCAGGGAGCGTAGCCATTGCTGTGCTTTGGTCAAGACTTGACAAGACTGAAATTAGAAGAAGAGAGTTAAACACAACAACCATGAAACACTAATTGATTGGAATATACAGGTTTACAGGTGTTATTGCTGAACCCTATCCCAATCCATGAAGTACTGTACCTGCACTGCACTCAGCCAGATGCCAGGAGGCGCCGCACAGAATAGACCAGGGACTTATCCGCCAAGTGGGGAAGAAGGGGAGCAAGGGCAAGAAGTCATCGGCTTGAAATGGGAAACATGGAATGCTGGGTGAATCTTCATTGATGATGGTAGGTCCAGACTGGGAAGCTCAGTTGATTACCTTCTACACTACGGTTCGTCCCACATAGAGTGTGGCCAATTTGTGGCTCTCAGCTTTCAGATGAAAATCTCCAGGCACCAGCCAGACTTTTCTCTTGACTTGTGAGGTTTTATCTGTTGGCAGATCCGATCAGCCTGCTGTGCGTATTGTTTCTGAGTGTGCAGCAGAGAAGCCCTGGCCCATCATCACGTGTGCTTGGAGCATTGGACCAATTGTTCGGCAGCAGGGACACCCATGTCAATCTCTTGCTCAGGGAAGAGCGGTGTCTGGAATCCCGTTCGGAATCAAAGAGGGACGTACCAGTAACTGGACGTTATTGCGGGCAATCTCTGCCCAAACGGTTTGGGAGTTCCAGGTTGTGGGGTTGGAAGAGACAAGGCAGTGCAGGGTTGTCTCCACGTCCTGATTCCCTCTCTCAGTCTGGCTTTTAGATTGGGGATGCAAACTTGATGAGAGGCTGTGGCTCACAAAAGAGAACAGGAAGCTTTCCAAAAAGGGATGTGAACTGTGGTGAAGGTACTAATAGTGGCCTCTGGAGGTGTTGAATGCTGTCTTCCACTCGTCCCCTTCTTGGAGGTGAACCAGGTGTAAACATTGTGCAGATCTGTCTTGGAGAATATGGTTGCTCCTTGGACATGTTCAAATGCAAGGGCAAGTAGGGGAAGAGAGCAGTGGCTCATCACTGTGTTGTTGCTAAGGGACCAATAATCCATGTAGGGATGGAGCTTTTCATCCTTCTTGCTCACAAAAAAAGAAGCTCGCCATTGCTGGTGAAGTTAATGGATGGATAAGTTGTAAGGCCAAAGTCTCCTTTATGTATTTTCCATAGCCACCATTTCAGGACAAGAGAGGGAAAAGAGTTGGGCCTCAAGACGACTAGTACTGTGTAAGAGGTCAATGGTGTTGTAGTTTGGCAGGTTGTCAATTTGAATGGCAATAAAAAAGAAAAAAAATGAAAGAAAAAAATTGGATAGGTATATGGACAGGAAAGGAATGGAGGGTTATGGGCTGAGTGCAGATCGGTGGGACTAGGTGAGAGTAAGCGTTCGTCATGTACTAGTAGGGCCGAGATGGCCGGTTTCTGTGCTGTAATTGTTATATGGTTATATCAGGTCATCCAAACAGTCCTGCTTGTTACACATTGTGATTTCATGGGTTAAAAGTTCAGCATTAAGGTTCACTGTGGAATAACAAAAGCAAGGACTCCACAGATTAAAAAAGGTGGTCACCAAGTCAAGTCACTTTTTTATTGTCATTTCGACCATAACTGCTGGTACAGTACATAGTAAAAATGAGACAACGTTTTTTCAGGACCATGGTGTTACATGACACAGTACAAGTGCACAAATACAGGAAAAGAATGATACACCAAATAGTAATCTAATTGACACTTCCATTCCAGATTTCTCAAGTCTATGCCCACATACGATAAATAAGATTGCTTTATTTATGTGCCTATTTCACGCACATGTCAAGTAAACCTTCTTAATTACCTCTACTGGTGCTTCTTATGCAATTGTTTGTAGTTTGCAGAAGTAAATGACCACCATTCCAATCCAGCAGATTTATCGGAATTAGAAACAGAGTTTTAGAAATGCTCAGCAGGTCAGGCAGCATCCGCAGAGAGAGAATGAAGTTAATATTTCAGTCAGATGGCTTTTCATCAGACCTAGGGCAGAAATCAGAAATCAAGCATAGTTTATATTGCAGGTGAGGCGAGGAGTGGGAAGAATAAATGGAGTGTCTAACTGAATGACGTAACTGGTGGTGATGCTGGCTGAGAGAGGTTGCTGAAGACTCTCCCATGTGGAGAGAGAGAGCAGAGCAGCACAGGAATGAGTCCTTCAGCCTATTGATGGAATATGTAGATAAAGGAGGGCATCAGAGAGAGGAAAAGTGACATTAATTAAGATAAGCACTCGTTTGTTTTATGTTCATTATGTACCGTGTCACATGACATAGGTGATCATGGTCTTTCCATAACTGTGATTGTTCTTGGCAATTTGTTCTTCAGAAACGGTTTACTATTGCCTTCTTCTGAGCAGTGTCTTTACAAAATGGGTGACACCAGCCATTACGAATACTCTTCAGAGATTGTCTTCCTGGCATTAGTAGTTGCATAACCAGGATGTGATATGCACCAGGTGCTCATGTGACCATTCACCACCTGCTCCCTTGGCTTCACATGACCCTGATCGGGGTGGGGGTCCTAAACAGCTGCTACAGGGGTGATCTGCAGGCTGGCAGAGGGAAAAGTCCCATACACCTCCTTTGGCAGAGACGTATCTCCACTCTGCCACCCAATACAAATGCTACAGTTGTTATAATGCTGAAAGAGAAGGAACTGTTGGTAAGTATCAGCAGAAGATTCAAGATACTACATACGTTTATTATCAAAAAATGTAAAAATTATACAACCTTGAGATTTGTCTGCTTACAGGCAGCTGCAAAACAAGAAGCCTGAAAGAACTCAAGTACAAAAAAATAAAGACCAGAACTCAATGTGCAGAGAAAGAGAGTAAAAACCACTAATTATGCAAACAATAGAAGTGAGCAACACTAATAGCATTCCGAACCAAACTGTGTCCTTAGGTCCAAATCCCCAGAGCAGCCTGGAGTAGGCCCAAAGCCTCAGAATTCCGTTTATCATATTAGCAGGGCCATTGTTGCAAAGTTGCAACAATTGTAACAAATAGGAAAAAAAACGAATTAATAATGCAGGTTATAACTTTTCATCCAATGTTTTGATGCAAATGTGAAAGGTTGGGTGTTTGAAATTAAATTTTATGTTGCCCTCTGAGGGCTGAAACATTCCTCGTTAGAAGCTGGAGTTGCTTTCAAAGCTTACGCTGTACTTTGTCAGAACTCTCTGTAAGAGGCCAAAGATGGAGAGGTCAGAGTGAGAGATAAATGAGGTTAAAGTTAAAGTGACAGACAAGAGGAAGTTTAAGGGCACCCAAACAGACTAAGCAGAGGGGTAATGAAATCTGTGCTGATGTAAATGAACCATGAACTCTGAATGCATACAATGAAAAGATTAAGTCAACACATTCACTATGAAAGATGCTGCCGTGTTTTGTTTTGATCCTTACAGCTTCATCTTAAAATTATTGTGGAGTTTAGATTTTACTCTTGTTACCATGGTATCCTCATGACTGCAGAAGAGGGGCACGGGACAAGACGGCATGATTAGAAACCCTCATTAGCTCCGCAAAGCCATTGACTATCATGTCTGGGAGGTGGCAGAAGGGCCCACCTGAGAATAATCATGTGATATTTTATTTTTAGCAAGCAGAGATGAAATCTGAATACTCTTATATGCTGGAGGAAAAGGAGAAAGGTGCTTAGAGATTCTGTTGTTTAGAATCTTGGCTCTGTGGGTTATACAATATAATTTCAATTTCCTCTGAAGGGAAATTAGCCCTGTTCCTTTCTTCTGTTTACTGTATATAGTAGCTTGAGGAAACTGGTAAATGCAGTTTTCTTTTCTGAAGAATCCTACCATACAATGATAGACATGTCATACGGACATAGTTATAGAACGCTACAGCACCGAAGGAGGCTCTTTGGCCCATGCCAAACTAATTTTCTGCCTGGTCCCATCGGACTGCACCTGGACTATAGTCCTCCCTTCCCCTCCCAGCCATGCACTTATCCAAATTTCCATTAAATTTTGAAATCAAATCCACATCCAGCTCTTCTCTGGGCAGCTCATTGTACACTCTCACCAGACTGAGTGAAAAGGTTCCCCCTTAAACATTTCACCTTCCATCCTTAACCCATAACATCTAGCCCTATTCTTACCCAGGCACTTCTCGACGTCTGCAGCCTCCTAGGCTTGGTATATTTGTCTTACAACAAAGGAGGCCAAAAGGGGACAAGAGAGACAATGATAAGAGGCTTAGAAAGAGTGGATTGGATGAAACTTCGCCTCGTGGCAGAGGTGTCTGAGGCCAAAGGGCATCAGTTTATAGTGAGCTGGAAGAGGGCTAGAGGGGATCTGAAGAACATTTTTATCATCCAGAGGTTGGTTGAAACCAGAAATGTAATGCCTGCAAATACTGTGGAGCAAGGGGCTCTTCTAATATTTACAAAGCATCTGGATGAGCACTTGAGTCACCAGGGTATAGTAGGCTATGAGCCAAGTGCTGTTAAATGGGATTAATGTAGGTAAGTGCTTGGTTGGGATAGAAATAGAGAGTGAAAAGGACCTTTTACTGCACCCTATGACTCTATGACATTGACACTATGATATACCATATATAAAAGCAGAACTTTGAGATTGGGGGATTCTTTATGTAAATGTTCAGTCATTTCAGATCAGGATAATGTAGGGTCCACATTAAAGAAAATACCTCTCAGAAAGCGGCTGTACCTGATCTAAAGAGAATGCCTACTCTGCATCTGCTGCTATAGTCACTCATTCTCAAAATTATCCTGGAATGATTGGCTTCATGACAATAGTTACTCAAAGCCCATTCTAATAGCATGTTATCAGTACTAAACAGATGCAACATTCTGGGACGAGTAAAGGCCAGTCAACACCGTAATGACTATTTAACCGTTAAGATGCTACAGTAATGTGCTGGAATCAATCAACAAGTGATTACATTTGTATTAATTTCACAGTTGATAATTACAATTTAAGATGTCCATCAATAAACATTTTGTTCAATGCTGAAGTGACAATTGTTCTGCTCCAATTGAAAACAAATTACAAATTGTTGCAATTTATTCTGACATCCTAAAAGACATATAATGTAGGTTTCACCTTGTGAATTATCAAAAACCTTTCCTAGCGATCACGTTTGGACGATGAAGAGCATTATAAGCATCTGTTCTGTCCTTGGCAGTTAATTACAAAAAAGAAATAGGTTCCAACACAGAAAGAGCTGGAATGTCTTCCACGCAAAGGGCATGGAACCTCTGTCCAAGTGGGCTCAGTCACTGAGATATTCGAGGTAGAGAGAGAATTGAGGAAATCAAAGGAAATGGCGTTAGTTTTTTATTGGTCAATGGTAGCTTGTGCTAAGGAGCAACCGATTGCTTTGTGATGTTACATGATTACAGAGCCAGTTCCCACTGCCGTCTATAGGTTCTCTATAGATTGTGTGGGCTTCCTCCTGATGCTCTGGAATTCTTTCATGTTTCCAAAGACATGCAGGTCAGTGGGCCACATGGATGTAATTGGGTGGTGTGGGCTCGTTGGGCCGGAAAGGCCTTTTACTGCGTTGTACATCAAAGTGATAACAAAGGAAAGAGCTGAAATCAACAAGATTTTATATCTACTATAAGCCTACAGACTCTCATAGCTACCTGGACTATTCCTCTTCCCACCCTGTCTCTTGCAAAAATGCCATCCCCTTCTCACAATTCCTCCGTCTCCGCCGCATCTGCTCTCAAGATGTGGCTTTTCATTCCAGGATGAAGGATATGTCTTCGTTTTTTAAACAAAGGGGCTTCCCTTTGTCAACCATCAACTCTGCTCCCAAACGCATCTCTCCCATTTCCCGCACATCTGCCCTCACCCCATCCACCCACCACCCCACTCGGGATAGAGTTCCCCTTGTCCTTACCTACCACCCCACCATCCTCCAGAACCAATGTATAATTCTCCGTAACTTCCACCACCTCCAACGGGATCCCACTACCAAACACATTTTTCCCTTCCCCCCCCCCCCTTTCTGCTTTCCGCAGAGATCGCTCCCTACGTGACTCCCTTGTCCACTCATCCCCCCCCCATCCCTTCCCACCGATTTCCCTCCTGGCACTTATCCTTGTAAATGGAACGTGCTACACCTGCCCTTACACTTCCTCCCTCACCACCATTCAGGGCCCCAGCCAGTCCTTCCAGGTGAGGTGAAACTTCACTTGTGAGTCGGCTGGTGTGGTATACTGTGTCCGGTGCTCCCGGTGTGGCCTTTTATATATTGGTGAGACCCGACGCAGATTGGGAGACCGTTTCGCTGAACACTTAAGCTCAGTCCGTCAGAGAAAGCAAGATCTCCCAGTGGCCACACATTTTAATTCCGCGTCCCAATCCCAGTCTGATATGTCTATCCATGGCCTCCTCTACTGTCAAAATGAATCCACACTCAGGATGGAGGAACAACACCTTATATACTGACTGGGTAGCCTCCAACCTGATGGCATGAACATTGACTTCTCTAACTTCCATTAATGCCCCTCCTCCCCTTCGTACCCCATCCCTGACATATTTAGTTGTTTGCCTGATCTCTATCTCCCTCTGGTGCTCCCCCCCCTTTCTTTCTCCCGAGGCCTCCCGTCCTATGATCCTTTCCCTTCTCCAGCTCTGTATCACTTTAGCCAATCACCTTTCCAGCTCTTAGCTTCATCCCACCCCTTCTGGTCTTCTCCTATCATTTCGCATTTCCCCCTCCCCCCTCTACTTTCAAATCTCTTACTATCTTTCCTTTTGTTTAGTCCTGACGAAGGGTCTCGGCTCGAAACGTCGACATCGCTTCTCCCTATAGATGCTGCCTGGCCTGCTGTGTTCCACCAGCATTTTGTGTGTGTTGTTGTTTGAATTTCCAGCATCTGCAGATTTCCTCGTGTTTGAGATTTTATATCTATCTGTGTACCAAGTCTGTGCTGTTTTCTCTACTGACAATTACTGAATACATTAGAAAATGGGAATAGATTGATCATCAATTCACAAACACAGTAAAGGCAACACTATTACAGCTTGGGGGGATGGGGTCACAGTTTGGAGTTATCCACAGTCAAAGATGTACTGGGTAATAGATTAATTGGGCATATGAATTGTCCTGTGATTAGGCTATGGTGAAATAGGTGTTTTGTGGGGGTGTGTGGCTCGCTGGGCTGGAATGGTCTATACCACACTGGGTCTCTAAATAAAATAAAATAAAATAAAATAAAATAAATAAACATGTCCCTCATTGACCTTAATGGAAGAAATCAGCATGTGTCAGCAGGCAGGAGTGTAAGGCTTGCAGACATAGAAAATGAGAATGCTACCGAGGTTGGTCCCTTGCTAAATGTTCAGTACATAGTCATGATATTCCTCGCTGGTTCTCCTTTGCAAGTAGAGAGACAAATTCACAAAGTTCAAAGGTTCATTTTATTGTCAAAGAATGCATGTACAATACAACTCTTATATTTACCTTCTCCAGATAGTCACAAAATGCAGAAAGACCATGTGTGTTGTTGAAAGAAAAGACATCAACACCTCCCCCACCCCTCCCGGCAAGAAAAAGAAACAAGACTCACAAACCCCAAAGCCCCCACCCCCCTCCCCACAGAAATAAACAGTGAGAATAACAATCTCTGACCCCCTCACTCGCAGAAAACACAGAGACATAGCAAACAAATTCCCAAACCCATCCCCGCAGAAGAAACAAAACAACAACAGTAACAATCCCCGACTCCCCTCACTTGTAAGAAAAGAACAGCGACAGTAGAATCAAATCCTGCAGCACCCCCTACACAAAAAAAACCTAACAGATCACCCACCGGCCAAACAGCCACTGGAAGAAAATGCTGAAAAGTTGAAGAAGACCAATATAGAGTACAGTCCAATAATCACATAAATCTCAGAATATTAGAAACATCTTTCCATTGGCATGAGGATGAACAAATTCAACCCTTCCATGAAGAGTGACAGCAGAGAGGCCTTAAAAAGTCAGAAAGAGATACTTTGATGTGATTTGGGGTAAATTCAGCAGCAGGGTTATACAGTACTTCAAATTAAGCGTTTAAGCTGGTCTATAGCTGCAGAAAAGCATGATGTCATTGTTTTAAGATCGGCTCTAGTGAAAAGATTAATTCTGTAGACTGGAAAAATAATTTTGCTGTGACTGTCAAGCTAGACGTTCCCATCTGAGCCAAATGAGTTTTCGCACAGATCAGTGAAGTAGAAAACATAGCTGGAAAGCTTCCAGAGCATTGAAGAATCAGATATGTTTACATGTTTACTCCAAGATGGATGGTGCCGTGCTCAGGGAACTCTGGGGTGAAATATGAACATGATTAATTTGAATAAAAATCATTTAGTTGCTTGTGTTTTCCGATATACAAGTAATATAGTTTGTATAAAGTAAAATGTTGCTCAGGGCAGGATTTTAAATTAAGACTATAAAACCATACAACTGTATGACTTACAGTGGAAGCAGAATTAAGCCAATCAGTCTATTGATTCTGCTCCATCATTTCATCATGGCCGATTTATCATCCTTCAGAGTTTCTGCTGCACATTCCAGTCATTTTGATGGCCATGTAGACCTGAGACAGTGTGGGGTCTTTTCTTGTTTCTCTTTGGATCTTCCAGAAGCTGTTTGATAAGGTGTTGCATAAAAGACTTATCTGTAAGATAAGGATGCATAGAATTGGGGGTGATGTATTAGCATGGATAGAGGATTGGTTAACCAACAGAAAGCAGAGAGCTGGGATACATGGGTGTGACTCTGGGTGACAATCAGTGGTGAGCGGTGTACCACAGGGGTCGGTGCTGGGCTAGCAACTGTTCACGATATACATTAACGATCTGGAAGAGGGGATCGAGGGTAATGTATCTAAGTTTGCTGATGATGCTAAATTAGGTGGAAAAACAAACTGTGCAGAAAATGTGGAGAGTCCGCAGAAAGATATAGTTAGGTTAAGTGAGTGGGCAAGGGTCTGGCAGAAGGAGTACAATGTTGGTGAATGTGAGGTCATCCACTTTGGAGGGAAACATGAAAGAGCAGTTTATTAATTAAATGGTAAAAAATTGCAGCTTGCTGCTGTGCAGAGGGAGTTGGGAGTGCTGGTGCATGAATCGCAGAAGGTTGGTGTGCAGGTACAACAGGCTGTCAAGAAGGCAAATGGAATGTTGGCCATTGTTAGTGGGATTGAATTTAAGAGTAGAGAGGGTATGCTACGACTGTACAGGGTACTGGTGAGGCTGCATCTGGAGTGCTTCATGCAGTTCTGGTCTCCTTACTTGAGAAAGCATATAGAGGCTTTGGAGGCGGTTCACCAGGTTGATTCCAGAGATGAGAGAGTTAGCCTATGAGGAGAGATTGAGTCGCCTGGGATTGTACTCGCTGGAATTCAGAAGAATTCCCAGGGAGTAGTGATTCTGTGGAATGCTCTGCCCAATAAAGCAGTGGAGGCTACCTCAGTAAATGTATTTAAGACAAAAAATTTGCATAGTAGGGGAATTAAGGGTTATGGGGAAAAGGCAGGTAGGTGGAGATGAGATCAGCCATGATCTTATTGAATGGCAGAGCAGGCTGGACTGCTAGTTGGCCTACTCCTGCTCCTATTTCTTATGTTCTTATCTCTGCCACAACAGGGCGACCTATGATTTACATTATTAGAAAGAATACATCAAGAAGAGTGTCCACTTTTGTATATTTTTCAGGTATTTCCTTTTCCAAGGATAAATGGGACAATCCATCCGGAATTCCATGGTTAGTTGTCCTCTTGAATTCCATCTTGAAATTGTATCCTCCGAGAAAGAGATCCCATCTCTGCATTCGTGCTGCTGCTGTTAGTGGAACACAGTTCTGTACATTTAAAATAGACACTAGTGGCTGGTGATCAGTAATGAGGGTAAACTCTCACCCACACGGGCATTGGTTGAAATGTTTTATACTCCAAGCCAAACTCAAGCCTCTGACAATCTGTGCATATTTTTTCTCGCTGCAGCAGTAAGTAAGGGAATGTGATGCAAAGCCTATGACTTTCACAAGTCATAACATGTGACATGACTTGCACATACACCATAAGATGAGGTATCATGGGCAAGTTTCACTGGTCAAAGTGGATCATAACGTGTGAGTACAGTGTCTGACATCACCATTTCCTTTATATTTTTAAAAACAACTCCACACTTCTGTGTTCATTGCCATTTCTTCCCAATCTGTTGCAATGAGTTCAAGGGTGGAGAACGGTAGCCATGTTTGGCAGAAACCTGTATTAGCAAATCCTAAAAAGGACTGCAACTCTGACATATTTTTTGGCCCTGGGGCATTCACCACTGCTTGAATTTTCTCAGTACACTTGTGTAAAACTTGTGGATCAATTCTGCGACCACAACAAGTGATGTTTGGTTTAAAGAATTCACACGCGTTGCATTGCACTCTGAGCCCATAATCTTCTTATGTTGTTAGCAATATCTTGCGATTCGAAAGGCTCCTCCACCACAGCTACAGGTGATGGTGAGTGGGCTCACTGACCTACTCCAGTTTGCTTATAGGGCAAAAAGAGTTCCTTGTCATCCTTGTCAATAAAAATAAGGTCATCCAGGTAAAACTGAGTGCCCGAACAGCTCCATAGCTATGTGCTAGAGTGCAGGTGCAAATGCTACTCCAAAAATAAGCCCACTATAGTGATAAAGATGTTCTCTATCCTGGGCAGAGGTACTGGATTACTTTCAGTGCTGGATGATGACCTTAAAGTCACCACAGATCCTGACAGACCCACTCTTCATGGCTATTGGGACCATTGGTGTTGCTCATAGGCTCCACTCAACCTTGTAAAGAATTCCTTCAGTCTTCATGTGAATTAGCTCACTGGCTACTTGAACCTTGATATAGTAGAGTTTTTCAGTGCCATCCTTGAGCACTGCTGTGGTATCATCCAGTACCTTTCTTAATTCACTTTCTGCTGATTCTATTCCAAGGGTTGTGGCATGCAAGTTGCAGGTGAATCTCCAGTAAAACTGTAGTTGTCTCAGCCAATCATACCCCCATAATGCTCGCCTCAGGCAAGGCTAAACAAAGAAATAAAACAAGCCAAGCAGGTCTATAAAGAGAAAATGGAAAAGCTCTTCCTGCTGGGGAAAGTGTAGAGATACCTGGAAAGGTGTCAAAACAACGGATGGCCTGTGTAATCACCAGCCTCCATCCTACCAAAGTCGGAAGGAATGTGTAGAGTAAATAGCTTTTACTGCAAGTTTGATCAATATAACTTCACACTGGGGATGGAGGAGCTGACCACCACTCTCCTATCAGAGGCACTAAGCAGCACTGATATAGAGTTTCAACCGAGAGAAGTGAAGAGGGTACTCGAGAGAACAAACCCCAGTAAAGCACCAGGTCCAGACAACATCAGTGGATGTCTACTGAAATTCTGCTGTAGACACCTATCATATGTTTTCTGTCATCTCTTCAACTGCGCTCTGTCTGAACATTCCATACCAACTATTTGGAAAACCATATGCCCAATTCCTAAGAAGAGCAATGCCACCTGCAATAATGACTACCAAACTGTAGCTCTAACATCGCTGGTAATAAAGTCCTCTGAGAGGCTCCTCCTACCACAGCTACAGGTGATAGTGAGTGGGCTCACTGTCCTAGTCCAGTTGGATTTTAGGCAAAAATGAGGTGTGCATGATGCAATACTAACACTACTGCACCATACCTACACACACCTGGATCATTTGTTAGTATGTTGTTTGCAGACTTCTCCAGTGCACTTAAAACCATGCAGCCTCATCTGATGGGACACAAACTCCAGCATGTGAATGTCAACCCCCATCTCATACTCCTCATCCTCTCCTTCCCCACAGACAGACATCAAAAAGTGAGACATAGTGGTCATATGAGCATCAACAGGGAAATATCAGCCGGAGCACCATGGGGCTTGGTTATCCGACCAGTCTCGTCCACACCGTAGACAGGCATGCAGCACATCAAGTACGCAGGTGACACAGTCACATTGACGCTACCGACTCTGATGACAGCATCTTTCTTTCTTTTTTCAGTCTTTTTGTTGATTTCAAAAAAATATTGTATATACAAACAGGAGGAGAATATCTGTGGTATAAATGTCAATAGCAGCACATACAGAAGGTGATATAAACAGTATCAGAATCACACATAGTGTTGATCTACAAAGTATAAATTTGATATAGAATGTATAGTTCTCCTCTTATCAATTTATGAAGAAAGGAAAGACTATTAGAAATTTTTATAGAAAAGAAAAGAGAAAAAAATAACACTGTTCTAAACAGAAAAAAAAGATTGGGCATTCCATCCTGAGAGAAAAACTATGAGAAGAGAGACTCTGATCAAATCCAAGGTTCTGAAAAAATAGCTGGAAGAGAATCAGTACAAAAATCAGATCATATGAAACTATTGAATAAAAGGTCACCAGATTTCTTCAAATTTAAAGGATGTATCCAATGTCCAACCTCTTATTTTCTCTAGACTTAAACAGGACATGAGAGAGGAAAGCCAGTAAAAGGCAGTAGGAAGGTTAGGGTTCTTCCATTTAAGTAAAATGGCTTTCCTAGCCTATAAGGTTGAAAAGGCTATCATTCGTTGAGTGGAAGCAGGAATATATCTTGCTTCCGATGGATTAATCCCCAAAATAGCTGTAAAGAAGTTTGGTTGCAAATACAGATCCGGTACTTTAGATGTTCTAAAAACATCTTTCCAGAAATTCTCCAACTTTATGCAAGACCAAAACAAGTGTGTTGAGGTGGCCGGCTGAGTATTACATCTATCACAAATAGGATTAATATTGGGAAAAATATGGGCTAGTTTATCCTTTCACATATGCGCCCGATGCACTGCCCTGAACTGTATCAAGGAATGATGGGCAGAAAAAGGAGAAGTATTTATCAGATGAAAAAATTTACTTCATTGATTATCTGAAAGTAACTCTTGAAATTCCAATTTCTAGGTAGCTTTAATTTTATCGCTAGATATCATTCGTAAATTCAATAACCATTTCTAACTTGTGGCTATTGATCCTTTTTGGAGTGGTTTAACCTGGAAGAGGCTATCTATTGTATTAGATGGATAATTAGATGGATATTAGAGGGACAATTTGGAAGCAAAGTATGTAAAAAAATCCCTAATTTGTAAATATCTAAAAAAGTGTACAATGGATAAATCAAATTGATCTGCTAGCTGAGTAAAAGACATTAGACAATCCCCTATAAACAAATCCAAAAAAGGTATTATACCTTTGGTTTTCCAAATTAAAAAAGCCTGATCTAAAATTGATGGTTTAAAAAAATCATTACGATATAATTTACCAGAAAGGACAAAATTATTTAATTCAAAAAATCTGCGAAACTGAAACCAAATACCTAATGTATGTTTAATAATAGGATTAAGGTCTTGTCTACCAAACTTAGAGAGCAGAAAAGGAAGAGGGGCACCCAGTAAAGAGACCAAGGAATACTCCTTCACCGAGTTTTTCTCTAATTCCACCCATTAAGGACAGCCATATATGTCTGAATAATGAATCCAACAGGTAATATATCGAATATTAATTGCCCAGTATTACAGTCCAAGATTTGGAACAACCATACCACCATCCTTTTTTAATTTCTGCAATCAGGTTTACTCAATCTAGGATTTTTATTGTTCCAAATATAGGATCATATTTTAGAGTCTATTCTGTCAAAAAGATGACAGCATCAATGAGGAAATCAATACATTTGCTGGATGCTGCACAAACAATTATCTGGACCTGAACCCCAGTAAAACTACGGAAATGGTAGTGAACTTTAGGAAAAACAGTACTTTGTTCCAGCCCTGGAAATAAGTGGCCAGTTGATAGAGCGTGTTGCAGAGTACAAGTCCCTCGGTACAACTATAGATAACAAAATCATGTTTAAGACTAATGGTGGGTTGATACTCCCTGAGTGCTATCAACGGTTATTTTTCCTTAGGAAGATGTGAAAACTCCAGGTCCAGTCATCAATTCTCCAGATATTTTATATATGCTTCATTGAATCAAGATTAACTTACAACATCACGGCATGGTTCAGAGCAATGAGCACCATCAACCTCAGCCCACTGGCTAGAATTGTTGGAATAAGTAGTAAAATCATTGGCCAGGAACAAGAATCTCTCAGCAGCATCCATAAGAGATGGATAATGAAGAAGCTCAACAAATAGTAGAGGGCATAACACATACACTTCACACACACTACACTCTCTTGCCATCTGGATTCTGCTACAGGTCCCTGCCCATCAGCACCAGAAGAGACTTATCCAGTTTTGTACCTTCCCCTATTCGCCTCCTCTACACCCAATTTTGAGTATACTGTATGCATATCACCTTTGACAATAGAAACAGTCGGTTTTGTTATGTATACTTGTATTTCAAGTTCTATGCTTTAATGTTTAGTATTTATTATCTATCGTAAGTATTTTATATTGTGTTTAACTGTATGCGGTGTGGTGTTGTGTATCCGAAGTTCTGTGATGTCCTCACCAGTGCACCAGGGCTGTGGTGCTAGCCGGAGTGCACCCGGCACATCTTAAAGAAAAAAGCCAAACTAAACAGGCTAATTAATTAGGTGCCACCCAGGGTGATTTGAGTATCTCAGAAACTGCTGATCTCCTGGAATTTTTACGCACAACAGACTCTGGAGTTTACAAAGAATAGTGCCAAAATCAAGAAAAAACATCCAGCGACTGGCTGTTCTGTGAGCGAAAACATCTTGTTAAATCTGCTTGTTAAGTTGGTACAATTATTTCCTAAAATCTTACCGTCTGCATCTATGATCGATCGCCCATCCCCAGACCACCACTGGGAGCTAAGCCCAGATCAGTTATAATTTGTTTTCATGAATTTCAAACAAAGGAACGTTTAATTTGTGAATCTTGTCGAAGAGGAATGATTGATTACAAGGGTCAGAAGATTAGTATTGTCGAGAATTTTTCACCTGAGGTCATGAATGAGCATGCTAAGTTGAAAGAGGTTATGTCAGAACTTTTTAACAAAGGTTTAAAGCCATCTTTTCGTTATCCTGCTCATCTTAGAATCACTCTGCATGGATTGACTGTTTAGTATGTTGCTATATGTATAATTGTTTCTCTTACATTTGGTGAACCTTTGCAGCTAAACTTCCTTGTGATTTAAATGCTTTACTTAGAGAATAAGATTTTAATGAGTTAATATCGATTGTAATTATATGTTATGAATTTTGATGTTTTTTATTATTTCATACACTTTTCTCAAGTGTTTTTAAATCAATATGGCTTAGTTTGGGTATTTTTTGATCTATTGTTTTGAAGCTGTGATAATTAATCTACTTATGTCCTTGTTATGAGGTCTAACTTTTTTTTGACCATTATTTAGTCCAGCCTGGAATATAGTTGACCTTGGAATTAATTAGGAGTCAAATCAGCGGGTTGTTTTTGAAGGGTGATGTCATTAGTTGTAGCTGCCAGCCTTCTTTTGGCTGGCTTTCTGACTTTGGGAGTGGGGGGGGGGGGATGTCTTTTTCTGGGAGCTGTTTTGGGGTGTTAGCCAAATCTGTTGCTTGGTTACACTATTTCAAGGCTTATTGTTTGGTTTTAATGCTCATTTTACTGGTTATTACTTTAATTTCTCTATTAAATAGTATTAATAATGGGTCATACTATTAACTTACTCAGTCTTTATGTTAAAGGATTAAATCACCCTGTGAAGCAGAATAAGATTTTTGCCTATATTAAAAAAAAACTTAAGGCACCAATTTTTTTTACAAGAAACACATATATATATAATTGTGATAACTTACGTCTTTTCAGTAGATGGAAAGGATTACATTTTTAGTTCTCTTTCCGGGCTAAGTCTATAGAAGTTTTGATTTTTATGGATAATACAGTTCCCTTTGTCCAACATAAAGTAATGTCTGATACTAATGGGTGTTTTGTCATAGTGTCAGGAAAATTAGATAATAAATTAATGGTACTTGCTGATCTGTTTGCTCCGAATACAGATGATCCAGGATCTTTTGAGCATGTTTTTTTTTTCAGTTTCTGCCAGATTTGAGCCTTTATTGTGATGGGAGGAGATTTTAATTGTTGGTTTGATCCTGTTTTAGGTGGGTCATTGTTTAAAACAGTGACACATAATAAATCAGCTTTGTTTATTCAATCTTTTTTAATGAAATGTGGTATTGTTGATGTATGGCGTTTCTTACATCAACTAGGTAGAGAGTATTTGTTGTTTTCTCATGCACATCATACATATTCCAGGATTGATAGTCAAATGATTCCTTTAGTTTGATCCCGTGAATACAAAGAAATTGATGTTTTAGATCATGCTCCGGTGCTTTTATCTTTAAATCTCACTGATGTTCCTCAAATAAACAGATCTTGGCATTTTAATTTAACTTTGTTATCTGATAAAGATTTCTTAAAGTTTCTGGAGAGACAAATTATTCTTTTTTTTTGAAGAGAATACTTTGGAAGAGACTTCTAGTCTTATTAGATGGGATGCCTTTAAGATTTTTATTAGAGGTCAAATTATTTCCTATACTGCAAGTGTCAAGAAAAAAACTAATAAAGAAAGAATTGAGTTAGCTAATCATTTAAAACAATCAGACCAAAAATATGCCTTGGCTCCAGATCCTGTTTTATATAAAAGGCATGTTGAAATTCAAACTAAATATGATCTTTTAACATATCCAATTGAAACTCAACTTTTAAAAGATAAAATTCAATTTTATATCCATGGAGACAGAACAGTTAAGTTATTGGCTAACCAATTAAAAACCTTGATAGCTAAATGGCAAATTAAAGAAATTTCTAAAGTCAATGGTATTATGGTCCCTTCTGGCACCTAGCTATCTTCCTCAGGAATTGGCCTTAATTACCTCGTTTAGTTCCCACTCATTCCCAGGTTACAATAACTACAAACACCTGCTTTCCATCAGCCAATGCAGTATAAGAACCCCGTGACCACAACAAGAAGGTGCCAGTTTGTTGGTCGAGTCATGTATGAGTAACCTTGTTCCATAGTTCTCAGGACTATCAGTTCTAAGTCTAGCATCATTCTTGAATTCTCTACTAGAACCAAGACTCCAGGCAAAGACTCCCTTGGCACTAATTCTGCGCTGACTATGATTGTAATGCATCCCGACTCAGCCTCCGTGCCCGTGTTCAGCACTTGGGTTTGTTCCACTGCCACGTCCTTGCAACAAATGGTGATAGGACAACTGACCATTTAGAAATAAATGAAAGTTTTAAAGAATTTTATTTTAAACTTTATAGTTCAGACCCTCCCAAAGATAACACTGTAATGAATAATTTTTTAGATCAATTAAACATTCCTACACTTTCTGTTGATAACCGAAAACAGTTGGATCAACCTATTTCGCATGAGAAAATTGCCAAGGCTGTACATTCCTTGCACTTGGGGAAGGCTCCGGGTCTTGATGGATTTTCTGCTGAACTTCATAAGGCTTTTTTTCTCACTGTGTATACCTCATTTATGCACAGTTGTTTTGGACTCCTTTAAGTTGGGTAGGTTGCCACAATCTTGCTTATTCTTAAAAAGAACAAGAACCCAACTGAATGCTCTTCATGCAGGCCAATTTCTTTACTTAATGTTGATTCTACAATACCATCTAAAGTTCTGGCTTGTAGAATTGAAAATATTTTACCATCTATCATTTCTGATGATCAGATGGGATTTATTAAAAATTGATATTCCCATTTTAATATTCATTGTTTATTAAATGTTATTTATTCCCCTTCTAAGGAGCTATCAGAATGTGTGATTCCTTTGGAACTGAAAAGGTTTTTGATCATGTTGAATGGAATTATTGATTTAAAACTTTAGAAAAAATTAATTTTGGGCCTGATTTTATTCAATGGATTAAATTACTGTATCTATCTCCTTCTGCTAGGGTCCTTACTAATTTTCAATATTCTAAACCTTTCAAACTTCAACATGGAACTAGACAAGGTTGTCCCCTGAGCCTTTTATTCTTTGATTTGGCTTTACAACCATTAGCCATTGCTTTTTGAGAATCTAATAATATTACTGGTATTCTAAGGAGAGGGACTGTTCATAAAGTTTCAACTTATGCTGATGACCTATTGCTTTTTGTTTCTAATGTCGAGCTTTCACTACTTCCTGTGCTTTCTCTATTTTGTTTTAGCCAGTTTTTAGGATACAAACTTAATTTACATAAGAATGAACCTTTTCCTCTGAATAATTTGTTATCCATTAATACTAAACTTCCTTTTAAAATTGTAAGAAATCAATTTACCCATTTGGGTGTAACAATTACCAAGAATTATAAATACCTGTTTAATGAAAATTTTCTTACCTTACTGAATTTTGTAACAGGACACTATCAAACTGGTTGCCTTTTTCGTTATCCTTGATTGGCTGAATCAACTCTATTAAAATGAACATTTCACCTACATTTATGTATCTTTTTCAGGCATTACCTGTTTTTATTCCTAAATCTTGATTCTCTCAATTCTATTATATTTTCTTATATATGGAAAAACAAACTTTCTCAACTAAAGTTAATCTTCAAAAATCTAAGAAGAATGGAGGTTTAGCTTTACCAAATTTTAGGTTTTATTATTGGGCAGTCAAAAAATGAAATCTTACTTTTTGGACATATTATATTAACCATGAGGGCTGTTCGGTATGAGTTTCTATAGAAGCTAACTCTGTTAATAAACTTTCTACTACTTCTCTCCTTGATTTCAATCCCTTTATCTTTTAGTAAACTAAATGAAAATTTGGTAGTTAAACATACTTTTATTCTTTGGTCTATTGAGATTTTCTTTGTCTAGTCTCATTTGTTTTAACTATTTTTTTTAAACCTTCAATGACTAATTCAGTTTTTAAAGAATGGGATAGATTGAGTATTAATGCTTCCAGGATTTGTTTGTTGGAGGAAGTCTTCTTCCATTTGAGCAAGTGTCAGCTAAATATAGTTTACCCAAAACTCATTCTTTTCATTATTTACAAATTAGAGACTTCCTGCATTCTCAACTATATACATTTCCTATAAGTTCCGATAAGGGCTTATTAGAGGTAATTTTTAATTGAAACTTTTTTATAATGGTTCAATATCCAATATTTATGATATGTTGCTAGGAACAAGAAATGCTCCTAAAGACAAAATTAAAAAATCTTTCGGAACAAGATTTACAGACTTCAATTTCTGAGGAAACTTGGAATTAAATTTTTAAATTGGTTAACACTTCATTGTTATCTGCCCATTATTCCCTCTTACAACTTATGGGGCTCACATGTCTAAAGATAAGCTGTCTCATTTTTATTCGGATATATCCCCTTTCTGTGATAGATGTAATAATGGAGAAGCCTCATTAATACACATGTTTTGGACATGTCCGAGCCTTGAAAGATACTAGAAGTAAGTATTCCAAACTTTCTTTGTACTTTTCAAGGTAAATTTTAAGCCTAACCCTTTGACCACAATCTTTGGTATTGTTGGAGGAAAATACTTCATTTTGGAAACACCTGATTTGTATATTTTGGCTTTTATTTCTCAGACAGTCAGACATAGTTTATTGATTCTGAGGGAAACTGGGTTTTGTTACAGTCACACCAACCAAGAATAGTGTAGAAATATAGCAATATAAAACATAAATAATTAAATAAAAATAAGTAAATTATGCCAAGTGGAAATTAGTCCAGGACCAGCCTATTGGCTCAGGGTGTCTGACACTCCTAGGAAGAAGTTGTAAAGTTTGATGGCCACAGGGAGGAATGACTTCCTGTGACGCTCAGTGTTGCATCTCGGTGGAATGAGTCTCTGGCTGAATGTAGTCCTGTGCCTAACCAGTACATTATGGAGTGGATGGGAGACATTGTCCAAGATGACATGCAACTTGGACAGCATCCTCTTTTCAGACACCACAGTCAGAGAATCCAGTTCCACCCCCACAACATCACTGGCCTTACAAATGAGTTTGCTGATTCTTTTGGTGTATGCTACCCTCAGCCTACTGCCCCAGCACACAACAGCAAACATGATAGCACTGGCCACCACAGACTCATAGAACATCCTCAGCATCGTCTGGCAGATGTTAAAGGACCTCAGTCTCCTCAGGAAATAGAGACGGCTCTGACCCTTCTTGTAGACAGCCTCAGTGTTCTTTGACCTGTCCAGTTTATTGTCAATTCATAACCCCAGGTATTTGTAATCCTCCACTATGTCCACACTGACCCCTGGATGGAAACAGGGGTCACCGGTTCCTTAGCCTTCCTCAGGTCCACCACCAGCTCCTTAGTCTTTTTCACATTAAGCTGCAGATGATTCTGCTCACACCATGTGACAAAGTTTCCCACCGTAGCCCCGTACTCAGCCTCATCTCCCTTGCTGATGCATCCAACTATGGCAGAGTCATCAGAAAACTGCTGAAGATGGCAAGACTCGGTGTTGTAGTTGAAGTCCGAGGTGTAGATGGCGAAGAGAAAGGGAGACAGGACAGTCCCCTGTGGTGCCCCAGTGCTGCTGACCTCCCTGTCTGACACACAGTGTTGCAAGCGCACGTACTGTGGTCTGCCAGTCGGGTAATCAATATCCATGACACCAGGGAAGCATCCACCTGCATCACTGTCAGCTTATAGCTAGGAGGGTGCTCTTGCTTAAATGGAAGGATGCTCGATGGTGACGGGATGTGATGTCATGCTTAAATTTAGAGAAGATCCGATGTTCAGGTTTTGAATCCAGCTAAGACTTCTATACATTGTAGGGACCATTTTTGAGTTATTTTCAAAACCTTTAATTTGTTGTAAAAATACAGATGGTAACAAATAATATATTTTGTTATATGATAAGGGATTTTTTTTCCCATTTTTTCTTGCTTTTCCTAACAGCTTTGACTTTGGTAGTGGGTTTAGACTTCTGTTGTATAACAAAATTATTATATTTCAATATAACAAATTAATTTAATTTCTATGAATACAGGGTTTTATGATTGTAACTGTATTTTAATACAATATATTTGGTACAGTAGTAGTTTATTTTTTCTTTTGAATTATAATATATATCTTCTTGTACTCTGTTTTCTCTATGCAGAAACTAATAAAAATATTGAAAGAGAACAGATTGTTCATCCAACAAGCAGATTAATGTTCCTTTTGAAACTGCAACTTGACTTTTACTTTTCTCTTCCCTCTGCAGTCCATTTATTTTTGTCTGTCTGACGTGCTTTTTGTATGTGCCCTAGATTTTTATATTTTCTGCAAGTTTTGCCTTTAAACCAGCAATGGTCAGTGTAAGTGAGTGGTTGTCACAATGGTGATATCATCTGCTTGCCCAGGTGGGCTTCTGTTTAAATGTAGCAGTTTTTTTCACACCCGCTTTCATTCCTGACTGCAACTCAATTGTGTCACTGTCTGCTGTTTCAATTGATACAGCTATTTCACCTCTTCTTTTAGATATAAGTTAGAAGCTGTATTTGAATGCTTTCTTGTAAGGTTGCGCAAACTAAACCATCCCTCAGTGCATCACTAAACCCATCACTGAACTGAAAATGCTCAATCTCTTCAGTTTAGCTATGTACACTGAAATGTACCCACCTTGCTTTTGATTCTACCTATGATACCTAAAGTGTTCTGCAATCAACACTGAGTTCTAAATATTCCTGCATTAATTTTATAATATCAGCAAAACTCATTTCGGCAGGTTTGAATAGAGCAGTAAAATATCTAAGCAAACTGTATGTTTTCCCACCTAATGCACTCAGCAAAACTGGCATGCATTTTTCAGTGGCTATTTCATTTGCTTTAAAGTTCTGCTCAATTCGCTCAGTATATGATGTCCAATTATCTCTTATACAATTGAACAAGCCTACCTTTCTGGAGTAGTCAGCCATTTCTGTTTTTTTAAAAATTTATGGTAATTATTACCGTGAACAAACCCATGAAATTGTCCATTTTCTGTTATTTTTAACATGACTATCTCTTTCCCTTCTTGGAGAAACACATGTTACCCTAGTTTTTTACTCAACCATTTCTCCTGCACTTTTTAAAAACTTGAATGTCTTGCTTCAATAGGTAGCTAGTCATTTCAGGTTTGTTTGACATTTCCTCAACACTATTGTTCTGTTTTATATTCTAAAACATAAAATTAATTGAAAGGAAACACAGAGCTGTGAATGCACACATCTTAGTTTCATTTTTTACATTTGTGAGGCATGCACATGTGATGTGGTGGAGTGATGACGTATGCCATTCACAAACTTTTACATATAAGCTGCAATGCATTATGCAAACAAAGAATGCATTATCAGACAATATATTTACAATATTACAGAAATATTTAATTCACCAGACTCTGCACCACTGATTTTTGAATTTTCTCTCTTTTTTACTAAGGTGCATCACCATTAACTTCGCTACACTATAGGGAAAAGTCTGACACTTCTTTGCCCATTCTCCCAACCTAAGTCCTGAAAACTCTCTACTTCATCTGCAAACTTGACCACAAAGACATGATTCCATCATCCAAATTGTTGACATATAATGTGAAAAGAAGTGATTCCTGTGAAGCAGTACCAATCACCAGCTTCAGAATAAACCTTTCAGTCAGTCACATTTATTTTATTTTATTTAGAGATACTGTGTGGAATAGGCCCTACAACCCCTGACTACTATAATTTTACTCAAACTTACTCACATGACAATTTACAAGAAATTAACCTATCTGGTTAATTGTAGGAGGAAACCAGAGGACCTGTACATTCCACTGGGAGGATGTACAGAGACACCTTTACAGATGATACCGGGATTGAACTCTGATCCATTACACTACAGTGCTAAATGTTTATACATTCTAATACGATATCTTTCCATGGGCACTTATTATGTTGAGCAGTTTCTTGTGTGGCACCTTGTCAAAAGCCCTTTGAGAATCCAAGTAAACAATATCCACTGCTCTCTATTCTCTATCCTGCTTGTTATTTCTTTAAAGAACCCTAGCTGATTTGTCTGCAAGATTTTCCCTAAAGGAAAATTTGCTGATGATACAACCATTGTTGGTAGAATCTCAGATGGTGATGAGAGGGCGTACAGGAGTGAGATATGCCAACTAGTGGAGTGGTGTAACAGCATCAACCTGGCACTCAACATCAGTAGACGACGGAACACATACCAATCCTCATAGAGGGATCAGAAGTGGAGAGAGTGAGCAGTTTCAAGTTCCTGGGTGTCAATATCTCTGAGGACCTAACCTGGTCACAACATATTGATGCAATTATAAAGAAGTCAAGACAGTGATCATACTTCATTAGGATTTGGTATGTCAACAAATACACTCAACAACTTCTCTAGATGTACTGTGGAGAACCTTCTGACAGGCTGCAGCACTGTCTGGTATGGGGGGAGGCACTGCAGAGGGCCAAGAGAAACTGCAGAGGGTTGTAACTTTAGTCAGTTCCATCTTGGGTACTAGTTTACAAAGTACCCAGGACATCTTCAAGGTACGGTGACTCAGAAAGGCAGTGTCCTTTATTAAGGACCCCCAACACCCAGGTAGAAGGTACAGAAATCTGAAGGCACACACTCAGCGATTCAGGAACAGCTTTTTCCCTTTTGCCAACCAATTTCTAAATGGACATTGAACCCTTGAACAGTACCTCACTTTTTAAATATATATTATTTATTTTTTGCAGGAGTTTCAATCTATTCAATATACATATACTGTAATTGATTTACTTCTTTATTTAATACTATAATTTTTTTCTTCTTTATTATGTATTGCATTGAACTGCTGCTAAGTTAACAAATTTTACGACACATACCAGTGATGATAAACCTGATTCTGATTCATGGCTGATTTCCTCTCATCCCCAATCTCCTACCTTTATCCTGTATCCCTTCATACCCTGACCAATCAAGAATCCATCAACCACTGCCTTTAATATACATAAAGAATTGGCCTTCATTGCTACATGGGGCAAAGAATTCAGCAGACTCACCACTCTCTGGCTAAAGAAATTCCTTCTCATCTCCATTCTAAAATGTTGCACCTCTATTTAAATGTTGTGTCCTCCAGTCCTAGACTCGCACACTATAGGAAACATCCTTTCCACATCCACTCTATCAGGGGCTTTCACCATTCAATAATTTTCAATCAGGTCATCCCTCATTCTTCTGAATTCTGGTGAATAAAGTAAAGGCCTGGAGCCTTCAACCACTCTTCATGTGACAAACCGATCCTTGGACATTAAGTTCCCAACTATGATCGATGTTTAGCTATGATTCAATAATATCCGTAGTGTCAAACCTGCCAATCTCCAATGTCCTGCAAGATTATCTACCTTATTCCATATACCTTCAGTCCTGTATTCATCAGCTTTTTAAATTCTGCATCCACTTTACAATTTAACTCATCCCACTGACTGCAATTTTGTCCTATTATCTGTCCGTCTTTCCTCACAAGATCACTACACACTGCATTTACTTGTACACCAACTGCCCCATCCTCAGCCCTATCATTCAAGTTTCCATTTCCCTGCCAAGTTAGTTTAACCTCTCCACAATAGCTCTACAAACCTACCCACCAGGATATTGGTCCCCTCAGGTGTAGGTGTAAATCCTTCCTTTTTGTCAAGGTCATACATTTCTCCGAAGACATTCCAGTGTACCAGAAATCTGAAACCCTGCCCCCAGCATTGGTTTCTCAAATCAAATCAAGTTTAATTGTCATTCAAACTATACATGGATACAGCAGAACCTCTGAGGCCAAGGTGTAAAAATATACATGGACATTCAAAATAGTGAGAAAAGAAAAAAAAAATAACATAGTCACATAAGAAAGCATATTATAAGTCCAAGACGCTGGAGCAACAAGTCCTGCAAATTGACGATTGCCGGTAATCCAGCCTGTAATTCCACCGATCCAACACTGGAGGGCAGCAGTGACATGCGAGGCCACCTTCAACTGAGCCTGGATGCCATGCTACAGCTTAAGGCCATGGCTTGGGGTTTAATCCTTGCTGCAACTGAGGCTATACTGCTGCCTTGCTGCCTGTCTCACCTCTAAACAAGGGAAGCAGGCCTATGGCAATCAATGTCCCACAGGGTCTGGCGCTCACAAAAGAAACGTCTGAGACAGTCATTTATGATTTTACTACACGCCGCCTTCAAGCCAACTGATAGGCACCAACTCCGGTACTTCTGAGTAACAGGCAGTAGCATGACCTATACCCAGGTCAGCTCTCCCACCCCAGTCTGGTTCCTCCTGTGGTCTGACAGCATGACTCAAATCCCTGGTTGCTCACACAATTAAAAACCTTAGTAACTAGAAAAGCAAAGCAAATTTGCCCTGAAGAAGTAAATAACAGAAAGTTATACTATGCAGTGCTGAGCTCAGCCCAAAATCTCACTTGCAGCAAACGTGAAACAGACCAGTGAAACTACAGTTCTCTATTCATATTTTGACCTCACTTGAAGTCCAAAGTTCAACGTACATTTATTATCAAAGTATCTGCACATTATACAACCATTTGACAAGATGCCAGTGTTAGAAACATAGAAAACCTACAGCACGATACAGGCCCTTTGGCCCACAAAGCTGTGCTGAATATATCCTTACCTGAGAAATTACCAAGGGTTACCCATAACCCTCTATTTTCCTGGGCTCCATATTCCTATCCAGGGGTCTCTTAAAAGTCCCTATCGTCTCTGCCTCCATCACCATTGCCGGCAGACCATTCCATGCACTCACCACTCTCTGCGTAAAAACTTACCCCTGATATCTCCTCTGTACCTACTTCCAAGCACCTTAAAACTGTGTCCTCTTGCGCTGACCATTTCAGCCCTCGGAAAAACCTCTGACTATCCACATGGTCAGTGCCTCTCATCATTCTATACACCTCTATCAGGTCACCTCTCATCCTATGTTGCTCCAAGGGAAAAATGCCTTGCTGAAATCCATATACACTTCATCTACTGCTCTGCCATCATTAATGTGTTTAGTCACATCCTCAAAAAAATTCAGTCAGATTCATAAGGCATGACCTGCCTTTCACAAAGCCATGCTGACTATTCCTAATCATATTATGCCTCTACAAATGTTCATAAATCTTCCCCCTCAGAATCTTCTCCATCAACTTACCAACCACTGAAGTAAGACCCATTGTTCTATAATTTCCTCAGCTATCTCTACTCCCTTTCTTAAATAAAGAAACAATATCCACAACCCTCCAATCCTCCAGAACCTCTCCTGTCTCCATTGATGATGGAAAGGTCATCGCCAGAGGCTCAGCAATCTCCTTCCTCGCCTCCCTCATCAGGTCCTGGTGACTTATCTATCTTGATGGTTTCCAAAAGCTCCAGCACATCCTCTTTCTTAATATCTTCATGCTCAAGTTTTTTAGTCCATCTCTGAAATCACCAAGATCCTTTTCCGTAGTGAATACTGAAGCAAAATACTCATTAAGTACCTCTGCTATCTCCTCCGATTCCATACACACTTTTTCACTGTCACACTTGATTGGTGCTATTCTCTCACATCTTATCCTCTTGCTCTTAACACACTTGTAGAATGCCTTGGGGTTTTCCTTAATCCTGTCCGCCAAGGCCTTCTCATGGCCCCGTCTGGCTCTCCTAATTTCTTTCTTGAGCTCCTTCCTGCTAGCCTTATAATCTTCTATCTCTCTATCATTACCTAGCTTTTTGAACCTTTCGTAAGCTCTTCTTTTCTTCTGGACTAGATTTACAACAACCTTTGTACATCACGATTCCTATACCCTACCATCCTTCTCCTGTTGTTGCTCTTCTAGGGTAAATACTCTGCAGAGAAAGAAATATTTACCTTCATTTTAGTTTTGAGCAACATCAAAAGTGCTTTATTAACATGAGTAGAAATCCTCAACTATAATAACCATGAAATAATCTTTTGCATTCATCACACAATGAATAGTATTTGTCCTTTCAAATCCTGAGGCTCTTATCTATCTAATTTAAGTAAAAGATATTCACATTCAAAGCCTCTTGCACAACTCCAAGAAATCTCAACACATTTTGGAGCCAATGAGGCAAATTTTTAAGGAAAATTGTGGTCATGAGGGAAATATGGCAAACATTTCTCACACACTAAGCTCCTGTTAGCATGAAAATACCTTATTAAATAGATAATTTGTTTTCACTCGTGTTGATTGTGGTTGAAGTGTTGCCAAGGACTCTTCACTTCTTTGAAACAGTGCCCTGCAACTTTTGAATGCACTTCAGACAACAGTCAAAATGTTGCCTTAATATTTCATCTGAAAGACAGAACCTCTGACATTACAGCCTTCCTTTAATACTGCAATTGCATGTCAGCCTGGAGTTCATACTGCGAAGTGGATTCTGAAACAGAAGTAAGTATGTCACCTATTAATCTATGGCTGACATGGACCGTGAGTGACCTGTACATCAAATACATTTATAGAGTCATACCATGTTACTGTGTTGCTACTGCACAGAAACAGGCCATTTGGCCCATCTATTCCATTGCAAACAATTAATCTGCATGATCCCATTGACCTGCACCTGGAGAAAAGCCCTCCATACCTGTCCCATCCATGTACCCTTACAAATTTCTCTTAAGTGTTGAAATCAAACCTGCATCTATCACTTGTGATGGCAGCTCATTCCACATCCTCACTATTTTCTCTGCGTCAAGAAGTTCCCCCTCATGTTTTTTTTTAGAAAACCTACAGCAGAATACAGGCCCCTCGGCCCACAAGGTTGTGCCGAACATGTCCCTACCCTAGAAATTACTAGGCTTACCTATAGCCCTCTATGCTCCCCTCAAACATTTCACCTTTCACTCTTAACCCATAGTTCCAATCTCACCCAGCCTCCGTGAGAAAAGGCTAACTATACTTCCCATAGTTTTGTATACAGTACTTCCATCAAATCTTTTACATTCCAGGAATAAAATCCTAACCTATTGAACCTTCCCCGATATCTCTTGTCCTCAGATCCCAGCAAAATTCTTGTAAATTTTCTCTGTAGTCCTTCAATCCTATTTACATCATTCAGTAGGCAGGTGACCAAAACAATACATCAATGCTGGAAGTATCGTAGGACAGCTGGATGACAGTGCTGAAGATGAGTTAGCTGATTTACAAACAGAGGCAATGTGTAGTGAGGAGAGGCCTTTGATGGGGCAAAATTGCAGTCAACAGGATGAGTTGTAATGTAAAAGGCAGACAAAATTGAAAAAGGTGAATACGGGACTGAAGGTGTTATATTTGAATGCATGCAGTATATGGAATAATTTAGATAAGCTTGCAGCACCGTTACAGATTGGCAGGTATGAAGTTGTAGGCATCATTGAATCATGGCTGAGAGAAGATTATAGTTGGGAGCTTAATGTCCAAGGATACACATTGTATTAAAAGGACAGGCAGGAATGTACAGAAGGTGGTGTTGCTCTATTGGTAAAATATGAAATCAAATCATTAGAATAAGGTGACATAGGGTCGGGAGGTATTGAATCATTGTGGGTAGAGTAAGGAAATGCAAGGATAAAAAGACCCTGATGGAAATTATACACGGACCCCTCAAACATTAGTAAGGGCATTGCCTACAAATTATATCGGGTTATAGAAAATGCATGCCAAAAGGGAATGTTACAATAGTCGTGGGGGACTTCAATATGCAGGTAGACTGGGAAAATCAGGTTGGTCAGGGGTTCTAGGAAGGGGAATTTCTAGAGTGTGGATGAGTTGGCTTTTTAGAGCAGCTTGTGTTTGAGCCCACTAGAGGATCAGATATTCTGAATTGGGTGTTGTACAATGAACCAGAATTGATTAGGGAGCTTAAGGTAAAAGAGCTCTTAAGGGAAAGTGATCATAATATAATCACATTCACCCTGAAATTTGAGTCAGATGTATCAGAATTACAGTGGAGTAAAGGGAATTACAGAGGAATGAGAGCGGAGTTGGCCGTAACTGATTGGAAAAGAAGGCTGGATCAGATGACGGCAGAGTAGCAATGGTTGGAACGTCTGGTAGCAATTCAGAAGGTACAGGGTATATACATCCCAAAGAGGAAGAAATATTCCGAATGAAAGATGACACAACTGTGGCTAACAGGAGAAGTCAAAGCCAACAGAAAAGCTAGAGAGGGCTGAGATAGAGCAACAATTAATGGGAAGTTAGAGGATTGGGAAGCTTTTAAAAACAAACAGAAGGCAACTAAATAAAGCTTTTAAGAAGGTAAAGATGGAATATGAAAGTAAGCTAGCCAATAATAATAATAACCAGATGGTGTACATGCCTGGGCTATGAAAGAGGTGTCTGAAGAGATCATGGCGGCATTATTAATGATGTTTGAAGAGTCAGTAGATTCTGGACTGGTTCCGGAAGACTGCAAAATTGCAAAAGTCACTCTATACTTCAAGAAAGAAAGGAAGAAAGGGAACTTCAAGAAAGAAGAAAGGAAACTATTGGCCATACATTAAAAAAAATTGTAAAAATCATTCGTGAGGCCTAGTTTGTGCTGTTTGGCCAATTGTGTCTGCTCTGCCATTTCATCATGGCCTATCATTCAGCAATGATCTTCTCTCATCCAGAGTTCAGTAATATTCACAACGTCATACCTGCCAATCTCTAACTGTGCTACAAGATCATCTACTGTATTCCATTAATTACGTGTACTTAAATATAACACTTCCAGTCTTGTATTTATCACCCTTTACAATTTTGGTCCTGTTACCTTCAACTCATCCCACTGACTGCAATTTTGCCTTATCATCTGCTTGTCCCTCCTCTCAGGCTCACTACACATTGCATTTTCTTGTGCCATTCTCAACCCCCTGACAAATTAGTTTTAACCATCCCGAGCAGCTCAAGCAAACCTGCTCACCAGGATATTGGTCCCCCTCATGTTCAAGTGTACAGGTCATACCTTCCCCCAGAAGAGATCCCAGTGATCCAGAAATCTGAAACCACACCAATTCCTCAGCCACGCATTCATCTGCCAAATCATCCTATTCTTACCTTCACTGGCATGTGGCATGGGCAGCAATTCAGAAACATGTACCCTGGGTATCCTAACTCTCTATATTCCTTCTTCAGTTCCTCCGCCTTTTCCTACCTGTCATTGACACCAACATATACCATGACTTCTGGCTGATCACACTCCCTACCTAGGACGTTGTGGAGCTGATCTGAGACAACTCCTGATCCTAGCACCTGGAGGCAACATACCATCCACGTGTCTCTTTCATGTCCACAGACTCTCCTTTCTGTGGCTCTGACTATGGAATTCCTTATCACTACTGCATGCCTTTTTGCCTCCCTTCTCTTCTGAGCCACAGACTGCTAGAGTTCGAGTCCCCCTTGTATGTCGTCCTCATCAAGAATATCCAAAATGATACATTTGTTATTGAGGTGAACAGCTACAGGGGTACTCTGCATTGTCTGACTATTCCTTTCCTCTTTCCTGACTCAGGGACCTGCCTCTTGCCTCCTGCCTCTAGATAGGTCCTATCACCTCCTCCCTTTCCTGTATAGGTGAAGATCATTGAGCAGTATCTTCAGTTCCTTAACATGATCCCTAGGGATCTGCAGCTCAGTGCACTTTGTGCAGATGTCATTATCAAGGAGATTGGAGGTCTCCCAGAGTTCCAACATCTCACACAAATAACATACCACTAACACTGAAACCACTCTCACAACACTAAATAAGTATTAATTGACATATTTTGCTTAAGTCTGTCCTCACCTAAGCCTGTTGAGCCAAAACCTGGGCACTCTAACACTGTCCATTCCAACAACAGCCACTCCACTTACACCACATTTCTTTTTATTGGCCTTTTCTGAGATTGCTGCAATTGCAAAATGTCCTAAAAGATACTAAACCAGAAAAACATATAAAGGTAGTTGCCTTTCCTTGTTTCCTCCTCTGGCTTCTGTTCTTCTTTACACACTATGAGGTTTTGCTTCTAACACAAGAAGCCCAATTCTTGACTTCCACTGATAGTTCAGCAGGGTTCAGTTTGGGTATGATGAAGTGTGCTGACATCATTCTAGTTAGCCCCTCTCCCACCCTATTAATCCATCCCTGCACTGCACTGTAAACACTTTAAACCACTTTTTCATAATTCTACATACATTGCAAATATTTTCTGATGTTTCTGTATTTATACACATTTTATTCAATATCCATACTTTAACTTTATTTTTATATATTTCCTTATTGTTTATACTTGTCTAATGTTGCTGTTTTCTGTTGCATGTCATTGCCAACACTGCAGATGCCTGATATTTGTAAATACACACTATATGGCGAATACAACTGATCCTTGATCTTTGACAAAACACATTAGAAGCAAAGAACTATGAATGGGGTTTTGCCAGTTTATGAAAGTGATCCTTACAAGCTGCCTTCCTTGAAGTTTTTATAAAAATCGCTGGACCCATTGATCTTTTAGTACATGAAAAAATAGTCCGAAAGAAGTAAGTATTATTTTGAAAACAATATAACATGCACTAGACAAAGACAATTTGCTTGTGGCAATTTCCCAAGTTTTAGGGCATTTGTCATCTGTTTCAGAGATTTAGACACTGAATCAACTTCCCTTTTAGTTTCCTCATTCTCCAACATAACAAGGACACAGGGCACAAATTTTCACATTCTCCAGTCTTAAAACACTGCCTGTTGCTTGCTGTAATCTTTATTTAAAAGTTAGCAATTATTTAGTTCTTGTCTGAATAGAATTGTACAGTACAGATTTATGATCTATTTAATTGCAAATTAATTAGTACTTAAGTATTGATTATTCATTATTTATGTGTAGCATACATTTAATTAATGCAATTTGGATCCTTTTAGAGCTGATTTTCCTCTAAGTGGCTTGTTTGAACGAATTAGTCTCCTTGGTCTCTCTGATCCAGCTGGGTCCTTAAAGAACATCTTATTTGGAACACTTGAAGGATAAATTGAATGCAGCTCTAATTCCCTGTCTCTGCTGCTTCCTAATCTGTGCATACTGTTGCAGTATATGCTGGGTCTTGAGTTATTCACTTTGTTATCTGGTAGTACTATTCTGGGCCTCTTGATACTCATTGCTGCTGTCAGCAGCCCACACTGTGATTAATTCTGTCAGAGCAATTCTCCTAATGTTCACTATTGTTGCTGCTACAAGTTCTCTTGAGCTAATTAATTCAGCCTCTGGAAGATTGCTGATAAGGTGTAACCCTGAAAGCTGCACATTTGCACAGATTAATCCACTGCTCTGATTTTCCTCAACTTTCTGTAAATGCTAATGGACATAGTGATAACAACCTCAATCTTACTCTGTCACATCAACCCCAATTGGTGCCAAGTTGAGTCATCCTGAAGAGATTGTGAGTTTGGCTGCAGGCAATGTGCAATGGAGTTAGTATTGGTTTCCAACACATGCCTGCACCAGTTTCCATAGAAGCATTAAGTTTCATTTGGCTGCTGTCAGCTTGCCACTCAATCATCACAAATAGGCTTCAGGCCTTTAAGGCCCACACTTCATGGCAGGCACAGAGCAGAAACACACACAACAGCTGTCACAGAAATTGAAGTTGTAGAGGAACAGAAGGATCCTGGGATCCCCGTCTATGGATCTCTCGAAGTTGCTGCACAAGTTGATAGGGTTGTTAAGAAGGCATATGGTGTGTTAATCTTGATTAGTTGGAAGATTGAATTTGAGAGTCGTGAGATAATGTTAAGGCTCTATAAAATCTGGTTAGAACACACAGTGTATTGTGCGTAGTCCTGGTCACATCATTATAGGAAGGATGTGTATTACTAATGGGATTAAAGAAATAGATAAAGTTTATTCAGTATTACTTACTGAAGATTTATACAAGGAAAGGGTGAAACTTCAAACGCAGCATGACTTGCTATTGACTTATCCCATTGAGCAGCAACTTTTTAAATCAAAAAGTCAATTTTATATACATGGAGATAAATCAGGTAAGCTGTTAGCTGCTCAACTCAAAGTAACTATGGCTAGAAGGCAGATTTTGAAAGTACGAAGATTGGACAGAACTGAAACATCTGATTGTCAGGAAATTAATAATTTTTTTTGGACTTTTACTCTAATCTTTATAAATCTATTTTTCCAGACATGCTACTTCTATGAAAGAATTTCTGCAAAGTTTGAATATACCTCAAATTTCTACCCAAGATATGAATACTTTAGATGCACCCATTAATAGAGAGGAAATAGTAAGAGTCATATTTTCTTTTCATTAATCTTTTCTTTTCATCAATTTCATTAATTCCTAAAAAAGGAAAAGATTTATCTGACTGTGCCTCTTACAGAACAAATTCTTCATTAAATGTCAAATTCCAAAATTCTTTCTAAGATTTTGGCCTAAGGTTATTTCTAAGGATCAAAGGATCAAACTGGATTTATTAAGAATAGATATAGATATTCATATTTTAATATTTGGAGATTACTGAATATCATTCATTCCTCTCCATCTAAAGAATTTGAATGTTTTGTTTCTCTTGATGCAGAGAAAGCTGTTGATAGGGTAGAATGGCCCTATTTATTTCAGGTTTTAGAAAGGTTTAATTTTGATCCATGCTTTATTTCTTGGATTAAATTGATTTATCAAGCCCCTTTGGTGACAGTTATAACTAATAATCAAAAACCTTCTTATTTTAGGTTATATAGAGGTACCCGGCAGGTTTTGTCCTGTTAGCCTGTTATTATTCAACCTGGTTCTAGAACCTCTTGCTATTGCTCTTCAGGGCTCCAATAAGGTTTTAGGTATTAAGAGAGGAGATAAAATGCATAAAGTTTTGTTGTATGCAGATGACTTGTTAGTTTATATTTCAGATTCTAAGAAATCGATTCCTGCTTTGTTATCTATATTTTCTGAATTTAGTAGTTTTTCTGGATATAAACTAAATTTGCATAAAAGTGAGTTATTTCCTATTAACAATGATTTTGATCAATATGACCAATTTCTTTTTAGTATTGCTAAAAATAACTTTAATTATCTCGGTATTAAAATTACCAAAAAATTTAACAACCTGTATAAATATAACTTTCTTCCATTAATTGAGTATACTCAACAAGTAATATCTAAATGGTTATCATGAATTGGCCATATTAATGCTATTAAAATGATAGTGTTACTGAAGTCTTTATAGGTATTCCAAGCAATCCCCTCTTTAGTTCCTAAACTGTTTTTGATAGAATAGACTCTAAAATCTTATCTTTTATTTGGAATAATAAAAATCCTAGATTGAGTAAACCTTTATTGCAGAAATTTTAAAAAAGTATGTTGGTTTGGCTTTGCCAAACTTTAGATTGCACTACTGGGCAATTAACATTCGTTATATCTCTTTTTGGATTCATTTGTCAGATATACATGATTGTCCCTTATGGGTGGATTTGGAGAAAAACTCAGTGAAGGGGTATTCTTTGGCTTCTTTATTGGGAGCTCCTCTTCCTTTTTTGCTTTCTAAGATTGGTAGTCGAGATTTTAATCCTATTATTAAACATACATTAAGAATTTGGTTTCAATATCATGGATCCTTTGTCTTTAATAACTTTTTTCTTTCTAGTAAGATCTATCATAATTATTTTTTTAAACATTCAATTTCTGATCAGACCTTTCCAATTTGGAAAACCAAAGGAATAGTAACTTTTTTAGATTTGTTCATGGGTAATTGTTTAATGTCTTTCACTCAGTTAGTGGATAAATATGACCTACCTAATGTACACTTTTTTAGATATTTACAAATTAGGGATTTTCGACGTAATTTACTGCCAGCTTTTCCCTCAGCTTATTCACAGAATATTATTGATACTCTTTTTCAGGTCAAACCATTTCAAAAAAGACTGATAGCTATAATTTATAAATGGTCATTGAATTTGCGTAAGTTATCTAAATGATAAAATTAAAGCTGCATGGGAATTGGAGTTTTGAAAGTCACTTTCAGATAAAATTTGATATGGATTAAATCTTTGATTTGGTAAATACTTCTTCTATTTGTGCCTGTCATTCCTTGATACAGTTCAAGGTAGTGCATTGGACGCATTTATCAAAGGACAAATTTTTTCTGATATTAATTTGCAATAGATGTAATATTGAGGTGGCTACTGTAAGACATATGTTCTGGTCTTGTATCAAGTTAGATAATTTTTGGAAAGAAGTCTTTAACACTTTATCAAAGGTTCTGAATTTGGATCTACAATAAAATTTACTTACAACAATATTTGGCATTATTCCATCAGAAGCAGGAGATATTCCTGTTTCCACTCAATGGATGATAGCTTTTACAACTTTAATGGCTAGGAGAGCCATTTTGCTTAAATGGAAGAAATCTAATCCACCTACTGCTCTTTACTGGCTGACCTCCATTATGTTCTGTTTAAGTTTAAAGAAAATAAGAAGTCGGACATTTGATACATCCTCTAAATTTGAGGAAAATCGGCAACCTTTTATTCAATATTTTCATATGCTCTGACTTCTGGCCCTTCCAGTTACCATTTTGAAGTTTTGGATTTGATCAGAAAGTTTTTCTTTGTTTTTTGTTTGCTTTCACTCTCAGTTTAAGCTACCCAGTTCTTGTTCCTTTTTTTCCGTTTTTTTTGGTGTTCTGGGTTTTTTTTTTCTGTACATTTCAATTATAAAAGTTTCTTAACTTTTTTTTTGGATAAGAGGAGAATCAATTACTTTTCTCTTTATTATATACTACCAGATTAATGCTAAGTTTGATCTTGATAATCTTTACTTTTCCTTTTATTCAAACTGTTATTGATATAGATATTTGTGATAATTCTCCTCTTGTTTATATATATAGGTACTTTTTTATTTAACTAATAAAAAGATTGGTAAAGCAAAAAAGAAGAAGGATGTGGAAGCTTTAGAGAGGGTGCAGAGGAGATTTACCAGGATTAGAGAGCACACCTTATGAGGATACTGTTTGTTACCAGAAGTGTCACAGGAGCTGCCAGTCAGCATTGAACTCAATGTATGACTGCCTTAGGGACCCAAGCTCTGGATTTTTCCCTTGAGGCTTACTCCCAAAGCCTTTCTGTGAATGGGTATAACTGCAAAGGCAGAGGAGGTCTGCGATCAGAGTTTTCCTTCTCCTAGATGAGCTGCCGACCCTGGCTGATGAGCCCCATCTGCCTGAAGTGACTGGTTTTAAGGCCCCAGTAACCCACCTTTGCCCCTTCTCCTGTCAGCAGAAATAGTTCTGTCAGGCTTAGTAGCTAAGCCACACATGAAGAGCAGGAGATGAGCTTGGTTGTCGGAGGCTATTTGAGACTCACGCTATCGGGAGCATTTAAGGTGCACGCCATTGTATCTGTTCCAGTGGAGAAGGAAATTTAGTGACAAACAAAATTTAATCAAAATGTAATCAGATTTGACAATCATGACTAAAAAGACATGCATGGCAAGTTTATGAAAAGAGTAGTTGACATTGGTACAGCAGTGGATTGTTATAAGGGTTAGCTTTATTTGTCAAAAGTATATCAAATCATACAGTAAAATATATCATTGGTGTCAAAGCAAATCAGCGAGGATTGTGTTGGGCAGCCTGCCAATGTCACTATGCTTCCACATAGCACGCACACAACTTACTAAACCTAACCTGTAAGTTTCTGGTATGTGGGAGGAAACCAGCACATCCCGAAGAAACCCAAATGATTGCGGGGAGAATGTACAGTCTCCTTACAGACTCTGGTGGGAATCAAACTCCATTCTTAGAGATGGTGATGTAAAGCGTTGTGCTGATTGCTCCACCATCATGGTGAACTTGAAACTGGAAGACCTATTAATCGCTGTTAGCTATTATGCTTTTTCTCCAAGGATGGAGCCAGACCAAAGCGTTCTTCATAGGAGGAGATAGCCTTTCAATGAATGCAATCCAATTTAAATGGGGAGGTGCAATGTAAAATATATACAATCACAATCCTGAAACATCTCTCATTAACTTTAGTAGGACCGTTATGGGATTGAAGGCAGGGCAAGAGTGCTTAGATAAAGATTTCAAGCAGCGAGTGGTTGGAATTATATTGGAAGTGGAAAGAGAAGTGACAATTAAATCTACAAACACAGCATTTAATTCTGATGGTCAGAGTAAGGGGGATGGGGTTGGGGAGAGGGAGAGTGGCAGAAGAACAATGCTCTTGAGGACGAGCCCCTCATTCAATATAAAAAATGTATACTAAGAAAAATTCCACTTGAAGAGTCCTCTCTGAATACCGACAGTATATGATAAATGTATTAAGTAACTGGTTACAGGAATTCTGCTTATGGAATTCTTGCTTTTCCATTGCCATATTGCCTCGTAACTTTCCTTTCTGCCTAGCCATTTGGTAGAAAGGAAAGTGGAGGTAGCATCATGGGAATGAAAAAACAAGAGAACCATCAGCAAAATTTCTGTAATTTTAATTGAACTAACCATGCTCTGTCAAGAAGCAGTGTAAAGCAATTCTCATGATTCCAGCATAAGTTTTCAAACTGTAAGGTCATGTTAGTTGCAATTCTGAATTGTGAATGTTACCAACTAAACTGATAAGATGATAAAACATAAGAATTAGGCCTTTCAACCCATTAGTTATGTTCAATCATTCCATCATGGCTGATTTATCATCCCTCTCAGTCAATCCCATTCTCCTGCTTTCTCCCTGTAAACTTTGATGTCCTGATTAATCAAGAACTCATCAATCTCTGTTTTAAATATGTTCAATGTCTTGGCCTCCACAGTTGTCTGTTGCAATGAATTCCACAAATTCATGACCCTCTGGCTAAAGAAATTCCTCCTCATCTTCTATATGTATGTTCCTCTATTCTGAGACTGTGCCCTCTGGTCCTAGACTCACCCGCTATAGGAAATGTTCTCCCTAACTCCACTCAAAGTTCAAGTTCAATGTCCAAAGTTCAAAGATCAAAGCATTATCAAAGTACATATATGTCACCGTATACAACCCTGAAATTCATTTTCATGTGAGCATTTTCATGTATTCCAAGAAACATAATAGAATCAATGAAATACTGCACCCAAAGGATTGACAAGCACCCAATGCAAAAAACAACAAACTGTGCAAGTTCAAAAGAAAAAAAAAGAAATAAATAAGCAATAAATATCAAGAATATGAGATGAAGAGTCTTTGAAAAGTGAGTCCATAGATTGTGGGAACAGTTCAGTGATGGGGCAAGTGATGTTGAGTGAAGTTATCCACTTTAGTTCGAGATCTTGGTGGTTGAGGGGTAGTACCTGTTCCTAAACCTGACAGTGTGGGTCCTGAAGTTCTTGTACCTTTTTCCTGATGGCAGCTGTGAGATGAGAGCATGGTGGGTGTCTTTGATGATGGATGTTGTTTCCCTGCGATAGCGCTCCATGTGGATCCACTCAAAAGGGATAATGGTTTACCTGAAACAGACTGGGCTGTATCCACTACTTTTTGTAGGAATTTGCATTCAAGGGCATTACTGTTTCCATACCAGGCTGTGACATAGCCAATCAATATACTCTCCACCACACATCCATAAACATTTGTGAAAAGTTTTAAATGTTATGCTGAATCTTCTAAACTTCTAAGGAAGTAGAGGTGCTGCTGGGATTTCCTCATATTTGCAGTTATGTGCTGGGCCCTGAACAGACAATAGACAATAGACAATAGCTGCAGGAGTAGGCCATTTGGCCCATTGAGCCAGCACCACCATTCAATGTGATCATGGCTGATCATCCACAATCAGTACCCCATTCCTGCCTTCTCCCCATACCCTTTGTCTCCGCTATCTTTAAGAGCTCTATCTAACTCTTTCTTGAAAGCATCCAGAGATTTGGCCTCTGCTGCCTTCTGAGGCAGAGCATTCCATAGATCTACAACTCTCTGGGTGAAAAAGTTTTTCCTCAACTCTGTTTTAAATGGCCTACCCCTTATTTCTAAACTGTGGCCTCTGGTTCTGGACTCCCCCAACATCGGGAACATGTTTCCTGCCTCTAGCATGTCCAATCCCTTAATAATATTACATGTTTCAATCAGATTTCCTCTCATCCTTCTAAATTCCAGTGTATACAAGCCCAGTCGCTCCAATCTTTTAACATATGACAGTCCCACCATCCCAGGAATTAACCTCGTGAGCCTACGCTGCACTCCCTCAATAGCAAGAATGTCCTTCCTCAAATTTGGAGACCAAAACTGAACACAATACTCCAGGTGTGGTCTCACCACGGCCCTGTACAGGCTGCTGATGGAGACTGTGGGGGTGTTGCTGTTGCCAAACTGAAATGACTAGGGTCTGCAGGTGAGGAGGTTGAGAATCCAATTGCACAAGGACATATTGAGATTAAGGTCTTGAAGCTTATTGATCAGTTTTGAGGAGATGATAGAATTGAATGTTAATTGATAGTCAATAAAGAACATTCCAATGTATGTATCTTTACTGTCCAGATGTTCTGGAGTTGAGTGAAGAGCCAATAAAATGACGTCTGCTGTGGACCTGTTGCAGCAATAAGCAAAATGGAGCAGATCTAAGTTGCTTCTCAGGCAGGAGTTGATATGTTTCATCACCAGCCTCTTGATACACTTCATCACAGTGGATTTAAGTGCTACTGGACGAGAGTCATTGAGGCAGGTTACCACATTCTTCTTAAGCACCGGTATAACTGAAGTCTGTTTGAAGCAGATGGGTATTTCAGACTGTCAAAGCTAAAGGTTAAAAGATATTAGTGAACAGCCTGGTCAGTTGATCAGCACAGGTCAATAGTACTCGGCCAGGTATCTTTCCAGACCGTTCAATACTTCATAGGTTTCAATGAGATCCTGCTCATTTTTATAAACTTCAGTGAGTACATGCCCAGAGGCATCAAACGGTCCTGATGCGTTAACCCTTTCATTCCTGGAATCATTCTTGTGAACCTCCTCTAGACCCTCTCCAATGTTAGCACATCTTTTCTTAAATAAGGGGCCCCAAAACTGCTCACAGTACTCCAAGTTTAGTGTGACCAATACATTATGAAGCCTCAGCATTACATCCTTGCTCATATATTTTAGTCCCCTCAAAATGAATGCTAACATTGCATTTACCTTCCTTACCACTGACTCAACCTGCAAGGTAACTATTAGGAAATCTTGCACGAGGACTCCCAAGTCCCGTGGCACCTCTGATTTTTGAATTTTCTCACCATTTAGAAAATATTTTATGCCTTTATTCCTTCTACCAAAGTGCATAACCATACACTTCCCTACACTATTTTCCATCTGCCACGTTGCCCATTCTCCCAGTCTATATAAGCCTTTCTTCAGACTCCCTGCTTTCTTGCCACTACCTGCTCCTCCATCTAACTTCGTATTGTCCACAAAGTTGGCCAGAAAGCCTTAAGTTCATCACCCAAATCATTCACATATACCATTAAAAAGCTATATTACTGTCCATACTAGTATCTTTCTTGTAATACCATCAGCTCTTATCCAGTTAAGCAGCTTTATGTCAGCAGCTTGTCAAAGGCCTTCTGGAAATCCAAACAAACAACATCCACTGACTCTCTTTTATCTATCTTGCCTGTTAATTCTCAAAGAATTCCAGTAGGTTTGTCAGGCAAGATTTTCCTTGATGTCAAACTGAACATTGTTATTTTTGGGTAGGCGGAGCCACAATGGTGCTCGACAGTGACTTCCCCGAGTTTATCTGCAGAAACAGCTTAACTTCTACCTTTAATGTCTCTCATTGTCCTTTTCAGGGTGGATGGGGTTCTGTCAAATTCCCTGACCTAGATCTACACTCATACTTATGGCAGTTTTTTGATATTCCAAGGATTTGGCCTAGAAGATGAGTGCACCTTTGGGATTTTGAGTATTTGCAGCCCTGGGGAGGAGCTGGTGCCACTGACTGAAGGGTCACTGGAGAAATTGGAACGCTGGGAAGTTGTTGGGGGTTTTTGTACTTGATGACTTGCGTGCTCTCTCTCTTCCTCTCATTGGTTGGGGTTGAGTTCGCTGCCTATTGTCAAGTCAAAAATGTCAGAACAAAGCAACACGGCAGACTTGAACTGTTTATGTCTCCTCGCTCACTGTGACACCAGTCCTGACGAAGGGTCTTGGCCTGAAACATCGACTGTACTTCTTCCGAAAGTTGCTGCCTGGCCTGCTGCGTTCCACCAGCATTTGGAGTGTGTTGCTTGACACCTCTTTGTCCCTTTTTTGGGGAGAGGGAGCCTGTGGTATATTGAATTGTGGGATGAGTAATTGGTTTTTGTCGTACTGAAGATCGTGGTCCTTATTGGGGGCCTTGCTACTGCTTGCTTGATGAGGGAGGGTGCTGATGCTTTTTTCTGCTGGGGGAGGGGGATGGTGGTTGTTTGCTGCTGCTTGTGTGCGAGAGGGTGAGAAGGGGGGCTTTGGGGTTCTAACATTTTTACTGTTGCTGATTCCTTGAGGCACTCTTCTGTTTTTGCAGATGACTGTGAAGAACAAGAATTTCAGGTTGTATTTTGTATACGTTCTCTGATATTAACTTAAACAACTGAAGTATTGAAATAAGAAATCTTTGGAGTGTAGACATAAGAGTTGTCGATATTGGATTTTAGAATCTGGAATCTTACCAGTTCAGGCTGTTTCTGTGGGGAGGGGGGATTGGAGTGCTGACTTCTCAGGTCAAGACTCTTCATCTGTGCAATGCATCTCATGTGTAACCACACCTTCTGGAATTAAAGGGATAAGGACAGGAACAGAAAGGTGAGGGGAAAATGTGGAAGATAGTGGTAGATTAACTTTTTTTATCTACTGGCTACTCTCCACTCTTAAACTGCTTATGTCTCAGTAATCTCCAGTCTGATTGGTTAATTGTTCAAATTCATAGAATTGTTCCTTCTCTTAAATTTCAACCTACCACTGTCATCAAAAACACCTCAACTTCCAAGGAGATAATTAATAACATGATCCTTTTATATATGAATGTCATATTTGTATATAAGTATTAACAAGCAAATCTGATTCATAAGAAGTATAAATGTATTGATCAGTGCAATACTTGCAATACTCAAATTTCCCATCCCATGCAAAATTAACAGTTTTGATTACTGATAATCATTGTTACAAATAATATAAAAACAGAAAATACTGGGGAAACTGAGTGAATCAAAGAGAATCTGTAGAACGGGAAACTAAATGTTTGACAGCTAGCAGGCATCTATTTGCAGATGTCTTCCTGGTTGGAACAATGTATCTGCAAAGTGACTATGAAAGCATGTACCCATGGTCATCCATTCGACAGTTGACCGAGACATATTGCTGAATGAAGGAACAGTCATGTAGCATATATGTTCTAAAATAAAGCTAATTACAACTTCATTAGTTTGGTTTCAGTTCTAGGATTTGTTCAGGACTTCCTGTGAGATCAGTTGCAGATGATTTCAAAAATAAATTAAAGGAGGCCACTTGTGCTAGCCTTACATAAACATAGTTCTAATGAATCTCACCTTCTTGTCAATTCCCTGTTAATCCTCCTTTTCAAGAACCTTACCATTATGAACCATTTTTTCAAATCAGTTTGCAACAAATTTTAAATTAGAATCTTCCGGAACCTGATTACCCTCAGTGTTTTTTTTTAATTCTTTTCCTTTCTAGAACTTTAGCCAGTGGTTTCATTTCCATCTGTCTAATTAATGGGCACTCAACAACAGTAGTATGCTTTTTTTTTCTATCCACTATATCAAAATTTCCAAGACAACACTTAGATCATCTCTCTACCTTATTTGCTCCAAGCTGCAAGTTGCAACTGCAGTCCCAAAGAAGGCAGAGCAGTGGTTATATTTCATTAGGCGCTCGAGGAGATCTGCTATGCCACCAAAGACACTAGCAAATTTCTTGGAGGGCATCCTAAATGGCTGCCACAACGTCTGGTGTGGTGGTGGGGGGTGGGAGAGGCAGAGGATCAAACTAAGCTGCAGGAAGTTGTAAACTCAGTTATCTCCATCACTAACCTCGCCAGCATACAGGATATATGCGGCATCCATCATTCAGGACTGTGTGGGAGCCTGAAGGCACACATTCAACGATTCAGGAGCAGCTTCTTCCCCTCTGCCATTAGATTGCCAAATGGACATTGAACATTGAACCCATGAACACTACCTTACTACTTCTTTTCCTCTTTTTGCACTAATTTAGTTTAACTTTTTAGTAACTATATTATATACATTATATACTTCTTGCTGTAATTCACAGTTTTTATTATTATGTATTGCAATGCACTGCTGCTGCATAACATCAAATTGCACAACATAAGCCAGTGGTAGTAAACCTGGTTCAGATTCTGAACTTCTCCAACTTTTCCTCACAATGAAAGTCTCTCTTCACATGCCCAGTGTTCCTGGTGACACTGGGGTAAGCTTACACGGTGCTCTTACTAATACTATTACATTGTTCTTAAGGGCTGTACATTAAACATCAAAGGAGGCTTAAGCAGTGAGCTAAAACGTTTGAACATTATTGTCAAAGCATATGGCAGTGACAGGGCCCGGGTCCTCGAGCGAGGAACAACCCAATGTTTGGATGATTTAACCAGCGGACCAGGTGGAAAATAAAAGATGTTGGGACCAGAGGCAAGGGTCGAGATGGATCTGCTCGCTGCTCCGTGATGTTTACTCTGCTCCGCATTGAACTGAGGCTGAGGCCTGCTCCAGCTGCGGTGATGCCTAGCTTGACGTCCGCAGACTCTTTTTCATTCTGAATTCTATTTGCTTACTATATTCTTTGCACGATTTCTTTCTCTCTCTGTACATTGGGTGTTTGACAGTCTTCTTTTATTAAATGGGTTCTTTTGGGTTTCTTTACTTTGTGGCTGTTTGTAAGGAGTCAAATCGCAAGGTTGCATTATGCATATATACTCGATAATAAATGTATTCTGCACTCTTAGCTTTGAACGTCATCTTTCCTCTTCAAAAGATATGCCTAGCTTGATGCTAAGCTGTCTTTTCAACAAATGTTTGGCATGACTCCATTGCTATGTCATCTTCTGGTCATAGTTTCTAGTCTACTGTTGATCCATCCTTATGAAGGTAACATATTGGTTAACGCATCGCTTTGCACCACCATCTTAACCTGATTGGTGTTTAACTCCCGCCACTGCCTGTAAGGAGTTTGCATTTTCTTCTGTGACCCCATAGGTTTCCTCTAGGTGCTCTGGTTTCCTCTCCCATTCCAAAGACTTACAGTTAGATCAATGAGATGTGGACATGCTATGTTGGTGACACTTGCAGGCTGCCCCCAGTAAAATACTCACTTACTTGAATTGATGTAAACAATGCATTTCATGTGACAAATTAAGCTAATCTTTAGCTTTAAATTGGTTCTTTCCTAGTTGACAATTTTTACCTTTGATACACTTGGGTTTCCATATATAGTTATATTATATGTTGACCCAATTAGCTGGAAGATCTCCAACTATAACATTTATTTACCTTACATTTTCCTTCAGTGCAAGTTCCAACCTCGTTTCTTCCCCAAAAGGCAACTGTCATATTCATTGGGATGTTTCCAAGACATATATCCTTCTCTGCATAAAATACATTTTTCACTTGAACTTGCAAGCCCCGATTTAACCCTAGCCTAATCACGGGATAATTTACAAAGACCAATTAACCTGTTAACCAGTACCTCTTTGGACTGTGGGAGCCAAAGCAGCCAGAGGAAATCCATGTGGTCACAAGGAGAACATTCAGACATCTTACACACAGTGGTGGGAATAGACCCTGAGTTGCTGGTGCTGTAAATTGTTGTGCTAACAATTATGCTACTCTAACGGCACTGTATTGGGGAACAAATCACTATCCTTCTCTTGCTTATTTTTGAAGCAAGCTCATAAGTTTTCTCATCTATTTCTGTCTCATGGTATAAATTGAGTAGGTCCCATATGTCAATTCAAACCAAACAGATTCAGTGTTTGAACAACGTGGTATTTTCAATTTAGAATTACAATGTCGTCATTAATCCATATTTGATGATTGGTGAGACAATTAAAGATTATATCCCTGTAGTTTCAGAGTACCAATTAATTTTTACATTTATCCATGAAATGGTTTCATTGCATATTATTTAAATAAGTATAGGATGCTGATGGATGACTGATGTATTTTCACATCCGCTCTTACGTTAGTAATCTCAGGTTTATGCCTCACTTTATACGGCTGTAGCAGTTACTTGAAAAACAAACAAAAACCGCTGAGAGATAGATTGAGGGGATTAACACTGTGTGACGCACTTCCAAGTAACTGAGTTCCAAGCCAAAAAAGGTTCGTTCGATCCATGGCCTCCTCGTGCCATGGGTGGAGGAGCAACACCTTATTTTCCCTTTGGGTAGCCTCTGCACTGATGACACAAATATTGATTTCTCCTTCTGATAAAAGAAAAATTCCTCCCCTCCCGTCTTCTATTCTCCAGTCTGGTCTCTTACCTCTTCTCACCAGCTTATCACTTTTTCATTTATATTATATTTATATTATATTCATTTATATTTATATTTTCATTTATATTTATCATCTGTTATGAGCAGAGAGACACCATCTGCCGGAAGTAAATTCCTTGTATGTGCACAGGTACTTGGCGATTGAAGTCTGATTCTGATTCTGATTCCTGGGTCCCCTTCTCCTTCCCTTTCTCTTAGGATCCGCTCTCATCTTCTAGCAGTTCTCTTCCTCTCCAGCCCTTTATCTTTCCCACCCGTCTCCCTTCACCTATCACCTTCTAGGTATCCTCTTTCCCCTTCCACCACCTTTTCACTCTGATATTTTCCCCCTTCCTATTCAGTCCTGAAGAAGGGTCTTGGCCTGGGACATCGACTGCCTATTTATTTCCATAGATGCTACCTGACCTGCTGAGTTCCTCCACCATTTTGTGTGTGTTGCTTTAGATTTCCATCGTCTGCAGACTTTATCACATTTACCTTTGATCCTTTATTATAAAATCAGCAAACATGAGCGGTAAAGATGAATGATCATAAATGGAAACATTAACGATGTTTACAATATTAGTAATATCAGCATAATGAGCGGTTAAAGAAAAATCCATCCCTACTAAGTGTCTTTCTAAATTAAATTTTAACAGCACAGAAGTGGATAACTGACTATACCCACTTGCTTCAACCCCGCCCAGAAACTCATGTGACAAATGACCGTAAACCATAACAAAATGCAGAATACTTAATACAATTCAGTCAGACAGAAAACAGATGCATAGCTCCTACAATAGCAAAGTACTTTGAAGTAGGTAGAGCCAACAAGGAGAGTTTAGGCTATAGAACTGAACCTAAATACTTTCAAATATTCACACTAATCTGCTTTTAGCTATCTTTGATTCTTTTACTGAAGAAACAATATGAAACCAATGTTAGTCTTGTTTCCAGTACCTGATCTAATATCCAAAGGCCAAATTCCCAACTAGCCTTCACTTGACAGGTATATGAGGTGAGGCGTTAGATCTGCACAAGCTCATTGGCTTCACACTGAATACGATGCCTCTAGCAGAGTTCCACTGCAACATTTACGAACAGTAATATTGAAGCTTCAACGAATTATAACATTTCTACTTTTAACCTCCAGTTCTTAAAACCAAAATGGAATTGTAATTTTAAAATATAATCATTTTAGTCAGCAGCAAATTCCAAATGAGCAGGACAAGAAAATGCATTTCCTTTAGGAGTGGAAGCCATCCTAAGGGCACATGAATTAACTTTTTTAGCTACCCATTGTAGCCAACTTGCAGCAAGACTGAATTTAACTGTACAATGTCCTGTGTATGTTACTCAAAATGGTTTTTTTTTGGTTTGTTAAGAGTAGGAATGCTTCTTTGTTTGATAAGTGTTTCTCTCGCAGTTGTTTTGCTTTATACTTGTTGATATGGTAATTGTATTCATTTGTTAACCAATGGGGAATGTTATTTTGTCTTGTGAGGCTGGGAACTTGAGGGAGGGGTTTTTCGCGGGCTTTTGGGGAGAGAGCGGGAGGAAGACGTCGAGAAAGGTGGACGTGCGCTGCACTGCTCGGAAGACCACCGGGGATGGTCCTAGGTGCGAAGACGTGGAGGTCGGAGGCAAGCGACGAGGGGTCGAATGGTTCGATGTTTGAGCTCCAACGATGTGCACTAAACTGACTGAACTTTGATAAGTTGGCGCCTTTTTGTTTTTTTTCCCTTGCATATATATTGTATTGCCTAATACTCTTTTAATTTTAGTAAACTCTTTAAAGTGTATTTCATAACGGTATTTGTTGTGGGTTTGATACTGTGGGTGGGCGTGAGGCATAAACTCGATTCTCACAGCACCTGCGTGTACGGGAGGTGGGATTGGTGTGTGGCTGGATCTCCTTTTCCCCTAGACATATACCAGCCTGTTGGGTAAGTGCTACATAACCCACACCAATTCAATAATAACTGTATTATTTATAGTTACATTAGTGTTTCTTTTCCTTTTTAATTGTGTTCTTTAATGCTGTATCCATAATAATAGTCAGTTCATTGTCTTTTACATTTGTATACTGAAGAATGACCGTGAACTAACCTGAATCTTGAAGTTGACCAACATAAGAACATAAGAAATAGGAGCACGAGTAAGCCATCTGAATTGCTGAGCCTGCTCCACCATTCAAAAAAATCTGACCATGGACTCATCTCCACCTACTTGCCTTCTCCCGATAACCCTTAATTCACCTACTATGTAAAAATTTATCTAACCTTGTCTTAAGTATATTCACTGAAGTAGCCTCCACTGCTCATCGGGCAGAGAATTCTACAGATTCACCACTCTCTGGGAAAAGCAGTTCCTCCTTATCTCCATCCGCAATCTACTCCCCGAATCTTGAGGCTATGTCCCCCCGTCCAAGTTTTCTAAACTAGCAAAGGGTGAAGAATCATGGAGTATTTAACTGAAGATTTAAATCAGCTATGCAAACTGATGCAGGGTAGTTTCCAGGGAAACTGCAGAAAGGGAAAATCATATCCATGAATGGGGATGGACAACTTCCAGTGATGCTCTAGTATGCTGCATTCAGATTCAGAATTCAAGAGAAATAGAAAGCATTTGAAACTGCACTTAAGTGTTAAATGTTAAAGCTGTGTAAAGTTATGCAAAGTTGTGTAAAGTAGAAAGAGTGTAATCTGTCCTGCTGAAGGGTTTCAGCCTGAACCGTCGACTGTATTCTTTTCCATAAATACTGCCTGGCCTGCTGAATTCCTTCAGCAGTTTGAGTGTGTTGCTTGGATTTCCAGCATCTGCAGATCTCTTGTTTGGAACCTGGTAAGAATACTTCACTCCCAGATGAGCTGAACGTCTCTATGAAAGGGAAAGGGAAAAGGGAAAGGGAAATCAAAACAACACCTGTGCAAATGCCTACAGCATCTGGTGACCCTGTGATATTTGTTTCAGAGGCCGATGTCAGGACACCTTTTAAGAAGGTGAACCCTCACGAGGCATCAGGCCCTGATGACCTTTGCCAACCAACTGGCAGGGGTGTTCAGGGACCTCTAGGATCTCTCACTGCTGCACTCAAAGGTACCCAGCTGCTTCAAGTGGGCACCAGTCACACAGTGCTCAATAAGAGCTTCAACAATTATGCCACAGTTGCACTCAAACCTACTGTGATGAAGTGCTTGGACAGGTTGGTTATTGCTATGTTCTGTAACTCCAGAACATAAAGCTAGCTGAAAGAAAAGCAATAAAAACACAAAATGTTGGCAGAACTCAGCAGGCCAGACAGCATCTATGGGAGGAGAAAGAAAAGCAAGGCGTCCTGAGAGAAGTGTGTAAACTTTGTTTTTCCTTTAAGTGAGGCACACACTTATGAGGTGGTGACAGGATGACGTTTAGCATTCGCGTACTTTTACATATAATCAGCAAAGCATTATGTAAAGAATACTTAATCAAACAATATGTTTACAGTATTACTCAAATATTACTGAAATGTTAAATACACACTAGTCAGGCTAGAATTAATTCCAATCAAAGCAAGAACCTGACCCGCTACAATTTGCTGCCAACACAATAGGTCTACAGTGGATGCAATCTCATCGGTTCTTGACTTAAACCAAATCAACAAGAGGAATATCTGTGTCAGGCTCCCATTTATTGATTACAGCTCAGTGTTCAGCCCTTCAGAACAACTCAGCCTGGGCTTCTATACCTCACACTGCAAGTTAATCCTTGACTTCCCCGTCAGGAGACCACAGTCAGTGCAGATCAGAAATATTATCTCCTCCTCTCTGACAATCAAGTACACCTTAAGGATGTGTGCTTAGACCACTGCTCTACTCCCTCTACTCTCAGGACTGTGGAGCTGGCCACAATTCAAATACCATTTACAAATTCCTTGATGACACAACTACCATTGGCAGAATCTCAAACGGTGATGAGAAAGCGCACGGGACGGAGATAAATTGGCCTCTCCACTATCAAGGGCATCTTCAAAAGCTGGTGTCTTAAGAAGGGGGAATCCATCACTAAGGAGCCTCACCATCTAAGACATGTTCTCATTATCATGCTCAGGGAGGAGGATTCAGAGCCAGAAGACTCACACTCACTGTTTTACAAACAGCTTCTTCCCCTCTGCCATCAGATTTCTGAACAGACCATGAACACATGAATACTACTTCATATTTTGCTCTCTTTATCCAATGCTGTCTTTTATTTATTTAAAAAATATTTATTATTATAATTTATCATAACTTTTAAAATTTATTTTACTGTACTGCTGCCGCTAAACAACAACTTTCATGGCCTATGTCAGAGAAAACAAAACTGATTCTGATTTTATAATATTGAACATAATCTAATTTGTGCATAATAAGGAATTTGCACACTCTCCCCATGACTGCAGGGTTCTCTCCAGGTGTTCCTTTTTCCTCCCACATTCCAAAGATGTACGGGTTAGTAAATTGTCAGTATGCCATGTTGCTGCCAAAAGCATGGCGACATTTGCAGGCTGCCTCCAGTACATCCCCAGACCGTGTTGGTCATTGATGCAAGCCATGCATTTCAAAGTATGTTTTGATGAAAAGATTAAGGGGAAGGTGAATCAGAATTGGGTTTAATCTCACCACCATATGATGAGAAACTGGTTAACTCTGCGGCAGATAATACAGAAAAAAACAGAATTACAGTAAGTATATATAAATTAAATAAATAATGCAAATTAGAGATTAAAAAAAGTAGTGAGGTAATTTTCATGGGTTCAATGTCCATTCAGAAATCAGATAGCAGAGGGGAAGAAGCTATTCCTGAGTCATTAAGTGTGTGCCTTCAGGCTTCTGTACCTCCTTCCTGATGGTAGAAATAAGGTGAATTGAATTGAATGGACTTTATTACTTACATCCTTCATATAAATGAGGAGTAAAAATCTTTATGTTACATCTGTGTCTAAATGTGCAATGTGTAATTTATAGTAATTTATAATAAATAGTATGTACAACAGGATAGTCAATATAACATAGAAATACAGTTGTGTCAGCATGAATTAAGCAGTCTGATGGCCTGGTGGAAGAAGCTGTCCTGGAGTCTGTTGGTCCTGGCTTTTGTGCTGAGGTATCATTTTCTGGATGGTAGCAGCTGGAACAGTTTGTGATTGTGGTGACTTGGGTCCCCAGTGATCCTTTGGGCCCTTTTTTACACATCATCTTTGTAAATATCCTGAATAGTAGGAAGATGATAGGGTGGGTGGTGATCCCAAAAAGTAACATAATATTTCAACTCCAAAGCACGTGGGTTCACACTCTTATCTACCTGTGTGCTCACAACTAGAACCCCTGACACTCCATGAACAGTCAATGAAGAGGACAGGTATTACCTGGCAAAGGAGTCTACACTGGCCAGGCGTTCCTTGTGATCCTGATCTCCACATGTACATGGGGTCCCCCTTATCCATGATGGTTGGTCTCTAGCTGCATGAGAGTTATCGCCCCTGTGTATTTGGATCTCCCGAGTCTTATACGATTCCTCATCAATTGAACCATTGGATCTCCTTCCCATTGACTCAAGGTCACGTGTCCTACTTGGGTCACCTTCTTACTGGTCATTGTACAGGGCTACAACCAACAATGTTTCATGGTTCTGCCCACCGCCTTGTGTATTGGTGCCTTTACTGGCTGGTCCAAACCAGTTAAATAAGGTAACCCAGGCAGAGTCCAATGAGATTACAGATTGCTCCTTTGGTAGGTCTGGCTTCTTAATAACAAGTAACTACTCCTCTTATAAGGCAAAACTTCCTGTTGTTGCTATGATGTTCCATGTTGTTGCACCATTTTTGCAATAATTTTTTATAGTGTTTGATTCATCCTCTCCACAATTCCATGAGACTGTGGTCTATAGGGTATATGAAATCTCTGCTTGATCCCTTAAAGTACCATGACATCTTCCATTAACTGGGCTGTGAAGTGTGTGCCTTGATCTGATTTGGTACTCCGGGGTACAGTGAGTGAATATCTTTTCCAATAAGAGTTTTGCAGTGGCCTTTGCTGTGTTTGTCTTAACCGGGACAGGTTTCACCCACTTCGTAGAGGTATCTATTACTACCAGAATATATTTGTACCCTTCAGGGGTGGGCGGTAAGGTACCAACATAATCTATCTGCAAATTAGTCCAAGGCCCTTCTATTGTCTGGTGTGTCGAAGGGCTCCTTTCTTTACATTTCTATTAGGATTATATTGTTTACAAATCAAACAATTTTTGACGTAATGCTCCACATCATCCTTTATCTTTGGCCACCAGCCCACTTCCTTGATCTTTTCCAGGGTTCTTTCACACCCCTGGTGCCTCTATGGTACCAATAGATCATCTGGTTTCTTCCTCCCTGTGGAACCAAAAGTCTTCCTTCATGTAGGAAAACTCCATCTTGACATCCTTGTGCTCTTTGTATATTTCAGACCCTGCACATATAATCAATTTTTAAAATTCTTTATCTTTCTTCTCCTCCACTGTTAAATCCATAACCTTAATCTATTCTTCGTTCTGCCTCCCAGTCTCGCCAATCTGTGGCTGCCATTCCTGCCCAAATAAAGCAACTTGCTTCACAAATTTGTCAGGCTTTCTATTTCCCTCAGGAGATAATTTAAAGTGGGCTTTCACCTTTACGACTCCATATTCTTTTTCATATAATCCATATAACAATAACAGCATGGAAACAGGCCATCTCAGCCCTTCTAGTCCATGCCGAACACTTACTCTCACCGAGTCCCACTGACCTGCATAGGGCCAATAACCCTTCATTCCTTTCCTGTCCATATACCTATCCAATTTTACTTTAAATGACAATATCGAACCTGCCTCTACCAGTTCTACTGGAAGCTCGTTCCACACAGCTACCGCTCTCTGAGTAAAGAAGTTCCCCGTCGTGTTATCCCTAAACTATTCTAACTACCTACCCTACTACTCTAACTCTCAACTTATCTCCTTTTGTTTGAATCTCCCCTACTCTCAATGGAAAAAGCCTATCCACGTCAACTCTATCTATCCCCCTCATAATTTTAAATACCTTTTTAAAGTCCCCCCCAACCTTCTACACTCCAAAGAATAAAGATCTAACTTGTTCAAACTTTCTCTGTAACTTAGGTGCTGAAACCCAGGTAACATTCTAGTAAATCTCCTCTGTACTCTCTCTATTTTGTTGACATCTTTCCTATAATTATAGTAACCTGAAGGTCACCCCGGGCAAGATGTAGCACCTGCTTAAATTCCCCCCCGTCCGATCAAGGTCACCCAAAGCCATGGGAGCAGGTGGTGGATGGCCATATGAGTGGTTGGTGCATATTACAAGTCCTGGTTATGTGACTATTGACACAGGGAAGACCATCTCTGATGGTCTTGATAATGACTGGGATCACCCATCCATAGAAGTTTGTCAAAGTTTAGATGACATGCTGAATAGTTAGAAATTTTTAAGAGTGGCTCCAGCCTCCCTGCTCAGCATGACTGAGCTTCGCCCCTGGACCCAGTGCTGAGCTGAGCAGTGGAACAGGAATCAGATACACCAACAACTAACTCCCAGTTTGCTCCTGGTTTCTACGTTGCAATGTGTGAGAGTGGAAATGGGGATCACTCTGCCATGCTCACTATAGATAGCTGGTAGTCTCTCCCAAACCACCAGCTAGGAGCAGCACAATCCAGACTGTAATTATTTAGGTAATTTTATAAGTGTTTCATAATTTAGATTTCTGTTATAAAATGACAGATTCAAAAGCATTTATTTGCAAATTAATGAATAAGAAAAGCATGCTCAATGGGAAGTCTCAGCAAAATATTCTACAAATTCACCATCTCAGTAAAGGCATCATTCACTGGGATTTCATATCTGAGATATGATTGTGGGGCCCTCCAGGAATTTCCATATGTTGAAATTAATAAAATTAACAGACAGGAGCTCCTCTGAGTTACACGGAGTTCCATGTTCAAATTCTTGATAAGTGGTCCCAATGGATAAGGAACTGCAGAAGGAGATATAATTTATAAAATATATCCTATTAGCTCATTTCAGCTCTTGTAATTTCGTGTTGTAAGACACATTTCTTTTAGACTTGAAGATCTCTCATGAATTTATTTTTCCTTTCCTTGAAGTATTTGGCTTCATTACTTCCTGATTTTATGGTGACATTTCAGGTTCTTTTCTGAATTTTTATACGTTATTGTTCTTCTCTGGTAAGATTTATATAAATTAGTACAAACTGCCTATGCATTATTTTAAGAGCCGTACCCAGTGGATCAAGCAGACTGTTTAGTTTTATATTTTCTGACATTCCCTGGAAGCTGGGTTGAATTCATTATCTAATTAAGAAGGGAGTTTATTTCTGATTTTACATGAACTTAGAAGGCTGAAGATTTATAAGCCAAATGGTCAAACCACACTCAGAGTTTTGTGAGAAGTTTTGGGCTTTTTGTTTAAGAAAGGATGTGCTGGTAATGGAGAGGGCCAAGAGGAGGATCTATGAGAATGATCCCGGAAATGAAAGGGTTAATGTATGAGGAGTGTTTGAGAGCCATATTCAATCTATCTAGGCCTTCTAATATCCAACATGTTTCAATGAGATTGCCCTTCATTTTTTTTTTAAACTCCAACAAGCCAGAGCCATCAAACCCTCACAGGAGAGTCTAGGACCCAAGGCCACAGCTTCAGAATAGAGGGACACCCCTTTAGAACAGCGAGGAGGAGGAATTTCATCAGCCACAGGATGGTGAATCTATGGAACTCATTGCCACTGATGGCCATGGAGACCAAGTGACTGGGTACATTTAAAGTGGAGGCTGATCATTTCTTGATTCCCAAGGATAACAAATGTTATGGGGAGAAAGCAGGAGAATGGGGTTGAGAGGGATAATAAATCAGTAATGATGGAATGACAGAGCAGACTCTGTAGGTGAATAGAATGACTCTGCTCCTATGCTGTATGGTTTTATGGTTTTATGAATTTAAAACATTAAATTAAGTTTTCTCCAGTGGGTACATGCCCAGAGCCATCAAACGCTCCCCATAGATTAACACTTTCATTTCTGGGATCAGTCTCGTTGAACCTCCTCCTGACATTCTCCAATGCTAGCATATCCTGTCTTAAATAGGGGGCCCAAAACTGCTCAGCAAATTAAATTAAGCATCAACTGTTAGAAGTTATAACTGGACAACTATATAGTAGTGGCATAAACAGACAAATCCTGGGAAGATGTTTTAATGCATTTAAGCAATTTTAATCATTTGTGGAAAATAAATACTTTATTGTGTTCTTTGCAGTATGCATATTTTATTAAAGTATTGATAAACCTATTATGCCCTTTTCAATATTGATCATCAGGCTTTGACCAAGATACTCGTTCAATATAATATTGAACATAATGGCATCAGAGGCGGTACAACAGTTGACACTGCTGTCACACAGCTCCAATACCCTGTGTTCGATCCTGGGTGCTGTGCAGACTCCACACAGGCATTCTCCCAGTGACTGGGTGGGTTACCCCTCAGAGTTGCTTGGTTTCCACCCATGACCCAAAGACGTGATGGTTTATTGGTTCATTATGTACTGTGCTGTATGACGTGGGTGATCATGATTTAACCATGATTGTTCTTGACAAGTTTTTCTATTGAAGTGGTTTGCCATTGCCTTCTTCTGGGCAGCGCATTTACAAAATGGGGAACCCCAGTCATCATAGATGTTTTTCAGAAATTGTCTGCCTGACATCGGTGGTCGCAAAACTAGGACTTGTGATATGCACCAGCAACTCAAACATCCATCCACCACCTGCTCCCATGGCTTCACATAACTCTGATCGGGGAAGGGGGATTGGGGGCTAAGCAGGTACTACATCTTGCCCAAGGGTGACTTGTTGGCCTGTGGAGGGAAAAAGCACCTTACACCTCCTTTGGTACAGCTGTATCTCTACACTACCACCCCAAATAGATTAATTAGCTCCAATAAATTATCCCTTAGCATAAGGGGTTGGCAGGACAATTGGGTGGGGTGCATGTAGTAAGTGAGGGTGAATTACAGCAAAATAAATGGGCAAGTGGGATTACTGGGACTCCACTAGTAGTGAGCATAGACTCAATGTCCACTGGCTGTCCGTCCACGTTGTGGGTAGATATGAGAAAAATACCCTGGTGATTGTAAAATCTTATTCTGCAACAAATGGCTTAGATTGCCCCCGTCACCCAGGACATGCTCTCATTTTACTTCTACCATCAGAGAGGAGGTATAGGAGCCTAAAACACACACTCAATGTTTTAGGACCAGCCTCTTCCCCGCCACCATCAGTAAACCACCCATGAACACTACTTCACTATTTTTGCAACACTCACAAAATGCCGGAGGAACTCAGCAGTTCAGGCAGCATCTACGGGAAAAAAGTGCAGTCAACATTTCGGGCCAAGACCCTTCATCGGCACTTCATCGGAGAGGGGAAGAAGGGAGGGGTAGAGAAGAAGTACAAGCTAGAAGGTGACAGGTGAAGCTAGGTGGTGACAGATAGTTATATTTTTCATGACATACTGCATGTCAGAGTCTTTTTCCCAGGGCTGAAATGGATTTCAGGAGAGGGTGCAGTTTTAAGACGCTTCGAAGTAGGTACAGAGGAGATGTCAGGGGTAAGTTTTTTATGCAGAGAGTGGTGAGTGCGTGGAATGGGCTGCCAGTGATGGTGGTGGACGCGGATAGGATAGGGTCTTTTAAGAGACTCCTGAATGGATACATGGAGCTTAGAAAAGTAGAGGACTATGGGTAACCTTAGGTAATTTCTAAAGTAAGGACAAGTTTGTCACAGCATTGTGGGCTGAAGGACCTGTACTGTGCTGTAGGTTTTCTTTGTTACTAAATTGAACCTACGAGCACTACCTCATTACTCTATTTTTCCACTACTCATTTAACTTAACTATTATATATATTTACGGTAATCCACATTTTTTTCTATTACACTGTATGGCTGCTGCAAAGTACAAACTTAATTACAAATGCTGGTGATTCTGATTCTGATTCTGATCTCCAAGAATGGGATTATGAAGAGCTGAAGAACTGTTTATAGCAGTAACAAAACAAATTCAGGAATCCATACAGGAATGAAGGTAAACTACCCTCAAAGCCGGCAACCAAAGAGATTAGCCTCCAGTGCAAAATTTAAATTGGTGAAACATGAACTAGGTGCATCAGGAGTGAAAATGACTAAGTCACTGCATTAAATTCAAATTCAATTATGTGACTTCGACTGTGCATGGCACCAGACAGCCTTTGGGTAAATATGTTGTGTTTGCATTGACCTGACAAACAAAGATTAAGAGCCTAGGCAATTTTAAAATTTCTTAAAGCAGATTTTTTTTTCTTTCTTTCTTAGAGCTGTGCATTTCATTGATCTAGTTACTCCATTATGCTTGCTGAGAATTTCAACTTCTGACCAATAGTGATTTTCAAAGCAAGATATAAATGGGGACAAGATGTTGTGCCACAGAAGGTGCACAGGTACTTCACAAGAGCATTAGCTGGAAAGCTATAGGCCTTCAGTGACCCATTTTCTACTTAACCTTGAAAGGAATTGAGTAACCCCCATAACTGATGTAACTAGGACCATCCAATTAGTCAACCAACCTTCTCCTTCACTTCCTATTTATCCATCTTCCATAGCCTCTTTTTGCAGAAGTCACTATGAACATAACAGTCACATAGCAATAGGTTGTTTTTCAAGCACAGTGAATTTCCTGACCTTTTCTCAATAGTAGACTGAAACACCGAGACAGCGAGCCGTGCACGCTGCTCTTGAAAGAAGGTTCTTGCAGCCTAGCCACCTCTCTCTCTCTTTTGACAGTGAGTGGAAGCCTGTCGACCCTCGAGTCGGGTGACTCAGACGGGTGGCGCAGCAAATCGCAACATCAAAGCAGCGAGCCGCTGGTCTGCTGCTAGCGAGCCTGCCTGAGATGTCGGAGTGTTAGGATGGAAAGTAGTTTTTTAATCATGGTCACTTTGGGGGCTTCGCTCTTGCTTGCATGGGGGGGGGGGGGTTGTGGGAGACAGGATCCGTACCTTTGCTGAAGCAAGTGGGGGGAGTTTGGGGAGTGTTGGTGTTTTTCCTGCTGCTTGTGTGTGAAGGGAGGGGGGCATTAGGATTCTAATGTTTCTGTCATTCATATTTTGGAGTTTTTCTTCTGTTTCATGGATGTCCGTGAAGAGTAAGAATTTTAGATTGTGTACTGTATACATTCTGTGATATTAAGTTGAACCATTGATTAGTAGGACATTCTGGTAGCACAACGCTATTAGAGCAGGAGCTGTAAGATCAGAGTTCAATTCCTGCTGCTATTTGTAAAGAAAGGGGATGTTCTCTCTCTGACCAGGTGGGTCTTACCCACAGCTCCATATTTATTGTCCATTCCATATGTTTTTTGACTCCCATGTAGGCTGGTGTGCATCCAATAGCTTTCAGGGGGAGGGACTTCCAAGGATTTATAGAATCTGACCAGGTGGGTCCTGCTTTCCTCCCATGGGCCAAGGGTGTGATGTAAGTTGTGGGCATGTTAAGTCGGTGCTGGAAACGTGACAATACTTGCGGGCTGCCCCCAGCACGTCTCAGATGGTGTTGGCCATTGGCAAAAACAGCACGTTTCACTGCATGATTCGATGTATGTGTGACAAATAAAACTAATCTCTTTAATCTCAGAGAATTAGGCCCTACAATCTTACAAGTCTTCTCTGCAATTCAGTAAAATCATTTGATCTTACCCACAGCTCCATATTTATTGTCCATTCCATATGTTTTTTGACTCCCATGTAGGCTGGTGTGCATCCAATAGCTTTCAGGCGGAGGGACTTCCAAGGATTTATAGAATGAATTTCCTCTTATCATTTCTAGAACTGGGTGACATATTATTCTGAAATGCTGTCCTTTAGTTCTGGATTTGTCTGTGAGGGGAAACAGACTGTTAATTTCCCTCAAGGGTGTATATGTTTTAACAGGTCACGCCTTGTCCTTGTGGACCCCAAGGAGTTTTAGCGCAGGCTTTTAGCATACAAAAAAAAATTCTTTTTATCTCAGTAATCCACCAATTGAATTGAATTGAATTGAGTGATCTTTATTGTCATTATACATAGATACAATGAAACTCCGTTTGGCTTCCTCTCAGGCAATTAAATAAAGTGGTAGATTAAAACAGTAATAGAAAAACTTTATTAAATAGATAAGTAGCAGAAAATAAGTTGCAGCAGCACCAGAATATCACAATAATGCATAAAGTGCCATTAGTGCAAATATTTGAGTCCTTGTGTGTCCGTGTGTGTGCTCACAGTTTCAGTCATTGTTCTGTGGGATTGGTGTGATAGAGGCCACAGCTCTGGGGTAGAAGCTGTTCCTCAGTCTATTTGTTCTGGCTTCTAGTGTCCTGAACCTTTTGCTGGACGGCAGCGGGTCAAACAGGGAGTGGCCGGGGTATGAGGTGTCTCTGGTTATGCTGATTGCTTTCCTCCTGAGTCTGCTGGAATTCAATCAGCTTCGACTTAAGTACATCTCTTCTTTGATGAAGTGGACAAAACGACATACTAAGCCCTTTCTGCTAGTGTAACCAGTGAATACAAAGCACATCAGAGAGAATAAGAAACCTGACCACTGTTGTATGGTTCAAGTGTTGCATAGTACACAGCTGTAGATGCTGCTTCCTTAAGGTTTCAGGAATGTAGATTCAAGTCTGACCCCTAGTGCTTTCTACGGGTAGCTTGCATGTTCTCCTGGTGACTCTATGTATTTCCACTGGGGTTCTTTATTTCACTAGACTGGAAGGTCAACAAGTTACCTTGCATCCCATGTCGCTGACCCTGATCTGTCAAGGTCAGTGTGGTGTCTCCTGTGACTCAGCGTCCCAATTTAAACTAAGTCATGCACAAGTGTTCTCCATTAAGGTAATCCACTCCAACACCCTGGATTAAGCCTTTGGATCCCAGATTGGCCTCAGCTACCTGTGGACCCTCAAGTAGCCAACCCCTTTGGAGAAAGTCATACTCGATGTGAGCGGCCACACTGCCGCTACTACAGTTGGATTGAAATGGTCCCTGCGGAAAAGCAAGCATGAATTCAAAAGGGAAAGAATCATTTCAAATACACAATGAATTGTCAGACGTTCCAAAGAGGAGCAGAGCTGCTTCCCTACTTCCCCAGTGTTGAATGGAACAGCCGTTCCGCAGGCACACTTCCTGCTGGAGCCTCCGTGTTTCTGATGTCCCAACTTCCACTGTATCCTGAGCAGAAATCCAGTGGCATCCAGCTGACTCAGGGAAACTCGCGGTTATATCACTGTGGTGAACTATGTGCCTGTCTGGACACGCCCCCTGCTGACTGCTCCTGTGGCTCCTCCCACAGGCCCCTGTATAAAGGTGATCTGAGGCCTGACGCTCGGCCTCAGTCTCCAGGACATAGTATGATGGACACTCACTCCTGGTTCCTTCTTCCAGTCAATAAAAGCCGATATCTCGCCTTACGTCTCAATGTGAGTTATTGATGGTGCATCAATTTTATTGACTGGAAGTTTTAAAACATGGAAACCGTTTTGCGTCTGGAAAGGTTGGATTTGGACCCTCAAGACCCTGACGCAGCTCTCGCTTTTGAACACTGGCTTGCATGCTTCCAATCATACTTGGAGGAGGTTCGTGCAACTGAACCCGCCGTTATGCACAGAATTCTACTCTCGAGGGTCACCCCCAAAGTTTACTCCATTATCCGGGACCTGCCGACCTACGATGGGGCACTGGACGCCCTCAAAAGACAGTACCTGCGGCCGGTGAACACCGTCTACGCAAGACATCGTTTAGCTACCCGGCAACAGCGGCCTGGCGAATCATGCGCTGAGTTTCTCTGAGCACTACAGACACTCGTCCGAGCTTGCGACTGCAAGACGCTCACGGCAGAACAGCATGTGGAGCTGCTAGTGCGAGACGCCTTTGTGACGGGACTGAGGTCAGTGTACATGCGCCAGCGACTGCTGGAAAATGCCGACCTTACCTTAAGCTCGGTGATGGAGAAGGCCAACGCTCTGGAAGCTGCACTGCACTACGCCGACGCTGTCCAGTCGCGCAATTCCCCGCCGGTTCCGTGGACACCTCAGACCCCGCCACCGCCGGCTCCCGGGAACGAATTCACCAACGCCACTGCCAGTCGCGATTCCACGAGCTCCCCGAACCCGACCACAGCGGCAGCCCGTCGGAAGCCTGTGCTTTGTTCTTTCTGTGACCATAAAAAACACGCTCGACAACGCTGTCCAGCGCGAGAAGCGACCTGCTCTAGCTGCAGAAAGCGGGGCCATTTTGCCAAGGTCTGTAAGTCTCAACCTTGAGCAGAGTGCAGCGCTGCGGGTGAAACGTGGGGGCCGCCATCTTGCATGCCCGGATGTGGGCGGCCATCTTTGTCGGCGTCAGCATGCCCCGCCCCCGACCCTCCGATGCTTACTGGGCACCAAGATGGCGATTCAACTCTGGCCACTGTGACTCTCGACCAAAGCGCCCCACACCAGCTTGCAAGGTCCATGATGGACATAAGGGTGGAGGGGCACAGGACTAGATGCCTGTTTGACACGGGCAGCACTGGGAGTTTTATTCACCCGGACACAGTGCAACGCTGCGGACTTGCAACGCGGCCCGTAAGTCGGAGGTTCCATTTGGCTTCTGGGTCGCAGTCCGCAGACATCCGGGCGGGTTGTGTAGTGACATTGGTGGTGCAAGGCACAGAATATTGGAACTTTGAGCTCCTGGTCATGCCTAATCTGTGCGCACCTGTGCTATTGGGGCTGGACTTCCAGAGCCATCTCGAAAGTGTGACTATGGTATACGATGGGCCCCTCCCACCACTCACTGTCAGGAATCCTCAGTTTTGTGGGACTTCTTCACATACCCCGCTACTGACCACACACACACACGGGCCCACACGTCCCATCCAGAACCAGGCCGACAGCTGCGCTACCGACACCACTTGCAGCCTCTCCACTGTCAAGATCCCTCCCCCACCGCTGTTCGCCAACCTGACCCCTGACTGTAAGCCTGTGGCAACTAAAAGCAGGAGGTACAGCGCAGGGGACAGGGCCTTCATTCAGTCGGAGGTGCAGCGGCTGCTCAGGGAGGGGATCATTGAGCCAAGCACAAGCCCTTGGAGGGCCCAGGTGGTTGTTGTTCGGACTGGGCAGAAAAATAGGATGGTGGTGGACTATAGTCAAACCATCAATAGGTTCACGCAGCTTGACGCGTACCCCCTACCCTACATCGCGGATGTGGTCAACCAGATAGGTCAGTACAAGGTATACTCGACAATAGATCTGAAATCCGCTTATCACCAGCTCCCCATCTGCCCAGAGGACCGCCCCTACACCGCCTTCGAGGCGGGCGGCAGGCTCTATCACTTCTTGCGCGTCCCTTTCGGTGTCACGAATGGTGTCTCTGTCTTCCAGAGGGAAATGGACCGGATTGTGGACCAGCACCAACTGCAGGCCACATTTCCCTATCTGGATAACATCACCATCTGTGGTCACGACAGGCCAGATCACGACGCCAACCTCCAACGATTTCTCCAAGTGGCCGCAGCTCAGAACCTTACTTATAACAGGGACAAGTGTGTGTTTGGAACCACCCGCCTTGCTATACTTGGGTATGTCGTGGAAAACGGGGTTATTGGCCCTGATCCCGAATGTATGCACCCCCTGTTAGAACTCCCTCTTCCCACCACTCTCAGGGCCCTCAGACAGTGCCTGGGTTTTTTTTCCTATTACACCCAATGGGTCCCCCATTACGCAGACAAGGCCCGCCCCCTGGTCAAGTCTACCTCATTTCCCCTCTCTGCTGAGGCCCGCGCGGCCTTCAGCTGCATTAAAGAGGACATTGCCAAAGCTACGATGCATGCGGTGGACGAGACCGCTCCCTTCCAAGTGGAGTGTGATGCCTCCGATTTTGCTCTGGCTGCTACCCTCAATCAGGAAGGCAGACCAGTAGCATTCTTTTCTCGCACCCTCCAAGGCTCCGAAATTCGGCACTCCGTGGTGGAGAAAGAAGCCCAGGCCATAGTGGAGGCTGTTAGGCACTGGAGGCACTATCTTGCTGGCAAAAGGTTCACCTTGCTTCCTGTTCAGCAACCAACAGCGGGGCAAAATCAAAAATGATAAGATTTTGCGGTGGAGAATAGAACTCTCCACCTACACCTATGATATCCTGTACCGGCCTGGCAGACTCAATGAGCCCCCTGATGCCCTATCCCGGGGAACATGTGCTAGCACACAGCTCGACCAGCTGTACACCCTTCATGCACAACTTTGCCATCCGGGGGTCACCCGATTTTACCATTTTGTGAAAGCTCGGAACCTGCCATACTCCCTGGAGGACATCAGGACGATGACCAGGGACTGCCAAATTTGCACTGAGTGCAAACCGCACTTCTACCGTCCTGACAGGGCACAACTTGTCAAGGCCACCCGCCCTTTTGAACGACTGAGTGTTGACTTTAAGGGCCCCCTTCCCTCCACTGACCGCAATGTCTATTTTCTCAGTGTTATCGACGAGTACTCACGGTTCTCCTTTGCCATCCCCTGCCCCAACACCACTGCCACGTCCGTCATAAAAGCCCTGCGCCAGCTCTTCACTCTGTTCGGGTATCCCTGCTATATCCACAGCGATAGAGGGTCCTCCTTTATGAGTGAGGAGCTGCACCAGTACTTGCTAGCTAGGGGCATTGCTACCAGTCGGACCACGAGTTATAATCCCCGGGGTAATGGCCAGGTGGAGCGGGAGAATGCCACAGTGTGGAAGGCCACACTTTTAGCCCTTAAGTCAAAAGGGTTGCCGGTCTCTCGATGGCAGGAGGTCCTCCCTGAGGCACTGCACTCTATCCGCTCTCTGTTATGTACGTCCACCAATGCCACCCCTCACGAACGCCTATTCTCTTTTCCCAGGAAGTCTGTCACTGGGACCACCCTACCAGTTTGGCTGACGTCCCCGGGGCCAGTGCTGCTCCGGAAACATGTGAGGAGCAATAAATACTCCCCGCTGGTAGAGAGGGTTCACCTTCTACATGCGAACCCCCAGTATGCTTACGTGGTCTTACCTGATGGGCGGGAGGACACGGTCTCCATCCGCGACCTGGCACCCGCAGGTGCAGCAGACCACTACCCTGAAGGCTCTCCGGTAACTATGAACCCTGCACCAGAGGTGACACCGTGCTCACCAGGCCCTACACAGACTCCTCACGACACTTGTATACCGGGCGTTTCGTACGCATTTATACCAGGCGCCTCGCACATGCGTGAAGGATCACCGGCGCCTAGTGGGCAGGAACAAGCGCAACCTCCGTCCCCTGTGCAATCACCAATGTCGTCGGCATCCATGCGATCACAGCCGGTGCTACGTAGATCGCAGCGACAGATTCGACCACCTGATAGACTTGACTTGTAAGAAACTTCGCCACATGGGGACTCTTTCAAACAAAGGGGGGGTGAATGTGGTGAACTATGTGCCTGTCTGGACACACACCCTGCTGACTGCTCCTGTGGCTCCTCCCACAGGCCCCTGTATAAAGGCGATCTGAGGCCTGACGCTCGGCTTCAGTCTCCAGGACATAGTATGATGGACACTCACTCCTGGTTCCTTCATCCAGTCAATAAAAGCCGATATCTCGCCTTACGTCTCAGTGTGAGTTATTGATGGTGCATCAATCACCTAACGCAACTTGGAAGATTCAGGTCTGGAGCGGACGGCAACATTTTTCACAGGTGTTTGCAGGCTCCTCCAGTAATCTGCCCTTCAGCAGATTGCTGTGAGTTTTGATGCCCTGTCACAACAAAATGGCAGCAGCTCAATAAAGTACAGATTTTCTCTTCACTTTTGGGCTGACCAGCTGACATGGAAGAGGTTGTGAACAGAGCCCTTGATCGAGGCCTCGGTCTAGCCTGGACTATGCACCTTTACCTTATGTTCCATGTTCTTCTTCCTATCTTCATCAAGGCCTATTTATCCATTTTAATTCCCATACTTTGCACTCCTCCCCTTCCCTATGACTACTTCCTTCTGCTACATTGAGTGAGTGATATTGCAGTCCTATAAGCACAAGGTAAAATATTCAGGATTAAAGTTCAACCCTAACAAACTTCAGTATAGTTAACAAACTTTTCAGGGGAAATCTCAGCGATGATAAAGGGTCTGTAGCTAAATATTCATGAGGGTGCTGCAGGTGATGAGATGTCTGCTCATCACGGTCAACAACAGAATGTCTGCACAAGTCCCTGAACAAAGAGGAAACAGTAAAGAACTCCTGAGAAAATTAACCCCAAATATATTCATAAATTCCTTAATGCAAAGCAGAAGATCAATAAGTTAACAACTGACTCTTCGTCCAAGTGGCCATTCTCTCCACAGATGTTCATTGATCTGTAATATATTTGTAGTTCCTTATGTTTTTGTTTCTGATTATGAGCCATCACAGTACTTAGCTTTGTTAGGATGTACATTTACATCTTTTGCAAAGTGCAGAATTTTATTCATCTGCATTCACTTTGTAATTGACTAAAGCAAAAATAATGGTTTACAAAGCCCTCAAATTGATTAATTATACTTACGCGAGGATTGGGGATTAATCCTTTATAAGATTAGGAGAATGAACAAAGAAGAGGCAGATGGAATACAGCGTCGGGAAGTTTATGGCCATGTAATTTGGTAGGAGAACTAAAAATGTAGACTATTTTCTAAATGGAAAGAAAATTCAAAAAACTGAGGCGCAAAGGGACTTGGAAGACCTTGTGCAGGATTTCTTATACAGTAGGTTAATTTGCAGGTTGAATTGGGGGTGAGGAAGGCAAATGTAATATTCATATTCATTCTGAGAGGATTAGAAAATAAAAGCAAGGATGTAATTTTAAGGTTTATAAGATGCTGATGAGGCATCATGGAGTAGTGTGAGCAATTTTAGGCCCAGTATCTTAGAAAGGATGTGCTGACATTGGAGAGGATTCAAAGGAGTTTCATGGAAATGATTCCAGGTTTAAAAGGCTTTTCATACGAGGAGCTTTTGATGAACTGGGCCTCAATTTACTGGACTTCAGAAGAACGAGGGGGAATCTCATTGAAACCTGCCAAATGTTGAAAGGCCACGCTAGAGTATATGTGGAGAAGATGTTACCCGTGGTGAGGAGTCCAAGACCAGAGGACACACCCTCAAATGTGTCCTCACCCTCACACTCTCACCCATTTAGAACAGAGATGAGGAGGAATTTCTTTAGCAAGGGAGTGGTGAATCTGTGGAATTTATTGCCACAGACAGTTGTGGATGCCAAGTAATTGGGTATATTTAAGGCAGACATTCATAGATTCTTGATTAGTCAGGGCATGAAAGGATATGGAGATTAGGCAGGAGGTTGGGGCCGAGGGGGAAATGGGTCAGCCATGATCAAATGGTGGACCAAATGGCCCAGTTCTGCTCCTATATCTTATTGTCTAAGAGATTAGTAAAATAAATCCTTTTTGCATTGATTATTTCTCAGACAGTACTGGACACAATTGAAAACTGGGACAACTTAGCGTAAAAATTGTCGTGTAGTTGCAAAAGTAATCCTTTGGTTCAAAGTTCAAAGTTTAAAGTAGATTTATTACCCAAGTATCTATACCAAATATACCTTGACAGTCATCTTCTTGTAGGCAGAAACGAAGCAGGGAAACACTATAGAATCCACAAAAAACTACACACAGTGAAGACTGACAAACATCCAATGTGTGAAAAAAGAACAAATCGTGCAAACGATGAGAAAGTAAACAATTAATCCACGGAACACGAACTGTGGAGTCCCAGAAAGCAAGTCCACAGCTGTGGAGCCAGTTCAGCTCTGAGGAGAGTGAAGCTGGTCCAGGAGCTCGACGTTTGCAGGCCACATCTGCGATGAGGTGAGCAAAGCCAGTCCAGGAGACCGATGGCTGCACCCAAACCCGTGCGGCAGGGGCCTTTGGTAGCCCCTTGAATCTCGGTGAACCGGCCGGGATGAGCATGTTGGAGTATTTCGATTAGTCGCTGAAGTCACTTAGGATGATGAATGAATGAATCTCAGGGAGGGAGTTTTTTGGAGGTGGGGGGGGGGGGTGCGATGGAAGTGTGAAAAAGAAAGAGTAGTCACTGAGAATGAGACAGCTTTCCTAACATAGTTAGACACATAGTGACTGATAAGGGAAACTGACTGTTTAAAATGTAACTATTCCTCCTTGCAGGCTGTAACAGTACAAGATATGAATGACACAGTGACATGCCTTGCAGCCTGTGTCACTGGGATGCAGATGATGGAGAAGATGTTATCTTACATATGCATATCATTTGCTTCTCACTTCATTACTCCTACCCACACATATGTGGTCATATTATTCAGGCAAATTAGCTTTCTACTGAAAATTTCTTCCGCTGCATATCTAGACAATGCTCATTTAACTAGCCAGCAACATACAGAATGCTGGAAGAACTCAGCAAGTCAGGTAGCAGATCTAATGAAGTGTCTCGGGCTGAAAAGTCGATTCTTCATTCCTTTCTATAGACCTGCTGAGCTCCTCCAACATTTTGTGCACGTTGCTCTAGATTTCCAGCATCTTCTTCCCCTCTGCCCTCAGATTTCTAAATGGACATTGAGCCCACTCACAACTTTTATTTCTCTCTCTTTGCACTACTTACTTAATCTCACTATTTTAATATAATAAAAAGCTATGAATTAAAGTATATATCTACAAATAATACTTCTTACTGTAATTTACTGTTTTTGTTACTATGTATTGCAATGTACTGCTGCCGCATTACGACAAATTTCACGATTTACGCCGGTGATGTTAAGCCAGATTCTGATTGTATGAGCTTCCTCATTCTTTTCTACCCCGAATGTTTCTCAGTCATTCTCCTACTTGAGTCACCCTTCAGGGTTTCATCAGTTTTCTGTCCAAGTGGATAATACTTCACGTTGTGCTGGACAGCTGAATCCCACTCTGCTCTGACGCTTACACATGTGAACATGCCAGAAGGAATATTTGGAACATGATTTGCAGGAGAAACATTCCCAACCACCTCCTACAATCTCACTGTAGGCAACCGTGTTTCCATGGTCACCCCATTTATTATCCATTCATCCAGCACAGATAGAGGACTGGATCTTATTCATAGTATGTGATTCTACATGGGATAGTTCTTCCGAGTTACTGTGGTGTCTTGGTTTTTTGTGTAACACTTAGAAAAAGAAATACTCGGACTTAAATACAACATGACTGTTCCTTCCAAATGCTCCCCGGTCTCGTTCAGCAAACTCCTGCAAAACATTATGAAAATCATTAGACCATTAAACAGGAACAGACATGGGCAACTTGACGCACCAGGTCTGCCTTGCCATTCAAGATGGCTGGTTTTTTTTAACCAGGGGCCTTCTCCCTATAAACCTTAACCTCATTACCAAACAGGAACTTGTCAATCTCTGCTGTAATATGTCCAATGACTTGCTCTCAAACGTGTTGGTGGCAAAAGATTCTATAGATTCTCTATTGCACCATAAGATAGAACTAGGTCATTCGGCACATCGAGTCTGCTCTGCTATTCTATCATGGTTGATTTATTCTCCCCCTCAACCGCATTCTCCTGCCTTCTCCCCATAACCTTTGACACCCTTAGTAATCAAGAACCTATCAACCTCCACTTTAAATATATCCAATGATTTGGCTTCCACAATTGTCTGTGGCAATGAATTTCACAGATTCAGCACCCTCTGACTAAAGAAATTTCTTCTCATCTCTGTTTTAAATGGACACTCTTCTATTCTGTGGCAAAGCCCTCTGGCACTAAACATCCCTATTATGGAAGCATCCACTCCATGTCCACGATATCTATTTGGCAGCAGAAATTCCAGCTTGTCTCGGTTATAAGGGATGTCCCTTTATTTTGAGGCTGTGTGTTTTGATTTTAGACTCTCTCACTACTGGAAACATCCTCTCTACATCCACTCTATTTAGACCTTTTGGTGTCTGATAGGGTCAAATGAGAACCAGCAGAACAATCAGTCATAGACTGGAACACAGTTACCTTACATAGAAAACATAGAAACGTAGAAAACCTACAGCACAAAGCTGTGCTGAACATGTCCCTACCTTAGAAATTACTAGGTTTACCTATAGCCCTCTATTTTACTAAGCTCCATGTATCTATCTAAAAGCCTCTTAAAAGACCCTATCATATCTGCCTCCACTACCTTTGCCAGCAGCCCATTCCACGCACTCACCACTCTCTGAGTAAAAAACTTTGCCCCGACATCTCCTCTGAACCTACTCCCCAGCACCTTAAACCTGTGTCCTCTTGTGGCAACCATTTCAGCCCTGGGAAAAAGCCTCTGACTATCCACATGATGAATGTCTCTCATTATCTTGTACACCTCTATCAGGTCACCCCTCATCCTCCTTCGCTCCAAGGAGAAAAGGCTGAGTTCACTCAACCTATTCTCATAAGGCATGTTCCCCAATCCAGGCAACATCCTTGTAAATCTAATTATCTTGATGCTAATTATATTCTATTTATTAAACTAAAGATAGAAATACCCAGAAGCAATCAGCTACTGACTATGTCCAGCTTTTCTTGTTTTTATTTTAAATTTTCAGTATCTGTAGCTACATTTAAAAAGCCACAGGATAAATTCAAGTAACTTCAATAAACACACAAGATATCTGAAATACACATTTATGGCTTATTTCTAACCGTACATTTGTTAAACCCTACATTGTTGAATTATTAATGAAAGACATGGTCCAATGTTCATCTTGAGTGCAGTTGAAGTCAACTTACTAAATTTTTTTCCTGTAAAATGTTTTGAAAAAGTGAGGATCACCATCTATCCAACACAAGGTTGTTACATGATGTTTCACAATTAGCTTGTAAAGATCAATATAATTTACTATCTAGAACACAGAACAGTACAGGCTCTTCAGCCCATGATGTTGTATTGATCTTTTAACCTACTCTAAATTTGATCAAAACTTTCCCTTCTAATTAATCCTCCATATGCCTAAGAGTCTCTTAAATGCCCCTAATGTATCTGCCTCTATCAGTGTGTTCAGTACAGTTACCACCCTCTGTGTAAAAATGCTTATCTCCCATATCCCTCCAATCACCTCACAGTTATGCCCCTCATAGTAGCTATTTCTGCCTTGGGAGTAAGCCTCTGTCCATCTACTCGATCTATGCCTCTTATTATCTTCTACACCTCTGTTCTGTCACCTCTCATCCTCCTTCACTACAAAGAGAAATTACCTAGTGTAGGATTTAAATTTCGCCTGTTGCAAGATGTCAGCTTAAGCAAATATTGGTTGAGCAATAAAATCAGAAAGGAATGGAAACGTAACACTATCACAATCCACAGGTGTGTGTTCTGAATGATTAAACTATACCTCAGTGGCCACTTTAGCTGGTACCTCCTGTAGCAAATAAAGTGGCCAATGGGTGTAGGTTTGTGGTCTTGCACTGTGTAGTCCACAGAATTCAAGGTTTGACATGTTTTGTGTTTAGAGATTCTCTTCTGCACACTACTGTTGTAATGTGTAGTTACTTGAGTCCTGTCAGCTTGAAACAATCTGACCGTTCTCCTTTGGCCTCTCTCATTAGCAAGGCATTTTTGCCCGAAGAACTGTTCCTGCCCTCTCCCCATATCCCTTGACCCCACTATCTCTAAGAGCTCTATCTAACTCTCTCTTGAATGCATCCAGAGACTTGGCCTCCACTGCCTTCTGGGGCAGAGCATTCCACATATCCACCACTCTCTGGGTGAAAAAGTTTTTCCGGATCTCTGTTCTAAATGGCCTACCCCTTATTCTTAAACTGTGGCCTCTAGTTCTGGACTCACCCATCAGCGGGAACATGCTTCCTGCCTCCAGCGTGTCCAATCCCTTAATAATCTTATATATCTCAATCAGCTGCTGCTTTTATGTTTTTCACACCATTCTTTAAACTCTAGAGTTTACTGAGGATCCCAGAAATCTGCAGTTTCTGAGATACTCAAACCACCCCATCTGGCACCAACAATCATTCCACAGTCAACGTCACATAGATCATATTCCTTCTTCATTCTGATGTCTGGTCTGAACAGCAGCTGAATGTCTTGACAGAACGTCTGAACAGAACGTTGACGTTCTGTCAAATGTTGATATGAATATCTGGACGGATGATCACCTGATCCGCTCCACCATGTCCGTCAGGCTTGTGAAAAAGACGAGGGTTCATAAAAAGCAGACTAGGCCGAGACTAAAACCTGAGAGCCTTCTTGACACTGCCAGAACATCTGAACGTCTGAACAGCAGCTGCATGCTTTCGTGCATCGAGTTGCCATCACGATTAGCTGGTTAAGTATATTCATTAATGTGTGGGTGTACAGGTGTACTTAATAAAGTAGCCATTGATACCATTTACCAACATTGTCAGTAATACATTATAACTTGATAAAACTCCTGTTAGCCCACATCGGGACTACTGCATACGGTTCTTGTTGCCCCCATTATAGGAAGGATGTTGAGGCTTTGGAGAGGGTGCAGAGGATGTTTGCCAGGATGCTGCTTGGTTTAGAAGGTATGTGCTATCATGAGATGCTGGATAAACTTAAGTTGTTTTCTTTTGAACAGCGGAAGCTGTGCGGGGATCTGATAGAGGTTTATAAGATTATGAGAGTCATAGACAGTAGACGGGGAGCATCTTTCTCCCCCAGAGTGGAAACGTTTTAATAGCAGAGGGCATGCATTGAAGTGGAGAGGAGGTAGGTTCAAGGGGGATGTGAGGGGTAAATTTTTTACTCAGAGAGTGGTGGATGTGCTGCCTGGTATGGTGGTAGAGGCAAGAACATTAGAGATGTTTAAGAGTTGTTTAGATAAGCACATGAGTGTGAGGAAGATGGAGGGATTATGTGTAAGGAGGAGGGATTAGTTTTTTGGGGTTTTTTTTTGGTTTACTTTTTAGTTGGTTTGGCTCAATGTTGCGGGCCAGAGGGCCTGTACCTGTGCCGTACTCTCCTTGTTCTATGCTTTCCGTGGATAATTCAAGGATATACCCATTTGCGGGTGGTAGGTTAGTAGATAACGAGGACCTGGTGTATGCAAAATTGATGACTTTGCTTCAATCGTATTGAACATCCACAAAAATAATAAATGTAAAGGAGCAAATTTGACAGGGAGTATTATTTTGCTATGCAATTACTGTTTACTGCCACTAGATGTCCATCCTGCTCCATCTTATACCAACAGGGACATTTTTCTTCATCAACACAGATGGCTAAGTTGGCTTAAAAATAGTCCACCTGCAACAGAGTGACAATCAGAAACAACAAAAAATACAATGTTTAAAATAAAATTTTAAAATGCAGTCCCATAAGAATTGACCTTTAATGTGAACCATTCTTTCCCGGTGTTTTCAGGACTTGTACCCAAGGGTGTTTTTTGTAGGTATCAAGGGTGGTGGATTTAAGCAGTGTTCTTCAATAGTCTCTGGATATTCCTTTTAGAGGCTTTCCGCAATCGAGGCCTGAAGATACTGTTGGGTGGCAGAGTCAAGAAGGCTCTCAGGTTTTAGTCTTGGCCTAGTCTGCTTTTTATGAACCCTCGTCTTTTTCACAAGCCTGACGGACATGGTGGAGCGGATCAGGTGATCATCCATCCAGAGGTGATCTGAGCCAGTCGCGGCCCTTGTGATATTCATATCAAAAAAATGACATAATCAATGAGATGCTTCTGTTTAGATCAGGGGTGCTGCTAAGATACTTGAATTAGTTTTTCTGGTGAAAGAGATTGTTGATAATGATAAACTTGTCTTCAGCACACATGGGGAGAAGTACTCCATTGGAGTTAATGCTGGCAATGCTTTTCTTTCATATGGAACCTTCCAAAGACTGAAGTCCCAATCGACTCTGACATTGAAATTTCCTTGGTGAATTATCTTATTCTCTTCAGTATGCTCAACGCTGTCATGTCTAGGCAAATGCAGATAGGCTCCTTTTCATACTCATTGCAGTCCAGAGCTGGTGCTTGGTCTTGGTTGTTGGCAAGCACCAAATGGATCATCTGGAGACGATCACTGATCAGGGAGTTAACTGACAAGATTGATCTTTTTTGTAAACCTAACACCATGGTTCCTGGGCTTATCTACTGACGTTATGAATAGCATCTGGGAATCTAAAGCATGGGACCAATTAAAGTGCTTTGCTTTTAAAGAAAAAATGAGGACTCCTGATTTGTGGAAAAAATCCACTACTTGCAAGGATAAATTGCTTCCTTTATATTTCTGAGGATACACCGCAAGAACACAAGAAGGTAGCTTGTGGTTAAGCCCATTAAGGGATCAGCTATTCTAGATTGCGTATTGAGTAATGAGCCAGATTTGATTAGGGAGTTTAAGGTAAAGTAACACTTAGGAGGCAGCGATCATAATGTGATAGAATTCTCTCCGCAATTTGAGAGAGAGGGAAGTTGAAGTCAAAAGTATCAGTCAAAGGAATTATAGAGGCATGGCAGAGGAGCTGACCAAAATTGATTGGAAGGGAACACCAGAGGAGATGATGGCAGAGCAGCAATGGCTGGTGTTTCTGGGAGCAATTTGGATAGACACATTCCAAAGAAGTATTCTAAAGGCAGGATGACACAACCATAGCTGACAAGGAGAAGTCAAAACCAACAAAGAACCAAAAGAGAGGGAATACAATATAGAAAAAATTAGTGGGAAGTTAGAGGATTGGGAAGCTTTTAAAAACCAACAGAAGGCAACTAAAAAAGCCATAAGGAGGGAGAAGATGAAACATCATGGTCAGCTGACCATTATTGTCGTAAGTTTTCTTCAGATTTATGAAGTGTAAAAGAGAGGCAAGAGTAGATATTGGACTGCTGGAAAATGACTCTGGAGAGGCAGTAATTGGGGAATGGAAAAGAAGGACAAGCTGATTAAGTACTTTGCATTAATTTTAATGTGAAAGACATTAGCAGTATGCTGGAAGTTCAAGAGTGTCAGGGGACAGAAGTGAGTGCAGTTAAAATTACTGCGGAGAAGGTGCTTGGGAAGCCGAACAGGTCTGAAGGTGGGTAGGTCACCTGGACCAGATGGACTACACCCCAGGGCTCTGAAAGAGGCAACTGAAAAGAACATAGAGGCATTAGTAATGATCTTTCAAGGATCACTAGATTCTGGAATGTTTCCAGAGGACAGGAAAATTACAAATGTCACTCCATTCTTCAAATAGGGAGGCAGAAGAAAGGAAGTTATAGGCCAGTTACTTGGACTTAAGTTTTATTTTATCCATCTACAGAACGTGGGCGTTGCCAGCTAAGCCAGCATTTATTGCCCATCCCTAGTTGCCCTTGAGAAGGTGGTGATGAGCTGCCTTTTTGAACCACTGCAGTCCCTGAGGTGTAGGTACACCCAGAGTGCTATTAGGGAGAGAACTCCATGATATTGACCCAGTGACAATGAAAGAATGGCGATATGTTTCCAAGACAGGATGGTGAGTGGCTTGGAGGGAAATCTCCAAGTGGTGGGGTTCCCAGGTGTTTGTTGTTCTTTTCCTTTTAGTTGGTAGTGGCCGTGGGTCTGGAAGGTGCTGCCTTAGGAACTTTGGTGTGTTGTTACAGTGCGTCTTGTAGATAGCGCAGTTGCAGCGGTTTGTACTCTGATGGTGGAGGGATTGGATGCTCGTGGAAGGGGTACCAATCAAGTGGGCTGCCTTGTACTGGATAGTGTCAAGCTTCTTGGAAGTTGATGGAGCTGCACTCGTCCAGGCGAGTGGCGAGTATTCCAATACACTCCCGATATGAGCCTTGCAGATGGTGGACAGGGTTTCTGGAGTCAGGAGGTGAGTTACACCTCCTAGCCTTTGAACTGCTCTGGTAGCCAGAGTGTTTATCTGGCTAGACCAGTTCAGTTTCCTGTCAATGCTAACCCCCCAGGATGTTGATAGTAGGGGAATCTGTGATGGTGAAGCCACGGAAAGTCAAGGGACGATGGTTAGAGCTTCTCTTGTTGGAGATGGTCATTGCCTGGCAGTTGTGTAGCTTTAATGTTACTTGCCACTTGTCAGGATCTTGTCCAGGTCCTGTTGGGAAAATGCTGGAGTCAGTTGTGAGGTTTCAAAGTAATTGAAGGCACATGATAAAATAGGCCATAGTCAGCATGGTTTTCTTAAGGGAAATCTCTTGTCTGACAGATCTGTTGGAATTTTTTGAGGAAATAACAAGCAGGATAGAAAAAGGAGAATCAGTAGATGTTGTATACTTGGATTATCAGAAGGCCTTTGCCAAGGTACCAAAGATGAGATCCTCATCAAGATAAGAACTCATGATATTACAGTAAAGACACCATCATGGATACAGCATTGACTGATCGGCATGAGGCAAAGAATGGGAATAAAGGGAACCTTTTTTGGTTGGCTGCTGGTGACTAGTGCTGTTCTGCAGGGTTCAGTTTTGGGGCCGTTTCTTTTTACGTTGTATGTCAATGATTTGGGTAACAGGAGTGACGGCTTACTGGCGAAGTGTGCAGATGATACAGAGATAGGTGGAGGACAGGTAGTGTCGAGGAAATAGAATTCTGCAGAAGGACTAAGACAGATTCTGAGAATGGGCAAAGAAGTGGAAGATGGAATACAGTGTTGGGAAGTGTATGGTCATGCACTTTGGTAGAAGGAAAGTGTAGACTATTTTCCATACGCCAAGTTAAGTTTATTGACATTTATCTACAAACTAAACATACATATAAAACATATGTAACTATATAAAGTATATAGAAAGAAGTCATTTCTCTGAAGCAGGGTGTAAAGTACAGTAGTACGCATAATACATGATAACTTATAAAGGTACAGATAAAATCTACAGATGATTCACACATAAATAACACACCAAAGTGCATTAATTTAAATATTGGAAAAGTACGAACCAGATTAACCAGGGACACTCCTAGATGCAGCAGGGAGTTCAGAAGTCTCATGGCCTGGGGAAGAAGCTGTTTCTCATCCTGACTGTTCATGTTTTTATGCATCGTAGTCTCCTGTCTGATGGTAGAAAGTCAAGGAGGATGCTGGATGGATGGGTGGGATCTTTAATATTACTAAGGGCCCTGTGAATGCAGCACTTCTGATAAATGTCCCTGGTGAATGGTAGGGAGATACCTATGATTCTCAGCTGTTCTCACAGTCCTTTGTAAGGGCTTCCAGTCTAATGCTCGACTGCTCCTATGCCATTTGGAGATGCAATTTATCAGGATGCTCTTAAAGGAGCTCCTGCAAAACACAGTTAAGATGGTGGGTGGATGCCTTGCTTCTCACAATCTTCTTAGGAAGTGGAGGTGCTGCTGTGCCTTCTTGTTCAGGGAGGTGCTATTAAGGGACCGGGTGAGGTTATCGGTGATGTGAACTCCCTGGAACTTGGTGCACTTAACTCTCTCTACGGAGGGGCCGTGTATTCGCAGAGGGGGATGTTTTGTTTGCACCTTCCTGAAGTCCACAATAACTTCCTTTGTCTTCTCCACATTCAAGCTCGGGTTGTTCTTCTCACACCGATCCACCAGTCACTCCACTTCCTCTCTATACCCTGTCTCATACCTCTCTATACCCTGTTTCATCATCGTTCTTGATGAGGCCAACCACTGCTGTGACATCCGCAAACTTGGTGACACGGTTTGAGCTGGATCCCGCGACACAGTCGTGCGACAGCAGTGTGAACAGCAGCGGGCTGAGCGCACAGCCCTGGGGAGCGCCAGTGCTCTGCGTAATGGGAAGAGAGATGTTGCTGCCCACACGGACGGACTGTGGCCTTACTGTTAAGAAGTCCAGCCTCCAATTGCAGACGGTGGTATTGAGACACAGCGAGGACAGTGTCCTCACCAGTTTTTGGGATATAATAGTGTTGAATGCTGAACCGAAATCTTTAAATATCAGTCTGGCAAATAAGACCCCATTTTCCATGTGGGACAGGACAGAGTGGAGGGCAGAAGTTATTGCATTAATCAGTGGATCGATTTGAGTGAATAGCAAACTGGAAAGGGTCCAATGTAACTGGGAGAAAAGCTTTAATATGGCCAGCCACTCAAAGCATTTCATAATGGTTGATGTTAATGCCACTGGAAGATAGTCATTTAGGCAGGTTACTGTTGCCTTCTTTGGCATTCGAATGACGGTTTCCACTTTGAAAACTGAGGGGACTGTGGAGTGGTCCAGAGAGATGTTGAACATATCCATCAGCACCTTGATTAGGTGGGCTACACAGTCTTTCAGAACCCGACCTGGTATGTTATCAGACTCTGCAGCTTTGTGTGGGTTGACTCTGGCCAAGGTCTTCCTCTCCTCAGCTTCAGCCAGACGGAGAGTTGGCTCCCCTGGGGAGAAGGTGCCTTCCTTGCCAGCACTTTGTTCTGCTCATCAAACAAGGTGTAGAAGACATTCAGCCTCTCAGGGAGTGAGGCATCCTGGTCACTGACCTGTGGGATAGACTTATATTCTAAGGTGCAAAGGGATGTAGCAATCTTTGTGCAGAATTCCCCAAAGGTTAACTTAAGTCTGTGGTGAGGAAGGCAGATGCATTCATTTCAAGAGGACTAGAAGATAAACGCAAGGATGTGATGCTGAGCCTGCATAAAGCACTGGTGAGGTCTCAGCTGGAGCATTGTCAGCAGTTTTAGACCCTTTATCCAAGAATGGATGAACTAACGTTGGAGGGGGTTCAAAGGAGATTCACAAAAATGAACCTGGGAATGAGAGTCTTATCATACGAGGTGTGTTTGATGGCTCCAGGCTTTTACTTGCTGGAATTTAGAAGAATTAGGGCTGATTGCATTGAAACCTACCAAATGTGAAAGGCCTAGACAGAGTGGATGTGGAGAGGATATTTCTGATAGGGGGAGAGTCTAAAACCAGAGAGCACTGTCTCTGAATAGAGGGACATCCATTTGGAATGGAGAGGAGGAGGAATTTCTTCAGCTAGAGGGTGGAAATCTGGGGAAATTGTTGCCACACGCAGCTGTGGTTGCCAAGTCATTAGGTGTATTTAAGTTGGTGGTTGATAAATTCTTGTTAAGTCAGGGTGTGAAAGTTACAGGGAGAAGGCGGGAGGATGGGGTTGAGAGGGAAATGGATCAACTATTATCAAATAGTGGAGCAGACTCAGTGGGCTAATTGGCCTAATTCTGCTCCATTGTCTTCTGGTCTTGTGGTCTGAGAATGGGTTGCAGATTTCAGTGCATTGCAATTTTCTTTCAGGATAGTTATTTTTGGTTTTCTAAACTGAAAGTTGTTTATGGCTGAAACCGAAGGTGAAATCCTGAAGGATGGTGAATCAGCGTTAACATACTTTAGCCAGTAAATTAGAATTGAATGAGAAATTGAAAGGCAGATTTTTCATTATTACACGTATATCTATGAATCTACAATATCTACAAATTATGTTACTGCAGAATGTGCCCTTTGCTAGATAATGGACATTCACTTTGTGTCCCTCTTCTCTAGACAGACAGAAATCAGATGAATATTCTCTCAAAATCTACCAAGCTATCATGGCGTTTTCCAAATGACTTTATATTGTTCCTGTGCACATATCAAACAGAGCACAGTAACTGCCCTTCCGTGACACAAATGTGTGCTAAGGCCTAGGTGCAGAGGGAGGGACACTGAAGCAGAAAAACAGTTCAGTGATTTTTAATAAAAACTGTGCAGAATTAAAGAAAGCAATAAATGTTAGGCCAATAGGGCCGTTAACTAATACTCTCAAACTGAAAGTTAAAGCCAACACTGCGACTAGAAAACAGAAACTTAATATTAATTGAATAGTGAATGATGCTTCTTCCCAATGTCCATCAAAATGTTAGTCTCCTTTCCCGGAACACGGACAAAGGTAAGCAGGGAGCATAGACATTGCCGTGCTTTTGGTTAAGTCTTGACAAGTGTAGAAGGAGTGGAAGGGAGTTAAGTACCACCACAATGAATCACTAATTAGCTAGAACGTGCAGAGTCAGGTTTCATAGTCCTCTTGCGAGGACCCACAGGCCCCATGACAGAATCCACGGTTGTGACACGCCAGCCCAGTGTTCCCACCCTGCCCAATTATGCCTATGTGACCAATTCACCTACATACCCATTCGTCATTGGAATGTGGTAGGAAAATGGAGCACCCAGAGGAAACTCACACAGTCATGGGAACTCCTTACAGACAGTGATAGAATTGAACCCAGGTCACTAGCAGTGCAATATGTTATGCTAACCTTTATGTTACCATGACACCCCAAATAAGATAATAATAATTGATGAAAAAAAGCATAGAAATACTTGGCAGGTCAGGTTGAATTTGTGGAGAGAGAAAGAGAAATACAATTTCAGGGTGGTTGTCGTCAGATGTCTCTATAGATGCAGCCTGGTGCAACCACTGCCATGGGTACTGGAAGATTTGCTTATAAGTACAGAAGGTGACAATGCAGCCTTTCATACACATGCATCGTGGCTGGAATTACTCAGTTCTCAGTGTGCATCCTTCGGTAATCTTGGCAGGCACTTGGTGGGACCTGCAGTATTTGGCATGACTTTGGTAGGACTGGCACATTCCTGGGTTCAGGGCAGCATGAGGGCCCAATCTCCCAGGTGAGTGACTGGTAGGTGTTCTTGCTCCTGAAGTAGCAGGCAATCACCATCAACCACAAGAACAACGCCAGCCATCGTTCTGTGGAATTCAGTCCAACCGCTACCCCTGAACTGCCTGCTGTTAACTCTTGGAGATCACCGGTGGAGCAGGCTGAAAGTTTGCAGAGTCGGTGTTTGAAATAATGGGTAATTTCTTGTACAGCCAGACATCACCCAAAGCTGATCTACCCGAACATGAATTTGGTATGGCTTTTACATTCTCAGTTGATGAGATTACCAGTAAAATTACATTTTGATAACAGTATGGTGGCTATATGAAGACTTAATTAAGCAACAGACTGGGTCCTGATTACAGAATAAAAATGATTATCCACAGTTCTAACAGCAAATCCAATTTCCTATTACAACAATGGGTGGACTCAAGAACACAATTAGTGAAGTTTCTGAAACTTGGGTGTTGTCACTGATGCATTCCATGTTTCTACATTTATCTGTCGTTCCCTGTTACCACATTAGTACAATCCACATCCCTATTGGCTAGTTATTGGTCCTCAATATTCTTTCCCTGATGACAGGATTTCCCAGTCTAGGCTCCACGGACCCCTTGCTTAATGGTATTGGTCCAAGGCATAGAAAAGGTTGGGAACCCCTGCCCTACCACAATCTCCATTAATCAGAAATTTACCTACATCCAACAAATCAATTCTAATGTCACAAGAGCAGTGCAGTGACCAGCTATTTTGTTTTACAGAGATATAGAACAGTACAGCAAAGTACAGGCCCTTTGCCCACAAAGTTGTGCAGAACCATTAGCTTGTTCTATGATCAATCTAAGCCTTCCCGAATCCTTTCCTCCATATCCCTTGCTTCCTATTACACCACTGGCATTTAGGGCAGCAATGAAGGCCCTCCATCTCTGGTGGAGTTCAGGGCTTCCTGCATTTTGTCAGTAGTTTCCTCTCAGTTTTCATTGATGTCAGTCCTGCAAGTCCTAGGCGGAGACTCAGGAATACCACCACACTCAGATGTAAGTGGATTCTTCATTACTGTTCCGTAACCGACAGACAGACAGATATACTTTATTGATCCCGAGGGAAATTGGGTTTCATTACAGTCGCACCAACCAAGAATAGTGTAGGAATATAGCAATATAAAACCATAAATAATGAAATAATGGTAAGTAAATTATGCCAAGTGGAAATAAGTCCAGGACCAGCCTATTGGCTCAGGGTGTCTGACACTCCTAGGAAGGAGTTGTAAAGTTTGATGGCCACAGGCAGAAATGACTTCTTATGATGCTCAGTGTTGCATCTCGGTGGAATGAGCTTCTGGCTGAACGTACTCCTGTGCCTAACCAGTACATTATGGAGTGGATGGGAGACATTGTCCAAGATGGCATGCAACTTGGACAGCAGGCTCTTTTCAGACACCACCGTCAGAGAGTCCATTTCCACCCCCACAACATCACTGGCCTTACAAATGAGTTTGTTGATTCTGCTGGTGTCTGCTACCCTCAGCCTGCTGCCCCAGCACACAACAGCAAACATGATAGCACTGGCCACCACAGACTCGTAGAACGTCCTCAGCATCAGTTTTGATTTGTTAAAACAGTTTTGTTTTACCAGTCTTGGTTGTTAGCCTTGAGCTGAGCCCCTAAACCTCGAGGACCAGTGGATCCTCTACCCTTGTCCTGTTTGACATGAGTGACCCTACCAAGAGCCAAAGCATAAAGCCCTGGTTCTAGCCAATATTGCTTTTTGCTTCATTGAGGTATGCAAGCCTCTAAACCTAATGACAAAGTTGTGGTCCTCTTGGCAGTCCCTTCCACATAGCCCTCCATCTTCCTTTATCCATGTGCCTCCAAGAATCCTTAGTGTATCTGTGTCTGCTACCAACCCTGGCAGTACATTCCACACACTCAACACCCTCTGTAAAAATCCTATCTCTGAGATCCCCATCCTCCAAACACCTTAAAACTATGTCCCCTTGTATTCATCATTTCCACCCTGGAAAAAAGTTTCTGGCTGTCTGTTCCATCTACTCCTCTTATCGTCTTGTACACCTCTGTCAAGTCACCTGAATATTTATTCCATTTATTTTGAGATACAGTATGATACAGAGTTGGTAACAGGCACTTCCAGCCAATGAGCCTGCACAGCTCAAATGCATCCGTGGGACCAATTAAACCACTAGCTTGTACATCTTTGGAATATGGGAGGAAACTGGAGCAGCAGGAAGAAACCCACGTGGTCACGTGGAAAACGTATGGCCTCCTTGCAGACAACAGCAGAACTGAACCTAGGTTGCTGGCATTGGAATAATGTTAAGCTAACTGGTACATTGCTGATCCTGAGGCAAGCTGCTCTTTTGGCCTCCTTTGACTATTCCACAGTTTAAAAGTCCTGTAGAGTCAAGTATTTTGACACTGTCCACTAATCTTCTTGGCTGGAGCCACTGTCACTCAAATGAATATCCATCTCACCACCAATCCATTATAGTGGCCGTGTTGTGTAATTCAGCAAGGCTATCTTGTTAATATCTCTCAGACTTGTGAAGGTCAATTGCAGCAGAACCTAGGGAAAGCCTAACAAACAAGTTATTCTCCAAGTTAGTGACTGATCATTTGCTTTTGCCTTTCCTTCATGACCACCACATTAAGAGCCTGGCTGCTATTGCAGAAATGTCTTCAGCATAATTGGCCAACTGTTGGTACAGTCTTTCTATAGAATATTAGCAACCAATAAAACATGTCTTCCTCCAAGAGGACTACAACCTTGTCATGGTTTGGAGGCTTGTGTGCCTCAATGACCCGGAGAGCTATGCTGGCTGGAGCTAGGGCTTAACGCTTTGGCTCTCGGTAGAGTCAACCATGCCAAACAGTTCAAAGGGTAGAGGCCAGAATAACAGTTGTCCGCTGGTTTTCCAGGTTTGTGAGTTCAGCTCAGGGCTAACAACCTTGGCTGGCCAAACAAAACTGTTACAGAAACAGCAGCAAAGAGTCTTTTTACATCTGTGTGTGACGGTATACCCGAGTCTACAGCTGGGACTTGTGTGGCTGACAGTTGTGAAAACCAAGAGGAAGCTACTGGCACGATGAAGGAAGCCCTGAGCACCACTAGAGATGGAGGACCTTTACTGCAGCCCTAAAAGCCTTGCTTGTGTTAAACCTTCTCCAATTCATGATCCTGAAATTTCTGCAGAAGTTTCCTTTGGTTGATTGGTAGTACAGATGTACATCCTGTGCAGTCTCAACAGGGACCTCACGGATCCGCTTGTGAAGTTGTAGTAGGATTACTCTGCAGAAATTCATGGCAATACGGTCCTCTCTACTGCCAGATATTGTACCCATCCTCTCCCCTGAGTACTCGGTTATTTGAGAATCTTATATCAGTGATTTGGCTTCTTCATAATGCTGACTGTTCAGTTTGAAGGGAATTTCAAAACAACTACAACCAGTTAAAATACAAAATTAAAGAAGCAATGCCTGCAAGTGAACAGCAGGCAGCTCAATCTTAGGATGCAGACTTTTGGACAGAAATGGAAATGGTAGAATTTTCTTTCCCCCAGAAGAGAAGGTTGCTTATTGATGAGCAAGTTAAACCACAGAATATACTGGAAAAAGATTTCACTGAGCTCATGTTTGGAAATCATGAAATGTCCTGACAATTCTGTGATCTATCACAGAGAGATCAAAAGAGAAATCAGATAAAATATTTAATGGCAAAAAAAAAAGATATTTGCTTAGTTTCTCTGGAGGTATCCTGCTTAAGGTACATGAAATTTCAAGCCGATCTTGAGTTGACCAGCTTATAAGCTGCACATAAACTGCAGAGGAATCTCCTTCCAGAATTCTGGTCCTAATTTAGCCAACAGCACCAATTACTACCTTCAGCCTCATCAGTACAATTAGCCTATGCTTTGAGCGAAATACTGAAATTAAAGCAGACACTATTACGATACAATTTCTTACTTTCAGTTTGAGGTGAAATTTGTTGCAGACTGAAGAGTTGATGCCCGTGCAGTCTTTTCCATATCTGATTAACTTTATCTCTCAGGTGCTTGTACTATAATTTAACTAAAGGACACCGAGAGTGAAAATGCTGACTGCAATTATTTTACTGCTTTTGATGTAAACCTTGATACTGAAAACATTCTCATTAAAACTCGCAAAGGTCCTTGTATCTTACAGGTTCTGCAGTGCAATAATGGTCACGTTCTTCTTTTTCACCCAGCAGTACACAATATAGCTGCAGAGATTAACATTGGCCAAGTGAATTGATGGCTGACTTCTGCTAAATATAATCCTGTAATGCACTCTAGCAATAAGTACACTTACAGGTTATTATTCCTGGTTATTTCGTGGAAAAAATAATGATCTGGAGATAAACTGAATTGAAAAAAAAAGGATTTTAAACTGAGCAGTCCTCCATCAGTCTGGGTCAACCATGGTCCTAGCTGTCTGGATACAAAGGCCAAGGCAGCATAATTGGAGAGCAAGCTGTTGCCCATGAAGCAAGCTCGCCCTCTCCATGCATCTGATTAACCCAAAGGAACAGCTGAGACCAATATGGTTTGGCACCAGCGCCGTTGCTCGAGTTGCAAGTCAGCTTTGAACTCAATGTAGGCCTTAGGGACTCCAGCTTAGAGTTTACTCCTGAAGCCTTCCCCAAGAGTGGGTATAACCGCAAGGCAGCGGATGTTTGAGATTAGAGTTTGCCTTCTCCTAGAGGCAACTACTGAGCCAGTAGTTCAGGCAGGTTTTTTAGCTCTTTGAGGCAATCAGTCCGACAAAGTCATTTAAAATACCTCAAACACAAGCAAAAGGGCAAAAGCAGTGACTCACACAAAGACCTACACCATCCTGCAATGTACAAAAGGAGCTGCATAAGTAACACTCGTCACATGGGTACACATGGTCATTAAAAGGAAATTAACCAAAAGGATCAGCAATGATGTCACTTACCTCCCCTCATGGATTAGTCAATGGTCCAAGCACGTGTGGAAGCTCACTTTTAAGGCCACTTGGGGGGGAGGAAAAAGTTAAAGTTATTTTCTCTCTTTTCCCCCCCACACTATTTTCCCTTTGGCTGGAAACAACAGGCACAATTCTCTGCTCCACTTGACCACATAGATGAGCTGTCAACCATGGCTGACAAGCTGCATCCACCCGAAGTGATTGATTTTAAGGTGCCAATAACCCACCAATGCCCCTTCTCCTATCAGCAGAAATGATTACTCCAGGCTTAGTAACTAAGCCACACATTAAGATCAGGAGCTGGACTTGGTGGTCAGAGGCTGTTTGAGATGCACACCATTGGGAGCATTTAATAGGTAGTGAGAGCTTGTCCCCATTACCACCCCCGACTATAATAACCTTAAGGCAGCCAATAAAATGGGTTGCGTGTGTGTTAAATTCTAAGCACAGGAGAGATTATACTTGGAGGTAAACTATAATCAATCCTTTTGCAATGAATCCCTTATAGATCCCTTATACCCTTATCCATAAATAGATGCTCCCAATCTAACTTTGCCTGATTCACCCTTATGATAATGAAATCGGCCTTACTCAAATTTAAGACCTTAATGACTGGACTATACTTTTTTTTGTCCATAACTACTTTAAAACAAGTAGTCACCATCTCCAAAATGTTCCCCTGTGAACACTCTCTTCCTATTAACCACATACATTCCCCAAGATAAAGTTCAGTAAATTTCCCTCATCAGTCTATCTACAAACTGCAGGAAGAAGCTTTCCTGAATGTACCTCAAAAATCCTCTTATCTTTAAATTAAAGCATCTCAGTTTATATTTGGAAAACGTATCTCCAGTATGATAACCCTATTTTTGTTCATATCTCTGGTATCTGTTTCTCTGACTTCTGTTGAATGTTTGTAAGTCTGTAGTTGTCACAACCAGGGATCATTTAAAAAAAAAAGAACATTTTTGTTTCAGTTAGTATGTGTGTAAGCTCATGGGTATGCAGTGTTCCTTGGACTGTTTACCTTTTACGTCTAATTGTCTTTGGAAGAGCTCTGGGTTTTCACTTTGTTTTGCAGGTGTATTAGAAACATAGAAAACCTACAGCACAATACAGGCCCTTCAGCCCACAATGCTGTGCCAAACGTGTACTTACTTTAGAAATTACCTCGGGTTACCCATAACCCTCTGTTTTTCTAAGCTCCATGTACCTATCCAGGAGTCTCTTAAAAATCCCTATCATTTCCACCTCCACCATCGGCAGCCTATTCCATACACTCACCACTCTCTGCGTAAAGAGCTTACCCCTGACATCTCCTCTGTACCTACTTCTAAGCACTTAAAACTGTGCTCTCTCCTGTTAGCCATTTCAGTCCTGGGAAAAAGCCTCTGACTATCCACACAATCAATGCCTCTCATCATCTTATATACCTCTATCAGGTCACCTCCCATCCTCCGTCACTCCAAGAAGAAATGGCCAAGTTCACTCAACCTGTTCTCATAAGGCATGCTCCCCAATCCAGGCCACAGATATCATGGAGATTGTTAAGCCCCCTGTGTATTTATCACTTTTATTCTACTTGGGGTAATAGAGTTAGAATGGGATTGTCAGCGTCTTGCATTGTAGTTGTTGTCATTGGGGGTTATTGTTTTGTCTGGACACCAGGGCTGTGCGATTGGCCCTGAATTCATATGTGCTCCAAGGTGTATTTCAGAGGGGGCATGTCAACTCCTCTTTGCTTGCTTGTTGTGGTTCCTTGTCTGGTGAAACTTACAATTTCTTCTGTGTATCGTGAGTGCTTTCAATTCTTCAAGATTCTGTATTGTGTGAAGTCTTGTTAGTTTTGCTGGTTAATTTCTATAATAAATATTTTGCTTAAATTGCTGAAATGTTTGGGAACCCTGCACTTGAGTTTGCTAGTGGCCTTGACAGTAATACAGCCCCAAAACAGTTTATGCTGTCCAGTTGTAGACTATCCAGATCGAATATGAGGTGCTCTTTCTCTAGTTCATCATACCATAAAGTTTAAGCTAGCATAACACTTTGAAGTACCAACAATTCCTATTCAATTCTTGCTGCTGTCTATAAGGAGTTTGTACATTATCCCTGTGATTGCATGGGTTTCCTCCAGGTGCTCTGGTTTCCTCTCACATTCCAATGACTTATGGTTAAGGCTGGTGAGTAGTGGGCATGTTATGTAGATGCTAGAAATGTGGCAATACTTGAGTTCTGTCCACAACATATTCTCAGACTACATTGGCCATTGATGCAAATGAAAAATTTCACTGTCTGCTTTGATGTTTTGATGTATTGTACATGTGACAAATAAAGCTAATCCTTTATCATTAAAATCATCTGGTGAGCTGTACCCTCTGTCCATTTTGTCTCTCCTCTTAATCTACAGTCAATGGTGCTTCCTTCACTTGTCATCATCACCCTGTTTCTTTCTCTTCCTCCACCGTCTCCATCTGCCCATCATCAACACACTCCTCCCACTGATTCCCCTCCCCCACTACTATCGTCCCTTGTTTGATTACATGTTCTATCTTCCGTCTCTTCCTCTCTTAACAGATAGCATTGGCTTTGGCCCTTTGTCGCTTCCACCTATGACTTCCCATTTCCTGAAGATATTTCCACTCTCCCCTTCCCAATCTGACTATCCCTCATCTATCACCTGTAGCTCTTACACCATTTGACCAGAAGACACAGAAGCAAAATCAGGCCATTTGGCCCATCAAGTCTGCTCCACCATTTCATCACGGCTGATCCATTTTTCTCTCAGCTCAATCTCCTGCCTTTTCCCCATAACCCTTCATGCCCTGACTTATCAAGAATTTATCAACTTCTTCCTTAAATATACTCAATGACTTGGCCTCTACAGCCATCTATGAGTCATGGTATACTCTTGGAGGACAGGACCCAGGTGCGAAGGAACGGCAGGTTTTGTCTGTCATGGACGTTGCTGGCATCTCAACCCAAGAGCTGCGGACAACAAATTCATGCCCTGGCCTAGAAGCAGAGGAATGCAGATCCCCAGTAGAGGATGGAAACAAGAAGTTAACATAGGAATACCAACAAAAGGTAGTGGATTTGGCCCAGTACATCATGGGTAAAACCCTCCCAACTATTGAGTACATCTACATGAAATGTTGCTGTAGGAAAGTAGCATTCATTATCAAAGATCCGCATCACGCAGGCCATGCTCATTTCTCACCGGTGCCATCAGGTAGAAGGAACAGGTGCCTCAGGACTCGCACCACCAGGTTCAAGAATCGTTATTATCCGGCAACCATCGGACTCTAAATAAAAGGGGCTAACTACACTCATTCAAGGACTCTTTTATCTTGTTATTTCACGCTCATTATTTATTGTTATTTATTTATATCTGCATTTGCAGAGTTTGTTGTTCATTGATCCTGTTTACAGTTACAGTTCTATAGATTTGTTAAGCATGCCCACAGGAAAAGAATCTCAGGGTTGTATGTGGTGACATGTATGTACTCTGATAATATATTTTACTTTGACAACAGAGCCTTGGAGGAGTGACTGAGTGACACCATGAGACCTGAACTAAATAGTTGAGAGTGGAGTCATTGGTGCTCTATATAAATCAAACAAGTGAACTTCAGTTTTCTATTTCAATCCCATTGAGATAGGAGCCAATAATCTATTAGCATTTTCAATTACTTTTTGGACCTGTGTAATAGATATTAATGATTTGTCTACATGGGAGTTTTAATGCACTTCCTTCCCCAGAGCTCCTTCAGCATTGAAGCAAGATGCTCATTTATTTTTCTCTAAATAAACAAGATGATGCTTTACCAGAGTAAAAAAAAAGTAATCTTTTCATCCAGTGGTTATGACCATTATCTGATAGAATAAAAATTACCTCATGTATCAAATAATTTTATCTACATCAAAGGTGTCTGACCTTTTTTATGCTGTGGAGCTTACCATTAACTGAGGGGTCCGTGAACCCCAGGTTGTGAACCCCTGATTGTAAAACTCTACATATTTTTATTGTCAGGGAAGCACTACCTTGTTTGTACCAAAACTGATTGCATAAAGACTTGCTTTATCTAAGTGTCTGGTCTCTGGTCTTCTTCCAAGGCTCTGGTCTTTGGGTAAATCTTTAAATTAGGTACACGATACCAGATTATTTAACTGAATGTATGGGACACATAAAACCCCTGTTATATCCTTTAAGGCCATTAAAGAGATCACCACCATCCAGGATAGCTTACTGAGGTAGGATATAGACCTTGGCATGGACTTAGAGTGTGATCTACACACTTGTAATTGATCAGATAGGTATAATTTGACAAAGATGTTGCCTGGATTGGAGAGTGTGCTTTATGAGAATAGGTTGAATGAACTCAGCCTTTTCTCCTTGGAGTGACAGAGGATGAGGGGTGACCTGATAGAGGTGTATAAGACAATGAGAGGCATTGATCATGTGGATCACCAGAGGCTTTTTCCCAGTGGTGAAATGGCTTACACAAGACAGCATAGTTTTAAGGTGCTTGATACAAGGGGGGTGTCAGGGGTAAGTTTATCGCACAGAGAATGGTGGGTGTGTGGAATGCACTGCCAGCGACGGTGGTAGAGGTGGATACAATGGGGTCTCTTAAAAGACCCTTAGATAGGTACATGGAGTTAAGAAAAATAGAGGGCTATGTGGTAGGGAAATTCTAGGCAGCTTCTAGAGTAGGTTACATGGTCGGCACAAAATTGTGGGCCGAAGGGCCTTTAATGTGCTGTAGATGTTCTATGTCATATAATTATATGCCCCCTTTTCATTAACTGCGCCTTAAGAACGTGTGGGAGAGTACATTACACAATAAAGGTATCGCAGAGAGCTAAACAGATGCAACACACACAAAATGCTGGAGCGATTCAGAAGGGGAATGAACAGATAATATCTTGGGGTCGAGACGCTCCATCAGCCAAGCTGATGTACACAGGTTTGCATATGGACAACTGCATAGAGATGAAGAATGGAGGAGATTTGTTGAGGGCCACTGTCGCCTTATTCAATCAGAACCGACTGAAAGATAAAGGGACATCAACTCCAAACTAGTGGCTGGAATTTGTGCTCCTTGGGAAAGATTCTATTCAGGAAGCCAAGGGGAGGGTAATGTTAGTAGTGAAGAGACATAGTGGGAATGTGCACGGTTAATAAAAAAAAGAACCAGCCTTGAAAGTATTTCCATTGACTGCAGGGATCAGCTTGGAAAATCAAAAGATGCAGAAGCATAAATAAGAACTGTTTTCTACATAGAGCAATACAGCATAGTACAGGCCTTTTTAAACAACTTTTTAATATGCTCCAAGATCTATCTAGTGCTTCCCTCCAACACAGCTCATAACTCTACATTTTTCTTTCATCTGTGTGCCTATCTAAAGGGCTCTTCCATGTTCCTAGTGCACCAGCATCTGCCACCATCCCATGGCAGTTCTTCGCAGTCACCATTCTCTGATGTCTCTGCTAAACTTTCCTCCGCACAGGTTAAAAGGATATTCTCTGATGTTAGTCATGTCTGCCTTAGGGGAAAGGCACTGGCTACACTCTTATAATTGTACACATCTATATCAAATCAAGTCTCTTCCTCCTTTGCTCCAAAGAGAAGAGCTTTCATTCACTGCCTTTTTCCTGATACAAGATGTTCTCTAGTCCAGGCAGTATGCTGGTCAAACTCCTCTGCAACCCCTAAGGCTTCCACATCCTTCCAGAACCGGACTTAATATTCCAAGCTCATTTTCTGTTAGAAATGCTTTACACAAAGCTTAACGCAAGTGGCTTTGGAAATTGACCATGGTATTTATAGAGACTCTGATTGGATCCTGACAATATTTAATATACATTTTGAGGAACCAGTAGTCAATAGTGGGACAAAGCAAGTGAAGCGTGAAAATGAAGCATTCTGGAATGTTTCCCTACATACACAGGGAACACAATGGGTCACAAAATAGCAGTAGATCTGCACTGACTGCTGAAAATAGCTATCCATAGGAACCTTTCAATATATGAATGCACCAGGCATTTTAAATTTGGAATAAATGGCACTGATGAAATGCAAAGACTAAGAGGGACACACTGTCCCAAACTTATACATGTGAGATTCCTAATAGCTCCCTTGTCACCGGGTCTCAGCATTAGTCATTATCTGCCATTATATAATCATTACATCCAAACCATATAATATTAATTTTGCTTTGAATCTTGTGGAAACTCTGCCAGCTAATTGCCCTGTATGCATACTTGCATGGAGAATGATTGTTATATCTACAACTCTGCTCACCATGTGGGTCTTCAGATTAGATTAGAATAGCTTTATTGTTCAAAATTCAAAGTAATTATATTATTAAAGTACATACATGTCTGCATAAACAAGCCTGAGAGTCATTTTCTTGTGGACATGCTTGATAAGTCTATAGAATAATGACCACATCGGAATCAATGAAAGACGGACCAACTTGGGGCTTCAACCAGAGTGCAGAAGACAACAAACTGTGCATACACAAAGGAAATATGATAAATACATAAGCATTAAATATCAAGACCATGAGATGAAGGGTCCTTGAAAGTGAGTCCCTTGCTTGTAGGAACATTTTAATGATTAGACAATTGAAGATGAGTGAAGTTATCCCCTTTGGATCAAGGTCCTGATACTTTAGGGTTATTCACTGTTCCTGAACCTGGTGGTGTGAGCCCTGAGGCTCCCGTACCTTCTTGCTGATGACAGCAGCATGAAGAGAGCGTGTCCTGGGTGGTGGGGGTCCCTGATGATGGATGCTGCTTTCCAGTGACTTGTAGATGTGCTCAGTTGTCACATGTACTTCAAAGCACACAGTGAAACCTGTTTTACATCAAAATCCAATCAGCGAGGATTGTGCCTGACAGCTCACAAGTATCACCACACTCCCAGCACCAGCCCACCACTGCCTAATCCTAAATCTGTGGACTGTGGGAGGAAACCAGAGCACCTGAAGGAAACCCACGCATTCATGGGGAAGAAGTATAAACTCCTTACAGACAATGGTGGGAACTAAATCCCAATCTTACCACTGGCACCGAAAGCATTGCACGAACCACTACACTGCAGTGTAGTCAGCCATAAAGGCTGTGATTATTGATCTTTCCTATGTCCCGCATATATAGGGCAATGTTAACAAAATACTCACCTTAGTTTCTCTAAGTTTTCAAATGGGATACTTAACATTACCTATTGTATATTTTACACAATTGCCCAAGGCCAAAATTATGACCTTTATCTTAGCTCAGCTGAAAGAACGAGCTTACAAGAAAGTATTTTTAAATTTGTTATTCTGCTTTGAACTAGCTTCTAGCTACTTCAGCCACGCAAATCTAAACAGATGTCAGCGTGCCATTTTTCATCATGGACTTGAAGTACATGCAAGTCAAATACATTTTCCGATACACTGCTGACATCTAATGTTACATTACCAACCAGCCTGAGGCAAGTTTCTACATCATCATTCACTGAGAAAGTGACCTGTAAGAAGCAGGCCTTTCCTGTCTGTAACACAGATATCAAAGTGATCTGCATTCAACTAAGTTAAAGTTAAGGGAAGTTTCCTTGACAAGTCTGTGATTTCCATGTTTCATTACCAGTTACAAGGATGGGTTGTCCAGACAAGTCAAAATCAAAATTCTCAAGTAATGTCCAAGGCGGTTTTTAATGGAAAAGCTTTTTTAACTCCAGACAGTAAAGTTAAAATGTCCATTTGTGGCGACCCATTTCCTGGCACATCCGAACCGGCTCACAATTAGATAGCCTACGGGGGTTTGCGAGCACAGAGCTTTGGAGCCTCTGCGCCACGGGGGGCAGGTTGAGGGAGGCTTAAAAGTGAGGCTGAGGATTTCGAATAAAGTTTTTTCCTTCGACTGCAGTTACCGACTCCGTGTCGTAATTTTAGCGCTGCATTTAGCACACCGCTACACATTGTATTTTATTATCTATTCCAGTTTATGAGGAAACACCACCTAGTGGTGTTTGCAAATCATTAAGTCAAAAGTTAAAGTTAAAGTAACATTTATTATTATACATGTTGTCATATGCTACTTTGAGATTCACTTTCTTGCAGGCATTTTACAGGGAAACACAGAAATACAATAGAATTTATATCTGAGGATCTATCCTGGATCCAACAGTTACAAAGAAGGCATGACGACGACAATATTTCATTAGCAATTTGAGAAGATTTGATATGTCACCAAAGACACTCACAAAGTTCTATGGACATATCATGGAGAGCATTCTAACTGGCTGCATCATCATGGTATGGGGTTGTGGGGGAGGTTTGGTATGCACTGCACAGGATCGAGATATGCTGCAGTAAGTTGTAATCTCAGTCACCTCCATCATGGGCACTAACCTCCCCAGCATCCACGCCATGCAGGACATCTTCAAGGAGCAATGCCTCAAAAAGGTAGCATACATCATTAATGAGCCCCTTCACCCAGGGCATACCCTCTTCTCATTGCTACCATCAGGGAGGAGGTACAACAGCCTGAACACACAGCAGTTCAGGAATAGCTTCTTCCCCTCTGCTATCAGATTTCTGAATGGACATTGAACCCGTGAACACTACCTCACGACTTTTTTTCTCTTTCTGTACCTCTTACTTAATATAATGTTTTAAGCCAGGGATGGCCAACCTGTGGCACATTGGATGATTGGAAGCAGCGCATTGCACCCCTGAGATGATAATAAAAAAGTAAGCCTACTCATGCGAAAAGTATTAACCAAAAACCGATTTGTAGAAAAAAAAATCTATAACAGGAATTCAAGTAGCTTAGAGCTAGAAATGGGTTTTACTGAGAATGAATTATAAAACTTAGCAATTATTTTTAGCGATTTTATTATTTTGTACACATCTTTTGGCGAATGTTATCTTCTTTCACATTAATCTGTTTTCAATTTAAAAAAATGTTCGATGAATCAAACTAGGAAAGAAGGACTTTTTCTGCAATCATTCCTTAACTGTACAATACACGTTTGATCCTGAGGCGCCAGGTGTCTGCACCAGCTGGGCTTCGCAGGTTTTTGCCACTCAGTTTACAATTGACACTCATGCGCTATGGAGTTGTGCTTTGTTCCTCCCTTGTGAACATTTGCAGTTTTGTACTTTCTCGAAAATTAAGTCCTTGTTTTTACATTCAGTTACCCATCACAGTGCAAAAGAAAATGAGCAAAAGAAAAGCAGAAAGTGATAGTAAGCGTGAATTCAATGAACGGTGGGAAAATGAGATCTTATTTATAGCGGGTCTATCAGGAAAACCGTTATGCATTGTTTGTGAAAACACTTTCTCACATAATAGAAGACATGATCTTAATAGACACTATAAAACACAACATCAGACTGATATAGAAGGAAAACTGAAGCTAGTGCTTGGGTCTGAGTTATGGAAAGAACATGTGATTAAGAAAAAGGAAGAAATCAAAAGAAGACAAAATATATTTGTTAGATGTCTCATTATAGTAAGTAATGTTTATTTTGTTTTTATATTAAATCAATATATCGTGTAAAATGCTAAATATGTCTATATTAACATGGTTTTACAAGAATTGAATAGGGGTATGGTGCATCTGAACTCATGCGTGAAAAAATCGATGCAAGGGATGTAAATGGTTGGCCATGCCTGTTTTAAGCCTACAGTATATATACTGTATATTTCTTACTGTAATTTGCAGCTTTCATTAATATGTACTGTTACTACATAACAAATTCTATGACATATGCAAGTGATATTAAATCTGATTCTGATTTTGATTCTAATTTGAATGCATAATTAAACTATACATAAACAGAAACTGACAAACAACTAATGTGCAAAACAAGAAAAACTCTGCAAAAAGACACCAAGAACTTGAGTTGGAGAGTCCTTGAGATTGAGTCTATGGGTTGTAAAATCAGTTTAGAGCTGTGGTGAGTGAAGTTATTCATTCTAGTTCAGGAGCCTGATGGTTGGAGGACACTTCATGTCCTATCAGGGAAAAACATCACCTTGTGTCCAAGTAAAAAGACTTTTTACCCAACAAATAATGCAACAATTTACAAAGTGACTTACCACCTCCTTCTCAGGGGGAATAAAGGCTTGACAATATATCGTATCCTTACCTACTAAGATCATAAAGGAAATAAAGAAACCCAAGACTCTTTGGATATTTCTTGAATACTTCTTGAGAGATTGAATTTAAATGCTTTTAAAGTTCTCCTTTATTAATATTATTTTTATAATATAGGTTGCAGTGAGCCCTAGAATAATTGTTGTGTGAGGTGAAAGGCTCTGGCTAGGATTGGTGTGGGTTCAACTCAATGACAGAACTGATTTGAAACTATTTCCTGCATGCAACCTGCTACCTATCACCAGGGTAGAATCTGTTGTCTAGCATCTGGGAGAACAAGATAGCAGTCACATGGAGGAGGGAATCGGACATAGGGAGTTAGAATGAGAAACAATAAGGATTGGGATTAGAGCATTTCAGTCATTGGCAGGGACTGGGATCATAGAAGTATTGGGATTGCTTGGACATTGGGAGAGAAGAACATGACATGAGAGTGAGATTTCACTATCACCAGAAATGGCCGTCTGTTGGTGGAAGGAAGGGTTGCAAGAGTTGAGTTCAGTCAGACTTTGGATGGTTGGTTTACACATATCATAGTGAAATGGGTATGACCATATTGAAGGATTTTGCGATGAATTTCTGGATTACCAGGTAGACGAGTCATGAGGAAAATTAAACACACTGATTCATTGAGAGGGGTCTGGATGGACTTTTACGAGCAAGTGTCCTTGGGGAGGTTGCAGGGAGACATGGGACAGAAGGCAGATGGAGCTGGTTGGGGGCATTACATACATTGCAGGGGTGGGGCTGGAGGAGTTCACTTCATGGACAGGTGAGGTTGGAAAAAAGTGCTCAAGTTCTTTGTGGGGTGGCAACTAGTGTCAGGCAGACTGCAGAACATGGTGAGTGAAAAGGTTGTGGGACTTCACAGCTTTGCTTATTAAGAAAGCAAGAAGCTTTTTGTCTTCTTGGCCTGCAGGTGGAATCATGACAGTACTCACTGCACTGACCAGACATATCACAGCTTACATACAACACGTCCCTGGAAGCAGAATTATCACTGGACAGGACTAGAGTGAGCGAAGCAGAATTGATAGTCAACTGGAGTGGAGACAGAGTGATCCTGGTTGCCAAGTTTAACATTTTTAATGTTCACCAAGCCTGAAACAACAGGGGTATGAGTGAAACTATTTCCTTTAACATACTGATTAGTTTGATCTTACATTTAATTTGTCATAAATTTCCTCAGTTAACTAGCTTTCTTTGCTTTCACGTCCGATCATGTGATAAAACAAGATTTCATACTTCAGAAAGTTCTTAATATGTCATTAAATTCATTATTTTCCTGTTATAATTTACCCAGCTGTAATCCCGAAGGAATAGATAATTTAAAAATTACAAACAACATAAAATCTGGAATTATTCAAAATTAAAAGGAATCATATTTTTAACTATTTCTGTGTTGTGAAATTAATCCAAGCATGTGAAAACTTAGATAGATTCTGCATTCGGCTAGCTTGTGCTCAGTCAAATTAGGTCGTATAGAGACTTAAAATTAAATCATAATGTTCCAAGGTCAGCTAGCAGAAGAACTTAATTAAATTCAAAAAAGTCTAATAACCTATTTATAAATAAATCCTATTACAATTAATTTATTAAGTGCCATTTCAGGACAGTTATGGCCAAATATTGATGATGTCTGAAAGTGAGCGGGAAGGTAGCTGGGTGGAGAAGGGGGGAAATGAAGTGAGAAGCTGGGAAGTGATAGGTGGGAAAGGTAAAGGGCTGAAGAAGAAGGAATCTGATAGGAGAACACATTGGACCAAATAAGAAAAGGAAGGAGAAGGGGCATAGAGGGAGGTAATAGGCAAGTGAGTGGGGAGCAACAATGGGGAATGGAAAAATAGAGAAGGGGAGTGGGCTGAGAAATTACTGGGAAGTTAGAGAAATTGATGTTCATGCCATCAGATTGGAGGCTGCCAAGACAGATTAGGAGGTGGTGTTCCGCCAACCCAAGTGGTGTTTCCCACTAATTGCTTTGCATTTTTATTATCTTCTTGAAGTGGCAATCTGGTTGAAGCATTCATAAGATGATCATCTGACTGCTGTGATGTAGAAGCAGAAAAGCTTGACGGGTAATAAGCTCTGACTTGTTTCCATAAGACCAAAGGAAAAAGGAGCAGTATTAGGCAATTTGGCTCATTGAGTCTGCTCCACCATTACACCACAGTTGTTTATTAACCCTCTCAATCCCATTCTCCTGCCTTTTCCCTGTAACCTTGACACCATTACTAATCCTGAACATATCAACCTCTGCTTTAAATATTCCCATTGACTTGGCCTCCTGAGTCGCTACATTCCACAGATAATATTACCCTCTGTCTAAAGAAATGCATCCTCATTTCTGTTCTAAATAGATGTTCCTCTCGTCAAAGACTGTACCTTTTAGTTATAGACTCACCCATTATTGGAAGCATCCTCCTTACGACCATCCTATGAAGACTTTTCAATGGTCGATAGATTTCAATGAGATGCCCTCTCATTCTTCTAAACTCAGTGAGTACAGGCCCAGAGCCATCATATGTTAACTCTTTCATTCACAGAATCATTCTTGTGAACCCTCTCTAATACCGACACTCATTTTCATAGGTAAGTGATCCAAAGTTGTTTCAAGTGCTGTCTGACCAATGCTGTATAAAGCTTCAGCATTACGTGCTTGCTCTTATATCCTAATCTTCTCAAAATGAATGCTAACCTTACATTTGCCTTCCTCACCGCTGACTCAACCTGAAAGTTATCATTTAGAGAATCCTGCACAGAGATTCCCAAGTAACTTTGCACCTCTGATTATTTTAAAATTTTCTCCCTTAGAAAACTGTCTACAGCCTTCTTCCTTCTACCTAAGTGCATAACCATATACCTCTCTATACTATTTTTCATCTGCCACTTCTTTGCCTATTTTCCCAATCTAAGTCCTTCTGCTGACCCTTGCTTCTTGACACTACTTGCCCCTCCATCTATCTTCATATCATCCACAAACTTAGCCACAAATCCTTCAATTCCGTCATCCAAGTAATTCAAATATAATGTGGAAAGAGGTTTTCCCGACACCAACCTGTGTGCGACTCCACTATTCACCTGCAACCAACAAGAAAAGGCCTCTGTATTCCTTCTCTTTACCTCCTGCTAGTTATTACAAGAAACTTTCTTATAGTACCATAGACTGTTATATTGTTAAGCAGCCTCACGTAAGCCTCATGTATGGTTTCTCATCTTGTTCTGCAGTCGCATGTGAGGCACTTTGTCAAAGGCCTTTTGAAAATGCAAGTAAGCAACATCCATTGACACTCCTTTGTCTACCTTGCTTGTAATTACCTCAAAAATTCCAACAGATTTGTCAGGCAAGATTTTTCCTTAAGGAAGCCTTGCTAACTTTGGCCTATTTTAGCATCTATCTCTAGGTAACTCAAAACTTCATCCTTTCTATCTTCCCAATCACCAGATTCAGGCTAACTGGTCTATAATTTCCCTTCTTCTGCCTTCATTCCTTAAAGAGTGGAGTGGCATTTGCAATTTTCCAGTCCTCCGGAACCATTCCAGAGTCTAGTAATTCTAGAAGGATCATTACTAATGCCTCAGAAACTTCTTCAGATAACTCTTTCAGGTGCAGCTCATCTGGTCTAGGTAACGTATCTGCCCTGAGACTTTTCAGCTTCAGAAGCACCTGCTCCTTAGTAATAGCAACAACACTCACATCTGCCTCTTGACTCTCTCAGGTGTCTGCCATACTGCTAGTATCCTCCATTGTGAAGACTAATGCAAAATACTTCATAAATTCCTCTGCCATTTCTTTGTCCCCCATTTCTACCTCTTCAGTATCATCTTTCAGTGGTCAAATAGTTTCTTTTCTTTATATCTTTGGAAAAATCTATTGGTTTCCATTTTTATATTCTTGGCTAGCTTACCTTCATATTTCATTTTTTTCTTTCCTTATGGCTTTTATAGATGCCTTCTTTTTTATTTTGAAAAGCTTCCCAAATGTCTAACTTCCCACTAATTTTTGCTATATTGTATACCCTCTTCTTTTCTTTTATGTTGTCTTTGACTTCCCTTGTCAGCCATGGTTGGCCTCATCCTCCCTTCATTGTTGGGATGTATTTATCCTGTGACTTCCGAATTATTCTCAGAAATTCATTGTTGTTCTGCCATCATCCCTAGTAGTGTCTCCTTCCAATCAACTTTGGCCAGCTCCTCTCTCATGCTTCTGTAATTTCCTTTACTTCACTGGGGTAATAACATGCCTCTGACTTTATCTTCTCCCTCTCAAACTGCAGGGCGAGTCCTATCATATTATGATCACTGCTTCCTAAAGGTTCCTTCACCTTAAGCTCCTTAATAAAATTTGGTTCATTACACAACACCCAATCAGGAATTGCCTTTCCCCTAGTGGGTTCAACCACAAGCTGGTCCAAAAAGCTATTTCATAGGCATTCTACAAGTTCCCTCTCTCGGATCCAGCACCAACCTAATCTTCCCAATCTAACTGCACATTGAAATTCCTCATGACTATTGGAACATTGTCTTTTTTGCATACCATTTCTATCTCCCATCAGTGTCTTTTTACCCTTTCAGCTTCACAATTTTACCAACAAGGACTCTACATCTTCTGATCCTATGTCACTGTCACTACCATGGATTCGACAGCACAGCAGATTCGGCAATTGCTCTCGTGAATATGCACATGTCAGCTAATTATTATTTTATTGTGATAGTATTTAACTCCATTCACTCTGTTGTAGTCTTTGTCAAGACTTGGACACAGCAACACTTCGCTGCCCGCTTGCATTCTGCCTTGCCTGAGAAATTGGACCGTCGAGTCAACTGACTCTGAAGACTAGTGGTATTCGTTTTATGTTTAGATATTCTCTTCAGCCGCAGCATAAGCTTCATTTTCCATTTGAGAGTTTTAGTTAATGGCCCTGTTTGGCCTAGCGTTTATTGTTTTCTTTTCCCCTTTAACACTGTTCTCATGAAAGTCTGTGAACTATTGACATGGTTCTCTCACTCCACACCGGGTGACAGTCACTTCCTCCTAAGGATTTGATTTCATTTTTACCAACACAGCCATGCATCCCCCTCTGCCTAACTGCCTGTCCTTTTAATACAAGATGCATCATTAGACGTTAAGCTCCCAACTATGATCTTCCTTCAACCATAACTCAGTGATGCCCACAATGTTGTACCTGACAATCTCTAACTGTGCTACAAGATCATCTATCTTATTCTTCATACTGCTTGCATTTAAATATAAAACCTTCAGTGCTGCATTCATCAACCTTGTCAATTTTGCCTCCATGTTACTCTTCAACTCATCCCACTGCCTGCAGTTTTACCCTTTTATCTGCCTGTCCTTACTCACAGTCTCAACACATACTTACATGTATCTACTTGAATACCAACTGACCAATACTCAGCCCTATCATTCAGGAACCCGTCGTCCTGCCAAATTAGTTTAAACCCTCCCCAGCAGCTTTCGCAAACCTGCTCACAAGGATATTGGTCCTCCTCAGGTTTAGGTGTAGCCCATCCTTTTCGTATAGATCATATCTTCTCCAGAAGAGATCCCAAAGATCCAGAAATCTGAAACCCTGACCTGTACCAAATCCGCAGTTTTGCATTCATCAACCAAATCATCCTATTCTTACCACCACTGATGCATGGTGTAGGCAGCAATCCAGAGATTACTACTCTAGAAGTCCAGTTTTTCAGCTTTTTACCTAATTCCCTACATTCTCTCTTTAGGACCTCCTACCATTTCCTATCAAAATGTGTACCATGACCTCTGGCTGTTCACTCTCCCACTTTAGAATACTGTGTATCTCTGACCCTAGCATGTGGGTGCCATTTTCACATCCACTGCATCTTCTGTCTGCTCCCTAACTATAGAATCCCTTGTCACTACTGCACTCATCTTCTCCCCCTTTCTTTCTGAACCACAGAACCAGACTCAGTGCCCAAGACCTGCTTGCTGTTTCTTCTCCCTGGTAGGTGGTCCCCCTATAACAGTATCCAAAGTGGTATACTTATTATTGAGGGGAACAGCCACAGGGGTATTCTGCATCGGCCACCTATTCTCTTTCCCTCTCCTGACAGTCACTCAGGTACCTACCTCCTGCAACTTGGGGGTGACTAACTCCCTGTAGCTCTAATCTGTCACCTCCTATATGCCCCGTAAGAGCAGAAGGTCATTGAGTTGTAGATTCATTTCGTTAAGATGGCTTCCATTGTTGGCATCTGTGACAATCAGTGAGGGAAACTGATAAGTTTCAATGACCATGCTTTCCTTTCATTTTCCCAAACTATAACTGCTCTACCTTGACAAGGTCTTGTGGAGGATGAAGGTTGGAAGAATGTCAGTGACACAGTTTGACATCTCCTGGCAGGTGGAAAATTAAGTTCATCAGAGATTTATGAATATGACAGACCTGCACTTTGAAGAATTGTAGCTTTAGACGACCCAGCAGGTCTGTCAGCAATATTGAAGAACTTGCTCAAACATGATTGAATGACAGAACATCATTGTGTGCCAAAAACCTTAAGGTCCAAATGGAAATTATGGCACTATCTAGAAAAAAAGAAAGCAGTGCAGTGAACAAAAGGCTGATTCAGAGGCAGGATTTGGACTCATCATTATAATCTAATTGACCCCATACAAAGTTCCAAGTTCAGTGTAAATTCATTACCGAAGCAGAAAGATGTCACCGTATACTACCCGGAGAGTCATTTTCTTGCAGGTGTACACAGTAGCACAAATAAATCAGAAGAATAAAAAAAAACTACATACAAAGACTGACAAACAATCAATCTGCAGAAGAAGACAAATTGCGCAAATACACAAAAATAAATACTGAGAACATGTAGTGGTACTAAAGAATCCTTGAAAGTGGGTCTGCAGGTTGGGGAACCTGTTCTGAGCTGTACTGAGCATAGTTATCCATGCTGGCACAGGAGCCTGATGGTCATCGGGTAATAACTGTTCCCAAACATGGTGGTGTGGGACCCAAGGCTCCTGTACTGACTTCCTGGTGGTGTCAGAGAGAAGACAACATGGCCTGGATGGAGAAGGCCCTCGATGATGGTTGCTGCTTTCCTGAGGAAGAGCTCCTTGTAGATGTGCTCAATGGTGGCTTATCTATAATGATCACTCAGTTTGGCAAATGGATGCAGACTGGAAAAATTGGTAAAGGAGAGATAAGTGGATAATTCTTCCCTGGAGTGTAGAAGATTGAGGGGAGATTTAATAGAGGTATATAAAATTATGATGGGTATAGACAGAGTGATTGCAAGCAGGCTTTTTCCACTGAGGCTAGGGGAGAAAAAAAAACCAGAGGACATGGGTTAAGGGTGAAGGGGGAAAAGTTTAAAGGGAACGCTGGGGCAGGGGACTTCTTCACACAGAGTGGTGGGAGTGTGGAATGAGCTGCCAGATGAAGTGGTAAATGCGGCCTCACTTTTAACATTTAAGAAAAGCTTGGACAGGTACGTGGATGAGAGGTGTATGGAGGGATATGGTCCAGGTGCAGGTCAGTGGAACTAGGCAGAAAAATGGTTCGGCACAGCCAAGAAGGGCCAAAAGGCCTGTTTCGGTACTACAATGTTCTATGATTCTATGGAATATAGTAATAAATATAGATGAACGACGAAGATTGTCATGGTAATACAGAAACTGATAGGGCACCACCCCTCTAGAAGCCTAACAATTAACATGATGTTTCCAATTCTCATTGATTCCAGATGAAAGCTGGAGCTCACTATAGGCAGCCACTCAGGTTCCCCCACCCGCTTGCTGATTTATTCCTCATTTAAAACAGCTGATCTTGCTCAGCACAACCAGAGAACGGAACCCAAGGTTACATCAGGCATCCACAAGTCATTGGACTTATCCTGATGAGGCCTGCCACTAGCTTCAAAAAAACAAAACATGCAACTCAACTGCAGGCAGCCAAATGCCAAAGGTTTCTGTTATATTTTCAGCTTCTAATTTACAAAGACTGATGAATGACCAGAATGTGACAGAAAACAGGAATAATAAATACAGTGTGAAAATATTTAACAATGCATGGCGTGGATGAAATGTAACACTTATTAACTGAAGGAATAATATTTGCACTTGTATTCATGAATTTATATGTTTTTTCCAATGGCTTTAAGGCGAAAAATTTTCCATAGAATCACCCACCATGGTGTCAAAATCCTTCTTTTGTAAACATGAAAACAGAACTTCAACTGGATCAATTGTTAAATTGAAGCACTACCTGACCTGCAAAAACAGTGTTTCTTTCATGGTACATGCAACCAACAAATATTTGAAAACTGTTTTGTGCTCAAACTGCTGATTTGGTCATTTTCACACAGAGAGACTGGAGACCTTTCAATCTGAGTTCTGTGTCTTTCACTGCTTATCCTGCTGAAAAGGGAAATAGATCTCATTATAACATTTTTCCAAATTAAATTTACAAAGAATTTCACTTCTGTCAATCAAAAAGTAGAACATAAGAAATATATAACCATATAACAATTACAGCACGGAAACAGGCCATCTCGGCCCTACTAGTCTGTGCCGAACGCTGACTGTCACCTACTCCCACTGACCTGCACCCAGCCCATAACCCTCCATTCCTTTCCTGTCCATATACATACCCAATTTTTTAACAAAATGACGAAATCGAACCTGCCTCTACCACTTTTACTAGAAGCTCGTTCCACACAACTACCACTCTCTGAGTAAAGTTCTCCCTCGTGTTACCCCTAAACTTTTGCCCCCTAACTCTCAACTCATGTCCTCTTGTTTGAATCTCCCCTACTCTCAATGGAAAAAGCTTAACCATGTCAACTCTATCTATCCCCCTCATAATTTTAAATACCTCTATCAAGTCCCCCCTCAACCTTCTACGCTCCAAAGAATAAAGACCTAACTTGTTCAACCTTTCTCTGTAACTTAGGTGCTGAAACCCAGGTAACATTCTAGTAAGTCTCCTCTGTACTCTCTCTAATTTGTTGACATCTTTCCTATAATTTGGTGACCAGAACTGTACACAATACTCCAAGTTTGGCCTGACCAATGCCTTGTACAATTTTAACATTATTTCCCAACTCCTACACTCAATGCTCTGATTTATAAAGGCCAACATACCAAAAGCTTTCTTCACCACCCTATCCACATGAGATTCCACCTTCAGGGAACTATGCACCATTATAGTTGTGCATTAACACGCATTGTCAGGATGTACCTAATAAAGTGGCCACTTTGTGTATATTCATGATCATCTGCGGCTATAGCCTATGTGTTTTTGTCATATGCTCTTCAGACCAGCATGGGGAGCCAGAGAGCATCAGGCCTTGATGTTCCGATGAACCTGAACACCATTGACTTGTTTTAATTAGAACTTATTAAGTGACTGGTTTAGTTGTTAAGTTTTCCTTGTGTTTTTCATGCCTCTTGCTTTTTCTGAATGCGGGTTCCTCGTGCATCCTGTTTTTAGTCTATTGAGGTTTGATTTTGATATCACAGAGATGCTGATTACTGGATTTCTTTCACTGTTTTTCACGCCAGTCTCTGTAAATGCTGCTGACTGTTGTAGGTGGAATGTTTCTCAAACCACCCCATCTGGCACCGACAATCATTCCAGGGTCAAAGTCAGTTATGTCACTTCTTCCTCGTTCTGAATGACAACTGAACCTCCTGGCAACACGTACAATGCTGGAGGAGCTCAGCAGGCTCGGCAGCGTCCGTGGAAAAGAGCAAACAGTCAATTTTTTGGTCTGAGACCCTTCATCAAGACTGGAAAAAAATACGAGCAGTTAGAGCAAGAAGGTGGAGGGAGCTGAACCTCTTAACCATGTCTGCATGTTTTTATTTATTGAGTTGCTGATTGGCTGATTTGCTGATTGCATTAGTGAGCAGCCGTATCTAATAAAGTGGCCACAGAATGCAATTTTATTGTGCATAGCATGTATTAACAAAGAACTTGCCGTATTTCAATGACAATGCATTATTGACAATTTTTTTTTTAACTATAATTTCTTTGTTAAAAATGTAATGACAGTATAGTGAGGGGATAATAAGCAGTTAATTGATTATTTGATGTCAATATGAATTTAATCATTTGTCAGAACTCCTATGTTCACTTGATCGGGCAAAAAGGGAACTTGGTTTAATGGTTTCTTGACAAAAAAGCACCATTTCACACACTGCAGTACTCTGTCAGTATGCTGATATAGCATGCCGACAATTTATGAACCATAACACGTACCTCTTTGGAAAGTGGGAGGAAACCAGAGCACTTGGAGGAAAGCCACACTTTCACTGGAAGCACTTCCTTGCAGAACATCGGTGGAACAGAGCCCAGATTGCTGGTGCTGTGATAGTCATACACTAACCGCTCCATTACCATCACACCTGTGCTGCTTAAGAATTACTGAGAGTCATTGTTTAACTGACAAATTAAATTTACTATGAAAGTACTTATATCATGTTACATACCAGCAGCAATAGATCACAAATTGAGTCAGGTTTTGATGTTAAAACCACTATCTATATTAGTATCTACTCATAATATAGGAAATTAAATGAAATAAGTAGAAGTTAAAAGTGGTGTGTGTGTGTGTGTATGTGTGTGTGTGTGTGTGTCAAGCAGCTTAGGAACAGTCCTTAAAGTCTTAAGATGGCAAAATGTAAACATTATAATGCAGAGAGGAGGCAATTATGAAAAATCCCATGTGCACCGTGTGCCATTAAGCCACCTAATCTTGGGCATGGGAAAGTATCAGACTTTACCCATTGTTCCAGCTAACTACTGCCTGCAACTTGCAGTTCTCTTTCCCTCTCTCTCTCCCTCTCTTTCTATTCCCAGTGGTCTGTCGCAGCTTGTTATACTGACGTCATAGTCCCACCTCATCCAAGCATTTTAAAGTGATGCTCACAATATGCAACAGTCACCACGTACAGCTCTGAGATTCACTTTCTTGCAGGCATTCAGAGTAGAACAAAGAAATAGAACAGAGTCAGTGAAAAACTACACATGCAGTTTGACAAATAGCCAATGTGCAGAAGAAGACAATCTATGCAAAAGTAAATAAATATATAAATAATACTGATAACATGAGTTGTAGAATCATTGAAAGAGAGTCCATAGGTTGTGGAATTAGATCAGATTTGAGATGAGTGAAGTCATTGTGGCGGAAGTCATGTTTAATGCCAAGTATTTACTTTTTAACTGATTCACCTCAGGTATTTTGCCACTTCTGTGTCAGAGCACAAAGGTTCTTCTCTGTCCCATAAATTGAATTATTAATTTTCTTTAATTTTATGAATATTAAGGGCTCACTATTTTTACCTGAGGAGTACAGCCATGTCAGCATTGTGTGTCTTTGGATACTAAGAGATCTCCTGCAGTTTTCCAGCAGTAGGAAGTACATTTTGTGCTGTAATTACCTGACCTCTGGCTGTGATTTATATGAACTTTTGTTTTACTTTGAATTACACTCTTTCATCTTACACTGTACTTGTATGGGTTCCAAACTTTATTTTATATGACCAGAATTCAATTTTTCTCCTTCACTATTCCAAGGTAATTTACCTGATGGATAGGGAATAACACTGAAATTCTTCTGAGAATTCATCAAGTCCTTATAAGATGAAGGAGAATCAAGGATTTACAGTCAGCCCTAGAATCAGATGCCTGCCGATCGTCTCTATATTTCTCTTTAGTAGTATTACCTCCAGCAGCTCTCTTTTGATTCATGTTCATTGCATTCAATCTAATGGTCTTGTCCTATTATGTAAAAGGTCTTACCTTATGGAATTAGACTGTCTGCAATATGATGGGTGATGAAATACAGTAGTATGTGTCCGAGGCACATGTATATAACAAGAGTGTCTAAGACTTTTGCACAACACTGTATTTTGTAGAGCAGAGAGTGAGTTTGTAAATCTGGTGGGAGCAAAGGATGTTGGGGAGAGCAAGGGTGGAGAGATGGGAGAGATGGCAGAGAAAGAGCGCCAGGTGTCAGGGGCAGAGACTGGTGTAGGTGCAGCCACACCCAGCCCTGAGATACCAGGTAAGGTCATCTGATTGCAAATAACTGGTTTACTGATCATTACAGAATGTCTCTCTGGTACTTTCAGCTCCCTCCCCTCTCCCTTCCTCCTTTCCCAACCATGATTCTCCTCTCCCTGCCTCTTCTCATTCTCAGTCCACAGTACAGACCCATATCAAAATCAGGTTTATCATCATTCACATATGTCAGGGAATTTGTATTTTTTGCAGCAGCAGTACAGTGGAATACATAAAATTACTACAGTACTGTGAAAAGTCTTAGGGACCCTAACTCACTCTCTCTCTCTAATATGTGTGTCTTCTGTAGCAGCTATTTGAACAAACCAACAGCACTTAGAGACTAGGTATGGGGGAGTTAATCCTGATTGATACGTCTTCCATAGATTCTAATAACAACAATGTTCAAAGTCAAAGGAATGTACTTGATCCTTTATTACGAAATTAGCAAAACAAACAATCTTGAAGTGATAGCATTACTTCAAGATTGTTCAAGAAGCTGCAGAAGATTGTAAATCTAGTCAGCTCCATCTTGGGCACTATCCTACAAAGTACCCAGGACATATGCAGGGAGCAGTGTCTCAGAAAGGAAGTGTCCATTATTAAGGACCTCCAGCACCCAGGGCATGCCCTTTTCTCATTGTTACCATCAGATAGGAGATGCAGAAACCAGAAACACACTCAGCAATTCAGAAACAGCTTCTTCCCCTCTGCCATCCGATTCCTAAATGGACATTGAAGCTTTGGACACTACCTCACTTATTTTTAAATATATAGTATTTCTTTTATTGCACATTTTAAAAAATCTATTCAATACACGTAATTTATTTACCTGTTTATTTATTATTATGTTTTATTTTATTTATTTTTTTTCTCTCTCTCTGCTAGATTATGTATTGCATTGAACTGCTGCTGCTAAGTTAACAAATTTCACATCAAATGCCAGTGATAATAAACCTGATTCTGATTCGAAAGTGAAACTAACAAAATCAAGCAAAGTTAAACGCAAACAGTTAACAAAATTAAAGGGCCTGAAAAGTCAACTGTACTCTTTTCCATAGGTGCTGCTCGGCCTACTGAGTTCCTCCAGCATTTTGTGTGTGTTACATAATTAAAACTCTTCACTTCTACCATGCTTCCACCCATGTGATTAATGACCATAATAAACACACAACACAGAATACAATGCAGACAGAAAACAGATGCATGGCTCTTACACCTTCCATAGTTACATAATTAACCACTGTACTTTCTAAATTTAAAAGTATTAGATTATTAGTTGCTAACTTGCCAATTGGCTATTGGGATTTAATGGTCCAGTCAAATAGAGGCGAGAAATTTAATGGTTCTGCCAAGGAGAGGTGAAGGATGCATGTTAATGTGTGTCACATGCATATATTTGCCTTTTGGTCAAATTAGGCTGTATGAATACTTAAAAAAAAACCCATGTGCGTAAACATTTGATTGTCGCATGTGTGCGCAAGTACGGAACTCTTACTAAAAGAAAAGTGGTGGATGAAGTTATAGATGGGGTTTGAATTTCTTTCTCATTTAGAAGGATGACCTGCCAAAGCTTTTTTTAAGTTAGTGGATTTTACTGCTGCTGCCTATACAGTCACCTTCACGGTGGGGAAACCAGATGACAATTGTATGATCACTTTGCAAAGCCACACCACCCCAAAAACTCAACACTGAGCTTCCAGGTGCCTGTCAATGGATTCTTTGTCCCACTCCAAGTTCAAAGTAAATTTATTACCAAAGTACATACATGTCACCATATGCTACTCTGAGATTCGTTTTCTTGCAGGCATTCACAATAGAACAAAGAAAAAAATCACAATAGAATCAATGAAACACTACACATAAACAAAGACAATCAATCTGCAAAAGAATCTGTATGAATACAAATGAACAAATAATAATAAATAAATGGATAAATAGATTGTAACTAAATAAATAGAAACATAGAAAACCTACAGCACAATACAGGCCCTTTGGCCCACAAAGTTGTGCTGAACATGTCCCTACCTTAGAAATTGCTAGGCTTACCTATAGCCCTTTATTTTTCTAAGCTCCATGTACCTATCGGAGGGGATCGAATGATGGCCAGAAGACTTCAGTAATTGAGCTCCAACGGTTGTGCACGAAGTGGTTTGGACTTTGATAAGTTTGGCGCCTTTTCTTTAATTTTCTCTTCATATATACAGTATCGTTATTAATCACTTAGTTATAGTAACCTTTATAAATTGTACTCATTTAATCGCATATGGTGTACTGTCTGGTTTTGGGCGAGGCGGGGACATCACACAGCATCCACACCAGCTGATTACCCAGTGTGGTGGGGCCGAAGGCTGCTCCTCCTAGACGGGAACGAGCTGAGCGAGCCTGAGGTGACCCAGGGAGTTACATTGTGGGGTGCTCGTCCGGGATTGATTTCTGTGGAAGCTGTGTGATCACCCTCTTTAAATTGTGTCTGCGGCGAAGAGCTGGTGTGCCTTTGTTGGTGTGCGATTGCTGGTTATCGCTGTGTGTGTGTTGGGTGGGGTGGTTGCTGTTGGTAGCAATTGTCGTTGTTCGAGTTCCGACTAGTGCTGACGAAATGGTGGTGGGACCATGGGTTGTCCGTACTGTTTGGAGATTGAGGAGTGACAGGTTGGGATGTTTCAGCAGTGGTGAGCTCCGCCCGGTTATTGGAATAATGTCCAGCCCTAAAGGGGCGGAGGCATGGGCGGAGCGGACCTCTCAGTTGTTGGGTGAGTGGCAGTGCTTGGCTGAGGAAAAGCGACAGGGACGGGTTGAAAGTTTGAGTAGGCGGGCTGGTGACTTTGTTAGAACTGTCAGGCGCAATTACCTCGAAGTGACCGCTGCCAGTTCTGGGAAAGTGTGGGGAAATGCGTGTGGTTCGACTGGAAGTCAAATGCCGCAGCTGGGGGGCTTATTATATCTGTGGCAGGAGATTGGTGGGAAGTTTTTAGGGTATCCCTTTTTGCCTAGGGGGGCAGATAAATTGCTTGTAGTGCCAAGGGGATCTGTCAAGGGGATCAGTTGTTCCGTTGATCCGAGAGGTGTCGGGAAACTTAGAGGAGGCCCAGTGGGGGAATGGCTTGGGGTCTCTGGGGGAGCACGTTCCCAGCAATGTACCAACGAACTCCCGAAAGGAACAGACCCTATTCCTGAAGGCTTAGAGGGGCCATGTGCACAGGTGTTGTTACGGATGGATGGAAGTCAAGTTAAAGCCATCCTCGGCACCGGGGTGCCGGTGAAGTTGCTGTACAGTTTGTTTCATAACCGTTATTGGAAGCATTTACCCTTGACAACATTGAGGGCACTGGAGATTCCGGGTACCAGTGCCGGTGATTATCCAGACAACGGTTGTTGGTCAGTGAAAATGGAGTTCTTAGAGGCAAATGTGGAGGAGACTGAGGTTCATGAATCGTTAATGCTGATGTGTCCGGACCCTGTTGAGACGGGCAGCGTTTCTGTTCTAGAGAGAACCAATATCCTGCTGGTGCGCTTGGGAGCCTGCCCGGAGGAGGCGGGTGAGCGCTGTTTGGAGGCATTGTCGATGCACCCAGGGTTTCGAGCTGCTTGTGCGGACGTGTGTAGCAGCATTGGGCTGATACCGAATTCAAACAAGAACCAGTGGTGGTACGGCCTGGGGGAAGTATCTGAGGGTGAGACCCTCTTCATGGATGCTGCGAAATACCACAAGGGAGGGGAGTTGACTGTTGAAGACACCTCGGAGAGAAAGAGGTTGTGGCGACTGGCCCCTACAGCCGTGGAAGATGTAGGCAGCGTGTGTATGGATTATATTGCGTTGAAGAGGCGCACTGTCAGTGACCAGAATATGGCCCTGAGGGCCAGAGAGGCGATGGCCTGTCTGAGTGGTGTGAAGTGGTTTAAGGTGCTGGATCTGAGGAGTGGATGTTGCCAGACCCCGATGAGTGGGGCCAACAAGGAGAAGACGGCCGTTATAAATTCCCTAGGAGTCTTCAGGTCCGAAAAGATGCCACAGGGCATATCTGGAGCCCTTGCAACCTTCCTGCGGGGCAGGTGGAGGACCATAGGGGATGTGGAGGTGTTTGGAGTTTTGGTGTATGTGGATGATCTCTTGGTATTTGGATTTGCCTCAGGAGAATATGAAGTGAGGTCGTTGCAGGAGCAGCTGAGAACTACCGAGTTAAAGTGTTTTCGGGACACGTGCCAGGGCTGGCGAAGTTCGCAGCTCGTGAGAGACTGTCTCTACGGAATCAAGTTTGAAATGAAGACGGAGAGACTGGAGAAAGTGATCTGGAACCATTCGGAAGACTTACAAGTTGGAGAGAATGAAGAAAGTTGTCTGACTGAGGGTAATAGCAAACTGAGAACCCGGAGAGGGGAGTTTGCAGAGGTGAAGAAATTACAGACGAATCTCAGAAGAGAGAAGCGGAAGCTTGAAGGGAACCTGAAGATGACCATCGACAGTTCAAATGAAGTGCAAAACCTGAAAGTTGATCTGGAAGAAGTCATGAGGAAGAAAAAGCTGGAGAGAAGTGCAGTGAATACTGAACAGGAGGCTGAAGAGACTGCGGGAGCAGTGCAGGCCATGTGTTTCCGTTTGGAGAAGATCAAACAGCAGCTACCAATCACAGGAATGAGGAAGAATACAGATTCAATGGATGATGTGCTGGATGTGTGGTACATGCTGCCTTTTGCTGACTTTCCCTTGATTGAGGAAGAGACCTTTGGCCCTTCTCCCATTGAGTCAGGTGTAGCGGGGAGGGTTAGCTGTGTGCAGTGTGGGGCATGAGTGAGAGGTTGAGAGAGGAGTTGGTAGTGGGTCCAAGGTATCCCCAGTTGTGTCCGAGCCTGAAGGGTTTAGGTGAGGGGGTACGGAGGCCTCAGAAGGGTTAGGGAACTCCCAGATAGTTGGCCTAAGTAACGCCTGAGGAACAGGGCGTGAGGGTTACTGTGTGGGGAGGAGATGTCACTGTTTGTGCTTGGGTTACGGTGTGTTGGCAGGAAAGGTGGCGAGTTATTTAGTAGTCATGAGGACATGACTTTTATTTGGTGGAGGAAGTGTGTAAAGGGGGTTTCTTTTTTTTCTTTGTTACTGTTGGGAAAGGGTTTCCTTTTGTTAACTAGCAGGAATGCTAATTTACTGATAACGAGAATGGTATTCCTTTGTAAACCAAATGGGGATTAATGTTCTTTCTTCTGAGTCTGTAAGCTTTTGTTGATGGGCTTTTGGGCAGATCGGCGCGAGGGGGTCGAGAGAGAGGACGCAATGCTCTAAGCTGGGCGGGATGAAGCTAGATGTGCTTGGTTGACCACTTGGAGGGTCCTGAGCTGTTTGGAGAATCGAGGAGTTCGGAGGGTCCTGAGCTGCGAGTCGAGGAGTTCGGAGGGGATCGAATGGTGGCCAGAAGACTTCAGTAATTGAGCTCCAACGGTTGTGCATGAAGTGGTTTGGACTTTGATAAGTTTGGCGCCTTTTCTTTAATTTTCTCTTCATATATACTGTATCGTTATTAATCACTTAGTTATAGTAACCTTTATAAATTGTACTCATTTAATCGCATATGGTGTACTGTCTGGTTTTGGGCGAGGCAGGGACATCACACAGCATCCACACCAGCTGATTACCCAGTGTGGTGGGGCCGAAGGCTGCTCCCCCTAGACGAGAACGAGCTGAGCGAGCCTGAGGCGACCCAAGGAGTTACACAGCTTTTACTGAGGCAATGCCTTTTAAATGCATCCTTGAAGCTGGAGAGGCTTGTGCCCATGATGGAACCAGCTGAGTTGACAGCATTCTGCAGCTTTTTCTGATCCTGTGCAGAGGCCCCTGCATGCCAGACAGTGATGCAACCAAATAGAATGCTCTCCAGAGCACATCTGTAGAAATTTGCAAGTATCTTTGGTTTCATACAAATTCTCCTCAAACTTCTAATGAAGTATAGTTGCTGTCATGCCTTCTTCGTGATGACATCACTAGAACCCCAGAGATATTGGCACCCAAGAACTTGAAACTGCTCACCCTTTCCACTTCTAATCCTTCGATGAGGATTTATATGTGTTCCCTCAACTTACCCTTCCTGATGTCCACAATCAATTTCTTGGTCTTACTGACGTTGAGTGCAAGGTTGTTTTTGTGACACACTCAACCAACAGATCTAACTTGCTCCTGTATGCTTCCTTGTCACCATCTGAAATTCCGTCAACAGTGTTTGTGTTGTGGGTAAATTTATAGGTGGTGTTTGAGCTGTGTCTACCTACACAGTCGTAGGTATAGAGAGAGTAGAGTAGTCGTCTAAGTGTGTATCCTTGAGGTGCACCAGTGTTGATTATCAGTGAGGACAAGATGTTTGAAGACTAGGATCTAGTTGCAGAGACCCAAGTTTTGGAGAAATCTGTTATGATAAGACTTCTTCCATAATTCTATCAGATGAGGCACATTTCAGGCACAGGGTATGGACTCTATACTATCAATGCTAAGATGGTGTCATAACATTTAGCACAGCCAATTTACACTTGTATATTAAATACGATGTACTGGCTCAGTTTTGTTGCTGGAAAGTATGTTGGATAATATTTTGCAATACTGTGAAATCAGATTGTCACAACATGGAACCTGAAGGTGAGGCACATTTTCTGCTCAATCCGTCGGCAGCTGACCAACTCTGGATAATATTATTCAACCACATTTAAATAGATAAACGGAATTTTGGTAAGTCATCCATAGGTAGAAATGTAGATTCCTCTCATACTTCGCTAAATATAATGTATGAAATCTATAAAATTAGTTTCTGCAAGATGTAATAAATAAGATATTGAAGATACTTATTATTGATCATCTGCCTCATTGAACAAGGAAATACTGGCTGGATTGAACTTAAGCTGCTGAGGTTTCCAGAGGGAGCCATTAGTTTTCAGCACTTTGGGCCTCTATGCCTTGAATCCTGACCAGATTTCTAGTTCCTGCTGCTGAAAAGCATCCCCATAGTATGATGATATCTCCACCATACTTTACAGTAGGGACAGTGTTACCTAGGTGATGCACAGTATTAGATTCATGTCAGATGTACTGCTTTGTGTTGAGGCCAATAAGTTCCACTTTAGAGTTATCTAACCACAAGACTTTCTTCTATATCTTCATAGTATCTCTTAAGTGACACTTTGCAAAGTCTTTACAGGCCAGGATATACTTTTCTTTTTGCAATTCTTTATTGTCACCAAACAATTGATACTAGAGCATACAATCATCACAGCAATATTTGTTTCTGTGCTTCGCGCTCCCTGAAGTACAAATCAAAGTAAATATAATAAAAATTTAAATTATAAATCATAATTAGTAAATAGAAAAGGGAAAGTAAGGTAGTGCAAGTCAGGTCCGGAGATTTGGAAGGTATGGCCCAGATCCAGGTCAGGATCTGTTCAGCAGTCTTATCACAATTGGAAAGAAGCTGTTCCCAAATCTGGCCGTACGAATCTTCATGCTCCTGAACGTTCTCCCAGAGGGAAGTGAGACAAAAAGTGTGGTGGCTGGGTGGGACTTATCCTTGATTATCCTGGCAGCACTGCTCCAATAGCGTGTGGTGTAAAGTGAGTCCAAGTATGGAAGATTAGTTTGTGTGATGTGCTGGGCTATGTTCATGATCTTCTGCAGCTTCTTCCGGTCTTGGACAGGACAACTTCCATACCAGGTTGTGATGCACCCTAGAAGAATGCTTTCTACGGTGCTCCTATAAAAATTAGTGAGGGTTTTAGGGGACAAGCCAAATTTCTTCAGCTTTCTTAGGAAGTAAAGGCACTGGTGCGCCTTCTTGGCAGTGGACATTGCTTGGTTAGACCAAGTCGGGTCATTTGTGATGTTCACCCTGAGGAACTTAAAGCTTTTGACCTGTTCTACTTGCGCACCACCGATGTAGATGGGGTTGTGTGGTACGCTACTCCTTCTGAAGTCAACAACCAATTCCTTTGTCTTACTGATATTGAAGAATAGGTTATTGTCTTCGCACCATGCCACCAGGTTCTTAATTTCCTCTCTGTACTCAGCCTCATCATTACCCAAGATACGGCCTACAATTGTGGTGTCATCAGAAAATTTATATATTGATTTGATGGAAACTTGGCTACTCAATAATGGGTGTACAGTGAGTACAGCAGGGGGCTGAGCACACAGCCTTGTGGGGCACCGGTGCTCAGTGATTGTAGAGGAGAGCTTGTCACCTATTGTACAGCCTGGGTCCTGTCTGTGAGGAAGTTGAAGATCCAGCTGCAGATCTGAGTGCTAAGACCCAGGTTCCAGAGCTTAGGAATCAGTTTATTTGGAATGATAGTATTAAAGGCAGAGCAGTAGTCGATGAAAAGGAGCCTTATATATGAATCTTTATTCTCCAGGTGTTCTGAGGAGGAATGTAGTGCCAGAGAGATGGCATCTGCTGTTCACCTGTTGCTCCGGTAGGCGAATTGCAAAGTGTCGAGGTTGACCGGTAGGGTTATGGTTGATATGTGCCATAACCAATCACTCGAAGCACTTCATGGCAATTGATGTTAGAGTCACAGGTCGTTAGTCATTCAGGCATGCCACCTTGCTTTTCTTCGGCACCGGGATTATCGTTGCCTTCATAAAACACGAGGGGATCTTAGACTGAACCAGAGAGCAGTCAAAGATGTCAGCAAACACTCCAGCTAGCTTGCTTGCACAGGCCCGGAGAATCTGTCCCGGGATGCCATCTGGGCCCATCGCCTTCCTTGGATTTATCTTCAGAAAGGCTCTTCTAATGTCTTCCTCAGTGATGATGAATCTCGATGCCATCAGGTACGGTTCATCCAGAGGGGGCGGGACGCTCCTCTTCTGTTTGAATCTTGCGTAGAATACGTTAAGTTCATCAGGAAGAGAAGCGCTACAGTTATTGATATTCCCAGCCTTTTCCTTGTGCCCAGTGATCTCATTTAGACCCTGCCATAGTCTACTGGCATCCCTCTGGTTAGCCTGGGCTTCCAACTTGGCTCTTTATTGATATTTCTTGATATTGCCTCTTGGCGCCCTTAATGGCTTTCCGGAGTTCACTCCTGGATTCCGTGTAGCGACTGGTATCTCCGGATCTAAAAGCCGCAGCTCTAGCCTTCAAAAGGGACTGGACCTCATAATTCATCCAAGGTTTCTGGGTAGGGATACCTGGATCGTCTTGCGAGACATACAGTCCTCTGTGCATTTCCAGATAGCCAGAAATGACAGCTAAATGATAGCTGGATTTCCATGACAGCTGAGGTATACTTACCGAAGTTAGCTGCCGAGTCCTTGAATACTAACCAGTCCACCAATTCAAAACAGTCACGGAGGACCTCATCCGTTTCCTCTGTCCAACGTGACACCACTTTTGACACTGTGACCTTCCGCTTCAGTTTCTGTTTGTTAACCGGAGTACAGTCTGATGGTCCGATTTTCCGAAGTGAGGTCATTGGATGGGACGGTAGGCATCCTTGACTGTTGTATAGCAGTGGTCAAGTATATTCGGGCCTCTAGTGGAGCAGGAGACATGTTGGTATAACTTTGGCAGCGCTTTTCTGGGGTTGGCCTGGTTAAAGTCCCCGACTGTAATGAGCAAAGCCTCTGGATACCTGTAGGTGTGGTGTAAATCTAATACAGGTACTGGAAATCTGGTCAGGATTGATGGGAAGAAGAACGCTGCTAAATACAGAGAGATCCTGGATAAAAATCTACGTGCCTTTGCCAGAAAGCTGAAACTGGGGAGGAAGTTTGCCTTTCTGCAGGACAACAACCCAAAGCACACTGCCGAAGTAACCATGGAACGGTTTCAAATGAAGACATTTATGTCCTATTGTGGTGCATTCAGAGTCCTGACCACAATCCACTCAAATATTTCTGGCAAGACCTCAAGATAGCTGTTCACCACCACACCCCAACTAACCTGGCACAGCCTGGGCACTTTTGCCAGGAGGAATGGGTAAATCTTGTTGCTCCATCATATTGTGCAATGTGAATAGAGACATCCAAAAAGACTACTGGCTGTGATAGCTGTTTCAACTAAGTACTGAGCAAAAACACATTTCAACCGCTGATTTTTCAGTTTTTGGATTTTTAGATTTTCCCTGTTTTCGGGCTCTACTGTGAAAAAAGTGAGCATGTGATTCACAAATATAAATTCTCAGTTAAATTGATCCACATTCCTGGTTGTAATACTCATTTATGTAAACAAAGGTTTGGGGGCTGAATACTTTTTCAAGGCTTCATCACCAACCTGTCAAGGCACTTCAGCACAGTGGATGTAAGGACTACTGGATGTTAGTCCTTTAAAAATAATTTAAATCTCTGTGAATAGTTTTTAGGTGTATCCACTGAGCTGTCAAGGATTATCAGGGTAATCCAGGGTTTGGGCCCTCTCTTAAATTTGGGGTTGGTTATTTCGCTTCTCACATTTGGAAAAGGAAAACTCAAGTGGGCTGGATTCTGGGTCATAAATCCGTGCAGTGGGCTGGGATAATTGATCCCACCCTTTACTAGTACTCTCACTCATCCTCGTATAATGTTTTGCCCAGCATTTATAGATCTTAACATTGTATAAGTATAGGCTATACTCAATATTGTATAGCCAGGCTTTTATGATCATAGCATAATTTCCTTTTATTTTTGGATTAAGAACAGAAAATACCGCAGACACTCAGCAAGTAAAGCCAGATTGAGAAGTCTTGAAACCGAAATGTTGGCCTTAATTCTCTCTCCACAGATGTGGTCTGATCTGCTTCCCTGTTTTTGTCAGAATTTGTGCATCTGCAGTATTTCACTTGTACAACCTAAACAAAGTTTTCTTAAGTAGGCGGAACTGTTTGAAAAAAAAAGTTTCATTCTTTATTTTTCTCATGTTTCGGTTTAGCATAATAGTTTCTCCTTTATATTTCCAGCAAAGTTTGTGCTTGAGCTTTAAGATCACAGCAGCCATATAGACTGCTGTGAAGTGCTATCTAAATTCCTGCCTTTATTATTAATGTAGAGGTTGCTCTGAATTTTAAAAACACATTCTTTTTCAGATGCTCTTAATACAACATAATAGCATTAGCATTGTTTACAATATAAAAAACTGTAGACACTTACCACAAACACAGGAGGTTTTAGTTTATTGACATGTGCCTAGAGTGATTTTCATAACGTATTGCAAAATGAATATATTATGTTCATATGCACAACTCATCTGCCTTTCACTTTATGGTTAATGAAATGTATTTTGAGTAGGCTAGATTTCAATTGAAGTGCCTTTAGTCATCATAGAAAACTCTGCCAACTGATGATTTGACTGAATCTTAAACTTAATGCCTCCGGCATAATAGATTTTTCAAGAATGCAGAAAATGGGTGTCACTAATCCACATTTAACAGCTGCGAGGGTGTGCCAGGGAGAAGTGAGGATCTATGATCGATTCTACAATTGTGAGGTCATGCCTCAATGCAGATATAATCCATGTTGTGAAGGGATGCACCTTAAATTGACTTCATTAATTCTGTTATGGTTATTATTCTATGGATTTATTGTATGCCAGCAAGAAATGAATTTCAGAATTGACTATAATGATATATATGTTGTTTAATATTCAGTTTACTTAGATTTTGAACTTGAACTTTGATGTAACAGGCTGACTCTACTACTCTCTGTAACTTCTTGTTTTTTGACATTCAAGTTGCTGTACCAGACCACGAGGTAACCAGTCAGGGTAATTTCAACAGTAAATCTGTAGATACTTGTTAGACTGCTTGATAACATACCAAACCTCCTTAAACTTCTAAAAAAGCAAAGACATTGATGTGCCTTCCTTATATGACCATAAGACATAGGAGCAGTATTAGGCTGTTCAGCCCATTGAGTCTGTTCCGCTATTCCATTACGACTAATCCCAGATCGCATTTAACCCCTGCCTTCTCGCCATATCTTTTGATGACCTGACTGATCAGGAAACGATCAACTTCTGCCTTAAGTATACTCACAGACTTAACCTCCGCCACAGTCTGTGGCAGAGCATTCTACAGATTCACTACTCTTTGGCTAAATAAATTCCTCCTTACCTAAAAGGTTGCCCCTCAATTTTGAAGCTGTGCCCTCTAGTCTGGATACCCGCAACAAGGGAAACATCCTCCACACACCCACCCTATCTAGTCTTTTTAACATTCATTAGGTTTCCATGAGATCCCCATGCATTCTTCTAAGTTCCAGTGAGTACAGGGCTGAAGCTGCCAAACATTCCTCATATATTAACCCTTTCCTTCCTGGAATCATCCTTGTGAACATCCTCTGGCCTCTCTCCTATGATAATAAACCCTTTCTGAGATAAGGGACCCAAAGCTGTTGACGATACTCCAAGTGTGTCCTGACTAGTGTTTTGTAAATCTTTAGCATTATCTCTTTGTTTTTATATTATATTCTGCTTGAAATAAATGCCAACACTACATTTTCTGCCTTTACCACAGACTCAACCTTAAATTAACTTTCTGGGACTTTTGCACAAGGACTCCTAAGTCCCTCTGCACCTCTGATGTTTGAATTTTCTCTCCATTTAGATAATAGTCTGCACTGTTGTTCTTTTTACCAAAATGCATTATCATACATTTCCCAACACTGCATTCCACCTGCTACTTTTTTGTCCATTTTTCCAATTTGTCTAAGTCCTGCTGCAATCACATTACCTACCTTTCCACCTACCTTTATATTATCCACAAACATTGCCACAAAGCCATCAGTTCCATTATCTAAGTTATTGACAGACAATGTGAAAAGCAGCAGTCCCAATACTGACCCCTGCGGAACAACACGAGTCATTGGCATCCAGCGAGAAGCAGCTCCCTTTATTCCGATTTGCAGCTTCCTGTCTGTCAGCCATTCCACCGTCCCATGCCAGTATCTCTCCTGTAACACCATAGGATTTTATTTTAAGCAGCCATTTGTGTGGCACCTAATCAAATGTGTTCTCACGCTGATTTGAGTGTATTCCTATGTAACATTGATTGTTCTATTTATTATAAATTACTATGAATGCACATTGCACATTTAGACTGAGACATAACGTAAAGATTTTTAATCCTCCTATATGTGAAGGATGTAAGAAATAAAGTCAATTCAATTCAGTTCTGAAAATCCAAGTAAATGACCTTCACTGCCTCTCCTTTGTCCACCCTGCTTGTTATTTCCCCGAAGAATTCTAACAGATTTGTCAGGCAATATTTCAGAGCCTTACCAGATACTTCATTGGGGCCTGCCGCCTTGTGAAAGTTCACCCTCCACAAGTCATACCTGGCTTTCTTGTACAGACCTGGGTCACCAGACTTAAATGCCACAGATCTAGTCCTCAGCATATGGTGCACCTCCTGGTTCATCCACAGCTTATTATGTTACCAAATTACTTCAGTAATAAAGTTATATATTTTATTATCAAAGTACATATGGAACAGTATATATCATGATATACTACCTTGAGATTCATTTCCTTGCAGGCATTCACAGTAAATACTACAAGACACAATAGAATCAATGAAAAACCATAAACAGTAAACAGACAATGCACAGAAGTCAACAAAACTGTACAAGTGCAAATCAAAACAATTAAAATAACAATAATAATAATAATAATAATAATAATAATAATAATAATAATAATAATAATAATAATAATAATAATAATAATAATAATAATAATAGAGAAATAAACAATAAATATTGAGAACATGTGATGAAGAGTCTTTGAAAGTGAGTCCTTATGTTGTGGGAACGGTTCAGTGTTGGGGTGAGTGAAGTTGTGTGAAATTTTGCAGCCCTGTACAACGTTATCCATCTCATGTTTCCACTCAGCTTCATCCTCATGCAGTTTCATACTGCTAATAGACAGCTGTATCACATGCACAACAATTGTTGGGTCAACTGCTACCATTATATACTGGCTTTTTTTTCTGGTTTGAAGAAGACACCACACACTCGTTCAAGAGAAAACTTAAGAGGGAAATCAGGATGTCTTAAACAAGACATGAGGTTGCTCCAGAAGACCAGATGCAGGAGAATCACAAGGACTACCACACATATATTAAAAGAAAAATGATAGCAAATGATCCTCTTGAAGTTCAGTATGGTCATCTATGCATGGAGCTAAAAGAGATGGGGGAGATCTTAAAAGGACATTTTACATCTGTATTTTCTCAGGTGATGCACACAGAGTCTGTAGAAGTGAGACACAACAGCACTGAGGTCATGGATTGTATATAGATTACAGAAGAGGAGGTGCTTCCTATCTTAAGACGATGGGGTAGATAAATCCCCTGACAAGGTACTCCCTCGGATGTTGTGGGATGCGAGTGCAGAAATTGCAGGTGATCTAGTGGAGGTATTTAAAATGTCCTTAGCCATGGGTCAGATGCCTGAGGATTGGAGGATAGCTAATGTTCCATTGTTTAAGAAAGCCTCTAAGAATAAGCCAGAAAATTATAGGGTAGTGAGCCTAACATCAGCAGTGGAAGGTGTTCTGAAGGACTTGATATATAAGTACTTGGATAGACAGGGACTCATTAGGGATAGTCAGCATGGCCTGTTTCTGCGCTGTAATCTCTGTGACTCTATGACATGACACATGAAGAAAAGATGACTTACCAAGAACTTACAGTTCATTACTGCAGAGGAGCAAGTTCTCGAGATCACTGTCTTCTGGTATGAGAGGGGGTTTTATGGGGATCTACCAGACACCTGGGACCAAATTAGGCAACAATGATAGATAATTCATGTACACACTTTTAAAAAGATGTTATTAACATTGAATGAAATATGGAACAGAAAGATTTGTATTACTGTTTTATATCAATTTCAGAAATATTTTGAAATGTTTTAAAGCCAGTTAAGTACTTTTTAAAGAAATAATCACTGGTGTTAAATAGAATACAAACAGGGTAGCTAAATTAGAAACTAGCCAAAATCCTTTAAACTCTAGTTTGATAAAGACCAGTTAATCTAAGATATTGATTGAGAGATAAATATTGGCAAGGACAGGCTCTCCGCTCCACTCTGAAGTAGTGCCATGGGGTCTCTCTCACATCATTCAGAATATCGAAGTGGAGACTCAGCTTAACATAACATTTGAAAGTCAATATTTTTGAAAGTGTATCAGTACAGTTTTCAACCTGTATTTTGAGCTGACTTGTCATGAAAATCACTGGAAATGTTCCTGTATTGGCTGTGCAGTCATTTCAAGTAGCCACTTATCATGTGCAACATGGCCTGTGAACCTTGACTCTACAAGTCTACAAAAAAGTTGAAAATACACCTTCTACAGGTACAGTACAGCATCACAACTGTCCTGTTTATTACCTACCTACTGCCCATTACAGTGCTGGTGTTTAGGGCATCATTGAAGGTCCTCCATCTCTGGTGGTGTTTCAGAGCTTCCTTCATTTTGTCAGTAGCTCAATTTTCACTACTTTCAGTCATGCAATCCCCAGGTGGAGACTCAGGAATACCATCATACATAGATGTAGAAGGATTCTTCATTGCTGTTTCATTGCTACCATTGAAAACATTGATAACATCAAAACATTGCTAACAGTTTTGTTTTACCAGTCAGGGTCGTTAGCCTTGAGCTGAACTGCCTAATCTGGAGAATTGGTGGACCACTCTTAGTCTGGTCTCTACTCTTTGACCTGTTTGGCATGGGTGACCCTACCAAAAGCTAAAGCGTAAAAGGCTGACTCCATCCAACATTGCTCTCTAGGTCACTGAGCACATACAAGCCTCCAAAACCTACGATAAGTTCATGGTCCTCTTGTTGATGTCCTGTTTATTGTATATACCTTATGCACCTACAGCAGCTGAATATTCACTTTGCGATTTACACTTTACATGTATGAAAACCGAAAGATAGTGATGGAAACTGAAATGAAAAGTTCAAAATGTGATGATGCATTGTGTCATTTATGTGCTTAGCTAGACCTAGATTTCTACCCTAGAGGCAATTGATATCCTAGAGAATCAATGGTAAGATTCAGAAAGTTTGCAGAGAGGACTTCCATCCACTCCAGCCATATTCATAGAGGAAATGGACAAGACCAGCACAATTGTGACTAAGTTGTTCGACTGTAACCTGTAAATGAGTTCATGGAACTTGAGCAAGGATTTACACACTTGTACATCTCTATCGCTGTTTTACAGAGCACCACTGATTGGCATCAAAGTGGTTTTCATCAATGTGCTGGCTGTGAAGAATTGCTGGTTCTAGACAGTGCATATTTATTTTAACTTATTTAAAGATTCAGCACAATCGTTGAGCCCATACCACCCATGTGAACTATTAACCTATAACCTGTAAGTCTTTGGAATGTGAGAGGAAACTGGAGGAAACCCACATAGAAGAAACCCAAAGGAAGAGCATACTAACTCCTTACAGACAGCAGTGGAATTGAACCCATGCCACTGACACTGCGATAGTGTTATGCTAACCACTGTGCCACCCCGTATGCTGGGAGTGAGCATGGAAAGCTGAACTCCCCTCCTGATTTCCAGTCCCCACCTGTTATCCTGCCTCTGCCTCTGCCTCTTACCCAGATGCAGTCTCCTCTGCCATTTTTGAGGCTTACTCTGATGAAAAGCTCAACCTACTGATTCACCTTCAAGAACTCTACAACACGTGTACTCAGTATTATATACTTTTTATCTGCATAATCTGTCTTCTTCTGCGCTTTGGTTGTTTGTCAGTCTTCTATTGTATTTATTTTCCTGTAAGTGCCTGCATGAAAACTAATCTCATGGTCCCATTCAAAAGACTCTATCTCGTATGTGTTGAAAGGTATCCCAAGTTCTATCTCAGTAACTGAGCAAACCTTCAGTATTTTTAATGGTCTGTCCAATAATAATTGGACACCATTATTTTTTTGTGTGGCACCAAATGTGATGCCTTTGAGTTTCAATGTTTAGGTTCCTGACATATGTAATCCACTGAATGTAAAGTTGGTCCCACTTGCCTCTGAGCAGCCAACTCTGAACAAGCTCAATTTCAACCTTTAAGAGAAATTTGGATATGTACATGGATGGGAGGAGTGTAGAGGGCTATGGTCTTGGTGTAGGTCAATGGGAGTAGGCAGTTTAAATGCCTACTAGATGGGCTGATAGGCCTGTTTCTGTGTTGTACTTTTCTATGACTCTCTGACTCTAATGTTTTCAGAGTCCAAGGACAGGGAATTTTGACAGCAGCAGGATCATGACTCATTGGTAAAACGTAATTTGATGGTTGTATGCCAGCTGCCTGAGTATAGAGTGTGCTGGTCCTTGCAGTTTGCACAGCTCTTCGGATTGGTGTGTGTGCGTGTGTGTGTGTATATATACAGCTGATGGCCCTGTACATGAGAAACAGGAAAATCAAAATGTATCTACATTCTGATCAGGTTACTGGCGGTAAAGTTAATCTTCAATGGCTCTGACAAAGAAGCCAGCTCTCTAATGTATCTCTGGCCAGCTGATAGGGAGATCTTGGATTTTGATTACAAACATAGAAAACACAAATGCTAAATGAATATAGTAATCTTGTCAGACTTGCACAGGCAGGCACCTTCCAGTCTTCACCCAGCTAACAGGAGTCACCTACCACTCATTTGCAACTCATCACCTGCAGCCTATTTAAACCCCAGCTCTCACCCACAGTCCCTGCTCAGTCAGTGAACCAACCAATTTTTACTAGCATTCAGTTAACTGTTGCCTTGTTGTGGTAAGTATCTGTTTTCTCTTGTTTTGTGGCCCCTTGTGACTTGTTATTTTGCATTTTACTACGAAAGTGATTGCTCACTAGTAAAACATCCTTGATGGTCTGCATTGGGTTCAAGCTTCTTCTATGTGCCATAGCAGGATGAGTGAACAGGAACTGTGGATGAGAGCTGGGCTTAACAAGGCTGCAGGTAATGTTTAGAAATGTGTAGAAGGTGACTCTTGTTAGCCGGGTGGAGACAGGGAAGTGCAGGCCTGACAAATTCATTCAGCTAAGATCATTGTGCACTGACCTTTTTCCTTACTAACAACCTTGCATCACTATCTTTTCTTGTTTCCTACCCTCTTTGCATGTCATCAGATATCCTAAAACATTTCCAATCCTGTAGAAGAGTGTCAGCCAATTACATTGACTCTTTATTCCATTACATAGATGCTGTCTGACCTGCAGAGTTCCTCCAGCATTTTGCGTGTTTGAATCTACCTTTAATTTCCAGGTTTGATTAGCTTTTGTCTCCGAGAACCAAATGTTCATGCAGTACTATTTCTGAAGATGAAGTGGAGTCAGTTACCATCTTTAAATTTAGCAAAGAAACTGAGTGAAGTATGCCTCAAGGCTGCTGTCTGCACCTTCAGAAGGTTGCATAGTTCTTGCCAATCTGGCCTGTGGGTGAAGGCTTCACTCTGGTAAGACTCATGCAAGGCTGAGGTATAATTTGCAAAAAGTGTTAATGATCAGTTGCTATGGCCTGGAGTTACTTGGTTACTGTGACAACAAAGCTCAAGCCTGCAATTATGGCTGTTCAATCTTGTTGAAGTTTTCCTGACCGTGGCAGATCTCTGTTGCCATTGCCTCTTGGAAGCTCAATTCTGGATATTTTGATCCTTGCACATTAGTTGGAAACCTTGATAAACTTATGGTGAATTAGCCTCTAAGCCAAATGCCTTCCACCCCTCCTGCTCCACACTCCTATGGTTAATAGTCCTTGTCTTTGGATTCTTTCCTACTCATACTTCTACTGCATGGTCTGAAGGGTGGGTGAGCGGAGTGCTTCAGATAAAAGCAGAAGACCATAAGACACAGGAACAGAATGAGGCCATTTGACCCATTAAGTCTTCTCCACCATTCAAACACGGTTGATTTATTTTCCCTCTCAACCACTTTCTCTTGCCTTTCTCATATTCTTAAACCTGAAACCTTTGACACCTGTGGTAATGAAGAAAATAGAAGATGCCTGGACCTCTTTCAGACTACAATATGATTTCTAAGTTCTGTGCCTTGAAATGAAATGTGCTCTGTTACAACTGACTCCACAGAACACTGCCATGTAATTCATGATCTCTTCAGACAACACAGCACCAAGTCTTGTCTCTGCTGTATACTGTAGATTTACTTTCATGTATGTAGTCTACACAGAGTGTTAATTACAAATTTGTGATGCAGGCTCACAAGGTGTTTATCAGTCAAATGGATTGATGGTAAATGCACATGCTCTTTATTTCCATACTTCAACACCTCAAGCACACGAGAGCAGCTACTGAAAGACCTAACAGTATTCTAGAAGCACAGGGCATGAAAATCACTGAAAAATATTACTAATAAACAGGAGCTGGACAATTAATTTTTTCAGGTATTGCTTTACTACACTTGGGTAATTGTTTGTATCATACATTAAAAAGAACTTAATTAATCTATTAATCTCTAACTCTGTGTATGGATAGAATTGCTTCATTCACTTCACTGCCTATTTCCAAAGCCATAAATGTTCCCCAATGTTTATGATCCCAAATTAGTTTCATTTACTGTCAGCCTCTCTGGTTTATAACTCTCATAATTAAATGGCCTGTAAGACTAATTATGAAGTTTGAGGGTATTAATTATGCATCAATGATCAAAGAGAAGATGCCCAGTGTATGTGTGCGCTACATCCTAGGTTACTGAGAAAATGGACACAAATATGCCTTTATTGAAGTGTCTCAGTGCTCACATTCAAATGTCCACCCATTGATCAACATGGGGAGAAAAGAGCAACTTCTGTAATATTGACTTGTGATCCATTAAAACATCTATTTGGAAACGATATAGTATTGATATAAGATAGATTGGAGAATATGCTACAATGTGGTTTTTAAAAATTCAGGTGTGACTTCTCAGTTTTAGACTGTCATCAGGAGTTAGTGCTAGGATCCAGAATTTGTAATTAGCACTCCCGGCAACAGTTTTGGTCTTCTTGAATATTTGGTTTGAAGAACGTTTGCTGCTGGAAACAAAAGAAACTGTCTGATAATGTAAAAAAACAGAGGTTTGGAGAGTTGGGGTTGAGGTAGTGCTGAAACTGGTCAATTTATACAGACTTTGTAGATGGAAATGGATATGTTTTACAGATGCTCTCACTAAGGAAAAGCTCAAAATTGATGCCAGAATGTGAGGTGACACTTGTGGACTGTGCCCAGCAAATTATTAGGTTTGTTGTTTAACACAAACAATGTATTTCACTGAATATTTTGACGTAGTCGTGAAAAAGGTAAATCTGAATCTAAATCAACAATAAACATTAGCTTTCTTGAATCTTTGTCAGAAAGAATTATTGGCCATAGAGTAAGAGAACACTACAGCACAGAAAGAGACCATTCAACCATTAATCCATGCCAAATTATTTAGCTGCCTTGTCCCAATGATCTGTACCTGGATCATAGTCCTCCAACCCCTCTCACTCATGTACCTATCCAAATTTCTCTTAAATGTAGAAATTGAACCCGCATCCACTTGCAACTCATTCAACACTCATACCACCTTCTGACTGGAGTGAAGATGATCGCCTTAAACATCTCCTTCTCGCTTATCCCATGACCTCTATTTCTAGTCCACTAAATCTCAAGTGAAAAAAGCCTTTTTGCATTTACCCTATTTATACTCCTCATAATCTTGTGTACCTCTCTCAAATCTTTCTTCATTCTCCTCCGCTCTAGGGAATAAAATTTTAACCTATTCAACTTTTCCTTACAACTCATATCCTGAAATTCTGGTATCATCCTTCTAAATTTTCTCTGAACACTTTCAATCTTATTGATATATTTCCTGTAGGTTCGTGACCAAAACTGCACACAATGCACTGAGTTAGGGTTCACCAATCTCTTATACAAGCTCAATATAACATCCCAATTCCTGTACTCAGTATTTTGATTTCTGAAGGCAAATGTGCCAAAAGCTTTCTTTATGATCCTATCTACCTGTGACACCACCTTCAGCGATTTATAGATCTGTATTCCCAGATCCCTCTGGTCTACTACACTCCTTAGTGCCCTACCCTGGTTTGTCCTCCCAAAATGCAACACCTCACACTTGCCTGCATGAAATTCCATCTGCCATTTTCAGCCTATTTTTCCAGATGGTTCAGATCCAAGATTCCTCCTCTCTAATCCATATGCTGTCTATGACTTCACTGCTGTTTTGCCTCACTTCTACAGCCTGCTTCCATCTCCCAGGTAAACACAGATACAAAAGATCCATTAAGATCTCTTCCCTCTCTTTTGGCTCCATGCATGTATGACCACATTAATCTTCAAGAAAATCAATTTTGTCCATTGCTATACTTTTGCTCTTAATGTATCTGTAGAAGCCATTGGGATTCTCCTTCACCTTGTCTGCCAGAACAACTTCCTGCCTTCTTTAGTCCTCATTTCTTTCTACGTGTTCTCATACATTTCTAATACTCCTCAAGTTCCTCATTCATTCCTCATTTATTCCTTCCTGCCTATACCTTCTTCTTCTTCTTCTTTTTAGCCAGAACCTCGATATCTCTGAAAAACCAAAGCTCCCTAAACTTGCTATTCTTGCCTTTTATTCTGACAGGGACATACTCTATACTATCAAAATTTCACTTTTGAAGGCCTCCCACATACCAAGTATATCTTTGTCAGAAACCAACCTGGCCCATTCCATACTTGCCAGATCCTTCCTGGTAACATTAAAATTGGCCTTTGCCCATTTTACAATATGAACACAAGGATTAGAGCTATCCTTCTTCATAATTATCTTGAAACTAATAGCATTATGATCATGAGATGCAAGGTGTTCCCCTGCATGTACTTTAGTCACCTGCCCTGTCTCATTCTCTAAAAGAAGATCATTATGTTTAGTTGGAACTTCTATATATTGATTAAAGAAATTCTCCTGAACGCATTTAACAAACTCATTTCCATCCAGCCATTTTACAGTATGGTAAGTCCACATTGTACTTTCAAAATGTGGAAAGTTGAAATCACCTTTGTTCCTCTAAGTACTGTTGACTATTGGGTGATCTGTAATATAATCCCATTACGTAGTCATCACCTTTTTTATTCCTCAGTTGTACCCTTAGAGCCTCAGTAGATGAGCTCTCCTGTTTGCCTTGTTTAAACAGATTCCCTAACTTGTAATACCACCACTCCCTCTATAATCCCTCCCACTCCATCACATCAAAAATAACAGAACACTGGAACCTTCAGTTGCTAGTCCTGCCGTTCTAGGAACCATGTCTCACTAACGGTTACAATGTCGTAATTCCAAGCGCTGAACCATGCCTTAAGCGCGTCTACTTTTCGTATAATACTCGTTGCTTTGAAATATTCATAATTCAGAACCAGCATGCTCAACCTATCGATTATTGTCTTTGTATGCAGGCTTAACAACACCTTTCCTTACAACCACTCCACTGTCCATTCTGGTGTTCTGTTTCCCCCTGTAATTCTAGTTTAAACTCACCCACAGAGCACTAGGAAACCTCCTCACAAGGATGTTAGTCACCCTCCAGTTCAGGTGAAAACTGTCCCATCTATACAGGTCCTACCTTCACTGAAAGAGAGCCCAATAATGCAAAATTCTGAAATTTTCCATCTCCTTCACCTGATACTAGACTGTACAGTATGATCTTCCTATTTCTGGCTTCACTAGCACATAGCATAGGTAGCAATCCTGTGATCACAACCCTGGAAGTCCCTCTCTTTAACTTAGCACTTAACTCCCTGAACTCACTTTACAGGACTTCATCACCATTCCTACCTCTGTCATTGTTACTGAATTAACTAGCTGGATAGGATTTGCCCTGCCTTTTTGTGAATGCAGGGCCCATTTTCAATGTACTTATTAATGCTAAACTATATTGGGACTGATTGGTTAGAGATCCAGCTGTGTTCTGGAGCACAGATCTGGAAACAATAGAATGGAGATGCTCCAGTGGTGCAGCAATCAATTTTCACACATCTGTTCTCTGATCAAAAAGAAACTGGATTACTTGATCAGATATTGAAGGAAGAGGTCCTGATTACTGTTCTGGTACACTAACACTGACTGCACATAACGTAGCTTCTTATACACATTTAGGATCCGGGGTTCAGTTATCTTATCAACATATAGAGGTGTATCTCTTAAATCATCCCTTAACTAATCCAAATTAATATCATATTTCAAACATGACCAATATATACATTGAAGGCCCCTGTTTACAGCTAGTATCCAACCAGATCAATAACAACCCACTGATTGAGCCAATCAATACCACAAATGGAGTGCGGTGGACAGCAAGGAAGCCTGCAGCTGGATCTTGACCAAAACGGAAGATAGGCTGAAAAAATGGTAAATGGAAGTGAGGTATGCACTTTGGGAGAACAAACCCAAGTAAGTCTTACACATTGAATAATGGAACACTTATGTGCACAGTAGAACAAAGAGACCTGGGAATACAGATCCTTAATTCCTTGAAAATGACATCACTGATATAGGGTATTGAAGCAAGCTTTCAGTACATTGACCTTTATAAATCAGAACAATGAGTACAGGATTTGGGAATTTAAACTGAAGTTGTACAAGACATTTTGGATGTGGACTTGGACTATAGACCTTCTTTACTGTCTTATAGTTTCTTGTATTCTGTGTTTTTCACTCACTTCCTCTCATTTTTTTGTGTGCGGGGGTGGGGGCCTGTTCCATTTTTGTCCTTTGTTATGTGGGGAGGGGGATTTGTCGGTTGCCAATCCTGCTGCCATTCTTTTTGCTTTCTTGGCTTTGTGGCTACCCAGAGAAGAAGAATTTTGGAGTTGTACACTTTGATTATAAATGAACCTGTGAACATAGGTGAGGCTGAATTTAGCGTATTGTCTTCAGTTATAGTTACCTACCTACAGGAAAAGATACCAATAAGCTTGAAAGAGTGAAACGTGCTGCTGGATCTGAGTTATATGGAAAAGTGTAAGATGTTAGGATTTTATTCCATGGACCACTGGAGAATGAGGGGAAATCTTGTAGCCATATACAAAATTATGAAGAGTATAGATGGAGTAAATACAAGAAGGCTTTTCCCCTGACGTTAGGTAAGACTGGAACCAGAGGTCATAGTTTTAAGGTAAAAGGTGAAATGTTGAGGTGGAGACTTCTTCACTCAGAGATACGAGTGAGGAACAAGCTGTCAGTGGAAATGGTTCAATTGTAACATTTAAGATATGTTTGGATAGGTACATGGATGTGAGGGATTTGGAGGGATATAGTCTTGGTGCAGGTAGATAATCAGATCAGCATGGACTGGATTTGCTGAAGAACCTGTTTCTGTGCTGAGGTATTCTGTGACTCTAATTCCAGGACTTCCACCTTCCCTGCATTCTCACAGAAATTGATTGTCTTGGGAGCATACTTGTGGTTGCTTTATCTTTCTATATGAGCAGACAATCTCTTTCCCCTATTTCTTCTGGTGTCTTTATCTTGTAAATAGGTGCACTATCCTTGCTTCATTAGCTATCTCATTGCCTGCTTAATTTGAGGAATAGGCCAATGAAATATTTTCTTCATACATCCATCTGCACTGTGCTGATAGATAATTTCATGTACTGAAAACACTGCTATAGTCCAGTGAAGAGAGGCTATCTTTTAAATAACGTTCTAGTAGGCTCTTTGCCCTTTATTTATATGACAGACCTACGTTGGTCAGTTACACAAACTAAGCTTGGTGGAAAAAAAAACATGTTTTGATTTGCTTTGACATGCAAGCTAATCTTACATATTATAATGTGCTTTCGGTCAATTATTGATGACACACAGAGTGAATGAGTTCTGCTGAAGACTACTTTTTTATGATGATGCAGATGGACACCTCAGGAGGAAGCCAAGATGAATTATCCATCTCACACTTCTGAATAAATGTGGTTGCAAATATCTCAACCTTATCATTTGAATCATAGTTTGGGCAATGCCATTGTTGAGAATGGGATGTTCTTGGAACCCTAATTGGCTGTTTAATGGTCCAGTGACTGTGGAAGGACTGCAGAGCTTTGTTCTCATCAGTTACTCATGAAATTGCTCAGCTCCATAATTTCATGCTGTTTCTACTGTTTAGCATGCATGTAACCATGAGCGGCAGCTTCACTAGGCAAAGACCTCATCGTTTTATCATTATGTCTGGTCTTCAATCTTTCTTAATCCAAAGTTTATCCCTTGACTTGACAGTAATGACGTCCTGATGGATTTGCTGGGTCGTAAGATTACACAATGAACTGTATACATTATATTCTATACTCCTGCTGCTGCTGATACTCCATAGAACATAAAAAGTATACAGAATTATGGAAGGCATAGACAGGGTAAAAGTATGCAAAATTATGAGGGGTATAGACAGGGTAAAAGTATACAAAATTATGAAAGGTAGAGGCAGGGTAAAGGAATACAATATTATGAGGGGCATAGACAAGGTAAGTGAAAGCTGGCTTTATCAACTAAGTTTGGGTGAGATTAGAACTAGAGGTCATGGGCTAATGATGAAAGGTGAAATGTTCAAGGGAAACATGACGGGATATTTCCTTCACTCAGAAGATGCTGAGAGAGTTGAGAGAGCTGCCAGTGGAAGTGCTGGATGTGGCTCCAATTTCACAGTTTAAGAGAAGTTTGAATAAATGCGTGGATGAGAAGGTGAAAAGGTGCAGATCGATGGGTCTAGGCAGAATAAGTTTGGCATAGACTAGATGGGCCAAAGGGCCTGTTTCTGATCTGTTCAGTGTCCGTCACATGTAGCTGAATGGTGCCATCACATAATATAATGGAAGATACCTTCCACGTTAAATCAGAACCTTTTCTCCACGAGAATCATATGGCTGTCACTTTGGCCAATGTTGTCCTGGACCAATGAATTGGAGCAGATTCAATAAATAGAATAGTGGGTACTGTACATGGTTAGGTAAGCTTAGCTCCTGCACTGGATCACTCATTAGCTGCCACAGTACAGTCAGGTAGCTAAGTCCTTTCCACAGCCACTACAGTTGGTAAAGATGCTAACAAACCATTCTTGGTGACGGACATTGAAATCTGCAGTGAAAGTTTTGTTTCTTTCAGTGATCATCCCCCAGGTGTTGTTCTGCATCTTTTTGGTTGAGGAAAGACAATAGATGGTTATCAGTTGAAGATTTTCTTTCTCATGCTTGACTTGATGCTATGAGACTTCATGGGCTTTGCCCTAGTGCTGAGTGCTCTCTCTTGCCTCTTTACTACTGTGCTGATAAGGCAGAATGTACAGAAAGGTTGTGATGGAGGGATCTGTAATCTTGCCAGTATGCTATGATTGTGTGCATGTGACTATTTTGTGAATGCAAGCTATTACTTGATTTATATTTGGGATGCTTATACTAAGTTAGGTAGCAGTTCTCTGATTTTTGTGAAGAGGACTTTAATGTTACCTGTGCTGAGTGACTTTGTTGTATCCCCGTTCTGTGACTAGTGGACTGTTCAACTTTTAGCATAGTGGTTACAATAATACTGTTGCAATGCCCTGGATTCAAATCCGCAGCAAACCAAAAACATAAGGGATTCTGTAGCTGCTGGGAATCCAAAGCAACACACACAAAATGCTGGAGGTACTCAACAGCTAACATAGCATCTATGGAGGAATAAAGAGTCAACGTTTTAGGCTGAGACATTTCATCAGACCCCTGCTGCTGTCTGTAAGGAGTTCACATGTTCTCCCTATTACTAGTTGGGCTTCCTCTTGTTGCTTTGGTTTCCTCCCACTTTCCAAAAATGAACAGATTAGTGGATTGATTAGCCACATGGATCTAACTGGGTGGTGCGGGCTTGTTGAGGTGGAGGGGCCTCCAACTGTGCAGTCTCTTTAAGTCAATCAATCAAACAATCAATAAATTCTTCTTCTGCTTAAGCATAACTGGACAATATGGAGTAGGTCTAGTCACTTACAGTCAGACATCTTTTTCCTAGGGGATGGGCTTGCAACTAGGTACATTTTTATAACAGCACACTAGTTTTTTGTGTCATTGTTATCATGACTAATATTTTCGTCCCTCCAATCTCCAGATTATTTACTGAATTTAAGCTTCACACCCACACTTTGAACTTGGATTACTAGTGTGGCTACTAAAAGACCAACACACCCTTATGAGATTGGAGTTTATGTTTTGCCTTTGGGAGGAAGATGATGAAATATTGGACAATGAAATACTGGAAATAGGAGCTTCAGGAACCTCACCTAAGAATCTGTATGATCATTTCTACAGTATGGTAGTAAATAGTACTTAGATTCTCTGAATTTAGAGAGTGTACTCAGCATTTTCCAGTGTTTGCTTATCATTTTCAAATTCAATTCTGTCCTTGTCCCAAGTTCTCAAACAAAGATGAGAATGACCTTGCTGCACACACAAAATGCTGGAGGAACTCAGCAGGCCAGGTAGCATCTATGGAAAAGAGTAAACAGTCAGTGTTTTAGAGTGAGGCCTTTCAATGATTTTGCTGTTTTGGTACCACTGTTAAAACCTAATGAGGGGTTACTGGATAGCCTATTTCTATGCATTAACATCAGCTGAATGCTAACATTTATAGCCGCAGTGAGGGTGGGTCGAGCTCTAGATAGGAATCACTGATGTCCAGACTCCTCAACAGTTTGTGGAGTTTCAACTCCATACTGTGTTTTATTGGCACTGGTAGGTTTCCTGCCAAGAAGTCATCCCAATGAGAGTTTTAGCTACCCAAGTCAATGCCGCTTCCTGCAGCGAGCAACTTGGAGATTAAGCGTAAGTATCAAGATTTGTTCAAGTGGCAAATTGTAGATTTACCAATTGCAGTCAGCTGACTAATGAATGTCATTTCACCAGGATTTGATCACTCCCATAAATAACCTCACTTAATGTACATACAATTACTCTATGTACTGTACATAGCCTAATCTTATGTATTTATATGATTTTTACTGTGTTGTTTATTGAATCTTGAAACTTGAATGCTTGTTAACATAATGATAGTGGAAAACAACGAGTGAGAAAGAAATAAAATCTCACAGAAACATTCCTCTTTGCCAAATGCAATATCATCATTTTAGAACTTGCTGCAGTTTCCGCTCACTAACACGTGCCCTGTAATTCAGAAGTCATCAATATTCTGTTTATGAGGTAGAGCAAAGAGAATCTACATGGACAAATATATAATGGCCATTATGCTGCCAGCTTCCTTATTAATTTAGAATGACTCTAACCTTTCCTGTATTATCCTAATCATTATAAATTAAAGCTTTCAACTGGTCTCAGTTGCTATCATTTATGCTGCATGTCTTTGAGAGAAAAAAAAGGACACAGAGAGATGCCAACCTGTACCACGCATGAATAAAATAAATAAATGTGTCTTATTTTCATAGTGATAATTTGAAAATAAACACATGAACAATTTTAACAGGTTAGATTCATAACTGGACGATTAGTTCAAAAAGTTGTAAAACCAGTGATTCCTTCTCTGCACTGCTAAAAAGAAAAATCTACAGTGTGGTCTGATCAGTGCTTGATAAAGCCCAACATTACATCCTTGTTTTTATATTCTAGTTCTCTCAAAATGTATGCTAACATTACATTTGCCTTTCTCACTACCTACTCAGCTTTCAAGTTAACCTTTAGAGAATCCTGCCAAGTCTCTTTCTGCCTCAGATTTTTAAATTTTCTCTCCATTTAGAGGACAGACAATCTCTTTATTTCTTCTAACAAAGTGCGAGAACATACACTTCCAGTATTCCATCTGCCACTTTGCCTATTTTCCTAATCTGTCTTCTGTAGATGCCATGCTCCCCTCAACATTACCTGCCCCTCCACATATTTTTGTATCATCTGCAAACCTGGCCACAATGCCATCAATTCTGTTATCCAGATCACTGCTCTTTAACATGATGAGAAGCAGTCCCACACTGACCACTGTGAAACATCAATAGTTACCGGCAACCAATGAAAATTGGCCTTCTTTATTCCTCTTCATTGTCTCCTGCCAGTCATCCTATCTTCTATCCATGTTAGTATCATTCTGATTGTGTTACTGATTTTGATTCTGATCAACATTCAGAATCAAAGTTACTTGTCATCAATATACATTTGTCATCTGGAATTCAGCTTATTTTTATTTATATTTGGACATTTGTGTACTCCTGATGGATCCTAAACTGGAGGTAGGTGAAGAAAGTTATTGGTAAATGCTGTTGGGCAGCACTGTCAAAATGATTCTGACTGAGAACTGAGACTGCATGATAGGAATAAGCAACTAGTAGTCTGCTGGCATGGATTTGTCTTGCATTTTGTACACACGTCTTCACTTGGTCATTCATTATGTATGAGGTGTTGTATGATGTTGGAGATCATGGTCCTTCCACGACCTTGATTGCTCTTGGCAAATTTTATCAACAGAAATGGCTTGCCATTGCCTTCTTCTGAGCAGTGTCTTTATAAGGCGGGTGACCCCAGCTATTATCAATATTCTTCAGAGATTGTCTGCCTGGTGTCAGTGGTTGCGTAACCAGGACTTGTGATATGTACCAGCGGCTGATATGATCATCCACCACCTGCTTCTGTGGCTTAACATGACTCTGATCAGCAAGGCTAAGCAGATGCTACACCTTGCCCAAGGGTTACCTGGAGGCTAGTAGAGGGAAGGAGCATCTTATACCTCCTTTGTTAGAGATGTATCTCCATACTGCCAGCCTGTTCACATCTTACCAATGTAACTTTCCATGCTGTGCTGCTACCTTTGCACTGGAAGAGATTGGCTAGGAACAAAGGTAGTTCTGGAACACAATTGCTCAACTTCTCAATTGTGAGCATAATGTTGGGAAGTGGATCTTTGCACCTTTGCTTATAATTGTGAAAATAATATTGATTGGACATGTCCTATATTTTCTGGGAAGGTTGTACCTGTTCAATTCTCTGCAATGCCTAGAAAATAGTATTGTTTTACACATACGAATGCAGCTAGGTTAGCGGCATGGCTTTTTCCGAAGATAGGATTTAGGCACTACAAATACAGGATTTTGTAAACACAAGAGATATGGCCGATGCTGCAAATCCAGAAAAGCACATGCAGAATGCTGGAGGAACTCAGCAGGTCAGGAAGCATCCATGGAAAGGAATAAAAAGTTGACATTTTGGGCCAACACCCTTCATTAGGACTCTGAGGAGGACAACATACTCTTGAGGATGTTGTTCTGTCTGTTTCTCTCAACCGTTTCCTTTGGTGACAGAAAAAATATACAGTTGATTCAGATGTAGTTTCTGTGATGGTGGGATGAACCAAATGGTATTTTCAAGTCCCGTTTCTCTCATTTATTCTTAATGAAGCTGACAAAATAACGAGAAATTAATTGTTAACATTAGAGATCCAGCAGCCAAGTGTAGTTTGCATTTCTTATTGGATATTATCTTTAGGAGTTCAATCTCTACTACTTTGATCTTGGACTAAAGAACAAAGAACAATGGGGGAAGAATAAAAATACAGAAAATTATACATTCTATCAGGAAATTCTGACATGAAAAGCAATTTGACAAGCTGCAGTTACAGTATCTTTCCAGAACAGAAAAGGTTAAGGGGATATTTATTTTGGAGATATTTCAATTATTTTAATAACAGTAATGAAGACATTAATAATCCTTACCCTAAGGCAGTCTGGTTACTATCCAAGAATTTTATAGGGAAAAAGGCCAGTTGATTGGCAATATCATAACGATACCTTCCACACTTCCCCTGAGTCAGGATCTTTTAGATTAGAAAACTGTGCATAACCATGTTAATTAAGAAACATAATGGAGAGAATCCAGAAAATTATAGCCACTTCATTTAACTTCAATCATCAGGAAATTACTCAGTCCATAATTAAGGATAAAATGAACGAACATGTCAAAAATTTTCAGTTGGCCTTCTCAAGGAATGATTTTTGTAACAATGATGATTGAGTGGTGTTAAAATAATACATAGATAATTGGAGTGGAAATGTCTATGGACGTTATTTATAAGGACTTTCAGAGACATTTAATGAAGTTCCTGTTTAGAGACAGTTAGGTAATAATGTGATTAAATATGGTTAGCCAAATGGTTAAGTGAGTGAGGCAGAGAGTAGAGACAGGGAGGTACAAAACATCCTGAAGAAGGGTCTGCACGAAATGTTGACTGTCTATTCATTTCCACAGATGCTGCCTGATGTTGGTCATTTCATTGGTCAATTCTAGTGTGTGTAAGCCTCATTTCCTCATCCCTTAGGACTGTTAGTTCCTAGCTCTGCACCATTCCCTGGATATTCTACGTGAATCTTGTTTCCGAGCAAAGATTCTCCTCAAAGATTGTTCCACGTTTGCGACTGTGCTAGCGCCTCTTGACTCTGTCTCCATGCCTGTGTCCTGCACTTGGGTTCATCCCCAGTCATGTCCTTGCAACAAACACAAAATGCTGGAGGAAGTTAGCAGGTCAGGCAGCATTTATGGAAAAGAATAAGCAGTCAACATTTTGGGCCATGACACTTCATCAGGACTTGCTTCTGTTTATTCCTCTCCATAGATGCTGCTCGACCTGCGGAGTACCTCCAGCATTGTGTTTGTGTGTTGCTCAGTATTTCCCACATCTGCAGAATATCTTGTGTGAAGGAGTTGGTGCACTTGAATTGTACATCTGAATCATAGAAGATGAAAGCAAAGTTGTCTCTCCAGCCTTCGTGAACTGTGATGTCACCTTAACCCTCTGAAGCACCAACCTAAACTTGCTATCTTGATATAACGAATGGTAGTTAGCCTTCATATTGGGCAATGGTGAAATGCAGAGATGTGGCCGGCCACAAGGAGGAAGATTGCACTTAGAAGCATTTTGGAAGAAATATTGCACTTCCCGGAGTTTCCAAATACAAGCTCAGACACGAGTCATCAGAAGGTCTAAATGAGATGCTGCCAGGTGGCATTGTAAGTCCTGTAGATAAAAGCATGAGAATACAGAGACATTGGGCCATAGATTGTTGGGAAAAGCTGGCATTTCCATGTCAAGCTTCAAGTTTTCCTCCATAAATTTTAATGAATTATTTATGCCTGCAATCTCAGCCAGTTTGATCTCTAAGGTTCCTGTTGAATAGGTCAACAGTTCCATTTAATTTCAGAGAATATATATAACATACAAGCTGAAATTTTTGTTCTTCACAGACATCCATGAAAACAGAAGAGTGTTCCAATGAATGAGTGACAGTAAAAATATTAGAACCACAAAGATTCCCCTTCTCCCCAACACACAAGCAGCAGCAAACAATGACCCTCCCCTCCCCCATTTACCAGCAAAAAAAGCATCAGCACCCTCCACCCACAAAGCAATCAATAGCAAAGCCCCCAAGAAAGACCATGATCTGCTGTGCAACAAAAACTAATCATTCATCTAACAATTTGACACACAACGGGCTCACTCTCTCTCTCTCTCTCCTTCATTGATAAAGGGACAGAGAAGTGTCCATCTCTCAGGGCAAGAGGGGAGACCAACAGAGACAAACAACTCACTGACTTATGGTGTTAAAGTCCACTGCAATGCTTTTCCCTCAAGTTCTCCGATTCAAAAATTGGCAAAAAACTCGTCCCTCTCCAGCAAGAGAAAGAGAGAGAGCATGCGATTCGCTGACTACAGAGCCCCTTACATCTGATCTGCTGTTCCCGATGTTCCATTTTCTCCTGTAACACCTGTTGACTGCGGATTTGGAAACAGAAAATATTGTTTAAAAATCTCCAATGCTGAACTTGCTCCGGATTAAAACAGGAGTAGGAACATTGAGATTTAGTGTGAAGAAGAATGGGAATTAGGAAATATATATTTTGCTTTGATTCAATGAGTTTCCTTAAAAAAGTTATTCCATAACGGATTTCTCTGTGATTTGCGATTTTCATTTTCAGTTTTTAATGGAAACTAATGTCTAGGATGAATATAGATCGTAGAACATTTGACCCAAAGGAGCAGTCCAAGCAGTTACTATGTTTATTCAAAAAATACAGTTTTGGATATTCGGCAGTCATGGGAATTGATGTTAGCACAACAGATGTGAAGGATCAGTGATGATCATATCAATCAAGAGAGCTGTTGTCAAGGGCCAAGTAGCCTATTTCTAGTTCTATTTCTCATAATTCAGAATGAGACTATACCTACATTGATCATGATCATTGCATCCAACCCATCATCTCTTGCAGGTTTTGTAATTTCTTGCAAGACATCTTCTAGAATTTTATTTGCCCCATGTTCCCACACCTAAATGACTTTGAAGTTATTCAACCCTTTCTCAACACTGACCTCAGACAGATCTGGTCACCAAACTAAGATCAACATGCACAAAATGCTGGAGGAACTCAGCAGGCCAGGGAGCATCTATGGAGAAAAAGAACAGTCGACGTTTCGGCCCATAGAAGCTGCCTGGCCTGCCGAACTTCTCCAGCATTTTGTGAGTGTCACTCGAATTTCCAGCATCTGCAGATTTTCTCTTGTTTGCTCACTGAACTAAGATGGTCTTTCTGAAAATTAACCTTCAACTGACTCAGTTAATACTCTCCCCGTTGCATGCAACTTTGACCTCATCTTAACTAGATGGCAGCCCTGCTCACAATAACTACATCACACCTTTTCCCAGGCTAGCTGCAGAATAAAAGAGCCACTGGAGAAAAGACCTTTATGAAAGACACCTTCTGTGGAAAATGGCATGGGTATTTTGCACTGCTGTGAGGAAGGCTGGATGGCAGAGCCACAAACATTTCTTTGGAGTTATGTTGTCAAAACAGCCGACATGGATCACCAATACCTCGCTGACATGGACCATCAACACCTCGCTGACATGGACCACCAACACCTCGCTGACATGGACCACCAACACCTCGCTGACATGGACCACCAACACCTCACTGACATGGACCACCAACACCTCGCTGACATGGACCACCAACACCTCGCTGCTTGTAAAAAAGGCAGAACAAAGACTCCTCTTCTTCAGAAAGCTGAAACAGGTCAAACTCCCACAAAAGCTGTTGCTTAACTTCTACAGAAGCACAATTGAAACCATCCTGACCAACTGCGCCACAGTGTGGTATGCCAGCTACACAGCCGCTGAGCAGCAAGAACTGCATCGTGTGGTGAAGGCAGCTCAGCGAATTGTCGGGATGGAGCTCCCAGGACTGGACACCATCTATTCCAGCAGACTCAGGAGGAAAGCAATCAACATAACCAGAGACACCACACACCCCAGCCACTCCCTGTTTGAACTGCTGCCATCCAGCAAAAGGTTCAGGACACTGGAAGCCAGAACAAATAGACTGAGGAACAGCTTCTACCCCAGAGCTGTAGCCTCTATCACACCAATCCCACAGAACAATGACTGAAACTGTGAGCACACACACGGACACACAAGGACTCAAATACTTGAACTAATGGCACTTTGTGCATTACTGTGATATTCTGGTGCTGCTGCAACTTATTTTCTGCTACTTATCTATTCAATACTGTTTTTCTATTACTGTCTTGTTGTTGTCTACCACTTTGTTTGATTGCCTGGGAGGAAGCCAAACAGAGTTTAATTGCACCTATGTATAATGACAATAAAGATCATTCAATTCAAACATAAACTGTATCGGTGTCCTCTTTCATATAATTTTCACATGTCTTTTGAAGTGCAGCAAAGTTTCTTGGTCATCTCCTCCATGTCTACCTTTTTAAAACCTTTCATGAAGACTATTCAGAGTCTACTTCAGGACCTGTTGATTATGTGAAGTCACACATTGTTTCATGTTTTAAGGCTCCCAGAGGTCTGATTGGCAGGCACTGAGAAGACAGTGATTGTAAGCTGGCAAGTCCCTGTCCCAGGTTTAAAATCTGTGTGGGTGGTGAGTGCTGGGTCCCGGTGGGAGTCCCACAGGCTAGTGACTCCCCCCCCCCTCCACACGCACAATGTCACCAAAGTTGGAGGTCTATGCAAGTCTGGAATTGAGGTCCAAATAACAGTAAAGGCTCTTACAAGTCCAAAAGCCGAAGCCTGAAGGTGAAAACATGATTGGCAAATCCTGGGGTTGATTCCCATTATCGATGAAGTCCAGAGCGCAAAGCCGAAGGTCAAAGTCCAGAGCACTGCAGGTCACTGGGGTCAGAGGTCCCTGTGAGCCCAAAGGTCATACCTGTGATCAGCAAGTTCTGGGGCAATGACCAAAGCTGGAGGCCCAGTATCTGCAAGTTTAAGGGTCTTGGGTGAAGGACTGGGGTTGGCAGACAGGCTGTGTGTGTGAGGGGGATGGTAAGTGGGAGGGCATCTGGGAAAGGGGCTTGTTTGCCTGATATAATCTTGTTTGATTTTGTTGTTGTTGTTGCTTGTGTTGTTCTGCTGCTATGGAGACACTGATTGAGTGGTGACAGGTGACACTTGCGAGCTTACCACAGCACATCTTTATTTTTGTCATATCGATTTGAAAATGCTAATGACACATTTCACTGTATGTTTCAATGTACGTGTAATAACTAAATATGAGTCAGAATCTCTTTGGTGTATTCACTTCATGATCTATTGCATCTATATTTTGACTGGATGGTGAAAATCCTTCAATGCTAATTATATTATTGATCTCACAGTCAATTACTTTGTAAAGAGGAACAAGCTGGAAAACAATCCTTTGGCACATTTGGATTTGTCACAGTCATCCAACAAAACATCATACAACTTATTCAGTAATAATAAAGGGTCAGTATAGAATTGGGTAATCACCACTTCTCTCTCATAAAGGGTGTAGTTTCTGAAAAACTGTAAAACAGGCAAAATATATAAATATATATATATATATAGTGCAGTTCCAGCTTGTTCTTTCCTTCTGATTAACTCCAGTTGAATTATTGCTCAGTGATTGATATGATCCTATGGCAAAAAGAGTTCAGGACAGTTGTAATCTTCACAGTCAGAGTCAAATCTGGTTGGACCATTTGGTCTCAAATCAACTAGTCTTATTGGATCAAGTTCAGTAGTTACCCTCTGGCGTAATTGCAGCCTCTTTTCACAATGCACCTTCACTTGTCTGCAATCTCAGTGAAAGCTTTCTACAGCCAATGCCACAAAAAGGTCCAGCCATCGTTATGTAACACTCTGTAAGGTTTCACTCCTAATGTAATGGTTTCTCTGTAGCAGCAGTGTTTGGGTTATGACTAGAGATAACGGGGGCTTTGGAATGTGCACCACCCAATGAGAGGCACGTTATTTCTTCTTGTGTAGAAGGTATTTGAAGGTCTTTTGTCAGTGAGAGACCAAGAGAGAAGATGCGAGTTGAGGGAGTTGGTAGACCACAGGACCGAGTGGACTTGGAGTGAGGGTCCAGGAGTTGGCGATGCTCGGGGGAGGTCGATGGAGAATGAATGGATGGATGAGCTCCACATTAGACTATTTCATGAAAAAAGCCCCTTTTCTTTTTATTTTCTATACTAAGCCTATGGTCAGATTAAGAATTATTGTTTAATTGCATATGGTGTATTCTCTGATATTTTGTGGTACGGATTTGTAACTAGGCAACAAATCATGCAGCATCCACGCAAATGAGTTTTCTCAGTTTGTCTGGGCCAGAGGCTGTCTTCCCCTAGACAAATGCATGTTGGCCGAACCTGAGGGTTACAATAGTGGGGGCTCATCCAGGATTGATCTCGTTGGATACTTTGTGATTGCCCTGAGTGAGTGGGTTGTGTGTTTAAGTCTGTGCTGGTATGGATGCTGCTTCAGTGGAACAGTGGTGTGCCTCCATGCGGTCACTGGTAAGTAATATGTACATGTTGAGTGGGGTGGTTGGCGGTGTTGTCGGCCTATGATTTCAGCCTGAAGTACCGGCTGGGAAGCAGGAACACTGATGCTGATGCTTTGTTATGACGGGCGCATGAGGGATTGGACAGGGACGAGGAGTGGGAGAGCATTTCTGCCCTGGGGATGAAGGGCATGTGTGAGTTTGTCATCATCGTGAAGGCAGAGTGAGAGCAGGGGTAGGATCAAGTGGTGGATCAACTGGGAGCTTCTGATGTTGCCATTACTGTAACCTGACTGCTCTGAGGACAAATCAGCAGCCAGAATTGAGTTCTGGGGAAGTGGCAGGTGCTCAGCCAGATGACCTGTGCATCTGTACCATTTGGGAGACATGGCACAGGCAGAGGAGATGAAACACACCGTAGTGGCCCCATGACTGAGAGAATGGCTCTGGTTGGAGTTACGGAACCAGATCCTATACCAGGTCATGTAACCCCTGGACCCAGTTGGTTCTGTCGGAGAAGTATTAGAAGACTGTGTTGAAGTCACTCCATGATGATTCTCGATAACTGGGGGTTGAAAAGACCTATAGATTGCTCAGAGACCAGTTTTACTGGCCCCAAATGAAGTCAGAGGTTGAAGAATACCGCAAGTCGTGCATTTTTTGCTAATGGTGCAAGACACTGCCTTCGCAGTCAGCTCCTTTGTCCTACTTACAGAGCGCGGGGCCCCTGGACCTGGTGTGAATGGATTTCCTGTCAATAGAACCCGAAGCCAGCAACACGGCGAATGGCTTAGTCATCAGGGATCACAACACCAGATATGCTCAGGCTTTACTGATTGAAAACCAGAGGATGTCCAAAGTGTTATGGGAGAAGTATTTCATTTATTATGGCCTCCCCAAGTGGATACATAGTGATCAGGGATGGGATTTCGAGAACAGGCTCATCCATGAGTTACTGGGCATGTTTGGAGTTAGGACAACTCCCTATCATCTGCAGGATGATCCCCAGCCCGCGTGGTTTAATCAGGCCTTGCAGGACATGCTCCGGACCTTGAAGATCAGCAAGAGGAGCAGGTGGAGTCAACATATTGGACATCTGGTCCACGGTTACACTGCACCCAAAATGAAGCTACTGGGTACTTGCCATACTACCTGATGTTTGGGTGCAAGCTGAGATTGCCCATTGACCTTTGTTTTGGGGTTGACAAGGGCGACTTACTACCAAAGATTTGTCTGAAGTATGTGTCTGATATGAGAAGGGAGCTGAAAAGGGCTTATGAATTAGCTGGGGTTGCAGCTGCCAAGCAGAATCGTGGAAATAAGAGGAGGTACGATCAAAAGGTGCGGTTCTCCCAACTCCTGCCGGGAGACTGAGACCTCCTAAGGAATTTGGGGCTACCGGAAAGCATAAGTTGGCTGACCACTGAGCAGCTACACCCTATGTAGTGGAGAGCCAGAGCCAATCCTACCAGTTTTCTGGGTGAAATCAGAGTATGGGAATGGGTCTGAAAAGATTCTCCATTGGAAACACCTTCTGCCTCTGGGACAGGAGGGGCAGGTTGACCCAGAGCCCAACCTGGAGCCTACACCTAGTCAGAGGACTCTGTGGAAACGTGGGACCACTGCAGGGTCAACAGCGGGAGAGATTAGACCGGCTCTCACCCCTGAGAGGGTTACATACTGATCTGGAGGATGGCGACCTGCATGTGTGGTATATGCTGCCTTTTGCTAACTCTCCATTGATTGAGGAAGAGACTCCCAGCCCTTCTCCCACTGAGTCAGGTGAAAGTGGGGGAGCTATCTGTGGACAGCCGGGGTTGCAGCGGGACCCTGCAAGGGATGAAGCGGGGCTTAGCCAAGGGACAGAGGGGTCCGAGTTGCAGGTGGGCATGAGTGATAGGCTGGAGGGAATCTTGCCAGTTAGACCAGAAGCATCCCCAGTAGTGTTGGAGAGTTAGATAAGGGGGTGCGGAGGTCTCAGAGAATTAGGAGACCACTGGATAGGCGGGCCTATGTAGCACTGGGGGAACATAATGTAGCACCTACCGTTTTTGGATGAGAAGTACAGGTAAAGAGCTGGTATCCTTTTCTCAAAGTCAAAATGTTTAATACAACAAGTATACATTTAAAGTGAGAGAGGGAGAAGTCTTTTTTTTAACACTGGGAGTGGTGGGTGTCTGGAATGCACTGCAGTGAGGTGGACAAGGCAGATATGATTTGATATTTAAAAGGCTCTTGGATAAGCACACAGATATACAGTAAATGGAGCAATGGAGACCATGCTCAAAGTTCAAAATAAATTTATTATCATGTACATATATGTCACTATGTATAACCCTAAGATTCATTTTCTTGCAGGCATAGTCAGTAGGTCAGAAGGGAATAGATATTACTAGTTTAATTAGTTTGAGAAAGTATAATGGGTGGTAGGGTCTGTTTCTGTGCTAAGTTCAATGCATAGCCCTATCTATTCTGAAAGAATATCTTTAATAAGCCTAATCATTTGACTGACCACCTTCTTCTCAGTGCTGATAATTTTCTTTATGTGAAAGGATAATCCACATCTAATTGTGGCTGTAAACTGTTAGATTAGGTAAAGATTAGGTAGATTCATACATCCAGTAATATCAATCACAAGCACGAGGAGGTTTGCAGATGCTGGAAATCCAGAGCAACACACACAGATGCTGGAGGAACTCTGCAGGTCAGGCAACATCTATGGAAAAGAATAAACAGTCATCAGTCTGGGTCAAAACACTTCTTCAGGTCTGAGAAGGAAGGTGGAAGATGCCAGAATAAAAGGTGGGGGGAAGGGAAAGAGGATAGCTAGAAGGCGATAGGTGAAGTCAGGTGGGTGGGAAAGGGCAAGGGCTGGAGAAGAAAGAATCTGATGAGAGCAAAGTGGACTATAGTAGAAGGGAGAGGAGGAGGGGTGCCAGGCGGAAGTAATAGGCAGATGAGATCAGGTCACGTGAGGCCATGAGAGCAGGTGGTGGATGGTCATATAAGCAGCTGATGCATATCACAAGTCCTGGTTATGCCAGGATGTCAGGCAGACAATCTCGGAAGAGTGTTGATAATGGCTGGGTTTAGCAATCTTGTAAAGACACTGCCCAGAAGAAGGCAATGGCAAACCACCTCGGTAGAAACATTTTCCAAGTGCAATCATGGTCATGGGGACCACAATTGCCCACATCATTTGACGCAGCAAATGATGATGATGAAGATGCTGATGCTGAATCTCTTGTATCTATCACCATTCATTAAGTGCTTACTCAATAGCACCAGGCTTGTCACTGGAAGTATCTACTGGTGGATGTATCAGAATCCAGTTTATCATCACTGGCACGTGTCATAAAGTTTGTTACCTTAGCAGCAGCAGTTGAATGAAATACATAATATAGAAAAAGAAGAAAAATAATACTAAATAAATAAGTAAATCAATTACAGTATATGTATATTGAATAGATTAAAAATCATTCAAAAAACAGAAATAATATATATTAAAAAGTGAGGAAGTGTTCATGGGTTCAATGTCCGTTTAGAAATCAGATGGCAGAAGGGAAGAAGCTGTTCCTGAATTGCTGAATGTGTGCCTCCTAACTGATGGTAACAGTGAGAAAAGGGCATGCTCTGGGTGCTGGGGGTCCTTAATAATGGACGCTGCCTTTCTGAGACACCGCTCCTTGAAGATGTCCTGGGGACTTTGTAGGCTAGTGCCCAAGATGGAGCCAACTAAACTTACAACCCTCTGCAGCTTCTTTTGGTCCTGGGCAGTAGCTCCCCACCCCCATACCAGACAGTGATGCAGCCTGTCAGAATGCTCTCCATGGTATATCTATAGAAGTTTTTGAGTGTACTTGTTGACGTACCAAATCTGTTCAAGCTCCTAATGAAGTATAGCTGCTGTCTTTCCTTCTTTATAACTGCATTGATATGTTGGAACCAGATTAGGTCCTCAGAGATCTTGACACTGTTTAAAGCAAAACACTGTAAGTGATATTAAGAGTGCTCACAGAAAATGTCTCCCATTCATTGCGCTTGCGTATTGCATATATTGTGATGCCATCTGTTTCTGAGTGGTTAGTATTCTCAATAACAAATATGAAGTTTGTGAACTCGGATACCACTCCAGAGACTAGCCAAGTCAAGGCTAATGCATTAAGTAGTCGTATAGGATATGCTGGCTTTCATCTGGGTTATTGAACACTTCCTGATATCGCCATTGAATGTTAAAGATCCCATGTGCTGTTTCAAAGAGGAGGCAGCTGCTTTTTTCCCCTCAATCAATATTCCTTAAATAAATTATTCACGCAATACTGTTTGAGTAAGATTAATGTTTTCAACTTTGACTGCCACATTTCCATCATAGTTTAAGAAAAGACTCTCATTGGCTGTACAGTGCTTTGGGAAATGCCGAGATTGTGAAAGGTGATCCAAATGTGTGTTACTCATTCTATAGGAGCTATTCGCTGGAGAAAATCTCCAGAACAGGGCAAGAATGGGTCATGGATGCATGAAAAATGTGAACATGCCAGTAATCAATGCTGAATGGCATTGAAATAGGATATAGCCCTTATTTACATTATAAACAAAAAATATATTCTTCTGCTGGCTTCACATCTATTCCTACCTCTTGCTAAATGACGACTCACTCCTAGTAAACACTTCCATTAGCTTGTGGAACACAGCAGGCCAGGCAGCATCTATAAGGAGAAGCACTGTCGACGTTTCGGGCCGAGACCCTTCGTCAGGACTAACTGAAAGGAAAGATAGTAAGAGATTTAAAAGTAGTGTGGGGAGGGGGAGATGCAAAATGATAGGAGAAAGACCGGAGGGGGTGGGATGAAGCTGAGAGCTGGAAAGGTGATTGGCGAAAGTGATACAGAGCTGGAGAAGGGAAAGGATCATGGGACGGGAGGTCTCGGGAGAAAGAAAAGGGGAGGGGATAAGCAACAGAGGGAGATGGAGAATAGGCAAACAACTAAATATGTCAGGGATGGGGTAGGAAGGGGAGGAGGGGCATTAACGGAAGTTAGAGAAGTCAATGTTCATGCCATCAGGTTGGAGGGTGCCCAGCCGGTATATAAGGTGTTGTTTCTCCAACCTGAGTTTGGATTCATTTTGACAGTAGAGGAGGCCATGGATAGACATATCAGAATGGGAATGGGATGTGGAATTAAAATGTGTGGCCACTGGGAGATCCTGCTTTCTCTGGCGGACCGAGCATAGGTGTTCAGCGAAACGGTCTCCCAGTCTGTGTCGGGTCTCACCAATATATAAAAGGCCACACTGGGAGCACAGGACGCAGTATACCACACCAGCTGACTCACAGGTGAAGTGTCGCCTCACCTGGAAGGACTGTCTGGGGCCCTGAATGGTGGTGAGGGAGGAAGTGTAAGGGCAGGTGTAGCACTTGTTCCACTTACAAGGATAAGTGCCAGGAGGGAGATCGGTGGGAAGGGATGGGGGGGACGAGTGGACAAGGGAGTCGCATAGGGAGAGATCCCTGTGGAAAGCAGAAAGAGGTGGGGAGGGAAAGATGTGCTGGGTAGTGGGATCCCATTAGAGGTGGCGGAAGTTACTGAGAATTATACGTTGGACCTGGAGGCTGGTGGGGTGGTAGGTGAGGACAAGGGGAACCCTATCCTGAGTGGGGTGGCGGGTGGATTGGGTGAGGGCAGATGTGCGGGAAATGGGAGCGATCCCATCCCCATCCCTTCCCACCGATTTCCCTCCTGGCACTTATCCTTGTAAATGGAACAAGTGCTACATCTGCCCTTACACTTCCTCCCTCACCACCATTCAGAGCCCCAGAAAGTCCTTCCAGGTGAGGCGACACTTCACCTGTGAGTCAGCTGGTGTGGTATACTGCGTCCGGTGCTCCTGGTGTGGCCTTTTATATATTGGTGAGACCCGACACAGACTGGGAGACCGTTTCGCTGAACACCTACGCTCAGTCCGCCAGAGAAAGCAGGATCTCCCAGTGGCCACACATTTTAATTCCACATCCCATTCCCATTCTGATATGTCTATCCATGGCCTCCTCTACTGTCAAGATGAATCCAAACTCAAGTTGGAGGAACAACACCTTATATACCAGCTGGGTAGCCTCCAACCTGATGGCATGAACATTGACTTCTCTAACTTCTGTTAATGCCCCTCCTCCCCTTCTTACCCCATCCCTGACATACTTACTGGTTTGCCTGTTCTCCATCTCCCTCCGGTGCTTCCCCTGTCCCCTTTTCTTTTTCCTGAGGCCTCCCGTCCCGTGATCCTTTCCCTTCTCCAGCTCTGTATCACTTTCGCCAATCACCTTTCCAGCTCTTAGCTTCATTCCACCCCCTCCAGTTTTCTCCTATTTCGCATTTCCCCCTCCCCCCACTACTTTCAAATCTCTTACTATCTTTCCTTTCAGTTAGTCCTGACGAAGGGCCTCGGCCCGAAACGTCGACAGTCCTTCTCCCTATAGATGCTGCCTGGCCTGCTGTGTTACACCAGCATTTTGTGTGTGTTATTTGAATTTCCAGCATCTGCAGATTTCCTTTTGTTTGCTCCATTAGCTTGTGACTGAATTCTCCAACTCTCAACCAACTGGCCTTCCTCCTTCAAGACTCACATGTTACATAACAGTAAAAGCAAGTCTTCCACTTCTATGTCAAGCTTTAGTGATTGGTCAATGAAACTCTGAGTAAGTTTTTAACTGCCTCTGAGGTTGGTCGAAGATGACTGTTTGTTTTGGTACCATATAATTGCAAGTCTGTCTTCCTTCCTTCCTTCCTTTTTCCCATTGCCCACCTCTGTCCCTAAGCTGTTTTTGACCATTGCTTCAGTCAGAGGGTTATGGGCCTTGAGAAGATTTTCCCCAGCAGTTTGACCTACCACTCAAGTTGTCTGGTCTGACAGATGAGGGCAATGGGGAGTGGATGAAACAGGTCTGTATCCAATCAGTGTTGCTGACCTATACAATGCAGTGAGAAAGGTCTGTGAAATCCCATGGTGGAGCTGAATGTCAAAGAAACTAAACACATATTTACACCAAAGGTACATATGCTAATGGCTGGAAGAACTCAATAGCTCAGACTTCATCTATGAAAAGGAACAAACAAGCTGAGACCCTTCTGAAACGTCAACTGTATATTCCTTTTCCATAGATGCTGCTTAACCTGATGAGCTCCTCAAGCATTTTGTTTGCGGTTTCTCTGGATCTCCAGCATCTGCAGATTCTCTTGTGTTTGCGGTTCAGATTGTGGTTTCAGAAGTCAACTCATTCAATGAAAATTGGGAATAAAATGTCCTCCTCACTGACTGCCAACACAGGTACACCTCAAGGCTATGAGATTAACTGCTGCGCTACTCACTGTACACACGTGACTATGCAGGTAAACACAGCTCCAGTGCCAAGAGAGCTTTGACCAGTGGCCAACCCGAACTTCGGAGCTTTTGATAGGAGGGGACTTCGATCAGGTCCACTGCCCGAGTACAAAAGGAAGCAACAGGTTGCTCCAGCGAAAAGGAGCGACCAATCAGCATTCAGGATTGATTAGCAAGAGCAAATTAAAGAGGGGCAGGGGCAAGCACAGTGGCCATCATTTCAGCGGCTATCTTCTGAGTAGACAGAGCCAGAGTGGTGATCTTGGGGCTTGAGCTCTTCAAGGCTTCAACAAAGAGAATCTTCTGTCAGAGAAAGCAAAGGAAAGAAAAGCTCAAGGTTAATTTATTTTCCTTTATATCTGCTCAGATGGGACGGCAGGCAGGTTAGTTGAATGCTCTGCTTGCATGAAGTGGGAAGGCAGGAAGACCTCAGAGACCCTGATGACCACAACTGTGAGAAGCGCATCCAGCTGCAGCTTCTAACAATCCACATTAAGAAGTTGGAGTTGGAATTTGATGAACTCCATATCATTTGGGTGGCTGAGGGGGAGATAGTTAGGGTATATCAACACCCAAGCTAGCTGCTCCCATGGTGCAGGACGCAGGAAACTCGGGGTAAGTCAGGAAGGGGAAAGGGGATAAGGAGCTACCTCTGCAGCCATCCCTCTCAACAACAGACATATACTGTCAGGGGATGACCTAACAGAGGAAAGGGGCAGTGGGCGGGTCTCCAGAACTGAGTCTGCCTCCGTGACTCTGAAGGGAAGAGGAGAGAAGAGGGACACTGTGGTGATAGGGGAGTCATTAGGGGAACAGACATTATTTTCTGTAGGATTTGCCTTCTGGGTTCCAGGGTCTGCGATACCTTGGATCAAGTCCTCAGCATTTTAAATGGGAGGGTGAATGGCCAGAAGTTGTGGTACATGTAGGTACCAATGACGTATATAGGGCAAGTGACAAGGTTCAGCACAGGGAGTATGGAATGTTAGGTGCTAAGTTATAGTGCAAGACCTCCAGGGTTGTGATCTCAGGATTTCCAACTGCAAGTGAGGCCAGAACTAGGAAGGTTATACTGTTTAATGGATAGCTAAAGAGTTGTTGTAGGAGGGAGGGCATAAGATCTTTGGATCATTGGGCTCTCATCCACGGAAAGTGGGACCTGTACAGAAGGGACAGTCTGCACCTGAAGAGGGACTGATATCCTAGCAGGAATGTTTGTTATTGCTGCACAATGGGGTTTAAACTAGATCTGTAGGGGGATGGGAACCAGAGTGCCAGAACAGTTAGTGGAGAGGTTGTGGAGCCAGATGTTGGTAGGACCTCAGACAAAGTTAGGAATCAAAAGGTTGAGCAGGGTGTGTCTAGCGTCCTGAGCTGCCAATATTTCAATGCTATAAGTGCCATAGGAAAGGCAAATAATAGTGCTGAAGATGAGGAAGCTGGTTTCAAAACAGAGGCAATGTGTAGTGAGAAGAGGCTGTTGATGGGGCAAAATTGCAGTCAACAGGATGAGTTGCAATGTAAAAGGTAGACAAAATCGAAAAAGGTGAATACAGGACTGAAGATGTTATATTTGAATGTGCATGGTATATGGAATAAGGTGGATGAACTTGCAACACATTTACAGATTGGCAAATATGATGTTGTCGGCATCACTGGATCATGGCTGAAAGAAGATTATAGCTGGGAGTTTAATGTCCAACAATATATATTGTATCAAAAGGATAGGCAGGAAGGCGGATGGAATGGCATTGCTCCGTTGGTAAAAATGAAAGCAAATCATTACAAAGAGGTGATATAGGATTGGAAGGTGTTGAGTCATTGGAGATGGAGGTAAGGAACAGCAAGGGTAAAAAGACCCTGCTGGGAATTGTATGCAAAACCCCAATCAGTAGTGAAGATATGGCCTACAAATTACAACGGGAGACAGAAAATACATGCCAAAAGGTCTGTTGCAATAGTTATGGGGTATTTCAATATGCAGGTAGATTGGGGAAATCAGGGGGAATTTCTAAAGTGCCTGTGAGATTGCTTTTTAGAGCAGTTCCTTGTTGAGACCATGAGGAGATCAGCTATTCTGGATTGGGTGCTGTGCAACAAACCAAAATTGATTAGAGAGCTTAAGGTAAAATAACCCTTAGAGGAAGTGATCATAATATGATCGAAAACACCCTGAAATTTGGGAAAGAGAAGCTAAAGTCAGAAGTATCAGTATTGCAGTCAAGTAAGGGGAATTACAGAGGTATGAGAGAGGAGTTGGCTAGAATTGATTGGAAAGGAACACTGGCAGGGATGATGGTAGAGCAGCAATGGCTAGAATTTCTGAAAACAATTTGGAAGACACATGATCTGTATATCCCAAAGAGGAAGAAGTATTCTAAAGGCAAGATACAATCATCGCTAAAAGAAGAATTCAAAGCCAACAGAAAAGCTAAAGCGAGGGCATATAATAGAGCAAAAATTAGTGGGAAGTTTGAGAATTTGGAAGCTTTTAAAAGCCAACAGAAGGCAATTAAGAAGTCATTAAGGACTTAAAGATGAAATACAAAAAGTAAGCTAGCCAATAATAGTAGAGAGGATACGAAAAGTTTCTCCAGATACATGAAGTGTAAAAGAGAGGTGAGAATGGATATTGGACTGCTGGAAAATTATGCTGAAGATGTAGTAATGGGGGCATGGAACTGGCAAATGAAATGAATAAGTACTTTACATCAGCCTTCACTGTGGAAAACACTAGCAGTATGATGGAAGTTCAGGATTTCAGGGGTCATGAACTTACCATAACTAGAGAAAAGTTTCTTGGGAAACTGAAGGTCTGAAGGTAGATAAGCCACCTGAACAAGATGGTGTATATCCCAAGGTTCTGAAACAGGTGACGGCAATGATTGTAGAGGCATTAGTAATGATGTTTCAAGAATCACTCGATTCTGGAATAGTTCCAGAAGACTGGAAAATTGCAAAAGTCACTCCATTCTTCAAGAAAGGAGAAAGGAGAAAGAAAGGAAATTATAGGCCAGTTCGTGGTTGGGAAGATGTTGGAGTCGATTATTAAGGAAGAGGTCTCAGGGTACTTGGAGGCACATAATAAAATAGGCGATAGTCAGCACGGTTTCCTCTCAGGAAAATCTTGCCTGACAATTCCATTGAAAGTCTTTGAAGAAATAATAATCAGGACAGACAAAGGAAAATTGATTGATGTCATGAACTTGGATTTGCAGAAGGCCTTTGACAAGGTGCCATACATGAGGCTGCTTAACATGCTACCAACACAAGGTATTACAGGAAAGATTCTAGCATGGTTGACTGTCAGGAGGCAAAGAGTGGGAATAAAGGGAACCTTTTCTGCTTGGCTGCCAGTGACTAGTTCCACAGGAGTCTGTGTTGGGACTGGTTCTTTTTAAATTAATTGTCAATGATTTGGATGATGGAATTGATGACTTTGTTGCCAAGTTTGCAGAAAAAATGAAGACAGATGAAGGGGCAGGTATTTTTGAGGAAGTATACAGAAGGACTTAGACAGATTTGGAAAATAGGCAGAGATGGCAGATGGATTACAGCTTTGGGAAGTGTTTGGATAATGCACTTTAGTAGAAGAAATAAAAGGATTGACTATTTTCTAAATGGAGGGAAATACAAAAAAAACTGAAGTGCAAAGGGACTTGTGGAGACAGCTGTTGATACCAAGTCTTTATGTATATTTAAGGCAGTGTTTAATAGAAACATAGAAAACCCACAGCACAATACAGGCCCTTTGGCCCACAAAGTTGTGCCAAACATGTCCCTACTTTAGAAATTACTAGGCTTACCTATGGCCCTCTATTTTTCTAAGCTCCATGTAGCTATCCCAAAGTCTCTTAAAAGACCCTATTGTATCTGCCTTCACCACTGTTGCTGGCAGCCCATTCCACGCACTCATCACTCTCTGAGTAAAAAACTTACCCTGATATCTCCTCTGTACCTGCTCCCAAGCACCTTAAACCTGTGTCCTCTTGTGGCAACCATTTCAGCCCTGGGAAAAAGCCTCTGACTAACAACAAGATCAATGCCTCTCATCATCTTATACACTTCTATCAGATCACCACTCATCCTCTGTCGCTCCAAGGAGAAAAGGCCGAGTTCATGATGGAATGTTGCCACAATAACAACCTTACGCTCAATGTCTGTAAAACTAAAGAACTGATTATTCACTCCAGGAACTGAAAGGAGGGCAGCTAGTCTACACAGGTGGATCAGTGGTGTAGAGTGGAGCCTCCTTAAATTTCTGCACGTTTACTTATCGATTGATCTGTCCTGGGCCCAGCACATAGATGCAATCATCGGGAAAGCGAGTCTTTACTTTCTCTGGAGGCTAAGGAGGTTCGGCTTATCACCGAGCACTTTTACAAGCTTCTACAGATGTATTGCTGAAAGTGTCCTGACTGGTTGAATCATGGTCTGGTACAGCAATTCAAATGTGCAGGAAAACAAGAAGCAGGAAAGAGTAGGGGATTCAGCGTAATTCAGCACAGGCATATCCCTCCCTACTGTTAGTAGTACTTGCATGAGGTGCTGCCCCAATAAGGTAACAGCAGTCATCAAAGATCTCCACCAAACGAGCCATGCCACTTTTTGTAGCAAGAGGTACAGAAACCTGAAGCTCATGCCACCAGGTTCAAGAACATCTGCTTCCCTTCAACCATTCACTTATGGACCAACCTGCACAACCATAATCACTACCTCACAATGGTAACATCATGATTACTTCGACCATTTTGCATTTTATTCGTTCTATTCCAATTGCTGTTTATCTTGCGTAACTTTTGCATAATTTATGAATGTTGCATCTCTAATACTATGTACTTATGATGCTGCTATAGAACCACAGAACCCTACAGCACAGTACAGGCCCTTCAGCCCTCCATGTTGTGCCGACCCATATAATCCTTAAAAAAAAGTACTAAACCCACACTACCCCATAACCCTCTATTTTACTTTCATCCATGTGCCTGTCCAAGAGGCTCTTAAATGCCCCTAATGTTCACCTCTACCACCCTCCCTGGTACGTTATTCCAGGCACTCACAATCCCCTGTGTAAAAAACTTACCCCTGTTGTCTCCCCTAAATTTCCCTCCCTTAGTTTTGTACATATGCCCTCTGGTGTTTGCTGTTGGTGCCCTGGGAAACAGGTATTGACCATCCACCCTATCTATGCCTCTCATAATCTTGTAGACCTCTATCAAGTCTCCTCTCATTCTTCCACGCTCCAAAAAGAAAAGTCCCAGCTCTGCTAACCTTGCTTCATATAACCAGGCAACAGGTAATCATAAATCCTGGCTCTCGGGATATAGATTCTCTGGTATAGATTCTTGACTGGTGAGGACATGAGGGATATGGGGAAAAGGCAGTAGATAGGGACTGAGAGGAAAATTGGATTTATGATGGTTACCTGCCGCAACCATGCTACACGTAAGTTTCCCACTGCACCTGTACACGTAGCAATAAACACATCTTTGACAAAACACAGAATTAATTTCTGTAACATACCAAAATGCATAACTGCTAAATATCACATGTGGTTGCCTCAACTTAAAATATCTTTAGTGTTGAATTTTGGAGCCATAGGCTTGTTGTCTGTTTGAGAACATTGGAGATGCTAATGAAAGCTGACAGGTTTAGCTATAAGCCCCCAAGAGTAAGCAACTTACTTGAAAAGGACTGGAGCAAATGCAGCTTATTATAACCTGAATTTCATGCTTCAAGCGCAGCAACAGTGTTCTACAGATTAAATAAAACTAGAAACGTGTCATGGCTGATGTGAAATTTATAATCACACAAACATGACTGACACATAATATGCCCAAAACAGATTAGACTTAAAAAGTTTTAACAAGTCTAAATCCTTTGAGAATATTGTGATCTGCCATTTGATTTAATGTTGTTTAAGCTTTCTAAAATTCACATTGCTTTTTTTTCAGAAAGTAATTCTCAGTGAGAGTCCAAAGACCACAGATTAATCCATTTGTTTGCGAACCAGCATGCACAGCCCTAATCACTATCTCAGTATAGCAATGCCATGTCAAATAATACTGAATTGAGCAACCTAACATCTAATGACATATTATTCAAAGCAAACAGAACTGGAGTTAAAATGGACAATGGGTCCTTATTACCACATGCAGAGGCCAAATGCCTATTTTAATTACACAATGTAATGCTTCAGTAAATCTCAAAACAGTAACTGCTGACTCCACCGAATCTAGCAATCACCTATTCACCAAGTTGCCATTGGGGAGAAGCTACAACTCCATCACTACCAAAACTACCCATCATCTCCAAAGCTTCTTTCCTGCAGCTATCCAGCTTCTCGACATAACCCACACAGGTGTAATAACCCAACTGACCCTGCACAACATCAGTCAACTAGTCTTTCCTACTCTCCTTGTTCTATTGATAATTGTTAAGTCTGTTCATATGTTTACATTTATTGAAGTCTGAATATTGACATTTGTGTATGTGACCATTCTGCTAATTGTTGATTGCTCATGGCTGTTTTCAATATTGTTTTCTAAATTGTTGGTAGCTATTGTGTTGTCTGTTATGGTATTGTCCTGTGGTTTATGCTTGGCACTGAACCACAATCATTTCTGGTATGTTTCACATACTGGCAATAAAGTGATTCTGATTCTGAATATGGGGTCTAATGTCTTTCAGGCATCCTTATAATATGGGATAGACCCACCCCCACCCACCCCAGGATCCCCACTGACGGCCATTTTATGGCTTTGTTCCAAATTCTTCCAAACATTCGACTGTTACTTCAACAAATGAGAAACTCTAATACCGCCTTTTTCTTTAGCACCTTCTACAGTATGTGTTTATATTAGTCTGGGGTAAAATATATGATGTTCCACTCTAGTGTGATCACTCGAGTTGAGTATGACATTTTCCGATGGAGCTGTCCATTGGTGGGTCTACAGGTGGCTGCAGAGGCAAAGCTGGGGTCCAGATCTGGCGCAGTGTGGGCCAGCCTTCACAATCTGCCTCCTTTTCCACTTGCTGATCACCACAGGAATGAATCCACAGGGTTAATGTAGATTCCCTCAATGGAGAACGCCCGTGCGTGACTTGGTTTAATGTGGGGAGGTTGATGCACAGGCAGCCACCTAATCACTGTCTCAGATGATCACTATCGTGGCAGGTCGGCCTCAGGTTTCAGTGGCATAGAATGCAAAACGATTGAGGACCCTTCACTGCTGCATCCTTCTTCCAGCTTCACTGCCGTTGTGATGTGTCATCATCTTCCGCCAGCTCCACCGTTGTGGTCTTGCATATGTTTCCTGACCAATAAGCGAGTTAGAGCCCATGACCACATTAAAAGGGCACAGTTCCCAACAATGACCTCAATTTCTGATTTTCTGATCATATATGGCTAAAAGTTAATTCCTTCCACAACTGAGCAGGTAAATTGGAACACAATAATTATGGGGTGATGTCAGCCTAAGCACAAGAACAAAATAACTTTTAGTAAATTGGTTGCACAATTAACAACTCTCTGATTTTCTTTTACATCCAATAAGATATCAATAATATCTAGTAAATATCCCTTATAATGATACTAAGTGTGTCAAATGTTCTCACATTAATTTTGTCAAATGGAATTCCTGAAAAATAATTTTTGAGTTTTGTACCTGTGGAAAACCACAAAATTCCAAACAATGGCTTGTATTTAACCACCTGTGAAATGTAGGCTAATTAAAAAATAATGGCAGATGGAGTTCAGTCTAGAAAAATGTGAAGCGCTTTACTTTGGAAGATTAAATTAGAAGGTAGAGTGCAGTGTCTTAGCAGTGTGGAGCAACAGATGGATTTTGGCATCTGCATCCATGAATCCCTCAAGGTTGCTGCACATGTAATAAGAGATGGTTAACAAGGTATATGGTAGTCGGGAGATTGAATTCAAGAGCTGTGAGGTAATGTTGCAGCTTTATAAAGCCTTAGTTAGACCACACTTCTAGTCACCTCTTTACAGGAAGGATGTAGAAGCTTTAGAGGGGGTTCCTTGAAGATTCATCTGGATGTTCTCTGGAGTACAGAACAAGTTTTACAACAGGTTAATCGAGCTTGGGCTTTTCTCTTTAGAATGAAGGAGGCTGAGATTTAAATTGAAAGAGGTGTGCAGGATGATAAAATGCATAGATTAAGAGGATAACCAGGGACTTTTTCCCATGGTTGAAATGAGTTATACCAGCAGGCATAATTTTAAAGTGATTGGAGGTAAGTATGGGGGAAGTTATCAGAGGTGCTTTCTTTATACAAGGAGTGGTGGGTGGGTGGGTGGATTGCTCTGCAGGGTTCCTGGTAAAGACTTCTACATTAGGGACACTTAAGAAATGTTTGCATATGCACATGGATGATAGAAAAATGGAGGGCTCCATAGGAGGGAATGGTTAAATTAATCTTAGAGTAGGTTAAAAGGTTGCCAATATTTCATGGGTCAAAGAAGCTGTACTGTGCCCTAATGTTCTGTTTCAAAAACCAAATATATACTCACATAGTTTCTATAACATACAATTTTCATAAACCATATAACCATATAACAATCACAGCACGGAAACAGGCCATCTCGGCCCTCCTAGTCCGTGCCGAACTCTTAATCTCACCTAGTCCCACCTACCCGCACTCAGCCCATAACCCTCCACTCCTTTCCTGTCCATATACCTATCCAATTTTACCTTAAATGACACAACTGAACTGGCCTCTACTATTTCTACAGGAAGCTCATTCCACACATCTATCACTCTCTGAGTAAAGAAATACCCCCTCGTGTTTCCCTTAAACTTCTGCCCCCTAACTCTCAAATCATGTCCTCTCGTTTGAATCTCCCCTACTTTCAATGGAAACAGCCTATTCACGTCAACTCTATCTATCCCTCTCAAAATTTTAAATACCTCGATCAAATCCCCCCTCAACCTTCTACGCTCCAATGAATAGAGACCTAACTAGTTCAACCTTTCTCTGTAACTTAAGTGCTGAAACCCAGGTAATATCAATTATTCCAACAGCCCAATCAGCAGCAGGAGTAGGCCACAGTAAGGAGGTTTCTCATATGTCAGTAATGCTTGTTTAAAGTACAGTAGGGAAAAGCAGGTTAGCCATGTGTGAAGGACTAGGGTGAGCAGAAAATTGGAAGAGCAGGTAAAGGTGAAAAAAAAAGGGGTTTTATTTACCCAAAATGTTCACATACTCAACAGAACTGTTCTAGAGTCCAAACTTGAATCAGCTAAACAGAACTGAGTTACAACAACATAGTAAATACTCCTCAAACCAAGAGACAGTACTCATTTCCTGACTGCGGGTTTATAATTGATGCTGGCCAGTCCATCGTAAATTGCAGGGGAGAGAAAACATTTCTCTCCTTAAAAAGATACGGCATAAGTGAAGCTGCTCCAGAAAACACCCCTCTGGCTGTAGCAGAACGGCACAATCCAATTGTCCAGCCCCATTGATTTAGGCTGGTGTAAGGCAACAGCTCAGTCCTTTACCGGATGATGGTCAGCTACAGGACATTTTAATATGCACGGTTGATGGTGCAGCCATCACACGCTGTTGGGAGTAGGCCAGGGCTTGAGACTAGGAGTGTTAGGCTTTGGCTCGAAGGAGGATTCGGGTCATAAGAGGTGCTGGCTTTGGGTAGGCTTCTTTCAGGGTTCCTCTTTCTTTTCTCTTACTGTACCTAGTGTGGTAAATGGCTGTTGGGTGTCCTTCATGCTGGATGCTGAAGTCTTGGGAGACTCAGGGAATTAAATCTGCATGAAGTGCACCCAGCTGCAGCTCTCGAAGACAGTATGAGGGATCTGGAGCAGCAGCTGGTGATCTTCAGCTTATATGGGAGAGTGAGGAGATAATCAATCAGAGTTACAGGGAAGTAGTCACCCCTAAGTTGCAGGAGGCGAGTAGCTGGGTGATCGTCAGGAGAAACGGAAATGTGAGTAGGCAGTTAGCAGCGAGTGTCCCTGTGGCCATTCCTCTCAAAAATAAGTATACTGTTTTGGATACTATTGTGGGGTTTGACCTCCCAGGTGAATGACATGAAGACCAGGTTACTGTCACTGAGCATAGGTCCGTGGTGCAGAAGGGAAAGAGGGAGAAGAGGGGAGCAGTAGTGTTAAGTGACTTGGTAGAGGAACAGACAGGAAATTCTGTGGATGTGAACAGGACTTGTGAATGGTATGTTGCCTCCCAGGTGCCAGGGTCGGGGATATCTTGGATTGCGTCTGTAACATTTTGGAAAGGGAGGGAGAGCAGCCAGATGTCTTGGTACATATTGGTACCAATGACATAGGATGGAAAAGCGAAGAGGTCCTGAAAAGACAATTCAGGGAGCTAGGTAGAAATCTGAAAAGCAGAACCTCCTGTGTAGTAATTTCTGGATTGATGCCTGTGCCATGTGCCAGTGAGGGTAGAAACAGGATGATTTGGCAGAGATTAATGAGTGGCTGAGAAGCAGGCGCTGGGCAGGGCTTCAGCTTCTTACATCATTGGAATCTCTTCTGGGGGAAATATGCCCTGTTGTGGGAAAAATAAGCAAGGTGCAGAATAGATGCATTCCAAAAATGAAGAAGTACTCAAAAGGTAAAATAATACAATGTGGCTGACATGGGAAGTCAAAGCTAATGTTGAATCAAAAGAGAGGGCATACAACAAAGCAAAAATTAGTGGGAAGACAGAGGATTGGGAAGCTTTTAAACCCCTACAGAGAGCAAATAAAAGAATTATTAGGAGGAAAAAGATGAAATATGAAAGCAAGCAAATAATATCAAATAGATAGTAAAAGTTTTTTGAAGTACATAAAAAAATAGAGATGAGAGTGATATAGGTCTGCTAGAAAAATGAGGCCGAAGAAATAATAATGGGGTCCAAGGAGATAGCAGATGAACTAAATGAGTATTTTAGATTAGTCTTCACTGTGGAAGACTAATGTTGAAGGGTGTGAGGGAAGAGGAGCGATTGCAGTTACTATTACAAGGAAGAAGGTGCTCTAAAAGCTAAAAGATCTGAGTATACATAAGTCACCCAGACCAGATGAACTGCATTCTAGGATTCTGAAAGAGATAGTGTTAGAGATTGTAGAGGCATTAGTCAAGATTTTTCAAAAATCATTAGACTCTGGGATGGTGCCAGAGGGCTGGAAATTTGCAATTGTCACTCCACTCTTTAAGAATGGAGAAAGGCAGCTGAAAGGAAAATTATAGACCAGTTAACCTGACCTCAGTGGTTGGGAAGATGTTAGAGTCAATTGTTAAGGATGAGGTGATGGACTACTTGCTGACACAGAACAAGACAGGATAAAGTCAGCATGGTTTCTTTAAGGGAAGATCTTGCCTGATGAACCTGTTCAAATTCTTTAAGGAGATTACACATAGGATAGATAAAGGGGATGTAGTGGATGTTGTATATTTGGACTTTCAGAAGGCCTTTGACAAGGTGCCACACATAAGGCTGCTTGTCAAGTTAGGAGCCCAAGATATTACAGGAAATATACTGACATGGTTAGAGTATTGGCTAATTGGTAGGAGGCAGAAAGTGGGAATAAAAGGATCCTTTTCTGGTTGGCTGCCGGTGACTAGTGGTGTTCCCCATTGGTTGGTGTTGGGACTGCTACTTTTTCTGCTGTATATCAATGATTAAATGATGGACTAGGTGGTTTTGTTGCCAAGTTTTCAGATGACACAAAGATTAGTAGAGGGACAGGCAGTTTTGAGGAAAAAGGTAGGCTGCAGAAGAATTTAGATAGATTAGGAGAATGGGCAAGAGAGTGGCAAATGAAATACAATGTTGGAAAATGCATAGTAATGCACTTTGGTAGTAGAAATAAATGTGCTGACTATTGTCTAAATAGAGGGAAAATCCAAAAATTTGAGATGCAAAGAGACTTGGGATTTCTTGTGCAGAACTCTCTAATGGTTAACTTACAGGCAGAGTCAGTGTTGAGGAAGGCAAATGCAAAGCTGGCATTTGTTTCAAAAGGGCTAGAATACAAGAGCACAGATGTGATGCTGAGGCTTTATAAGGCACTGGTGATGCCTCACATTGAGTATTGTGAACAGTTTTGGGCTCCTTATCTAAGAAAAGATGTGCGGACATTGGATTGGGTTCAAAGGATGATTCTGGGAATGAAATGGTTATCATACATTTGATAGCTCCGAGTCTGTACTCACTGGAATTCAGAAGGATGAGGGCAGACTTAATTGAAACCTTTTGAATGTTGAAAGGCCTAGACAGAGTAGGTGTGGAAAGGATGTTTCCCATGGTGGGAGAGCCTTCGACTAGAGGCCATAACCTCAGGATAGAGGGGCATTCATTTAAAACAGATGTGGAGGAATTTTTTAGCCTGATGGTGACGAATTTGTGGAATTTATTACGACAGCTGTGGCGGTCAGGTCATTTGGTGCATTTAAGGCAGAGCTTGGTAGGTTCTTGATTGGACACAGCCTCAAAGGTTATGGGGAGAAAGCCGTGGAGTGGGGCAGAGGAGTGGAGAAAAAGGATCAGCCCTGATTGAACAGCAGAGCAGACTCGATGGGTCAAATGGCGTAATTCTTCTCTATGGCTTATGGTCAATCTAAATGGAAGTAAGATTCAAGAGAGATTGCAATCTCTCAAATCTTTTCAAAATCATACAGATTCAAAATACCTCCATGAACTTTATGGACAGATACTTCATTTTTTGCTGCATGAACTGAGCACGTGATGTACACCAATTCTGAAATCCGGTTTCATTGTCTTCAGTGGAACCCAGTTTCAGACAGAGATTTCAGTGTACCTGTGTAAGCTGCCAATTTATTCAACTTATCCAACCGAGGATGAATTTCTATCATTGTTGAGCTGCGCCGAGTAGGTTCTAATAGGAAATGGAATTGCTTGGTTTCTGAAAAGTGCAGCTTGGCATTTTATAATCACCTAATTACTAATGTTTAGCATTTTGAAAGGATATTGGCAATGTTGTTCCAAAGAAGATAAACACCAGCCTATAAATAAATAGCTCTGAACTTTGATGGGAAGGTTGTGATGAGAATGTATTCTCTTTGGAATGTGAATCAATTAGCCTCTTTATATATAACTAGCCAGACATGAATTTCAAACAAGAGGAAGTCTGCAGATGCTGGAAATCCAAGACACTCACTCACTCACTCACTCCTGGAGGAGCTCAGCAGGCCAGGCAGCATCTATGGAAAAGAGTACAGTCAACATTTCACACTGGGACCCTTTATCAGGACTGGATAACCGCCATAGATGTTCAGTTCAACATCAAACTGACATCAGTTTATATCAATCAATTTTGTGAAGAAAGAGGTGAATAATTTACTGAAGCTTCAGCAAGTTGCTCTGATTTATCTGTATGCATTTTGCAAATAAGTACCTTAATCAGATTCAGCTTATGTCAATATATTTGAAAATGCATCTCAAGGAGATGGAAAGCATACAATTTGATATTGACAACCTGTGAATGATTAGAAACTTTCCCATTACCATCCCTCTCTCAGGATCATTGCCTTGTCATGGCGGAGAGGCTTGTGAGTGCCCAAGATCCTAAAAGAGATGCTGTCTGGAGCTTAGTTCCTGGTAGGGGAAGGTCAAGGGGATGGTTCCAGGTAGAGAATGATCCAACCAAGATCGTAATGGTGAAGCTAATGGAAGATGATGACAACTCACTATGTCAGTGAAGATGGAGGAAGACTGCAGCAGTGCAGACTCCTGAGATCATCTGGCTCTCGATGCCTCTGGACCCTGACCTGAATTTGTCAAGGACCATGTGGCGGCTACCCGTGCGACAGCCTCCCATGTTAAACAAAGTCATGCACAGTCATCTACCATTAAGAGAGTTCATCCTAACATCCCTGATTGAGTTCTGTGGTGATCAGTGAGTGGAGAAGAGGGTAGCATTGTGAAGCCTGGAAGCCCACACCACCCAGATCAGCCTCTACAGCCATCTGAAGACACTGATAAACAACCCCTTTGGAATGAATGGGTTAATGTGTGAGGACCGTTTGATAGCTCTGGGGCTGTACTCACTGGAGTTTAGAAGAATGAAGGGGAAATCTCATTAAAATCTATTACATATTGAAAAGCCTAGAGTGGATGTGGAGAGCAGATTTTCCACAGAGGAAGAACAGTCTAGGATCAGAGGGCACAGCCTCAGAATCTAAGGATGCCAATTTAGAACAGAGGTGAGCTGGAATTTCTTTATCTAGAGGATAGTGAATCTCTGGAATTCATTGCCACAGAGAGCTGTGGTGGCCAAATTGTTAGGTATATTTAAAGGAGAGGTTGATAGTATTTTGATTAGTAAGGGAACCAAAGATTATGGGGAGAATGCAGGAGAATGGAATTAAGAGGGATAATAAATCAGCCATGATTGAATACCAGAACAGACTTGATGGACCAAATAGCCTAACTTTGCTCCTTGTTGTCTAAAGAAAGCACAGCAAAACAATATACAATAGACAGTAGGTGCAGGAGTAGGCCATTCGACCCTTCTAGCCAGCACCACCATTCCCTGTGATCATGGCTGATCATACACAATCAATAACCGGTTCCTGCCCTCTTCCCATATCTCTTGACCCCGCTATCTATAACAGCTCTATCTAACTCTCTCCTTAATGCATCCAGAGACTTGGCCTCCACTGCCTTCTGGGGCAGAGCATTCCACATATCCACCACTCTCTGGGTGAAAAAGTTTTTCCGCATCTCTGTTCTAAATGGCCTACCCCTTATTCTTAAACTGTGGCCTCTAGTTCTGGACTCACCCATCAGCAGGAACATTCTTCCTGCCTCCAGCGTGTCCAATCCTTTAATAATCTTATATGTTTCAATCAGATCCCCTCTCATCCTTCTAAATTCCAGTGTATACAAGCCCAGTCACTTCAGTCTTTCAACATATGACAGTCCCACCATTCCGGGAATTAACCTTGTGAACCTACGCTGCATTCCCTCAATAGCAAGAATGTCCTTCCTCAAATTTGGAGACCAAAACTGCACACAGTACTCCAGGTGGGGTCTCACCAAGGCCCTGTACAGCCGAAGAAGGACCTCTTTACTCCTATACTCAATTCCTCTTGTTATAAAGGCCAGCATGCCATTAGCTTTCTTCACTGCCTACTGTACCTGCATGCTTGCTTTCATTGACTGATGTACAAGAACACCTAGATCTCGTTGTACTTCCCCTTTTCTTAACTTGACTCCATTTAGATAGTAATCTGCCTTCCTGTTCTTGCCACCAAAGTGGATAACCTCACATTTATCCACATTAAACTGCATCTGCCATACATTTGCCCACTCACCCACCCTGTCCAAGTCACCCTGCATTCTCATAACATCCTCCTGACATTTCACACTGCCTCCCAGCTTTGTGTCATCAGCAAATTTGCAAATGTTACTTTTAATCCCTTCATCTAAATCATTAATGTATATTGTAAACAGCTGCGGTCCCAGCACCGAACCTTGCGGTACCCCACTGGTCACAGCCCGCCATTCCGAAAGGGACCCGTTAATCGCTACTCTTTGTTTCCTGTCAGCCAGCCAATTTTCAATCCATGTCAGTACTCTGCCCCCAATACCATGTGCCCTAATTTTGCCCACTAATCTCCTATGTGGGACTTTATCAAAAGCTTTCTGGAAGTTCAGGTACACTACATCCACTGGCTCTCCCTTGTCCATTTTCATAGTTACATCCTCAAAAAACTCCAGAAGATTAGTCAAGCATGATTTTCCCTTCATAAATCCATGCTGACTCGGACTGATCCTTCTACTGCTATCCAAATGTGTCGTAATTTCCTCTTTTATAATTGACTCCAGCACCTTTCCCACCACTGATGTCAGGCTAACCAGTCTATAATTCCCTGTTTTCTCTCTCCCTCCTTTCTTGAAAAGTGGGACAACATTAGCCACCCTCCAATCAGCAGGAACTGTTCCTGAATCTATAGAACATTGGAAAATGATTACCAATGTGTCCACAATTTCTAGAGCCACCTCTTTAAGTACCCTGGGATGCAGACCATCAGGTCCCGGGGACTCATCAGCCTTCAGACTCAACAGTCTATCCAACACCGTTTCTTGCCTAATATAAATTTCCTTCAGTTCATCCTTTACCCTAGTTCCTTTGGCCACTAAAACAGAAGAGTGAATCCCTCAACACTAAAGTAAGAAGTAGCTGGTGGAAAGGGAACCAAGAGAAGATGGCAGAAATGGCATAACGAGGGTACACTGGGGAAAATGGGTAAGTATGACAGCGTGCAAGAGGTGGTCAGCATGGATGCCACAGTAGCACAGAGGTTAGTGTAATTCTATTACAGGTTGGGACGTTCTGGAGTTGAGAGTTCAATTCCTGTGCCATTCTGTAAACCTCCCTGGCTATGTACGTCCTCCCTGTGGAATGTGTGAGCTTTCCTTGAGTACTCCAGTCTCTTCCCATGGTCCAAAGACATACAAGGTAGATTAATTGGTCTTTGTAAATTGTCCCATGACTAGGTTAGGGTAAAATCGGGGTTCTGACTTTCTGGGGTGGCATGGCTTGAAGAGCCAGCTGGGCCTCCTCCGCACTGTATCTTTTAATAACTAATAAATTTACCTTGAATAAATGGACATATTCTTCGAAGCTAATAACATGACAGGAGTTACAGGCATAAATATAATGGAAAACATGAGGTGATTCATATTATTGTTGGAAGTGGCCTCAGAGAGGTGTGTGGCAATCATTAAGGTGTTGGGGCACAGGTGTAAAAATAAAATGATGTATCCTTCTACCCAGCACTATCTGAAAGGTTTGAAAACTGACAGTATCAGATGCCAGCAGAAGTAATTCTCACATATGCTACAAAATTAACAGACCTAGTGAGGCACAGTAATTCTGCAGCTTTGTGACAGGTGAGCATTGAAGGATGATTCTATGTCTGAATTAGACGATGTTCGAAATAATACTCTTTAATATTAAAAATACATCTTTAATATTCCATAACTTACTTATGGAGACGAGAATAAGATTGCTATTGAAATCGAATAAACACTGATGAGGTCAAATAGTTTTGGCCAGCTCAAGGCAAGAGATGAAAAAAAGGTAATGCAATACCATCCGCACAGTAATTACAGAATCTTTTGTACTTTCTTCATTGAGGCCCAGTCATGTAAAGCACTGAACTGCTTAAGTGGGAACCTGATCGTAGAGCAAGAAGCCACGGCTTCAATAAATGACTGGCCCTACAATTGACACCAGGCAATTAATGACTTGATCTCTTGGAGAAGCCTGCTGCTGTACAGTAACAAAATGTTGGGACTGGTTTATCATTTTCACCTGTATTAATATACAGTGGAAAAACTTGTCCTGCATACTATTCATACAGACCACTGCATTGATGTAGAACTAGATAGAACAATGACTGTATAGAATAAAGTGTAAAAGTTATGGAGAAAATGCAGTACAAGACGAGGTAGCCTGTGAAGAAAAGAGTCCACCTCATCATACAAGTGCCCCATTCAATAGTATGAGTGGGATAGAATCTGTCTTTGCGCCTGGTGGTATCTACTTTTGTATTTTTTACCCGATTTTTACCCGGGGGGGGGGAACGAGAGTATCTCGAGTGGAGTGAAGGTGTGATGCAGAGCGCACATTAATGCACCCCTTACAAACATGCACACAAACAATGCCTTGTCATTCTGCTGACATTGTGCTGAGTATGCGCACTTTATATGTCTTTCCCTCTGGTATATTCTAATCATGTATGTAAGCATTTGGCACTATGGTGCTTTCCTGTCATAACCAGTGGAATATTCCATTTCTTTATCATGGAGATGTGTAAATGTGTGTATATTGTTTGTGTACTGCATTTAAGGTAGATACTTCTGTTTATTTGTAATATGATTAGAACTATATTGTGGGGTGCATCATATTCTGATTCATGTGTAGTCTTCAGTTGACTTTATGGGTAATTATAGATGGTTATATACTGGTGCCTAATTGCTCTCAGTAGGAGAGAGAGAGATTGAGCTGCCAGGAGTTCACACTGGAATATAGTACCAGGTTATTTATTGTATTTCTGGTAGATACCTTTTTGTAAATTATTAGCAGTTTTCTTTTCACTATTTTAACTAATTTTCATAAGTTTGATTTTTTGATGCACTGAATAAGTACCCTTGCATGAAAGTGCTAAGCGACTCCAGCCATCTTTTCTTCGATTGTAAACCACATATTTGGGCAGATGAGGCTCGTTAGCCATGGTTGGCAGCTCACCTAGGAGAAGGAAAACGCTGATTTTAAACCTCCACTGCCTTCCGGCTATACCTGCTCATGGGAAAGGCTTTGGGAGTGAACCCAGAGGGAAAAATCCGGAGCTGGAGTCCCTAAGGCAGTCCTACATTGAGTTCAACGCGGACTGACAACTCCTTTGATGCTGCTGGTGCCAAATTCTATCAGTCTCTTCTGTTCTGTTGGGTTCATCAGATATGTGGAGAGGGGGAGCTTGCTACATAGCCAGCAGCTTGCTCTCCAGATTGTATTGCCCTGGCTTGTATATCTAAACAGCTAGGATACAATATCCATGGTCGACCCTGACTGATGGAGGCCTCATTATCATCTTCATCAAACCACATACGTAACAGAGCATTACTTTGATTATGCAGCTATTGTGCTGAGGCAGCAGGAAGTACATATAGACCGTACATTCAGACAGAGTTTAACAGGAGGAAGAGTAGGACAATTATTCTAAAATGTAAGAGTGGGTCCACAAGGAGCAGCCAATAAAGAGTACTGTATCTGATGTCTGGCGGCATCTTGCTGGCCTTGCACAAGTTTACGATAACAGATGAGGATATAAAAATATCGAGAGCAGTATTCCACGCAAGTCCCATTGGAATAAGGCACAATGAGATAAAAAAATGGGAAGCTCCTAATTTAATAGAAGCAGTGTGACACAGTGACACCGCTTGTAATTCTTCTGCCTCATGACATCAAAGACCTTGGTTCGATCCTGATCTTCGGCTCTTGTCTGCGTGGAGTTTGCACTTTTTCCCTATGATTATGACAAAATGCACATTTTCCCTGTTTCCTTCCACATCCCAGAAATGTGAAGGTTGGCGAGTTAATTAGCCACTGAAAGTTGCTCCAATGTCAAAGTTCAAGATAAATTTATTGTTGAAGTATGTATACTGCATGCCACCATGTACTACCTTGACCTTGAGTTCTTGCAGGCATTCACAGGAGAACAGAGAAAAATAAGAGAATCAGTGAAAAACTACGACAAAGACTGACAAGCAACCAATGTACAAAAGAAGACAAACTGTGCAGAGTAAAATAAATGACTAAATAAATGGCGCTGAATACCTAAATTGTAGAGTCCTTGAAAGTGAACGCAGAGGTTGTAGAATCAATTCAGAGCTGAAGTGAGTAAGTACCTCAGAACAGGAACAGACCCTTCAGCAACAATGTTGTGCAGAAGCCGCTAAAATGTAGATTAAAAAAACACAACAACTTACCTCTCCTATCTACACAATGTCCATATCCCTCCACCTTCCTCATATTCACGAGTCTATCTAAGCATCTCTTAAAATCCTCTGATGTAGTTACCTCTACCACCATACCAGGCAGCGGATTCCAGTCATCCACCAGTCTCTGAGTACAAAACTTACCCCTCATATCTGCTTTGAGCCCACTCCCTCTTAACTTCAATGCATACCCTCTGATATTAGACATTTCTTCCCTGGGAAAAATATACTCTCTGTCTACTCTATCGATGCCTCTCATAATCTTATAAACCTCTATCAGATCTCCCCTCAGCCTTCGCTGCTCCAGAGAAAACAACCCAAGTTTGTCCAGCCTCTCATGATAGCACACGCCCTCTAAACCAGGCAGCATCCTCTTCTGCACCCTCTCCAAAGCCTCAAAAACCTCCTACAGTTCAGCAGCTGGAACTGTATGCAATAGTCCAGATTTGGCATGACCAGAGTTCTATAAAGTTGCGACATAACCTCTCGACTTTTGAACTCAGTGTCTTTACTAATAAAAGCAAGCATTCCATATCTATAAGTAGTAGACTGTGGAGAAAATTTTAAAAAATGGGATTACTGGAGGATTAATGTGGATCAGGTGTTCCCAACCTAAGGTCCATGGACCATGGCATAAAAAAGGTTGGGAACCATAGATATAGATGGTTGGTTGATGGATGGTATTGATTAATGAGCCCAAGAGTCTGCTTTTGTGATCTTTGATATGGCTTTGTGATCTTAAATGTAGACATGGTAGGATGCATGCAAAATGGTATTCTTGCCAGAGTGAAGAAGGATTCTCAAGCGGGGTGGGGGGAGGGGGCAGGTATAGCCAAGTATGGCAGTGGCAGGTTTTATCTCTAGGGGCATCTCTCCTACACTGAATGGGCTCTGTGAACTGAAGATAAGTGATTGACACCCAAGTAAAAGTGTGAATCAATAAGACGTTGCAAGATGTCTGTGAGACTCAAAAGATTACCCATGGATATACTCAGGGTGTGGTTAAAGAAGGCGTCTGTATTTTGGGAACAATAAGTGATGCAAAGGCAGTGTGGAAGCTATTGGCAAAGTACTGTACAACCAGCAGCAAGTTCTATGGTTCTTTGCTTTGTGACAGTCTGTGGAGAAGACAAATTTCAGCAGGGTTGTATACTTCATACTTATTTTGAATTTTTGAATCTTTGAAGTATACCCCCTCTCCTATCCACGAATTTTCCCGCTTACCTTGCTTCACCTATCACCTGTCAGCTTGTAGAGATTCATTCCCCCCAACCCCATCTTGCTTATTCTGCTCTCTTCCCCCTTCCTTTCCAGCCCAGATGAAGGGTCTTGGCCTAAAAATTCAACTGTTTATTCCTCCCTACAGACACTGTCTGATCTGTTGAGTTCCTCCAGCATTTGTGTGTGTCATTATAGATTCCTGGCAGCTGCAGGACCTCACGTTTACAAATACTAACGAAAGCTGCACCAGTACTTGAGGTAATGAATATATTTATTTATTTATTCATTGGGCACTTCTGACCATTAGAGCAGTACTGTCCAACAACCCCCGATTTAATCCACAGGACAATTTACAATGACCAATTAACCTAACAACTGGCATGTCTTTGGACTATGGGTGGAATCCAGAGTACCCAGAGGAAACCCATGTGGTTATGAGGAGAAAAATAGTCAAATAGGATGATGGCAGGGATCAAGCATATAATGGCAGACCACTTAAAATGAGGATATCCGAAAGTAGGGTGTGATTTCCCAAAATTCAGGTGGAGGGAAAAGGTTCAAGAGTTTACAGAAAGCTACTGTATATGTCATCTTTCTGGAATAAAGTCCATTTGATATCTGAGACTTTGGATGGGATCTTAAGAAAAAATCCCAATGGAATTTGTACAGTTTGGAAAGACAAGAACTAGCATGAAATTCCACATAGGGCTTAAGGTCTGAAGGTCTGCAAGATATTCAGCTGTATTTGTACACAGGGTTAAAATGAAAGCACATTAAACATTCAATTTCAGATGAAGTTTATTTCTCAAAACATTTTACTGCACAGATATCTACAGATATTTTCTACTAAGTTATTAACAATCACAGAACTCCACCAATTTTTCAATTATAAATGGAATTGGGCAAATCAGAAGGAAATGCACAAGATTATTGACAACACCATGAAGTCTAAAAGAGCAACTGGAATTCAAAGAAACTGTGGCTGGAATTTGCCTCACCTCCTTATCTGTAATCTGTCCATGATGCTGTTTTGCCTCTCTTCTATAGACTCTGCGTCTGTACCCTGAGTAAATATAAATGCAAAAAATGCATTTAAAATCTCTTCCATTTCTATTTGCTCCATGCATGGATTACCATTCTGATCTTCCAGGGGACCAATTTTGTCCCTCCCAATCCTTTTGCTCTTAACATATCTGACATATCCCTTAGGATTTTCCTTTATCTTGTCTGCTAGGCCAACTTCATGCCTTCTTTTTACCCTCCTGCTTTCATTCTTAAGTGTTTCTTCCCTAAGAATGAGAAGGAATTCACTTGGAATAATTCCCTTCATCATAAACTTTGTGTTTAAAACTATTTGCTTATTATTTGCATTGATATAATTTCTATACAATTAAGTCTTGTATCTGAAATAATATGTTTTACAACAGACTCAATGAACTGCTGACCTTTCCTACCCACCTGGCTTCACCTACCACCTTCTAGCTAGTTCTTGTTCCTATGCCCCCACCTTTTTATTTTGGCATCTTCCCCCTTCCTTTCCAGTACTGAAGAAAGGTCTAGGCCCAAAATGTCAATTGTTTATTCATTTCCATAGGTGCAGCATGACCTGCTGAATACCTGCAGTATTTTGAGTCTGTCGCTCTAATTCTGCTCACTTACCTTATGGTCTCATGATTATTCATTGATTTTCATCATCATTCACTGTGCACCCAGTGGGTGTAGCCCAGAAGTCAAATTCTGCAGCGCTGGAGATCTGAATTTTCACACCGCAGTGAAACTCTAGTCAAATATGTTCTGCATTGCATTGTGTAATATCACCTTCCTTCAAGAATTGTATTTTGAACAATGCACCATGAATAAGAGCAGCATAAAGCAGCCGGTGTAAATTGAGTTATGAGAGCTGGATGTCATGCTGCTAGGCGATGCAATTTGTCATCTGTGAATTTCTCCCTTAACTCTTTTTCAAAATATAAAAATGAAGGAACGCTGCTCACTACTTGCAGATTCCTATTTGCTTTTGGATCACTGGAGTGTGATTATACAGCCTTCTGATGACACATTTAATCCATCAGAATCTCAGCTTGGGATCAAGCATGATAGCAAAATGTTTGAAAAAAAGATCAAGTGCTGTTCCGAAGGTGAAAGAACTTGGCTTCGGTGGATGTAATTTAGGTATAAAGTACATGAGATTTTCAACCATGGCACATTGCAGCTGACCCTCAGCAGAAATCGCAAACAAAAAGAAGCGGAATTTTGCTTTATTTAACCCAAAGGCAATAATGTGAATTGTAGTGCCCAAGCATTCAACCAACACAACACAGACATGGGCTTAACCTGTGATCTTTCTTGGACTCAGGAAAACTGAAAATGCTAGAAATACTCAGTAAATCAGAAAATATCCATGGAGAGAAAAGCAGTGTTAATATATCAGCTCTGGGACCCTTTTTCAAAACAACCTGACATTAATTATTTCTCTATCCATAGATACTGCCTGACCTGCACAGTAGTTCCAACATTTTCTGTTTTTATACATTCCAATTTGCAGCTTCTACAGGCTTTTTGATGTTTAGATTTTCTTTCATTGATTTGGTCTATTTGGCTTAGCTTCTGGTCGAACGATTAAGAAAGAGTCACAGCTGGAATTGCAAACTTTGGCAATGAAGGTAAGCTTTACTCCAGGAAACTATATACTGCATATATAGACAATCTACATTCAGATTCATTTATTTATCACATGTACATTGAAACATGGAGTGAAATGCATTAACAACCAACACAACCAAAGGATGTAACACACACAAAAATGCTGGTGGAACTCAGTAGGCCATACACATCTATGAAAAAGAGTCAACAGTCAACAAAGCAGAGATCACAGAGTGGGAGGAGTGAGAGAGGTAAAACCTAAGGATGTGCTGGGGGCAGCTCACAAGTGGCCACGTATTCCAGTGCCAGCATACAACTGTTTGCCCACAATGCTTGGCAGAACAACACAGAAGACAACAAATCAGAACACAACAGTCAACAAAACAACAAAAGCACATTTTTTCCCTACCCACCCACTCACATAGACCTTCCTTCAAGCCCAGGGTCTGCAGTCTTCAGGCTTCAGCCATCAATCTTCAAGTTCTGATTTCTGGTTTTGATCTTTAATATTGGGCCTGAGACTAGCTGATGAGAGGACCCTGAACAGGCCTCAAACTTTTCTAAGTAGTACATACACTTGGCTAACGTGTTTGAATAACTCACTGTTCATGTTCACTGTTATCCCGAATGATAATGTTATCTTCAATCCAGTAGCTCCTTTATTGGTAAGTCTGTACGTGTTGATATGTGCTGGGAATATTAGGCCATAAGATATAGGAACTGTTTAGTCCATCTAGTCTGCTCCCCAATTTCATCATGGCTGATCCATTTTCCCTCTCAGCCCCAAACTCCTGCCTTCTCCCCATATCCCTTCATGACCTGACTAATCAAGAATCTACAACCTCTGCTTCAAATATACGCAATGATTTGGCCTCCACAGCCGCCTGTGGCAACGAATTCCACCAATTCACCACTGTCTGGCTGAAGAAATTCCTCCCTCATCTCCATTCTGAAAGGACGTCCCTCTATTTGGAGGCTGTGTCCTCAGAATATGGTTCAGCAGGGCAGGGTCATAGACTATGGAGTTACCAGTGAAGGTGAAAGATAAAATGGAACTGTGGCAACCGCAAATATGGGGAAGAGCACAGTTACTGGGTACAAGGTACTCTCAGGATTGCTGTATGTGGGCAAGAATGGACCATATATCCTATTGTCAGCTCTGCAGCAGTCAACTGAACCCTCTTTCAGTTTCCAATAAAAGCAGAAAAAGATTTTATTTCACTGATTTAATCAATTTGGCTTAGCTTCTCGTTGAACCATTAAGCAAGACTCATGTCTGGAGGTGTTTGAGAACACTGACAATGAGGGTAAGCTTTTCATCAGGGAATTATGTAGATGTAGACAATATTGTATATATTGATCAAAATAGTACACTGGTTTACAATAAATTCAGAAAATGGGGGGGAGATACACAGCAAGTTAAGCTGCATCTGTAAAACGAGAAACGGTTTTAAAGTTTTAGCCCAAAGAACCATCATCAAAACTCGGAAGGAGACAAAGGAGGCTGGTAAAGCAGCAAGGAAGGTGAGTGGGGGGCAGGAAAGCCTACCAGGTAGATTTTACCTGAATGTCAAAAATGGTGCCTGTTGTAGAGAAAAGAATAGTGGTTGCTAATAATTAGGAAATAGGGATGTAGATTGTTCTAATGTGGTGACAGGGAACTGCAGACAAAGCCCAGAGGTGGAGACATGGACCAAGTTTCAGGAATTTCGCTAATTTTCATGTGCACCCATTTTTGCTAGAACATTGGATTTGCTGTAAGGCCTGTAGATAATATTTTTTCTGTAATCAGGAACTAGTCTGTTACTTAATTAAGTCTTCCTGTAGTCTCCATTCTGTTTTTAAAATGTCGGTTTACTGGTAATTTCATCAATTGAGAATGTGAAAGGTGTACTAAATTCATGCTCGGGTAGATCAGCTTTGACTTATTTCCTGGTACATTCAGACAGATTCATTTATTTCTCACCTGCACGTCGATGCGTACAAGAAGAGCAGGCTGAACTGACCCGGTGACTATCCCCCCCCCACACATCTACTGTGATGAAGTGCTTTAGATGTTGGTCATGGCCTGAATCCTGCCTAAGCAAGGATCTGGATCCACTGCAATGTGCCCAACAGGACAATAGGTCTACAACAGAAACATTCTCATTGGCCCTCCTCTCTGGCCTTTGATCATCTGACAAGAGCAATACCTTTGACAGGCTACTGATTATTGATTACAACTCAGTGTTCAACACCATCATACCCTCAGGACTATTCAACAAGCCCCAAAACATATACATAAATGATCTGGATGATGGGGTGGTACATTGGATTAGTAAGTATGCGGATGATACTAAGGTAGAAGGTGTTGTGGATAATGAGGTGGGTTTTCAAAGCTTGCAGGGAGATTTATGCCGGTTAGAAGAATGGGCTGAACGTTGGCAGATGGAGTTTAATGCTGAGTAGTGTGAGGTTCTACATTTTGGCAGGAATAATCCAAATAGAACATACAGGGTAAATGGTAGGGCATTGAGGAATGCAGAGAAACAGAGAGATCTAGGAATAACAGTGCATAGTTCCCTAAAGGTGGAGTCTCATGTAGATAGGGTGGTGAAGAAGGCTTTTGGAATGCTGGCCTTTATAAATCAAAGCATTGAGTATAGAAGTTGGGATGTAATGTTAAAATTGTACAAGGCATTGGTAAGGCCAAATTTGGAATATAGTGTGCAATTCTGGTCACCGAATTATAGGAAAGATATCAATAAATTAGAGAGAGTGCGGAGACGATTTACTAGGACGTTACCTGGGTTTCAGCACTTAAGTTACAGAGAAAGGTTGAACAAGTTAGGTCTTTATTCATTGGAGCGTAGAAGGTTGAGGGGGGATTTGATCGAGGTATTTAAAATTTTGAGAGGGATAGATAGAGTTGACGTGAATAGGCTGTTTCCATTGAGAGTAGGGGAGATTCAAACGAGAGGACATGATTTGAGAGTTAGGGGGCAGAAGTTTAAGGGAAACATGAGGGGGTATTTCTTTACTCAGAGAGTGATAGCTGTGTGGAATGAGCTTCCTGTAGAAGTAGTAGAGGCCAGTTCAGTTGTGTCATTTAAGGTAAAATTGGATAGGTATATGGACAGGAAAAGAGTGGAGGGTTATGGGCTGAGTGCGGGTATGTGGGACTAGGTGAGATTAAGAGTTTGGCACGGATTAGGAGGGCCGAGATGGCCTGTTTCCGTGCTGTGATTGTTATATGGTTAAAACCTTGGCCTCTGTACCTTCATCTGCAACTGGATCTTTGATTTCTTCAATGTGAGACCTCAGTCAGTGCAGATTCAAAATAGCATCTCATCGTTGCTGTGTGTCAACACTGGTGCACCTCAAAGGTGCATGCTTAGCCCACTGCACCACTTTCTCTATACCCTCGACTATACGGCTAGGCACAGTTCAAACACTATCTATAAGTTTGCCGATGATACAACTATTATCAGCAGAATTTCAGTTGGTGAAGAGGAGGTGTACAGGATAAGGCGTAAGATGGATCGGCTGGTTGAGTGGTGTCATAATAACCTTGCACTCAACATCAGTAAGACCAAGGAATTGATTGTGGACTTCAGGAAGGAGAAGTCGAGGGAACACACTCCAGTCCTCATCCAGGGAACAGCAGTGGAAAGGGTGAACTGCAGAACGCACACCCTGATGGACTGTTTTTTGTCGCCGGAGACATTAACCATGCGAACCTCAAGTCATTGCTCCCCAGATTCCATCAGAACACGGACTTTGCAATGAGAGGGGAGAATGCATTGAACCTTGTTTACACAAACTTTCCCTATGGGTACCTGGCGGAGCCTTGCCCCCACCTCAGTTACCCAGACCACATCTTTGTTATGCTAATCCCAGCATACAGACGCTCCACTCCACTCCACTCCACTCCGCTCCACTCCAGTTCAGAAACAGATGAAAACCTGGCCAGCAGGAGCCATTTCTACTCTTCAAGACTGCTTTGAACACACTGACTGGCACATGTTCGGGGAGGCTGCAACCCATGGTGACTTTACCAACTTAGAGGAGTACACGGCATCAGTGACTAGCTACATCAGCAAGTGCATTGATGACATCACTGTGTCCAAGACCATAACTATATGCGCTAACCAGAAGCCATGGATGACCGTGGAGGTGTGTGCGCTGCTGAGGACCCGTGACTCCGCCTTCAGAGCAGGCGACACCACAGCCCTAACAACAGCGAGGGCCAAACTGTCCCGGGCCATCAGAGAGGCAAAGCGTGCACATGAGGCATGTCAAGACCCTGCTGCCCACCTCACTGGACCCCCTGCAGTTTGCATACTGTCCCAACCGTTCAACAGATGACCCCATTGCCATCACCCTCCATCTGGCCCTAACCCATCTGGTTAAAAAAGGCACGTACGTTCGAATGCTGTTCATAGACTTCAGTTCAACATTCAACACAATCATTCCTCAGAAACTGATTGGAAAGCTGAGCCTACTGGGCCTGAACACCTCCCTCTGCAACTGGATCCTAGACCTCCCGACTGGGAGACCTCAGTCAGTCCGGATGGGAGGCAGCATCTCCAACACTATCACACTGAGCCCAGGGTTGTGTGCTCAGTCCACTGCTGTTCACTCTGCTGACCCACGACTGTGCTGCAACACACAGCTTGAACCACATCATCAAGTTCGCCGATGACACGACCATGGTGGGTCTCATCAGCAAGAATGACGAGTCAGCATACAGAGAGGAGGTGCAGTGGCTAACGGACTGGTGCAGAGCCAACAATCCGTCTCTGAATGTGAACAAAACAAAAGAGATGGTTGTTGGTACGGAACGACCACTCTCCACTGAACAATGATGGCTCCTCGTTAGAGATTGTTAAGAGCACCAAATTTCTTGGTGTTTACCTGATGGAGAATCTTACCTGGTCCCTCAACACCAGCTTCATAGCAAAGAAAGCCCAATAGCGTCTCTACTTTCTGCGAAGGCTGATTCCATCTCCCACCGCCCATCCTCATCACATTCTATGGAGATTGTATTGAGAGCATCCTGAGCAGGATGGTTCGGGAATTACACCGTCTCAGATCGCAAGACCCTGCAGCTGATAGTGAGGTCAGCTGAGAAGATCATCGGGGTCTCTCTTCCCGCCATTACGGACATTTACACTACACATTGCATTCTGCAAAGCGAACAGCATTATAAAGGACCCCATGCACCCCTCATACCAACTCTTCTCCCTCCTGCCATCTGGGAAAAGGCACCAAAGCATTCGGGCTGTCATGACCAGACTATGTAACAGTTTCTTCCCCCAAGCTATCAGACTCCTCAATACCCAGAGTCTGGACTGACACCAGCTTACTGCCTGCTACTGTGCCTATTGTCTTGTTTATTATTTATTGTAATATCTGCACTGTTTTGTGCACTTTATACAGTCCTGTGTAGGTCTGTAGTATAGTGTAGTTTTTTTGTGTTGTTTTACATAGTTCAGTGTAGTTTTTGTACTGTTTCATGTAGCATGATTCCTGAAAAACGTTGTCTCGTTGTTGCTCTGTACTGTACGAGCAGTTATGGTCGAAATGATAATAAAAAGTGACTTGACTTGACTTGACTTTTAATTTCCCGAAAGTTATCCTGGGTCCAAAATACTGATGCAATTACAGAGTAGGCTCTACAGCAATTGTATTTCATTAAGAGTTTGTGGAAACTTGATAAATCATCAAAGACACATAAATTTCTAAAGATGTACCATGAAGAGCATTCTATCTGGTTGTATCACCATCTGGTATGGAGGGGCCACTGTGCAGGATCGGGGAAAGATGCAGGGAACTGCAGACTCAGCCAGCTCTGTCATTTAAACAGGCCCTTCTTTCTCACTGAGCTCCACTGCCCAGCAACCCACCTATTTAACCCTAACCTAACGATAGGACAATTTACAATGACCAATTAACCTTCTTACTGGAGGAAACCAGAGCACCCAGATGAAGAACATAAATTTTCTGATGCTGGAATTGAACTCTGAACTCCAATCTGTAACAGCATCATGCTAATTGCTGTGCTACAGTAGCTTCCTGGCAGGAAGCCTTGTCACCAGGACTATTAAAAAGGGACATTCTTGGTAGATTCTTGGTTGCATGAACATAGTCTTGGTGCCATCACACATTGTCTGGTTGAGGGGGGGTAGGGTTGAGAATTCCATCCATCTTCTCTGGAATTTGTTTTTACTGGAAGGTCTGGAAAGGAATGTGGAATTTTTACTGAGGTTCTACGTAACACAGGACTCTGTACAAATTGATTTAATACTAATACAACCTGTAGCCTCAAGACTATGGGTAAATAATGCCCTCTGTGATCCACCCACTGGTCCGCAGTGCAAAGGAACGGCAGGCAAGCATATTCAAAACAGTATCAGGTTTATTATGACAGGTATATTTCATGAAATGTGTTGTTTTGCAGCAGCAGCCTACTGTATGCAAAGCGAAAAGTACGACATGTTACACAGCTAAATAAATAATGCAAAAGATAAATTATGGAGGTAGTGTTCATGGACTGTTCAGAAGTCTGATAGCAGAGAGGAAGGCATTGTTCCTTAACAACTGAGTGTGGTTCTTCAGGCTCCTGTACCTCCTTTCGGGTAGTAGAGGTAGTACTGTGAAAGGAGCATGTCCCGGATGGTGAGGGTCTTCAATGATGGAGGTCACCTTGAGGTATTGCTTTTGGAGATGTCCTCATTGGTGGGAGGGTTTAGCCCATGAGGGAGCTATCTGCGTTCTCAGCTGTCTGCAGAGTCCTGCGATCCTGTGCATTGGAGACTCTATATCAGAATATGATGAACCTGTCAGGAGGCTCTCCATGGAACATAGGAAGAAATATGCAAGAGCCTTTGGTGACATACCAAACCTCCTCAAACTCCTGATGGCTTCTTCATGTTTGACGCCTCGTGGTTGATGTGCTGAAGGATACACTAAAGCCTATCGCAGTTTCTGCAAAGGCTCTCTACGGAAAGGCCCTCCCTGAAAAGGACACTATCAGGCTGCTTGCTCAAAGACTACATGAAAAGGAAAATCCACATTTTGTTAGAGTCAATATATACTCAGTGACCACTTTATTTGTACCTCAAATGAGTACATGTACATAGACATCTGCTGCTTTAGCCCATCCACATTGAGGTTCATGTGTTCAGAGAAGCTCTTCTGCAAACCACCGTTGCAACACGTGGTTAATGAGTTACTGTCACCTTCCTGTCAGCTTGAAGCAGTCTGACCATCTCCTCTGACTTCTCTCACTAACAAGGCATTTTCACCCACAGAACTACAACTTATCAGTTCTCCATAAACTCTAGAGATACTGCGTATGAAATATCCCAGGAAATCGGCAGTTTATGAGATACTCAAACCACTCGTCTGGAACCAACAATCATTCCTGGGTCAAAGTAATTTAGATGACATTTCTTTCCCCAATCTGATGTTTGATTGAGCAATAACTGAACCTTTTGACTGTATCAGTATGCTTTTCTGCATTGTGTTGTTTCCACATGATTGGCTGATTAGATATTTGCATTAATGAGCAGGTGTAGAGGTGTACCTAATAAAGTAGCCATTGAGTCTAAATGGAATGAGATGACTTTAAGCTGAGCATGATGATATATGAATAGTTAGTGCTGAATATTTGCAACAAAAAACAAACAGGTGCAGGGCAAGCAGAAATAAAGTTTTGTTTTCCATTCCATGGATGCTGCCTGACTTGCTGAATGTTTCTAGTATGCTCTGCATTTATTTCAGACTGTCAGCATCTGCAGTTGATTTTTGATATGGTTGCAAATTTTATAAACATAGAACATAGAACAAGGCCATCAGCCCATGATATTGTACTGTCCTTCTAAACCCGCTTTTAAGATCAATCTCAACCTTCCCTCCTACATAGACCTCAATTTTTCTATCATCCATGTGTCTATCTCAGAGTTTCTTAAATACTTTTAATGTATCTTACTCTACCACACTCCCTGGAAGGACATTCAACACACCCACTACTCTCTGTGCAAAGATCCTAACACTGGCATTCCTCCTATACTTCCCTCCAATCACCTTAGAATTAGTTTCAGCCCTGCGATAAAAAAGAATCTGGTTCTCGACTTGATCTATGCAGCTTATTAATGATTGTTGATGTCTGTTTTCACTTGGCACTACCCATTTATTTGTCATAAGTGATGAAAGCAATATTTTGAAATGTAAAAATGAAAGTTGGCTGCCACAATGAAAACCTTCCTTATCTTAGTAGGATTTTAATGCTCTCCAGTATTAGTAAAAGAGTGTTCCACTGTCTTTGTTAGCACATCAATATCCATAGACTCATACTGTACTTCTGACTATTGCAGGCAGCAGAATTAATCCACACAAACATTGAAACAATGGATTTCCCTTGGTATTGTCCTGTCTGGTAGCTTATCATGGAACACTGTCCTTGCATGAGGACATCTTCAGTGCTCTGCAAGTGTTCTCCAATTTTAAGATCTACTGACAATAAGAATGTTTTTTTTCCATGGTTTCACTATATGATGAGTACTCGGTAAATGCACTCTTTACATATGTGCATTTTAACACACACACACACACACACACACACACACACACACACACACACACACACACACACACACACACACACACACACACACACACACACACAGCCTTGTCTTTCTGCTGTTGTTGCACTTCAATATCTTCCTAAACCAAGCTGATGAGCTCCGGTTGATTTTATGGTGTCTGTCTTGCCACACATGGTGGAATATTCCATTTCTTTAGTAACGTGGATGTGTAAAAGTGTACATGTTTGTTTACTGTATTTAAGGTAGATACTTCTGTTTATTTTGTAATCTGATCGTAATTACACTGTGCGGTGCATCATGTTCCAATCCATTTGTAGTCTTCAGTAACTTTGTGGGTGATTGAAGATGGCATGTCTTGCTGCCTAATAGACGGGGCTCATTGCCCTCAGTATGAGAGAGAGAGAGATAGGGGCTCACAACAGTTCCCACTGGAGAAAAATATGGAGCTATTATTGTGTTTTCTGCTAAATATCTTTTTGTAAATACTGGAAGTTATTGTTATTTTTACTAATTTCTGTGTTTGATTTTTGAAGCATCTATTAAACACCCTTGCACTAAAGTGCCAAGCGACTCCAGCCATTTTTTTCTTTGGTCATAACCCATGTATCTAAGACATTTGCACTTCCCCATTAATGGCTGCTGTTCATATGGATTGAGGGCCCGCCCCCCACTTTAAGTGGTAGACATCAGTAGTAGTACTCCTGGCTAGGAAGTGGTCCACACCAGGCAGCAGCTTCATACCTGCCATCAGAGATTCTATGCAATCAGTTTCTCAACTCCAGCCACCCTTCTCCAAGCTAAGGCATTTGAATTGAAATCAAAATTACACTGGATTTCTGGAAAAAAATGGAAGGAATTTTTTGTTTTGTGACCTGATACATAAATGTCAGAAATGATAAGTTATACTGACAGGGGGATTTCTAAAAGATCAATAATTGATGGAAGTCTTGTGAAAGAGAGATGATTTTAAATAAATAGCTTGAATGAGTGGGATGGAGCAGATAATCAACTTTCTGAGCACCAGAAGCTGTCACACACTTTCCCAGTATTCACTGAAAACAAACTGACTTATCACAGCAGTATCTGCGCTGATATGGATGGTGGGCAAGACAGCATCTCTTTCTTTACTGGTCAACTTGAGCTTTATGCAGGCCACTCACTAATTTAACCCTGTCTTTACTTCATGGAAGAATGCTGACAGATGAAGTTGGCTGCACAGCTTATTGAGGACTTGGAATACTTATGGTTTCTGTTGAAATTATTCGAGGAAATAGCAGGCAGGAGAGAAGAGAATATTTTGTTATTTGGATTTACAGAAGGCTTTTGATAAGGTGATTTACATAAGGTTGCAGCACTTTATAAGACCATAAGATATAGTAGTAGAATGAGGTCATTTGGCCCATTGGGTCTGCTCTGTCGTTTCACCATGGCTGATCCAATTTTCCTCTCAACCCCATTCTCCTCACCACATTCTTTCATGTCCTGACCAATCAAGAATCTATCATTCTCTGCCTTAAATACAAATAAAGACTTGGTTTCCACAGCTGCTTGCGGCAAAGAATTCCACAGATTCACCACACCCTAACTAAAGAAGTTCCTCCTTATCTCCATTCTAAAAGGATGCCCCTCTATTCTGAGGCTGTGTCCTCTGGTCTTAGAGTTTCCCACCATAGGAAACATCCTCCCTAGATCAATTTTATCAAGGCCTTTCACCATTCGATAGGTTTCAATGAGGCCATCCTACATTCTTCTGAATTCTAATGAATACAGGTTCAGAAAAATCAGACGCTCTTCATATGGTAAGCCATTCAATCCTGGAATCATTTCCACGAACCTCCTTTACTAGCCTGGGAAAAATACACACTCAGGACAACAAATAAGTTATCTGGTCTTTAATTTCTTTGTTTTAGATGTTTAATCGCAGAAAGAGGGTATCAAAATAAAGACAACAAAGTGAATTGAATTGTTCCTGCTGTTACAATCTCAGCTTAATTTTGGTCCACGCACTTGTGCATCAACTAGTTACATATGCAGTATGGAAATAAATAAAACTAGATATACAAAACCAATACAGTAGTGGCAATTCTAAAAAAAACAATACAAGCAACATTTGCATCCCACCAACCCTGTACCTTATACACAACATCAAAGATATAAGTAAATACATCTCATCTTAACTAAGAGATATACAGTCGGCCCTCCTTATCCACAAGGGATTGTTTCCGGGACCCCTCGCCGGTACCAAAAAATGCTGATGCTCAATCCCCTTATTCAACCTGGTTCAATACAGTGGACTTTAGGACCCAGTGGAACCCCAGACCTTATTTAACCTGTCTCAGTGCGGTGGACTTTAGGACCCGGTGGTGGAGCTCTGAATCCGCAGTGTTTCTGTTTACAAAAATAATCACGATTGAAAATGAAGTGGAAATAGTAAAGTGATCGGAAAGAGGTCATTGTAAAAGTGTTAGGCTATGTCGGTCAACAATCAGAACAATTTTAAAGGATAAAGTGAGAAAGGCTCTGCCCCGATGAAAGCTACAATTATTACTAAGTAACGCAGTGATTTAATTACTGGCTTTTGGGGTTTTGGGTTTTTGATCCTCCACATCAACCCGGCATGGTGGGGAGCGCACTCAGGAGTGGTCTGTCACTGGATCGAACTCGGGAACTTCCGTTCCTGAGCCCGACACTGAAACGTACGTTCTTAAGTGTTTTATATGCATGGAAAGGTAGAATATATACTATATATTAAGACAAACGTTGGACTAACTGACGCTAAATAATACCGGATGTACCTGTTCTGAATTACTTAATAAGAGAACATCCGATTTTTTTCGATCCCGATCCACGATAACCCACGCCCATCCTCCCGTATACTTTAAATAATCTCTAGATTACTTATAATACCATATACAATGTAAATGCTATGTAAACTAGTTGTTATACTGCATTGTTTAGGGAATAATGACAAGAAAAAAAAGTCCGTAATGCTTGAACAAGTGCTGGCAGAGCACTTCCAGGTTTTCTCGATTCGTGGTTGGTTGAATTCGTGGATGCGGAACTTGCGGATAAGGAGGGCCAACTGTACTCACTTTGGCACGTGCTTAACTTTCAAACGCATATAAGCTAGACCCTGAAATGAGTTCTTCTTGCTCCCACCATGTGAACATTTCTCCATTGCATTCGCATTCAGTAAGAGAAAACAATGCAGTAAGAGAAAATAAACTTTTACAAAACCTTTTACAACGTATTGCATTGTGGTTCAAATCACTGGAAAGGCTAACCTACTAGGCCAATACGGAATTTCACACCACCACACTATCAAGCACCAATACCTGACTCATGAAAATCAAATCATCCATTTGTAAAACATGTCAAATTACCGATATTCTGGATTTACAAACAAATATAAATGAATTTACAGGGATAATATCAAATAATATTCACCTTTCTTCACCATATGTCCAGTACTTTATGTTGTTCTAGAACATTGTAACTCTTCTTTCTACTCTGCACATGCATAATAACATCACTGTGTTCTGTTAAAGGTACAGGCAGCTATTTTAGCATTACAAGATGAATTCTTAAGGGTACTTTAACAATAAAATAATAACATTCAACGTTCCTTTGAACACTCTCCAGTTTCAGCACATCCTTTTGAAGATAAGGGCCCCAAAACTGCTCACCATATACCCTGTGAAGCCTCACCAGTGCTTTATAAATTCTCAATGTTACATCCTTGCTTTTATATTCTAATCCTCTCAAAATGAAAGCTAACATTACATTTACCTTCCTCACCACAGACATAATCTGGAAATCAACCTTCAGGGAATCCTGCACAAGGACTCCCAAGTTTTCTCTGCCTCAGTTTTTTTTGTATTTCCTCTCCATTTAGAAAATAGTCAACCCTTTCAGTTCTTCTAACAAAGTGCATGACCATACCTGACACTGTATTCCATCTGCTGTAACATTGCCTATTCTCTTAATCTGTCTGAGTCCTTCTGTAGCCTCTCTACTTCCTTAAAACTACCTGCCCGTACACCTATCTTCATATTGTCTTCAAAATATTCAACAAAAAATCGGAATCAGAATCAGATTTATTATCACCAGCATGTGGCATGAAATTTGTTAACTTAGTAGCAGCAGTTCAATCAATTACATATAATGAATAAATTATTTAAAAATGTGCGAAAACAGAAATACTGTATATTTAAAAAAATTGAGATAGTGTCCAAGGGTTCCATGTTAATTTAGGAAATCGGATGGCAGAGGGGAAGAAGCTGTTCCTGAATCGCTGAGTGTGTGTCTTCAGGCTTCTGTACCTCCTACCTGATGGTAACAGTGAGAAATGGGCATGCCCTGGGTGCTGGAGGTCCTTAATTATTGATGCTGCCTTTCTGAGACACTGCTCCTTAAAGATGTACTGGGTATTTTGTGGGCTAGTGCCCAAGACGGAGCTGACTAGATTTACAATCTTCTGCAGCTTCTTTCGGAAAGATGGAAAAAAAGCTTTTAATTCCATTATCCAAATCATTGACCTGTAACATAAAAGGAATCAGTCCTAACACAGGCCCCTGTGGAACACCACTAGTCACTGGCAGCCAATCAGAAAAGGCTCCCTTTATTACCATACTTCGCCTCCTGCCAATCAGCCACTGCTTTGTCCATGCTGGAATCCTTCCTGTAACACCATGGGCTCATAGGCTACATTCACACTAGACCAGATAAGTTTGAAAATGCCGGTTTCGCATAAAAACAATGGGCGTCCACACCAAGTGTTTTTGAAAGTCCCTCCGTCCACATTAAAACGGGTATTTGGGTGAATCTCCTCCTACTGGACATGCACAGGACACATCTACAGAAAACAAGCAACATGTTTGGTGTTGAATCTCACAATGAAAGTCTGCGTTTGTGCAGTTACAGACAAGAAAAGCTTAAAACAAAATTGCCAAATGATGAACAGCTGTTGGATCTTGCGCAGGAGGACTTAAAACTAAAAAAAATACTGGAGCGTACGGAGGCAACAGACAGGGAGTTCACAGACAGTATCACCCAGCTGACGACGAACGTAGAAAAACTGACTAACTCTGTTACATTAATAAAGCACCAAATGTATAAAACATGTCTGCATCAGTGTTATCTTGAATTTCCATACAATGTTACATTAGGCTGTTACACATCTATTGTCAGAGAAGTACTTGCATAAATAGGTAAACCACCTTCTTACGAGCAAGGACAGAAAACAGGGCAATGTGAGTACACTTATTTATTCAGTAAGTTATGGGTCAAAGTATTTGGTGAGTACATTTCTAAGTCTTCTGGCTTCAGTCTCGTTGCCGTCTGTTCTGAAATTGTTAGGTTGTGTGGGGGGTTGCGCTCAGGAAAACAATGAAATGCCACCATCTGTTCCAGCAGGTCATGACAGCGTTTCTAGATATCTCTAGTTATCCCATTCACACTACTCTTGCCCAAGGGGCGTTTTCAAATTTAAACAGTCTGGAGGGTGTTTTAGAAAAGCTCCGGTTTCGGGGGACGTAAACACCGTTTTAGTGTGAACGGAGGGTCAAAACAAAGAGAAAAAGCTTCAGTTACGGATTTATCTGGTCTAATGTGAATGTAGCCTTTGCTTGTTAAGCAGCCTTGTTTGTGGTACTGATGCACCATCAATAACTCTCGGAGACGTGAGTCAAGATAGGCTTTTATTAGCTGGAAGAAAGTACCGTCAGCAGCAAGAGCCCACCACACAACATCCTGGAGACTGAGGGAGGAGCAGTGCCTCCAATCGCCTTTATACAGGGGTCTGTGGGAGGAGCCACTGGAGCAGTCAATGGGGGGGGGGGGGCGGGTCCAGACAGGTATATTTAGTTCACCTCAGGTACCCTGCAAGCACACAACATCAACCATTTCTTCTCTGTTTTTCCTGCTTGTTACTTCTTCAAAGAATTCCAACAGATCTGTCAGGCAAGATTTCACCTTGAGGAAATCATGCTGGCAATGGCTGATTTTATCATGTGCCTCCAAGTACCCTGAGACCTCAATATAATTGGACTATAGTTTCCTTTCTTCTTCCTCTCTTCCTTCTTGAACAGTGGAGTGACTTTTGCAATTTTCCAGTTTTACAGAACCATCTGTATTTAGTGATTCTGGAAATATCATCACCAATGCCTCCACAATCTCTTTAGCTGCCTCTTTCAGAACTGTGAGGTGTTCTGGACCATCTGGTCCATGTGATGTATCCACTTTCAGACTTTTCTTTTTCCCAGGAACCTTCTCTCTATTTATGGCAACTTCACACACTTCATGTCCCCTGACACCTGGTACTTCCAGCATTCTGCTAGCGTCTTCCACAGTGAAGACTGATGCAAAATACTTACTGTGTTCAGTTCATCCACCATTTTGTTTTTGTCCATTTGTACCTCCCTCCCTCCCCAGCATTGTTTTCTAGTAGCCCAATATCCACTCTTGACATCTTTCACGCTTTATATATCTGAAGAAACTCTTGGTGCCCCCTTTAATTTTATCGGCTAGCTTACTTTTGTATTCCATTATTACCTTCTTAATGACTTTTTTAGTCACCTTCTGTTGGTTATAAAAGCTTCCCAATCCTTTACCTTTCCATTAACCTGTGCATTATTATATACCCTCCCTTAGGCTTCTATGGTAGCTTTGACTTCTCTTATTTGCAACGATTGTATCTTCTTTCCTTTAAAATACATCTTCCTCTTTGAGATGTAAATATCATGCACCTTCCAAAAATTGCTCTTCTGCTGTCATCCCTGCAAGTGTTCATTTCCAGTTAATTCTGGTCAGTTCCTTTCTCAAGCTCCTGTAATTCCCTTTGTTCCACTGTATTGCTGATACATCTGACTTTAGCTTCTCCTTCTCAAGTTTCAGGGTGAATTCGGTCATATTAGGATCTCTTTCCCCAAAGGTTTTTTTTAACCGGGAGAATCATTGTCGACATTTCGGGCCGAGACCCTTCGTCAGGACAAACCGAAAGGAAAGATAGTAAGAGATTTAAAAGTAGTGGGGGCAGGGGGAAATGCAAAATGATAGGAGAAGACCAGAGGGAGTAGGATGAAGCTAAGAGCTGGAAAGGTGATTGGCGAAAGTGATACAGAGCTGGAGAAGGGAAAGGATCATGGGACGGGAGGCCTCAGGAGTAAGAAAGGGGGGGGGGGAGCACCAGAGGGAGATGGAGTACAGGCAAACATTTAAATATGTCAGGGATGGGGGTAAGAAGGGGACGAGGGGCATTAACGGAAGTTAGAGAAGTCAATGTTCATGCCATCAGGTTGGAGGCTACCCAGCCGGTATATAAGGTGTTGTTCCTCCAACCTGAGTTTGGATTCATTTTGACAATAGAGGAGGCCATGGATAGACATATCGGAATGGGAATGGGACGTGGAATTAAAATGTGTGGCCACTGGGAGATCCTGCTTTTCCTGGCGGACAGAGTGTAGGTGTTCCGCAAAATGGTCTCCCAGTCTGCATCGGGTCTCACCAATATATAAAAGGCCACACTGGGGGCACCAGACACAGTATACCACACCAGCCGACTTCATTAACTTTGCCTCCAACTTTCACCCTGCACTCATATTTACCTGGTCCATTTCCAGCACCTCCCTCCCTTTTCTTGATCTTTCTGTCTCCATCTCTGGAGACGGCCTATCAACTAATATCCACTACAAGCCTACAGACTCTCACACCTCTCACATCCTCTTCCCACCCTGTCTCTTGCAAAAGTGCTATCCCCTTCTCACAATTCCTCCATCTCCACTGCATCTGCTCTCAGGATGAGGCTTTTCTTTCCAGGACAAAGGAGATGTCTTCCTTTTATAAACAAGGGGGCTTCCCTTCGTCCACCATCAACTCTGCTCTCAAACGCATCTCTCCCATTTCCCGCACATCTGCCCTCAGCCCATCCACCCGCCACCCCACTCGGGATAGGGTTCCCCTTGTCCTTACCTACCACCCCACCAGCCTCCAGGTCCAACATATAATTCTCCGTAACTTCTGCCACCTCCAACGGGATCCCACTACCAAACACATTTTTCCCTCCCCACCTCTTTCTGCTTTTCGCAGGGATCGCTCCCTATGCGACTCCCTTGTCCACTTGTCCCCCCCATCCCTTCCCACCGGTCTCCCTCCTGGCACATATCCTTGTAAGCGGAACAAGTGCTACACATGCCCTTACACTGCCTCCCTCACCACCATTCAGGGCCCCAGACAGTCCTTCCAGGTGAGGCGACACTTCACCTGTGAGTCGGCTGGTGTGGTATACTGTGTCCAGTGCTCCCGGTGTGGCCTTTTATATATTGGTGAGACCCAACGCAGACTGGGAGACCGTTTCGCTGAACACCTACGCTCGGTCCGCCAGAAAAAGCAAGATCTCCCAGTGGCCACACATATTAATTCCGCGTCCCATTCCCATTCTGATATGTCTATCCATGGCCTCCTCTATTGTCAAAATGAATCCAAACTCAGGTTGGAGGAACAACACCTTATATACCAGCTGGGTAGCCTCCAACCTGATGGCATGAACATTGACTTCTCTAACTTCCATTAATGCCCGCCCTCCCCTTCTTACCCCATCCCTGACATATTTAGTAGTTTGCCTGTTCTCCATCTCCCTCTGGTGCTCCCCCCCCCCTTTCTTTCTCCCGAGGCCTCCTGTCCCATGATCCTTTCCCTTCTCCAGCTCTGTATCATTTTTGCCAATCACCTTTCCAGCTCTTAGCTTCATCCCACCCCCTCCGGTCTTCTCCTATCATTTCGCATTTCCCCCTCCCTCCACTACTTTCAAATCTCTTACTGTCTTTCCTTTCAGTTAGTCCTGATGAAGGGTCTCGGCCCGAAACGTCGACAGCGCTTCTCCCTATAGATGCTGCCTAGCCTGCTGTGTTCCACCAGCATTTTGTGTGTGCTGTTGTTTCAATTTCCAGCATCTGCAGATTTCCTCATGTTTTTTTTACCATAAGCTTTCTAATCAATTCTAGTTCATTGCACAACACCCAATCCAGAATAGCTGTGGGCTCAATCAGGAGCTGCTCTAAAGAGCCATCTCGTAGGCAATCGAGAAATTCCCCTTCCTGGAATCCGGCACCAACCTGATTTTCCCAATCTATCTGCATATTTAAGTAAATCTGCCCTTTTGGCATGCATTTTATATTTCAAAATGTAATTTGTAGGTCACATCCTTACCACTGTTTTGTAGTCTGTGCACAAATCCAATCGAGGGCTTTTTAGCCTTGCAGTTTCTTAGCTTCATCCACAATGATTCAAAACCTTCTAACTCTATGTCACCTCTTATATTTTTATTTCATTTTTTACCAAAAGACCAATGCCACCCCTTTGCCTTCTTGCCTGTCGTTTCAATGCAATGGGGATCCTTGGACATTAAGCTCCCAGCTATAAGCTTGTTTCAGCCATGATTCAGTGAAGCCTACAATATCATACCTGCCAATCTGCAGATGTGTCACAAGTTCATCTACCTTATTCCATATACTGAGTGCATTCATATTTTCTGTTCAGTATTTGCCCTTTTTGACTTTGTCCATATTTTACATTGCAACTCATCCTGTTGACAGCAATTTTACCTGATCAACAGCCTCTCCTCACTACACATTGCCTCTGTTTATAAACCAGCTACCTCAGCTTCAGTACTATTATCCGCCTTTCTTACAATAATTCTTGCATTGAAATACAGGCAGCTCAGGACACTAGTCAAACCATGCTCAACCTTTTGATTCCTAACTTTGTCTGAGGTCTTACCAGCATCTGCCTCCACAACCTCTCCACTAACTGTTCTGGCACTCTGGTTCCCATCACCCTGAAACTCTAGTTTAAACCCCACTGTGCAGCATTAACAAACCTTCCCACTAGGATATATTCCCTCTTCAGTTCATGCAGAGAGCCAGGAGAGAGCCCAATTATCCAGAAATCTTATATCCTCCCTCATACACCAACTCCTTAGCCACGTATTAGACTGTATAATCCTCCTAGTTCTGGCTTCATTAACACGTGGTATGGGTAGCAATCCTGAGATCACAACCCTGGAAGTCCTGCCCTTTAACAGCACCCAACTTCTGAACTCCTTATGCAGAACCTCATCACACATCCTACCCATGTCATTGGTATCTACATGGACTACAACTTCTGGCTGTTCACCCTCCCACTTAAGAATGTTGAGGACTTGAACTAGACACTGGCACCCGGAGGCAACATACCATCCGGGAATCTTGTACTCATCCACAGAACCTCCTGTATGTTCTCCTAACAAATGCCCTATCACCGCGTGCCTTTTCTTCCTCCTTCCCTTCTGAGTCACAGAGGTAGACTCAGTGTCAGAGACCTGAGCACTGTCACTTCCCTCTGTTAGGTCATCTCCTGACAGCATCCAAAAGAATACACCTGTTGTTGAGAGGGATGGCCACAGGGGTTCTCTGCAGTGGCTCCTTGATATCTTTCCCATTCTTTTTTTAAAAAAAACTTTTTTTTATTGTATTTCAAGTAGTTACAAAATAAAAGTATGGAAAAAAAATGTATGTTACCCATCCCCCTCCCCTTAACCCCTCCCCCCTAGCATCCCTATAGAAAAAAAAAAGAAAGAAAGAGAAAACAAGAAAGCAAGAGGGCCTGGATATTGGAAGATCCCCACATGCTCCATGGAGTTCGTAATAACTTTAGTATATATATTTATTTCTTTCCCCAAATAACCAATTATTTCATCTTCAGAGCACCTATATATTTAATCCTGTCTTTTGTAAACAAGGGCGCCAAATTTTCAAAAATGTTTCATATTTATCTCTTAAATTATAAGTAATTTTTTCAAGTGAAATACAGCTATAAATTTCTTTCTTCCAACGATCTATACTTAAATATGTATCCAATTTCCAAGTAACTGCAATAGCCTTTTTGGCTACTGCCAATGCAATTTTTATAAATTCTTTCTGATATTTATTCAATTTGGGTATCGGTTTTATCCCTTCAATATCACCTAGTAAAAATAATATTGGATTATGTGGAAGTTGTATTCCGATAATTTTGACTGTCATCCAATCTCCTGTATCCTACTCTATGGTTGCAACTACCTCCCTGTCTTATCTATCTCCCTTCAGCTTCCGGAATTATCTGGAGTTCATCCAGTTCCAAATCCTTAACATGGATTGTTAGAAGCTGCAGCTGGATGCACTTCTCACAGTTATAGTTATCAAGGCCACCTGAAGTCTTCCTGTCTTCCTACATCCCGCAAGAGGAGCATTCATCTATCCTGCCTGGCATCTCTACTCTCTTAATGTAGCAGATATAAAGAAGGAAAGGAAAAAGAAAAAAAAAATGTAACCTGGAGCTTTTCTTTTCTTTGCTTTCTCTGACTGTAGCCTCTTTTTGCAGAAGCCTCAAAAAGCTAAAGCCTCAAGATTACCACTCTGACTCTGTCCACTCAGATGATGGCCACTGCAACAATGGCTACTGAGCTTGCCCCTGCCTTCCTTTAATTGGTCCTTGCTAATCAATTGCAACTGCCGATTGGTCACTAGTCAAAGCTCTTTTTCACTGTAGTGACCCGTTGCTGCCTTTTGTAGTTGGGCAGTGGACCTGATTGAACTCTCCTCCTCTCAAAACTTCTTATGTCTGAGCCACTGTTATACTAGCATGGATAGAAAATTGACTGACTGAAAGGAGGCAGAGTGGGAATAAAGGGTGTCATTTCTGGTTAGTGACTAGTGGTGCTCCACAGGGTCGGTGCAGGCCAAACTTCTTTTCACATTATGTAATTAGTTTTTTTTTCTTTCATTCAGCAGATCGGCTATGACGACAAGATAAGCAGCAGGATCATTCAAACTATTTGTTTGATGAGAATTTTCCAAAAAATAAAATCAATTGCATTATAAATTTCCATCCATTAGTTATTGGCTACAGTTTACCATCACAGCAGGCTTGCACATGTCCAGGACAAAAAAGTGGACAGGAATAACCATAATGGACACTACACACACTACAAATTGCCTTTCCAAAAGCTACAGGGCCATAAAAACAAAAAAAAGCATCATGGCATCTTAAAATTTTATTTATTAACCCCATCACTGCACTGCACTGCAAACACTTCAAACCACTTTTTATAATCCTGCTTACATCGTCAATACATGTACATTTTATTCCCTATCTGTACTTTAACCACCAACTTTATTTTGATATAATTCTTTACTCTTTATAAATGTTGAATGTTGTTGATTTTTGTTGCATGTCACACTGACCAACACACCACAGCAAATTCATAATACATCTGATGAATAAAGTTGGTCCTTATTATTTCTATGAAGTAACAAAATATTACATTTTCCATACCCTATATCCAAAAATCTTTCTGTTGAAGTTCAACTGATAACTGAATAAATTATTCTCTTTCAGTTCTATTTTGAAGTTTAATGAGTTTCATGTTTATGTTAATGAGTGCACAAATTTCCCAGATCATTGTAATTGTTCCTATTTTCTAAAATGAGCAAAAGCACGTTAATTATTTTCAAGAGGCTGCAATGCTATACAGTTAGTGGCCACTTTGTTAGGTACACCTGTACACCTGCTGGTTAATGTAATAATCTAATCATCCAATCACGTGGCAGCATTTCAATGCATGAAGGCATGCAGGCATGGTCAAGCGGTTTAATTGTTCAGACCAAACATCAAATTGGAGAAGAAATGTGATCTAAGTGACTTTGACAGTGGAATGATTGTTGGAGCTGGACAGGTTTAAGTATCCTAGAAACTGCTGATCTTCTGGGATTTTCATTTATTACAGTCTCTAGAGTTTATAAAGAATTGTGTAAAAGCTAAAAACATCCATTGAGAGACAATTCTGTGGGCAAGAATGCCTTGTTATTGATAAAGGTCTGAGAAGAACGGCCAGACTAGGTCAAGCTGACAGAAAGCCAGTGGTAACCAAAATAACAGTGGTTATTACAACAGTGGTGTTGAACCTTGAAGTGGATGGCTACAAGCAGCAGAAAACCAGAAATATACACTCAGTGGACACTTTATCAGGTATAGGAGTTATCTAATCAATTGGCCACTGAATGTATTCTTCTGCTGGCTTGTTCGCATCTATTCCTACTCCTTGCTAAGTGCTGACACACTCCTAGTCAACACTTCCATTTGCCTATGACTAAATTCTCCAAGTCTCAACCAAATGACCTTCCTCCATCAAGCTTCCCATATTGCACAATATTATGTAACACGCTTTAAGGATTCACTGCTATGTGATGTTTTTCTTGTAGTGTTCGCTGCTGAAGTAATGCTTTCTCTGTAGCAGCAATGTTTGGGTTATGGCTGGAGATAAGCGGACTGTTGATGCATATTAGCCAATCAGGATTTTGTTGCCCTGTCTTGTGATTCTGGAAGCAGTTGTTTTCATGGGCTTTTGTGATGGGGGGGGGGAGAGAGAGAGAGAGAGAGAGAGAGAGAGAGAGAGAGAGAGAGAGAGAGAGAGAGAGAGAGAGAGAGAGAGAGAGAGAGAGAGAGAGAGAAGACGCAAATGGAGAAATTTGGTAGACCATCGGATGGGGTGGACCCGGAGCAGGGGTCCGAAGGTTGGCGATGCTCGGAGGAGATCGATGGTGGAAGAAGAACTACTGAACTCTGTGAGCTCCAACTTTGTGTGCACAGACTGTTTAATATGCTTTGGGCACATTTTTCTTTTATACTTTGTTTCTCTACTAACCATATCATCAAAGTAAGAGTTATAAAGCTTAATCATTTAATCACATGTCATGGACTGTTTGTTATGTCGGGGTACCGATTTGTAAAGGGGACATACCGAGCAGCATCTACCCAAACAGGATTTCTTAAGTTTGGCCGGGCAGGGGGTTAACAGCCCTGTTACATACTCACGTTGAACATGGGACAGTGGGATGATGTAATTGTCTCTTGACAGTGGGGTGATGTTATGTCACATGATAGCACGTTCCAAACAGTATTTAAACCAAATCTGCGGTCTGTGAAGCAGTCCTCGTTTTTGTTTTCGTGCAAAGTTGTTGTTGTCAGTCAGAGGTGTGGAGGCTCCACCGGTTTTGTTCGTTGGACTTCTATTTTTCCCTCACAGTCCAGTATTGGAGAGTGAAGACATTACTGGAGTTATCTGAGTTCAAAGGATTGGATAAATTTAAAGTTGTTCAGCGTTTTGGGGAATGGTGGACCTTTATGACTTCATTCAGGAATTATGGCATGCATATTTGATTTAAGCCCATGCAAAAGAAGGGAAGGTTTGTGCAGTGACCACCCTCCAGTGAAAAGGTCAGTTCCTTTTATTTCCTCGTGATCTCTGCGAACAAGGCATCTCCCGGCTGTGGGATTGGCAGATTTGTCATTACTTCAAAGGAATCATTGTTTCAGGAAATCTCTCCTTACTGACTATATAAATCACATGGACTTTTGAATTTACCACTTTAAGCCTGTGCTTGGATGAGAACTCGTTAAGAACAGTTTTAAGTTTTACTGTTTGTTAGATATTGCCGCCTAACTATTAACTTCCAGTTAAGTTAGTCATTTGTTTACTTTTCTAAGTTTTGAGCAGAGGTTAATAAATCTTGGGATTTGTTTTAAATCCTGTCTCAGTTTCTTATTCATTGCTGCTGCATTCGTAACACCCCCTCTATTAAGCCACTAGGCGAGGCGAGTGTTAGAATTAAAATAAATCCTAATGTGAAATTTAGTGATTTGTCAATAAACTGGTCTTAAAATTTGGAGTCATTATTAACTCCCTCCAAGGTTGGCCTAAGATGACCATTGTAGGTAGATGTAGCTATTAAAGTGTCCACTGAGTGTATATCTTAATATCAATATCATATCATAGCATGGAGCAGACTCAATGAACTGAATGGCTAAACTCCGCCCCTATGCCTTATGGTAATACACTACTAGATTTAACCTCATGTGGAGAAGCTTTAACTCAACTTGTGTGTAATCACCTGGAAATAACAATAACCACTGTCAGCATGGAAATGATCACTCTGCAGTTTACTGCTTACCTTTTGTTTGTTGTGCAACAAATCATTACCCCCTACTCGATAACTGTGTTGTTTCTGGTGTTTTCATCTCAAATTAGTACTGACACACTCTGGTGCATCAGATAATAGTTCAGAATATGAGCTGGATAGACAATGCAGCTGAATCTTTTCAACCAGCTAACTTTAAGGGTGTTTTGGAATGCATGCAATTTAATAGTGGTGTATGCTACTGGTAATTGACAGGCAGAACAAATTGCTACTAGATTAGATCTAAGGTTTTTATAGCTGGGGGTAGTAGCGTCCTACCCCCTCGATGGTAGTAATGAGAAGAGGGCATGTCCTGGGTGATGGGGGTCTTTAATGATGGATGTTTCTTTGTAATCTCTCCCATTCCCATCCTGCTCAGTCATAATTGTTTTTCATAAATATTATATAATATTGGTTGCCTAAGGTTGTCATAGCTGGGGGTAGGTAGTAGTGATAAGCTGCCACTATCTAATAAATGCTCCCAATGGTGCACTCCTCAATTAGTCTCTGACAACCAAGTCCAGCTCTTGGTTACCAAGCCCATCAGAACCATTTCTACTGACAGGAGAAGGGACAATGGTGGGTTACTGGTGTCTTAAAATCCATTGCTTTGGACAGGTGGGCCTCATCAGCCATGGTTGGCAGCTCACCTAGGAGAAGGAAACTCTGACCTCAAGCCGCTGCTGCCTTGCGGCTATACGCACTCATGAGAAAGGTTCCGGGTGTAAATCCCAAAGGAAAAATCTGGATTTTAACTCCCTCAGGCAGTCCTACATTGAGTTTAACACTGACTGGCAACTCCTGCAATAGACAATAGACAGTAGGTGCAGGAGTAGGCCATTCAGCCCTTCTGGCCAGCACCACCATTCACTGTGATCATGGCTGATCATACACAATCGGCTATAACATCGATCTGATGTTGTTGGTGCCAAAGTCTATCAGTCTCTGCTGTTCCTTTGAGTTCATCGGATGTGAAGAGAGGGGGAGCTTACTACATGGGCAACAGCTTGCTCTCCATATTGTACTGCCCAAGTTGTGAACATCCGTAGTTGACCATGACCTACAGAGGCCTCAGAGATGAGATAAATCGAATATATCCATTTTTATCCTTTTACAATATTCTCTAAATAATCTCAGTGATTTCCATCTCAATTTTTAACGTAGTTGGTTAGGCATTTCATAGTTTCTTGGCCCCATTGGATCTATTGGTAACTGCAGGATTTACCAGTTTTATTTAATTGAGCTAGTAAACAGCAATGCCCTGTGACTCTCGCATATTTTACTTCTGAAGTGATTGGTATGGCAATGGACGATGACACAATGGAAAGGAAGTTATTATCGCCAAATAATTCAAACCCAGATTATATATCTGAGGAAACAGACGTATTTTTACAGGAATGCTAAGCAAGATATCTGTTATGTTTGTTCTTGATAAAAGACAATATTTGCATGGGTTTAAATTAATACATATTTATTCTCAGGACACTATTGTCATGGCTTCTAGCTTCACACCTTAGCACATACTCCCAGTTCACCAATGTCCTTCCTAATCTGCCTGAACCACCAGCATTGCACACTGGGAACAGAAGTTCTCTATTATGTACATACTGTTATGTACTCCTATGGTTCATTTTTTTCTGTAGACTGTCACTTTAAATGCCAGGAGAATGACTTTTGGACAGTGTTTGAGGAGAGAGAGGAGAGAGAGAGATTTGATGGACAATTGATGTTATGGTTTCTCTGCAACTTGTTTACTTTTTACAAGGACAGTCACAGACACACAGACACACACAGTGAGAGTCAAGATGGATTCAGTCAGTGGAAGATACCAATGAGTCGGTTGCTGGTTTAAACTTTCAGTAGCCCAAAAGGGGGTGAGTTGAAATCGATCCAGAGTATTGATAAATAACTCTCACAAGTGCTGCAACTAGAAGAAGTTTGCAGAGAGAAGAGAAGAGGGGTGAGGAACGATTGAAACAGAAGAAACCTAGTGACAAGAAGATCACTGTTTGGACTCTCTCTCTCCAAGTAGCCCGTGAGGGTGAGTTTGTTTCCATTCGGCTACGGAAATGTGATTGTCACTTAGTCAATTCACAGGAGTGGGTTCTCTGGTGAGGGGAAACCTTTGTGAATACCACATGTGTGTTTACCATTTGTCTGGGTGTGGTAGTTCACTGAAGAAAGGCACCCCCGTGGCAAATCACTGTTGGAGTTGTTTTGTATGTTGTGGAACTGGATAAGTGGCTATCACGTTGTGTGATTGGGGTAACCTTGTGGAATGTACCGGTGTGTCAACCCTTGCTTGGGCAGTGGTTCCCTTGAAGATGGTCCCCTTTGTGATAAGCTACTGTTGGTGATAATTCATACATGGATTCTGTTTGAGTATCCTGTGGCCACTGTGATGTCCTGTAGCTGAATTCGGATGTGGTACCACTTGTGTTGAAAGGATATTCATTGAAGATCACTGTCGGTGATATTTTGTGTGTGGAGTGGAACAACTTCGGAGATAAAACCTACTGCTATTGTTATTTTGTATTGCTGTTGTGGAATTTGTGGAATACCGACGTAATTGCCTTCTCATAACACTTGCCTTTGGATTACAAACATCTCACATTAATTAAACTGTGCATCTGAACGGAACTTTCATACACCCCATGAAGAGACTGTATCACTTACCACCTGAGTTGAAGAAGTTTGGGGATTTATATATTTACATCTATATATGCTGTTACTAATTCCCGTAACTGGATCACATACCAGCCAAGATAGAGAGGTCCGTTGAAGTCTGATGGTACTATTTTTAAAAGTATTTATTGATAAAGGGCACAAAAATAAGATTAATGCAAACATACAGATAATATACGTCGTCAATACTAAATCTAAAGTGCGGGTATAATAATAACCAATAAGAAATAGCTCTATTGTTGTCTAGGGGTTAATGTATTGTCCGATGGAAAGATAACAGTCACTATCAGTTTGTTCAAGCTGCAGCGTTGTTGGGTTTAAAAGTGATGCGGTTTAAACTTACCCCAGGTCTTTTAAGATGCTGATCCATTGAGTCAGGGGAACGGGCTTGCCCGTTGTTAGTTAAAAGCTGATTTCCCGTGGTTCCAGCCATCAATTCCAGTCACGGAATTGAACGCACGTGGCTTCCTTCAGATGACTTCCTGCTGTTACATGGTCGCTTAGCGTTTCTTCTGGTGCGTCTAAAGGGGTTGTTCCCCAGACCCTCTTTTATACTTCCTCACAGGGTCTCCAATGTCAATCAGGTTGGGATGATGCAATCCCTCAACCAGCCCACTTTGGTGTCATGCCCTGAGGGGCTTCAATGAATAGTACAGTACTCAATACACAACTTGGTCTTCCAGAGACAATGGCCATGTCCCATAGCTTTACATCGCTGGGGAAATGAGGCATTTTGCATGTCCCATTCACATTTCCTGGGCCCCTTGACCCAACCCACTGGTGATCTTGTGATTCTCACAAAGGAGGGGGCTACGGATGTAACAATGCATAACACCATTAACTCTTGATTTACCTGGTTTAAGTTAATATATTATGTAGTTACTAATAAAATAGTGATTGTTAACAGTGAAACCAGACTCCAGGCATGTTCTATTGTTGCTGATACTTTTACAAGGTTGCGTGTACATAACAATACATAACACATTTTCCCTCTTTGAAGAAAACAAACACAATACAAAGTCCTCATAAACCTGCAAAATCAATAACACTTCCCAACAAATATATTTACCCTAATATAAATTGTAATGAACCTTTCAACACAGATATTTACATTATCTTCAGTTGTAATGAGCAAATACAATAATCCTTGCTCACTCATTCACCCGCAATCCATCTCTGTAATGGCTTAATGATCCCATTCAGTCTGCTATTTGTGTCCACAGATGTGAAGCTTTCATTTGCTGTGTTCATTCTCTGTTCTTGTTTTTTCTGTGTGGCCATAATTTGCTCCACATATCTCATAATGAGGCCCTGGAATACATCCATATGATGAGTCTTTGCACAAGTTCTAACTGATTCCATCTCACTTCACAGTGCTCCTTCTGTTGGCTGCATATCATAGGAGAACACCAAAGGCATTCTATGCACATGTGAAGAATAGGAGGATGATGAGAACGAAGGTGGGACCACTAAAGGATAAAGAGGGCAGCATGTGTCTGGAGGCGGAGGAGGTTGGGGAAGTCCTAAATGAATACTTTGCTTCAGTATTCACAAGTGAAAAGGATCTTGATCAGGATGAGGTCGAAGTAAAACGGGCCTGTGTGCTGGACAATGTGGAGATTAAGGAAGAAGTGCTGGATCTTCTTAAAAATATTAAGATTGATAAATCCCCAGGGCTGGATATGATACACCCCAGGTTGATTGAAGAGGAATTGAGAGAAGAGATCACAGGAACATTAGCTATGATCTTTGAATCCTCTTTAGCTGGAGGGGAAGTGCCGGAGGACTGGGGAATGGCAAACATAGTTCCCTTGCTTGAAAAAGGTAATAGGGAGAAACCTGGGAACTATAGACCACTGAGTCTTACGTCGGTGGTCTGCAAACTACTGGAAAGGATTCTTAAGGATAGGATCAACGAGCATTTGGAGAAGTACAGTCTACCCATGAATAGCCAACATGGCTTTGTGAAGGGAAGATCGTGCCTCACGAGCCTGATTGAGTTTTTGGAAGAGGTAAAGAAAGAAATTGATGAGGGTAGGGCAGTGGATGTGGTCTACATGGACTTTAGCAAAGCATTTGACAAGGTCCCTCATGAGAGACTCATCCAGAAAGTCATGAGGCATGGGATCAGTGGACCCTTGGCTCTTTGGATAAAAAATTGGCTTAAAGGAAGAAAGCAGAAGGTAGTTGTGGAAGGAAAGTATTCTGCCTGGAGGTCGGTGACTAGTGGAGTGCCGTAGGGATCTGTCTTGACACCCCTGCTATTTGTGATTTTTATAAATGACCTGGATGTAGAGGCGGAAGGATGGGTGATTAAGTTTGCGGATGACACAAAGATTGGTGGAGTTGTGTATGGAGCTGTAGGTGGTCGAAGGTTACAAGAGGATATAGACAGGCTGCAGAGTTGGGCAGAAAAATGGCAGATGGAGTTCAATCTGGACAAGTGTAAGGTGATGCATTTTGGAAGGACAAACCAGAAGACTGAGTACAGGATTAATGGTCAGTTACTTAAGAGTGTGGATGAACAAAGGGACCTTGGGGTTCAAATCCGTGCATCCCTCAAGGTCGCTGCACAGGTTGATAGGGTAGTTAAGAAGGCCTATGGGATGCTCGGCTTCATAAAAAGGGGGATTGAGTTCAAGAGTAGAGAGGTCATGTTGCAACTCTACAAATCTCTGGTGAGACCACACTTAGAGTATTGTGTTCAATTCTGGTCTCCTCATTATAGGAAGGATGTGGAAACTATGGAGAGGGTGCTGAGGAGATTTACCAGAATGTTGCCTGGATTGGAGAACAAGTCATATGAAGCAAGGTTAGCAGAGCTGGGACTTTTCTCTTTGGAGCGTAGAAGAATGAGAGGGAATTGTTAGAGATCTACAAGATTATGAGAGGCATAGATAGGGTGGATAGTCAGTACCCATTTCCCAGGGCACCAATAGCAAACACCAGCGGGCATAGGTACAAAATTAAGGGAGGGAAGTTTAGGGGAGACATCAGGGATAAGTTTTTTACATAGAGGGTTGTGAGTGCCTGGAATGACTTGCCAGGGATGGTGGTGGAGGCTAAAACATTGGGGGTATTTAAGAGCCTCTTGGACAGGCACATGGATGAAAGAAAATGGAGGGTTATGAGGTATCTGCCCTCACCCCATCCATCTGCCACCCCACTTGGGATAGGGGTCCTCACCTACCACCCCAGCAGCCTCCAGGTCCAACGTATAATTCTCCATAACATCCGCCACCTCCGACGGGATCCCACTACCAAGCACATCTTTCCCTCCCCCCCTCTTTCTGCTTTTCGCAGGGATTGCTCCCTACATGATTCCCTTGTCCACTTGTTCCCCGCCATCCCTTCCTACTGATCTCCCTCCTGGTACTTATCCTTGTAAACGGAACAAGTGCTACACCTGCCCTTACACTTCCTCCGTCACCACCATTCAGGGCCCCAGACAGTCCTTCTAGTTGAGGCGAAACTTCACTTGTGAGTCGGCTGGTGTGGTATACTGCGTCCGGTGCTCCTGGTGTGGCCTTTTATACATTGGTGAGACCCGACACAGACTGGGAGACCATTTCGCTGAACACCTACGCTCCGTCTGCCAGAAAAAGCAGGATCTCCCAGTGGCCACACATTTCAATTGCACGTCCCATTCCCATTCCGATATGTCTATCCATGGCCTCCTTTACTGTCAAAATGAATCCAAACTCAGGTTGGAGGAACAACACCTTATATACCGGCTGGGTAGCCTCCAACCTGATGGCATGAAGATTGACTTTTCTAACTTCCGTTAATGCCACTCCTCCCCTTCTTACCCCGTCCCTGACGTATTTAGTTGTTTGCCTGTTCTCCATCTCCCTCTGGTGCTTCCTCCCTCTCCTTTCTTCCTCCCGGGGCCTCCCATCCCATGATCCTTTCCCTTCTCCAGCTCTGTATCACTTTCGCCAATCACCTTTCCAGCTCTTAGCTTCATCCCGCCCCCTCCGGTCTTCTCCTGTCATTTCGCATTTCCCCCTGACCCCACTACTTTCAAATCTCTTACTATCTTTCCTTTCAGTTAGTCCTGATGAAGGGTCTCGGCCCGAAACATCGACAGCGCTTCTCCCTATAGATGCTGCTTGGCCTGCTGTGTTCCACCAGCATTTTGTGTATGTTGTTGTTTGAATTTCTAGCATCTGCAGATTTCCTCGGGTTATGGGGTAGTGTGGGTTTAGTACTTTTTTTTAAGGATTATATGGGTCAGCACAACATGCAGGGCTGAAGGGCCTGGACTGTGCCGTAGTGTTCTATGGTTCCATGGTTCTAAGGTAGAAACTCCTGTTGATTTGTGTTGAACTGTTGCTGTTGTTCTGACCTTAGTGGTTGCAAGGTCTCCCTATCTTCCCTTATATTTTCATGGATGACACAGATACCTTTGGTTTCCATTCTTCAACTGGAAGTCGATGAGAGACAGACTTTGAACCACAGCTGCATGATGTGGAAGCAAGACTGGCAACTTTTTCATCATGATCATTCTGTTCAGCACTAACATCCTGACTGGCATCTACCACAGCTTTCAAATTGATGAGGCACACTCTCTTGACAGGCTGGAGGTCTTGAGTAGAATGTGGTCATGCTGAAGCCATTCTGTTTCCTGTTAGTAAAATATTTCTCGTGCTTCTACCCATGCACATTTGCCTTTGTTATAGAACAAACATAACATGGTGTCAGAAGTCGGTGTGAGGTCTAAATATGAAGCATAACTGAATACCATGGGGGACTAAGAAAGACACATTAGGTTCTGGAGAGAAGCTGCCAGCAAGAGAACATACTGTCTCAAAGTTCAGCAAGAAATTGACGTGAGTGTCTAAACTTCTCCTCAATGGATAAGTTAAATCCTCCCACAGCTACACAGTTTACGGGCAACCTAACTGATGAACTGGAAGTGCTTCAAACAGTGATTCAATATATATGTATCGATGAACAGAGCTGGAAGCACGGATGAAAAATTGAAAGCTTCTATCTTTCTACAAGTAATTGGCAAAGAAGCTTTGGACATTTATAACAGCTTTCAAACTGATGCGACACATGCTGGTGGTGGGATGGAGGTCCCAAGTCAAATGTGGTCAAGCTGGAACCATTCTGTAAATCAGTAAATAAAATAGTTCTAGCGTTTTTACCCACACAAGCTTGTCTTTGTTAAAGAACAAACATAACAATATCCTATATTTCTAGATAACAAACCTGCATAGAATTGATGTTGTTGGTTGACTCTTATATTTCGACCAATTTTCACTGAGTTGTATGTTAAAAATCAACCTGTGTACACACTGCAGGGGTTGGAATAAGTTAGGGATGAATTCTAACTAAAGAAAATGCAACAGTGGGACCTTCAAAATGGAATGAGATTCTGCACTGCTATATTCCCTCTAGAGTAAGACAGCATCACTATTATCATTATGTGTTGTGTTGTGTTGTATGGTATGGTGTGAGCAATCATGATCTATCCCTGACCATGATCGTTCTTAGCAAATTCTTCTACAGGATTGCCATTGCCTCCTTCTGGGTGAAGTCTTTACAAGATGGATAACCCCAGTCATTATCAATGTCCATCAGAGATTGTCTGACCGGCGTCTGTGGTTGCATAACTGGGACTTGTATGCAGCAGCTACTCATTTGACCATCCACCACCTGCTCCCATGGCTTAACATGACTCTGATCAGGGGTCTAAGCAGAGGCTACACCTTGCCCAAGGATAACCTGCAGGCCAGTGGAGGGAAGGAACGCTTTACACCTCCTTTGATAGAGACATATCTCAACCCCACCAACCAGCAGTAAGACAGTCCATTGTAATTGGCAGCTGAAATAACCTGATTTTAATTTGTAATTAATTAGAACCTAGGTGAATGCAGGAGCTCTGGAAGAACAGAAGTAGATGGAAAATGTTAAATTGAAGTAATAGATTAAAGTTAAAAATTCAATGTAAATTTATTATCAAAATACATATATGTCACCATACTCTTAGAGTCATATTTTTGCAGGAATTTGTTGTAAAACAAAGAAATACAATAGAATCAATAAAAAAACTATGTACATATAATGAATGACAAGCAACCAACGTGCAAAAGAAGAGAAATTATACAAATACAAGAAAGTATATACTGAAGACATGAGTTGAAGTGTCTTGAGATGATCGAAGATATTACGTAGAACAGTTGAGAGGAACAAGCATCTACACTAAAGTTCTGAAGAATAGGAGGTAATCTCTTTGAAACATATATAACTTGTGGAGGAATCAACTAGATATTTCTCCCGGATGGATATTCCTGTGAGATTGGATAAGGAATCACTCTTTTAGTACTGAGAAACAGAAGTTTCTTCATTCAAGCTATTGCAGAACTTTGGAGCTCTTTAGCTCAGAGAGCGTTGAACAAGATGTCAGATATTGAAAGGGAAGATATGTTGAGTGTATCTGGGGAAAGCAAGCTGCATGTACATTGAGTTGGAAAGCAATTTGAGGTCAGCCATCAGTCAGAATCATACTGAACGGTGGCACAGGGTTGAGGAGTGCTGGTACCCACACCTCCTCCTCCTCCATTCTTCCATTGGTACTTGCTTTATTTATCGTGACACTAAAACCTTGGTGTTACAGAGCAGCACAGTAGCATACAAATTAGTCTTACACTTTACAACCCCAGAGATCACGGTTCACTTCTGCCGCTGTCTCTAATGAGTTTGCGTTTCCTCCCAGCAACTCTGAGGATTCCTGTCAGTGCTCTGGTTTCCAAAAACATACAGTTTGGGGTTGTTAAATCGTGGCATACTACGTTGACGATGGAAGCATTGCTGCACTTATGAGCTGTGCCTTGCACATCCTTGGACTGTGTTGGCTGTTGATGCAAATATGATGCATTTCACTGCAAGTTTTGATGCATTATCTGACAAATAAAGCTCATCTTTAACCTTTAAAACAGGTTATTTGGTCCATCAACTCTCAGAAGAATAATCATAACAGTCCCATTCCCTTTCTCCTTATTTCCCTGGAACTCAGCAACTTGCTCCCTCTTACATCCCCACTATCCCTCACTTCTTACCTATAATATGTGAAATATGCCATCACCAATTAATCTACCAGTACACCTTCCTGATATGACAGCATATAGAAGCACCATCAGATATCTACATGGTCACAAATAGGATGTGTAAACAGGATTGAGGTGGGAAGCTGAGGCTTTGGCTTGGGAGGCAGTGGTTAAGGTGAGTTTCTGGCAAGTTTCTCTTTCTGTCTTTATTATTGCACAGGTAGAGCTGTGAGAATGGAATCCAGAGCAGAGATGTGATCCTCAAAGTTCAAAGTACATTTATTATCAAAGTAAGTACGCATTATGCAACCTTGAGATTCCTATCCGTACACGGATCCACAAAATAAGAAACCTAAAAGGAACCATTATAAAAGAACAGCAACACCCAGTGCACAAAGAGAGAGAGAAAAAAATTGCACAAACACTAAAAGCAAGCAACAACATTCAAAGCTAAAGCCCGGAGGAGCCGAAGTAGGCCCAAAGCTTCAGCCCCAGCTTCAGTTCATCACACAGCAGAGCAAAACAAAATGGAGCTCATGGACATGAGTCCCAGAACAGCCTCAGCCTCAGTGCAGCGAAGAGCGGAGTAAACATCGTAGAGCAGCAAGCAGAATGGGTCCAACCCTCACTTGTGATCCTGACACCCTGCTTCTTCATCCCCTTAGATAGTGTGAGAAATCAGCGTCATCTCCGGTGTCACTGATGACTACACCTGTAAAAAGTGCATCGGGCTTGCAGTCCATGCTCGGGAGCTGGAGCTGGAGTGGAAGTCCTACAGATCATTTGGGAGAGTGAGGAGGTGATAGATGGGAGATACAGGGAGGCTGTCACACCTAAGTTGCAGCAGGCAGGTAGCTGGGTGGCTGTCAGGAAAGGGAAAGGGAATAGGCAGTTGGTGCAGAGCACTCGTGTGGCTGTTCCCCTTAATGACAAGCTTACTGCATTGGATACGATTGGGAAGGATGACTTACTGGGGGAAACTGCAGCAACCGGGTCTCTTGTGCCTCAGGAGGGAATGGGGAAAACAGGAGAGCAGTGATAATAGGGGAGGGGAGCAGATAAGAGATCCTGTGGACGTGAAAGAGTATGGCTTTATTGAGTATGCCCACAAGAAAATGTATATAATGACATATGCATATGTACTTTGATAATAAAATTACTTTGAACTTTGACACTCCTGAATGATATGTTGCCTCCCAGGTGTCAGGATGCGAAATCCCAGTTTGAGTTCACAGGCAGAAGACATGGTACATATTGGTACCAATGACATACCTTAGAAAAGGGATAAGGTCCTGAAGGGTGAATATAGAGAGCTGGAGAGAAAGCTAGAGATCAAGACCTGAGGGGTAGTAATCTCTGGATAGCTGCCTGTGTCACACACCAGTGAGGGTATGAATAGGATGATATGCCAGATGAATGTGTGGCTGAAGGTCTGGTGCACGGTTCAGATTTTCAGATTTGTGGATCATTGCGATCTCTTATCCCTGTACAAAAAGGATGGGTTACACCTGAACTCAATGGCAAACATGATTTGTGAAGGTAAAAGCATTAGTCGTTAAGCAGTATTGCATGTTCATTAAAGGAGATTTATGTAGCTCTATGTCCAGATTGTAATGGTGCAAAAATAACCTGCCTGACTTAAGTAAAATGAGTAGAGGAAGGATGAACAGATAACTTTTAAAGGCATGTTCCTTAAGCAAGAGAACTTCCCAAAATTGCCCTTGACTGATTGATTTTATACATCAGGTTGCAGATTTAGGAGAATCTTGTCTTTTGTGTCCGTCTTGGCTGGTATCATCTGTTAGTGTGGCAGATACCTGATGAAATATCGTTGTAGCTATTAGAAGCTGAGCTCAGATTCCTGTAGATTGGAATCCCGGCTTTTCTTCTTGCTGAGACTCAACACATGTCAACAATAGGCACAATTATAAAAATGGATGACCAGGTGAACTTCCAATATTTTCCTGCACTACTGGGATCCAGCCTATCACCACATGAGGCCTATTGATCAGGCCAGAAGTATTTCCCTAAGAGAAAAGCTGGAACTGTTAAAAATACTCAAGCAAGGCAGCGAGAACCAAACAGAGTTAATGCTTAAATGAAGGTCTTTCAACAGAACTGAAAGCTATCGATCAGTTACAAAGTTCAAAGTAAAAAGTGAATTTACTATCAAAGTTCATGTATGTCACATGTACAACTGAAATTCATTTTCCTGCAGTCATTCTCAGTAAATCCAAGAATTCCAATAGAATCAATGAAAGACCACACCCAAAAGGACAAACAACCAGTGTGCAAAAGAGAACAAAGTGTGCAAATAATAAAAGAAAACTATAACCATAATAAATAAATTAATAATAACTATCGAGAACACAAGATGAAGAGTACTTGAAAGTGAGTCCTTCGGCTGTGGGAACAGTTCGGTGATGGAGAGAGTGAAATTCAGTAAAGTTATCTACTCTGGTTTGAGAGCCATGTTTCTAAATCTGGTGGTACGGGCTCTGAGGTTCCTACACCTTTTTTCTGATTGCAGCAGTGAGAAGAGAGCATGGCCTGGATGGAGGGGGATCTTGATGATGGAAGTTGCTTTCCTGCTACAACGCTTCACATTGATGTACTCAATGGTGGGGAGGGTTTCACTCTGATGAGCAGGGCCGTATCCACTACTTTTTGTAGGATTTTCTGTTCAAGGGCATTGGTGTTTCCATACCAGGCTGTGATGCAACCAGTCAATATATTCTCCATCACACACCTGTAGAAGTTTGCCAAAATTTTAGATGTCATGCTGAATCTTTGCAAACTTCTGAGAAGGTAGAAGCTTCCAAGAAGAAACTGGAAAACTGGAAAGGCTTTAAAAGGCAACCTTGAAACACAAAGTGAGCAATAAAGAAGGGGAAGATAGATTATGAAAATAAACTAGCACAAAATATAAAAATGGATAGTAATTTTTTTTATAATTATATAAAACAGAAAAAGGTGGAGCACAAGAAGAGGGAATTAATATTGTGTAATGAGGAAATGGCACAGGTTTTGAATGACTATTTTGTGTCGGTCTTCATGGTGGAGGACACATCTAAAATGCCAGAGAGATGTTATAGATGTGATGGGAAGTGAGTACCTCAATACAATAGCTATCATTAGAGGTAGAGCTAAACTGAAGATAGATAAGTCCCCTGGTCCTGATGGAATGCATCCCAGGGTACTGAAAGGAATGGCAGAAGTTATAGTAGGGACTCTGGTGATAATTTACCAAAATTCTCTGGATTTTGGGCAGGTCCTAGCAGATTGGAGGATGGCAAATGCCATGCGACTGTTCAAAAAAGGATGTACACAAAAGGTAGGTAACTATAGGCCAGTTAGTTTAACATCTGTGGTTTGGATAATGCTTGAAGCTAAAGTTCAAGAAGAAATAGAGAGGCATCTGGAAAAAAAGGATGCTTCAAGCCGATGCAGCAGGGATTCAGTAAAGGCAGTTCCTGTTTGACAAACTTACTGGGGATTTTTTGAGGACATAATGAGTGCAGTGGATAGAGGGCAACAGATGGATGTTATTTCCTTGGAGTTCCAGAAGGTGTTCAATGAGGTGTCACATAAAAGACTTATCCATAAGATAAGGATGCATAGTGTTGGGGATGATGAATTAGGATGGATAGAGGACTAGTTAACTAGTAAAATGCAGAGAGTTGGGATACATGGGTGTTACTCTGGTTGGCAATCGGTTGTGAGTGGTCTGCCACAGGGGTCAGTGCTGGGCCTGCAACTGTTCATGATATACATTAACAATCTGGAAGAGGGGAAGACTGTATCTAAGTTTGTGACAATGCTAAATAGAGTGGAAAAGCAAAATGTGCAGAAGATACGGGGAGTCTGCAGAGAGATATAGATAGCTTAAGTGAGTGGGCAAAGGTCTGGCAGAAGGAGTACAATGTTGGTAAATGTGAGATCATCCACTTTGGAAGGAAACATGAAAGAGCAGATTATTATTTAAGTAGTGAAAGAATTGCAACATGCAGCTATGCAGAGGGATTTGGGAGTGCTTGTGCATGAATCACAAAAGGTTGGTTTGCAAGTGCAGCAGGCTATAGAAGGCAAATGAGATGTTGGCTTTTGTTGCTCCAGGGATTGAATTTAAGAGCAGGGAGGGTATGCTGCAAATGTACAGGGTATTGGTGCGGCTGCACCTGGAGTACTGTGTGCAGTTCTGGTCTCCATACTTGAAGAAGGATATACTGGCTTTAGAGGCAGTACAGAGGAGGCTCACCAGGTTGATTCCAGGGATGAGGGGTTAGACTATGAGGGGAGATTGAGTCACCTGGGACTGTACTCACTGGAATTCAGAAGGATGAGAAGAGATTTTATAGAATTTTATAAAATTATGAAAGCGATGAATAAGACAGAGGCAGGAAGGTTGTTTCCACTGGTAGGGGAGACTAGAACTAGGTGACATAGCCTCAAGATTCGAGGGAATCAATTTAGAACGGAGATGAGGAGGAACTGCTTTTCCCAGAGAGTGGTGAATCTGTGGAATTCTCTGCCCAATGAAGCAGTGGAGGCTACCTCAGTAAATATATTTAAGACAATGTTGGATAGATTTCTGCATAGTAAGGGAATTAAGGGTTATAGGGAAAAGGCAGGTAGTTGGAGATGAGTCCATGGCCAGATCAACCATGATATTATTGAATGGTGGATCCTGCTCGATGGGCCAGATGGCCTACTCCTCCTCCTATTTTGTTTGTTCTTATGTAGGCACTGCCATGTTTTCTTCATGATTGTACTTGCAAGCTGCACTTAGCACAGCTCCTCTGAAATGATAACACTGAGGAATTGGAAGTCATTGACCCTCACTGTCTCTAATCCCCCAGTGAGGACTGACTCAAGGGCCTCTGGTTTCCTTCTCCTGAAGTCAACTATCAGCTCATTGGTCTTACTGACATTGAGTGAGAAGTTGCTGTGGCACCACTCAGCCAGGTTTTCAGTCTCTCTCCCCTATATGCTGATTCGTCAGTGCCTTTGACTTAGCCAATGACAGTGTTGTTATCAGCAAACTTAAATATATCATTGGAGCTGTGCTTAGCCACACACTCATAAGTATAAAGCGAGCAGAGCAGGGAGTTTAGCACACAGTTTGGTGGTGCACTTGAAGATTGTGGATGAGATATTGGCAATCCAGACTGACTGGGGTGTGCAAGTGAGGAAATCGAGGATCCAATTGCACAAGGAAGTATTATTGAGACTAAGGTCTTGAAGCTTATTGAATAGTTCTGAAGAATTAATAGCATTGAATGCAGAGCTGTAGATGTTATAGAGCATCCTGCTGTCCAAGTGTTGCAGGGTTGAGTGAAGAGCTAAAGAAATAGTATCTGCTATTAGCTTTTGGTACCAGAAGGCAAGCTGGAGCAGATCTCAGTTACTTCTCAGGCAGGAGTTGATATGTTTCATTACAACCTCTCAAAGTACTTCATGATAGTAAATGTAAGTGCTACTGGATGATAGTCATTAAGGCAGGTTATCACATTCTTCTTGGGCACCAGTATAATTTAACCCTGCTTGAAACAGATGGATATCTCAGACTGCAGAAGTGAGAGGTTCAAGATATTGGTGAACACTCCAGCCTGTTGATCTGCACAGGTCTTTAGTACTCTGCCAGGTACTCCGTCAGGACTGGATGTTTTCCATGGGTTCACCCACCTGAAGGAAGCTCTCACCTCAGCCTCAGAGACTGAAATCACAGGGTCATTGGAGGCTATTAAAGTTTGTGAAGTTTCCTCTATGTTTTGTCAGCCAACGTGAGCAGAGAGGGAAGGAGATGTTAGAAGAGGACAAAGGAGGACAGAAGAGAGGATGGACAGGGAAGTGTGACTGGGTGTCAGATGGAAGGAATTAACATGACAGAAGGCTTAATTCTTTAAGTCAGAGGAGAAGGTTCAGGGACAACTAAATGAAAAAGAAAATGTGTCTAGAGGAGGTATAGATGGGAATAACAGGATTTTTATTTGAAGTTGTTGTATTCAGTGCTAAGTATAGAGGCAGTAATGTGCCTGATTGAAAGACAAGCTGCCTTTCCTTGAGCTTACATCAATTGACAGAATCCAACAGCAGAAAATTACAGTGACAGGCGTCCAGGACTTGGGTAAGAACTAACAGACAGGCTGTGGTTTCAGTCTTTCCTTCTCCCCTCCATTTCTTCACTTCTTAAATCTTGTTCCAGCTCCAGTGTTTCCTGCTCTGATGAAAAGCCGTTGATGTGAAAAGTTTAATTTGTTCCACGCTTCGCAGACTATGAGCATTTCCCACAGATTTGGGCTTTATTCCAGCAAATACAGTATTTTACTTTTCTCTCAAAATTCTTTGGAAAGCAATACTTACATATCGCACCTCGAAGTTCAAGCTGGAATTGTGCCTTTAAAGTCCTATAGGATTGGAGGAATTTTACTTCACAACAGCCACCCCTTATAACCAGCTTCGTGGCTAGGCCAAATAGATGGAGGTCTGAAGCCAGCAAATTTGAGTTACTTGTGATGGAAACAGCAGAGAAATCCCGTCAGCTTTGCTTTGATGTTAAAGTCCATTTGGATCAACAGAGTTGTCCCTGCTGAGCAACTGTTAAGTGTATTTAAATACACTCAGTGACCATTTTGTTCGGTATGCTGTACGCGCTGCTTACTCCTCTCTGGGCGGAACTGAGGCTGAGGCCTGTTCTCGCTGCTCTGAGCTTCATGTCCGAAGATGCAATTTTGTTCTAAATGCTATTTGCTTACACTTATTGTTTACATAATTTGTTTATTTTCCCTGTCTGCACATTGGGTGTTTGCTCTTATTTTATAGGTCCTTTTGAGTTTCTTTATTTCTTCATTTCAGGGAGATGAATCTTAAGGTTGTATAATGTATATTTACTTTGATAATAAATGTACTTTGAACACCTGCTCATTAATGAAAATATCTAATTAGTCAATCAAGTAGCAGCAACTCAATGCAAGAAAAGCATGCAGACATGGTCAAGAGGTTCAGTTGTTATCCAGATCAAACATCACAATAGGGAAGATCTTGGTGAATTAGATAATAGACAATAGGTGCAGAAGTAGACCATTCGGCCCTTCAAGCCTGCACCGCCATTCTGAGATCATGGCTGATCATCTACTATCAATACCCGGTTCCTGCCTTGTCCCCATATCCCTTGATTCCCCTATCCATATGATACCTATCTAGCTCCTTCTTGAAAGCATCCAGAGAATTGGCCTCCACTGCCTTCTGAGGCAGTGCATTTTAGACCCCTACAATTCTCTGGGAGAAGAAGTTTTTCCTTAACTCTGTCTTAAATGACCTACCCCTTATTCTCAAACCACGCCCTCTGGTACTGGACTCTCCCAGCATCTGGAACATATTTCCTGCCTCTATCTTGTCTAATCCCTTAATAATCTTATATGTTGCAATCAGATCCCCTCTCAATCTCCTTAATTCCGGTGTGTACAGGCCCAGTCTCTCTAACCTCTCTGCGTAAGATAGTCCAGACATCCCAGGAATTAACCTCACGAATCTACGCTGCACTTCCTCTACAGCCAGGATGTCCTTCCTTAACCCTGGAGACCAAAACTGTACACAATACTCCAGGTGTGGTCTCACCAGGGCCCAGTACAAATGCACGAGGATTTCTTTGCTCTTGTACTCAATTCCCTTTGTAATAAAGGCCAACTTTCCATTAGCCTTCTTCACTGCCTGCTGAACTTGCTCATTCACCTTCAGTGACTGATGAACAAGGACTCCAAGATCTCTTTGTATTTCTCCCTTACCTAACTCTACACCGTTCAGATAATAATCTGCCTTCCTGTTCTTACTCCGAAAGTGGATAACCTCACACTTATTCACATTAAACGTCATCTGCCAAGTATCTGCCCACTCACCCAGCCTATCCAAGTCACCCTGAATTCTCCTAACATCCTCATCAAATGTCACACTGCCGCCCAGCTTAGTATCATCAGCAAACTTGCTGATGCTATTCTCAATGCCTTCATCTAAATCATTGATGTAAATCGTAAACAGCTGTGGTCCCAATACCGAGCCCTGTGGCACCCCACTAGTCACCACCTGCCATTCCGAGAAACACCCATTCACCGTTACCCTTTGCTTTCTATCTGCCAACCAGTTTTCTATCCATGTCAATATCTTCCCCCCCAATGCCATGAGCTCTGATTTTACCCACCAATTTCCTACGTGGGACCTTATCAAATGCCTTCTGAAAATCGAGGTACACTACATCTGCTGGATCTCCCTTGTCTAACTTCCTAGTTACATCCTCAAAAAACTCAAGTAGATTAGTCAAGCATGATTTGCCCTTGGTAAATCCATGCTGGCTCGGCCCAATTCTATCACTGCTATCTAGATATGCCAGTACTTCATCTTTAATAATGGACTCTAGCATCTGATGCTAGGCTGACAGGATGATAGTTCTCTCTTTTCTCCCTCCCTCTTTTATTAAAAAGTGGGATAACATTAGCCATTCTCCGATCCTCAGGAACTGATCCTGAATCTAAGGAACATTGGAAAATGATTACCAATGTATCCGCAATTTCCAGGGCCACCTCCTTTAGTACCTTAGGATGCAGACCATCTGGTCCTGGGGATTTGTCAGCCTTCAGTCCCATCAGTCTACTCATCACCGTTTCCTTCCTAATGTCAATCTGTTTCATTTACTCTGTTACCCTATGGCCCATTCATACATCTGGGAGATTGCTTGTGTCTTCCCTAGATCTAAAGTGCTTATTAAATTCTTCTGCCATTTTTCTGTTTCCCACAACAATTTCACCCAATTCATTCTTCAAGGGCCCAACATTGTTCTTAACTATCTTCTTTCTCTTCACATACCTAGATCCCTGTTGGTGCCAGATGGGGTGATTTGAGTATTTCAGAAAATGCTGAACTACTGGAATTTTCACATACAACACTCTCCAGAGTTGATAGAAAATGGGGTGAGGAACAAACTGCATCAAATGAGCTCATGACTGTGGGCAAAATGCCTTCTTAATGAGAGTTCAGCGGATAATGGATCAACAGTTTCACGCTGAAAGGAAGGTGAGAGTAACTCAAATAACCATGCATTGCAGCAGTGGTGTGCTGAAGAGCACTTATGAATGCACAACATGTCAAATCTTGAAGTGTATGGGCTACAGCAACAGAAGACCATGAGTTATTACTTTTAATAAGTACCTCCTGTACCAAATAAACTGGCCACAGAGTTTATATTTTAAATGATGGCACTTGCTTGAAGCTAACGTTTGGTACCTGGATGAGGAAGTGGAGGGATGGGTTAGTAAATTTGCTGATGACACAAAGGTTGGGGCTGTTGTAGATAGTATGGAGGACTGTCAGAGTTTACAGCGGTTCATTGATAGGAAGCAAAACTGGGCTGAGAAGTGGTAGATGGAGTTCAACCTCGATAAGTGTGAGGTGGTTCATTTTGGTAGGTCAAATAAGATGGCAGGATATAGTATCAATGGTAAGACTCTTGGCAGCGTGGAGGATCAGAGGGATCTTGCAGTCCGAGTCCATAGGACGCTCAAAGCTACTGTGCAGGTTGACTGTGTGATTAAGAAGGTGCATTGCCCTTCATCAACCGTGGGATTGAGCTTAAGAGCCAAGAGGTAATGTTACAGCTATATAGGACCCTGGTCAGACCCCACTTGGAGTATTGTGCTCAGTTCTGGTCACCTCACTACAGGAAGAATGTAGAAACTCTAGAAAGGGTAGAGGGGAGATTTACAAGGATGTTGCCTGGATTGAGGAGCATGTCCTATAAGAATAGATTGAGAGAACTTGGCCTTTCGTCCTTGGTATGATGGAGGATGAAAGGTGACCTGATAGAGGTATATAAGATGATGAGAGGCATTGATCATGTGGATAGTCAGAGGCTCTTTCCCAGAGCTGGAATGGCTGACATGAATTCTGTTATCAAATGGAAAAGTGCTCCACATGCATACATACACGCACAGTAAGCAGCATTAAGTTTGAAACCTAATGCCTTATGGAGGCAAAGTATCTTCTAATCACGTTAAAACACAAATTGAAAAATTATTTACCTTTGCTTTTCCTGTTATCTTGCCCTTACTTTTCCTGACAAATAGATGTATCGATGATGTGGACAGCACAATGCTTTCACAAGATAAAGCAATCTCAGCTCGCTCTGAGCACAACAACCATGAACAATCCAATTTAATATTTATTACTTGTGTCACAAATAATTTACCAAGTCAATTAGCTTCCAGTGCTTAGTGTAATTTGTGATGACAACACCAGGCCACAGTCAAGTTCAAAGTAGAGAGAAAAAATTAAATTGCATTAAGTGTCAGTAGTCATTCTTTCCTATTTAATGCATTTCACCCTTCACTGTTAGACACCAATGCATAATTTCCAGATTAGGAGCTGAAGTCTTGATCAAATTCAGTGTCCAGCTGAAAGGAAACATAAATTCCTGAAAGTGTTTATGTATGGCAAAGCTCAGGACAATATATGAAGCCATGAGCTCAAATATATAGACTCAGGTTGAGCAAACAGACTATAGAGGACAACTGGATATCCGCAGTCCATGTTGAATTTGTGATACTGTGAAGACAAATCTACAATGGACTGCCAGTCAGTTTTAATTGAGTCAAGTGGTGGAACATACTCACACTGAAGGTAGGGCATAAAACAATTTACACATCGGCCCTTAGTGTTATGCCTGAGAAGTGGAACAGACTAGTGAACTCAATGGTAAACTGTATGCTTCACTTACTCTGCGTTATTTGACTATTTTAATTATTTATATATGATATGGTTTAAGTAAATGTTAAAAATAAATATGTTTTTCCTTCTGTTCTGCTTGCATAACTTTAGCATACTTCAATTGAAAACCCCATCATCTTATCTAAAGTCTCTTCTGGTTAGGGGGCCTGTATATATGGTTAGGATATAAATAGCCAAAATATTTATATTAAATTACAAAAGAAAGGATGGCAAGTCTACTGACAGTGGTAGAATTGAAACCGTCTGGTTGCTGGCATTGTTATAGTGGTATGATAACTGTTACGCTACTGTGCCATCTTTGAAATGGTGGACAACATTAAACAGAGGGCTCACCTGGGATAGGAACTTGGAATGACTCGCATGTTCACCATTTTACCCACAAAATGATAAGATAATACTTTGCCTATTTTACCTCCTCTTTTGCATATAGGTACCAAATTTTATCTACTGTATTAATAACTACCCTAACACTCATCTATTTCCACACACTATGTTAATTACAGTTTATCTGGGTTAGCTGTGTTCCTATTTGACATAAATTTATCTTTACTATTCTCTTCCTTGTTTGGCGAAAATATTCCTTCTTTATCCGAATATCCAATCTAAATGCAAGCAGTTTTTTTTTCCAAGGAGACTAGAGCCAGAGGTCAGGGGTGAAAGGTGAAAGGTGAATTAAGGGGAACATGAGGGAGATGGCCTTCCCTCAGAGGGTGATGAAAGTGTGGAATAATTTGTCAGCAGATTAAATTTCAACATTTAAGAGAAATTTGGATAAGTACAAGGAAAGGAGAGGTATGGATGGTTATGGTCCATGTACAGATCGATGGGCTATGGAGAATAATAGTTAGGCTAGGTGGATGTGTTTCTGTGATGTGGTGCTCTATGATTATGAATGGGTTAAAATACCCCTCCAGACAATCAACAATCTCAAGCTTTTCCTCAATTTCAACTTGCGCAGTATCTTATTGTTTTGAACAAGCCTTAGTTGAAGCAAGGGCTGTGAGAAAGCAACGGTTAAAAATCTAAAATTACTATTCTGAGCCAATCTTCAGCAAGTACACAGCACAATGGTTCCAATCATCACGCTACAGAGCCCTTACTCTAGATTCAACTGAAGTGTCACATAGCAATACAAATAATATAAATGATTGGCATATTAATAAAGTTATAATATTTTCAATGTGGTAAAATCTAATATTATACACTTAATGAAAAATGTAGGAAATTCTTTTTGTATGTAATAAAATAAGACAACTGAATTTAATCTACAGTTATCGCAAGTATTGACAGAACAGTGCTGTGTTGCAAGCTGTGTTATAGGTAAATTATTAGTTTATAATGAACAGGAGAAAGTCTGAAGATGCTGGAAATCCAAAGCAGCACCACACACTCAATGCTGGAGAAACTCAGCAGGTCAGGCAGCATCGATGGAAATTAATAAACAGTTGATATTTCAGGCTAAGACCCTACTTCAGGACTGAGAAAGAAGGGGGAGGATGCCAGAATAAAAAGATGGGGAGGGGAGTTGGCTTATAATACGATAAGCTCTCTACTTCTACAAGACATTTTTGAAAGACGCATTTTTTGGGATTGTTAAAATATACCTGGATATTAAGGAGAAGTATCAGTTAAAGTCTTCCAGGATTGTAATTAAGATCTCTTAAGATTAAGATCAATTAAGTGTCAACAGCCATTTTGTCAAGAAATACTTAAAAGCTATGTAATTATTCTATGCAATTAGGGGTCCAGATTTTTCTGAATTGAATGCACCTTCTGTTCCCAGTTTTCGCCAAACCAATTTCCTTGCATCTTGAAACTGAAATAGTAGTGAATCATGGCCCTGAGCAAAGGTAAACCCTCTAATTAACTAATTGGGTGATGTAAGCAGGCCTGATAACCCCCTGTGAAGCTTTTGACTGAAGGCGCTGGTCCTTGATAGACTTTACTGCCTTTCAATGTTTATAGTGTTTCTGAGTTTCTTTGAAATTCAGAGGTGGAGCAGGGTGGGGTTGAACAATTGTTAAGAATGATATAAATAAAAGCAAATCTTTAAAGCCGTTTAAAACACAAGAAATACAAAATCAATTAAATACATACTTAGATTATTAAGATCAACAAACAATCTACAAAATTGCAAAGAATTAGCAATTTACCCCCCAGCTTTCTTCCTAAAACCTCCAAAATGACCTTCAAGTCAATGAATACATGGATCGTGCTTGAGGTTAATGTGAAGCAGGGACAATGTGAAATCTCAGCAAGCTTCTACTGTCCAGGGAGCTGGACATGGGAGAAATCTCCAGCAGAGCACTCCCATTAACTTCAGCACCTCTGTCCCAGGATAGATATCCCAAGCAGACCTGCAGTTAAACCGAGACATACTGGACAGCGCTGTGCAAACTATTCACTTTAAATGGTGAAGTTCAGATAATGGGAATTGAAATTTCAGTCAAGCAGAATTTATTGTTATGGTGAAACTACAGGTACAAGAAAAAATGTGATTGCAGGAGCATCACAAACACATAGATTCAGAAATCACACAGAACATATAGCATTCATAAATCATACAAGACAGTGAAGAAAATGACAATGCATACCAAGACAATAGTGTGAAAAAAAGCTCAGTCATGGACAAGTCAGAATCAAGTTTATTTTCACTGACATACTGTATGTTGTGAACTCTGCTGTCTTGTGGCAGCAAGACAGTGCCTTCCAAAAAGTCTCTAAGTTACCATAAGGAATATACCAAAAGTAGTACAAAAAGAGCGCAAATTAGGAGGCAGTGTTCATGGACCATTCCGACATCTAATGGCGGATAGGAAGACGCGGTCTCATAGTACTGCAAGTGTTCTGTTACATACATTTACTCCTTAGCAATAATGATCAGTTAGGCACAGGGAGAATCTCTATTTACTGACAAGTAGCCTTTATTGTTGCAACTAAAAATCACGTGGGTTCACAAGATGTGTGCACACCTACTAAGTTTCCCTGACCCTTCCTGAATAGTCAAAGAATAGTAAAGGTGATACCTGAGAAAGGAGTCTACACTGTCCAGGTGTTCCTCGTGCTCCCAAGCCAGTCTCCACATGTCCATGGAGCACTCCACATCCGTGATGGTTGGTCTCCAGTGAGCTGTCATTCCCTTGCATTCAAAGCTCCTTACTTTTAACACTTCATATCTGTTGCAATGTTGTGTTTCCATCTTGTTGGCTCAAGGTCACCTGAATGACCTGGAGCACCTTCTTCTTGACTCTGGTCTGGGGCTACACGAGTATCGTTCTATAGTCTTTTCCCCCATCTTTGTACCTTTTGTTCTTTTCAACTTTGACTGCTCTTAACCAGTCTCTTAACCTCTCTTAGGTTAACTGCTCTTAACCTAACACTGAGCCTAATGAGTTTACAGATTGCTCTTCCTGCAAGTCTGCCACTTTACATAATGAATAGCTTCTTGCCTGAGAATGGTCTCAGGTTTAACTGGCCATTAGCTGAAGCTCCTCGTGTTCACAAGGAGTTGCTCTGATTAAGATATTCCAGAGCAAGAATCGATTCATCAAACAGTTCACAAAATGGTGGCTGCAGGGACAGTCTCACAAAATGGACACCTCCATTCTTATTCACTGATTGTCATTCATTCTGGCCAACAGTTGGTCTTTAATATTCCATTGCTGAAATAGAAATAGGGTTGCATAGATAGGTTCAAGAACCTGACGATTATAAATAGTAGTTCCTGAACATGGTGGTGTAGGACTGCAGATTCCTGTACCTCCTGCCTGTTGGTAGAGGTGAGAAGAGGACATGATAACTCAGAGATTGGTAATCCTTGATGATAGATGTCACCTTCTTGAGGCATGCTTTCACTGGAGGGTAGAGAGCATAGGCAATTATCTAAGGCAGGGTTATTGACACTCATTTCACTTGCAACATGTTTCAGAATAACTAGGGATAATTAACTTCTGCTCCAAAGGTTATGTCTGAAAAATGCTTTTTCAAAAATCTTCACTTCCAACAAAAGTTAATTTTCTCTTGCTTCCCTTCATTGGTTGAAAGGTCTGATTCTATCAATGGCTTAGATGAAGACAAAAGCCCATCATCTTAATTACACACTTCCATTTCATTACCTCTCCAAGCAACTGCAGTTTACCTGACCATAATTGAATTTGACCCCTGCCCTTAAGTATGTCCCATCTCCAAGAATTAAAAAAAAAACACATTGCATAAAATCCCAGGTGAAAATCCTGGCAGATATTTTAATTCATTGAACTTTTTCCTTTTCATAGAAAATAGAATAGTACAGCACAGTACAGGCCCTTTGGCCCACAATATTGTGCCAACCCTCAAACCCTGCCTCCCATATAACCCTCCACCTTAAATTCCTCCATATACATGTCTAATAGTCTCTTAAATTTCACTAGTGTATCTGCCTCCACCACTGACTCAGTCAGTGTATTCCACGCATCAACCACTCTCTAAAAAACCTTCCTCTAATATTGCCTTTGAAATTCCCACCCCTTACCTTAAAGTCATGTCCTCTTGTATTGAGCAGTGGTGCCCTGGGGAAGAGGCACTGGCTGTCCACTCTATTTATTTCTCTTAATATCTTGTTTACCTCTATCATGTCTCCTCTCTTCCTCCTTCTTTCCAAAGAGTAAAGCCCTAGCTCCCTTATTCTCTGATCATAATGCATACTGTCTAAACCAGACAGCATCCTGGTAAATCTCCTCTGTACCCTTTCCAATGCTTCCACATCCTTCTTGTAGTGAGGCGACCAGAACTGGACACAGTACTGCAAATGTGGCCTAACCAGGTTCAATACCACTTTCAGCTGTAAGCCATTCCTATAGAATTCTTAGTTGCCCTTGTCATTTGGAAAATAAATTTAACAGCCTTGAGTTCTGGTTCAGTTATTTTCTTTGTACCCGCACCCCCCCCCCCACCCCCCCGGCTCTCTTTCTGACCTGGAGCTGGTTCACTTTTTCACCCAATCAATAAAAAGCAGGGAGGTGTATCACTACACTCCCACACTATTTTACCTGCTCTGCTGGGAATGCTACTGCCACCTTGTGCCTTTTTTATTGTGGTTATTAAACTCCAGTATTGCCTACCAGGCTGACAGTTTCAGGATGACTTTAGTTGTCGGGATCAGCCTAGGAATCCCTGCTACAGAGTAACCAGACCCTAAGTTGGTCATGGTGTTGCAGCTGATGAGGCAGGTTTACCATGAGTTGCTCATTTTTGGCTGGGTTAGTAAAAATTAGGGCATCTTGTTTAACAACACTTACATATATAAGGTCAACTGCCTAACATGGCTGTAAATGGAAAATAAAAAACGATGCTTTATTTGTCACATGTACAGCAATACACAAGATGAAATGCATCATTTCGCATCAGATCAAACCAGCAAGGAATGTGCTGGGGGCAGAAAATGTCACGAAGCTGCCAGTTCCAATGTAGCACGCCAAGAACTTACTAACCCTAACCGAACGACTTTGGAATGTGGGAGGAAATCCGTGCACCCAGAGGAAACCCAAGCAATTACAGAGAGAACATAACAGACACCAGCAAGTTTTGAACCCGGATCAGTGAACACTGGTGTGGTAAAATGATCTTGTTAACTCCTACGCCACTGTATCACCCCTACGAAAATCTGCAGATGCAGAGAATCTGAATCAACAACAGAATTAACACTCAACTGGTCAGGCAGCGGCAGTGGAAGAAGAAACCAAAGTAATGTTTCAGGTTACAGGGTCTTTCCACCAAATTATTAATTATATTTCTCTTTCCACAAATGCTTGACTGGTGGAGTGCTTTCAGAAGTTTTGTTTCCATTATATTGATTTAACTCTTCCTGTTTTCCAGCTGAGAGCGTTCACTGCGTATTACTGCTCATCACTGAGCCATCTTGAATAAACCTCAATTCGCCTGATTTCCAGTCTAATTCCAGAATTTATGGACTTTCTTTCAAGTATTCCACAACTAGTGGTCTCTGCATTATTTATTCACCCACTTATTATTTTTATTTGCAGAGTTTGTCTGCTTTTGCACATCGATTGTTCGTCAAGAAACCAAAGTGTCTAGTTTTTCATTTGTATTATAGTATCTCTTTCTTTCATCTATTGTACTTGCCTGCAAGAAAAGAAAGCTCAAGGTAGTTTATAGAGACTTGCATACTTTTGTATTTTTAAGAAGTGATGTAATAATTTCAAAAATACTACTTATTTTTTCAAACTGTATGTCTGATTTGTTTTGTTTTGCTTTTAAAATATTCTATCCATTTCTAACTTAATCAAGTACAGAGAAGGTATCAATATATTAACTAATATTCTAAGATGACAAGTGCACATTAAAAAAAATTGCTTCTTTCGTACTTATCTGTAGCTGTTGATTTTTTTTTTACATATCTCATTGCTTTCAGGCAACACATAATGTTTATTGTCAATAAATCTAATTTAAGGTTACTTATCTATTCCAGATGACTGCTGAGAAGACGAGCACATCTTTTTTTTCACTGTGCTCAATCGTGCCACAGGGTCTTTATTTGGGAGTCATTTAATCTTGTATAGTCAAGATTGATCTTGATTATAAATAGCAGAGATGGCTTTCACAAATGATTTTTGATGTTCACTGGCAGCTAAGACCAAACCAATGTCAAAATGAGAATTTTGTTTTTTAGTATATAAATTGGATTGTAGCAGAGTTACTTGTTTCATGAGTGTTGTGTTCTGGTAGCTGAAGCTGTGAACCACATGCAAAATACAAACCTACTGCTGCAGCTCACACAGGCAAATCTTCTCCCATTGGAATAGTCCCTCCAAAGGAGTTGTTCACCTGCACTTCACCCAAACTAATATATTCAGTGGTTTCCTCTATAAAGATGAACTAATAACAAATATTGGAATGACCTCAGCAACCCTGAGCATAGCCTATATAACAGGTTTAAAATGGATTCTGATTAATTGATCCATTGGTCAATTGGAGCAGTCACTTCCTTGGGCCAACTCAAAGGACAAAATCTAATTGAGAAAATAGCTCAGACTCTGTTCTTTTATTTTGGGCACTATGATGCTTAATTGCCACAGGAGATGCTACCGAACATTTGAACTTCAGAACATGAGAACATAAGAAATAGGAGCAGGAGTAGGCCATCCGGCCCAGCAAGCCTGCCCCACCATCCAATAAGATCATGGCTGATCTGTCCATAAACTCAGCTCCATCTACCTGTCTTTTCCCCATAACCCTTAATTCCCCTACTATGTAAAAAACTATCTAACTGTTTCTTAAATATATTTAGTGAAGAAGCCTCAACTGCTTCCCTGGGCAGAGAATTCCACAGATTCACCACTCTCTGGGAAAAACAGTTTCTCCTCATCTCCATCCTAAATCTTCTCCCCTGAATCTTGAGGCAATGTCCCTTAGTTCTAGTCTCACCTACCAATGGAAACAATTTTCCTACTTCTATCTTCCCTATCCCTTTCAAAATTTTGTATACACAATTTGTGTGGCTGTTAGGCCTACCCCGTGCTTAGAGCTCACTTTTTTTTTGAGATAACGTAAGTTGTGTGTATTTGTGTCAAAAAGTAGTGATTTTTGTCATTGATAGTTGGCGAGAAATAAGCAGTAAGCCAATTCAGAAATGTTTAGCTCACTGTGGTTTCAAACATCCAGGCTTGGAGATTCAAGAAACAGCTGGGAGTGAAAAATAAAATTATTTCACTACTTCAGCAAGTTAAGGACTATAAAGAAATTGAAGGTATCGGCAAACATTTTGAATGTTACACTGAAATGAAGATTTGGAGGATGCAATCATTAAAAGAATTTCATGATGCTAGTCCATTATCCGCACTAGGTGCTTGCACAAATTTTGTTCATTTACAGTCAATCAAACGGACATAGCAGAGTGCACTGGTAATTCCTCCATTGATAACTATTAGGAACTAATACAGTTTTATAGTGTTATATTGATAGTGTCTTTAATTGTTCTGAGCTTCTTTTAAGTACATACAAATTTGTTATGCAATTATGTGGTAAGTTGTCTCTTTTTTATATCATTTTAATGATTTCCATGGAACTTTCTAATTGGAGCAGCTGCTTAATTGGGCCAAAATATATTGGATCCAAAGTGCTCCAACTAACTGAAATTCATGGTATGCCTGTTGTCCTACTCATTCTCTTCTCTTCTCTGACCTCCCTTCAACTTAAAACTTCCCCTCTTTTCCATTTCCAATGAAGGTTCTCTATTATTAACTCTGTTTACCCACACAGATGCTGCCCTGACCGGCCGAGCATTCCCAGGTTTCAGTCGGAAGCCATTTAAGTCTAGGGTGCAATTCTCCAACCTGAACCACTTTGGTCAACAATGTGTGATCTTTCTGCACTTCAACAAAGATGACCACACGACCACACAGGTATCAGCCACCTCCTGCATCAGAGGAGAATACAGATGGAATTGTCTGAGGCACTCAATGTGAAATGACAATTAACTTTGCAAAGACGTGACACAATTTAAAGCTTCCACTTTAATAGCTAGTGGCTTAGAATCAGAGGGTCATGGAACACTGTTGCACAGAAACGGATCGTTTAGAGATCTAGTTAGTACTAAACTGTTACTCTGCCTCAGCTGTTTGACCCACACTTGGACCATAGCCCTCCATATATCTACAGTCCATGTAGTTATCCAAATTTCTCTTAAATTTTGAAATTGAAACTGTATCCTCTGTCACCTCATTTCACACTTGCACCACTTTAAGTGTAGAAGAAACCACACCCCGCCCTCCCCAGGGTCCCGTTAAATATTTCACCTTTGACCTTTAACTTATGACCTCTAGTTCTAGTTTCTCACAACCTCAGTGGAAAAAGCTTGTTTGCACTAACTCTGCCTATACCTTTGATAATATTGTACTCTATTGAACCTCCCCTCATTCTCCTCAAGTCCAGGGAATAATCTATTCAACCTTTCTCTATAACTCAGGTCCTCAATTCTTGCTTCCAATTATATTGTAATTAGGCCTATAAATGTACAAATGAAGCTGGTTAGCAAGCTCTGTCAAAATACTTGTGCTAAGTTGACAGTGAACTCTTTAACATTGAACCCCGACTTTTCAGTTGGGTTTCCAATGCATTGTTATAAGACTTCCTCCACAGCACATCTTATCTGATTCTCATGTTTTAGAATTTATGCATTAAAGGCATAGAGTCATACAACATGGAGACAGGCCTTTTGTCCCAAATGGTGGATGCTGACTAAGATGCCCCATGCTAGCTAGTCTCATTTTGCAGAGTCCAGTGAATGACTTTATAAACCTTTCCAATCTACTGTTTGTATCTGTCCAACAGTCTTAAAAGTTGTTATTGTACCAGGGCCTGTCTCAACCAATTTCCTCTCTTTGCCTGCCTCCCTCCCTTATTAAAGAGTGGAGTGACATTTGCGATTTTCGGTCCTCCAGAATCAATCCATAATCTAGTGATTCTTGAAGGATCATTACTAATGCCTGCACAATTTCTTCAGCTACCTCATTCAGAATCCTTGAGTGTAGTTTAACTGGTTCAGGTGACTTGTCAACCTTCAGAACTTTCAGATTCCTAAGGACCTCAGCCTTATTAATAGCAACTACGTTCATTTCTGCCCTCTGACACACTTGAATTTCTGGCATGCTGCTGGTACCTTCCACAGTGAAGATGATGCAAATATGGTGGAAGAAGCTGTCTTGGAGCCCATTGGTCCTGACTTTTATGCTGTGGTACCACTTCCTGGATGGTAGCAGCTGGAATAGATTGTGGTTGGGGTGACTTGGGTCCCCAATGATCCTATGGACCCTTTTAACACACCTGTCCTTGTAAATTTCCGGAATCAAGGGAAGTTCACAACTACAGATGTGCTGGGCTGTCTGCACCACTCTCTACAGAGTCCTACAATGAAGGGAGGTACAGTTCCCATACCAGGCAGTGATGCAGCCAGTCAGGATGCTCTTAATTGTGCCCCTGCAGAAAGTACTTAGGATCTGGGGGCCCATACCAAACATCCCCAGCTGTCTGAGGTGAAAGAGGTGCTATTGTGCCTTTTTCACCACACAGCTGATGTGTGCAGACCAAGTGAGATCCTCGGTGATGTGGATGCCGAGGAACTTGAAGCTGTTCACCCACTCAACCCCAGATCCATTGATGTCAATAGGAGTTATCCCGTCGCCATTCCTCCTGTAATGTACAACCAGCTCCTTTGTTTTTCCAATATTGAAGGAGAGGTTGTTTTCTTGACACCACTGTGTCACAGAGATGACTTCTTCCCTGTAAACCACCTTGTTGTTGTTTGAGATGAGGCCAATCAATGTAGTGTTGTTGGCAGATTTAATTAGCAGATTGGAGCTATGGATGGCGATACAGTCATGAGTATACAGGGAGTAAAGGAGGGGACTCAGTACGCAGCCCTGAGGGGCGCCTGTATTGAGAGTCAGAGGGTTGGAGGTGAGGGAGCCCACTCTTACAACCTGTTGGCAATCTGACAGAAAGCCCAGGATCCAGCTGCACAAGCCAGGGTCAAGGCCGAGGTGTCTGAGCTTCTTGTTGAGCCTGGATGGAATTATGGTGTTGAATACCAAACTGTAGTCCAAGAACAGCATTCTCACATAAGCATCCTTCTTCTCCAGATGTGTAAGGATGGTATGTAGAGCAGTGGCTATTGCGTCATCTGTCGATTGTTTGTGTCGGTAGGTGAATTGTAGGGGGGCTAGTGTGGGTGGTAGCAAGCTGCAGATGTAGTCCTTAACCAGCCTCTCAAAGCCTTTGCTTATTATTGAGGTGAGTGTGACAGGACCACAGTCATTCAGGCATGTTACCTTGGTCTTTTTTGGTACAGGGACAATAATGGATAATTTGAAGTGGGAGGACATTCTGCATTGGGAGAGGGAGAGATTAAATATATCAGTAAAGACATCTTCCAGTTGTGCTGCACTTGCCCTGGGATGCCATCCGGTCCCGCAGTTTTGCTACTGTCCATTCGTTGGAAACATCTGCATACCTCAGCCTCAGAGATGGCCAGGTTGCCGGTTGTAGCGACGGCTTTCCTCGGAGGCTCAGAGTTAGTGACATCAAATCGGGTGTAAAAGCGATTGAGCTCATCTGGGAGAGAGGCCGCGATGTTGGCAGCACCACAGTGTTTGGCTTTGAAGTCTGCGATGGTATGCAGAAGTCATGACTCACCATAAGTCATGTGTGCTATTCATTGTGAAACTTGACTCAATCTTCTCCCCATATTGTTGTTTCACAGCCTTAATAGCTTTGCAAAGATCATAGCTGCTTTTCTTGAGCTCTGGTTGATGGCCAGCGATGTAAGCTGGATGTCCCACTGTAAGTGCTGCTCGCAGACATCAGAGCGTTATAGGACTGGTATCTGATCTGATCTGATCACCATTCCTTCTGTTTACTTACACTGGTCAGCGCACAAATCTTGATGAGGGAGTTTTAATAAATTTCAGAATAAAAACAGAATTCATTCAGGGACTAAAAAATGTTAATGCAACAGCTGATAGAATTTGTTTCTCACCAACTCTAAGCTGAACAGAGCATATACCCATGAGAGTCCCAAAGGTCAACTACTTGACAACTTAATATGGAGAAATTCTGGTGACTGATCTGATGGCCATTCCTTCATGGCTGGAAGGTTCAACTTTTAAGATAAAGTCTTGTCATAAGTAATTGTAATCACATCTTTCCCTTCGATCTAACACTGGGTTTTCTGTTTTCCCTTCCTTTCCTAGTCTGAGCAGACTTCTCTTCCTTTTCCTGCAAGGCATTGGCATCAGCTGTGCAATGCAATTTTAGTAAGAATCTATAATTTTGAATTAAATTCCATCTGGTCAAGCATATGTGTAGGAGTTACAGTATGATTGCTTCACTTCAATAGAGTTACAAGTGAGAAACTGTTTCATTTGGAATACTAGTACAGGCAAGATTATACAGCTTGCAGGTGTGGAAATTAAAAGTTAAAATTTCCTGGCATGAGATCATCATTTATACTGAAAAACTCAGCTCAGCTGAATTCATACTGATATGAGATGCCATTTGAAGCATAAATAGTTACTCCTCCATCCTTCTCAGGGCTTTTACGTGAATCAATAATTTTTTGACAATTAGCATATCTAAAAAGAATGTGACAGAACTTCAATATAGAGATAGTTGTGAATATTATACCTCAACGGACAAGCCAAAAGGAGTCCAGATAGATCTCTCTCTCTGACTCTATATTCTCACAACTTTTATACCTACAGATTCTTTAAGGCATGCAAGGATGTTGCAGTTTTAATCAGTTACTGATACTGTGAGTCACTGCTCATGTCTCTGAAATTACCCAGCCTGTTAACGTAGACACAATTTAGTCACTGTTGCTGCAGATGTTCCTACAAATATAATGGTGCTCCAGTGCGGCCTCCTCTACATTGGTGAGACCTGTCATAAATTGCGGGACTGCCGTGTTGAACACGACCACTCTGTCCACCAAAAGTGGAATTTCCCAATGGCAAAACATTTTAATTCCAATTCCCATTCCAACATGACGGTCCATGGACTCCTCTTGTGCCACAATGAGGCCACCCTCTGGATGGAAGAGTTATCCCTTATATTGTGTCTGGGTAGCTTCCAATCTGATAGCATGAATAATGATTTCTCCTTCCATTAAAGCAATATGTTCCCTTCCCCTCCCACTTCCTCTATTTCTGGCCTTTTACCTCTTCTCCCCACTTCCAACTGGCTCTCTCCTCCTTCCCTTTGTCCTCTGTCTCTCCTCTCCTGTCAGATTCCTTCTTCTCCAGGCATTCCTTTCCCACACGCCTGGCTTCACCTTTCACCTTCAAGCTATCCTCCTTCCCCTCCCCCACTATCTTTTTCTGGTGCCTCCCCCCCTTCCTTTTCAGTCCCGAATGAGTGACCTGGCCCAACGCGTTGGCCATTTATTCATTTCCACAGATGCTCCCTCGCCTGCTGAGTTCTTCCAGCATTTTGTGGGTGTTGCCTTGGATTTCCAGCATCTGCAGACTTTCTTGAGTTTAGCAAACATTTAAAGAGTAAAAGATAAGTAGTAATTGTGAGTATAATGTCACTTCAAAACAAGGGATAAAGGAGACATAAAACTATTTTATGGTGTAAATCTTATTTTTTTTGCATTATACCAAATTGTAGATGCCTGGAAGTCCAGAACAAAAAAAACAGAACATGCTGAATGTACAGTAAACTCTCCTTTATCTGGTATTTATGCATCTGGAGTTCTTATTTGCTAAGCGACAATTAATGATTGTTTTGTCTTTATAAAAATATACTTAAACAGTAAATTTTAATTTGTATTAAGCAAAATAAATGTGTTGAGGCACTTTTAGTGTGTACATATTGAATGATTTTGTAGCCTGCTTAGCAGCGACATTCCCTTTGAAATCTCGACATTTTCAGTTATGGTGAGTAGTCATTGATTTATTTTTGCTGATTTTACATATGGCTACGCCTTAAAATACAGAATTACAGTAAAACAATTACTTAAAAGCACATGGAGGTGACATGTCGTTCAATGATTTATTTAAAAGCTTATGCATTGAGTACTGGAGTGTGATTACATTCTTATGCCAATTCTCATGCAACCAGAACATTTAACCAACCTGATGAAGGGTCTTGGCCAGAAACATTCAATATACTCTTTTCTATTGATGCTGCCTGGCCTGCTGAGTACCCCCAGCATTTTGTGTGTGTTGCTTGGATTTCCAGCATCTGCAGATTTTCTCTTGTTTGTGATTTACCCAACCAGCAGCCCCATTCCCATGGATGCTGAATGGCTGAGTGTACTGTACCTAGAACCAGAAGAGTTATAAAGAACACTACTGACAGAAACAGGCCCATCAACGCATCTAGTTCATACTAAAATATTATTCTACCTAGTCCCATTGACCTGCACCGGGACCACAGCCCTCCACACTCCTCCCATCCATGTATCTATCCAAACTTCTCTTCACTGTTGAAATCAAACCCACATTCACCACTTCCACTGGCAGTTCATTCTACACTCACATCACCCTTTGAGTGAAGATATTTACCCCTCATTTTCCCCTTAAAGATTTCACCTTTTACTCTTAACCCATAATCCCTAGTTCTAGTCTCACCCAAATTTAATGGAAAAAAACCTTATTGCATTAACCCTATCTACACCTCTCATAATTTTATGTACCTCTATCAAATCTCCCCTTCATTCTCTTGTGCTCCTGGGAATAAAGTCCTAACCTATTTAACCTTTCCCTAGAAATCAGGTCCTCAAAATCCTTGTAAATTTTCTCTGCACTCTTTCAATCTTATTGAACAGTCATCAACTTTAATTGCCATCAAGTATCCTCTGCAAGCTTGCTGCTTTAATGGCTAAGTCAGGGGTCAGCAACCTTTACCACTGAAAGAGCCACTTGGACCCGTTTCCCACAGAAAAGAAAACACTGGGAGCCGCAAAACCCGTTTGACATTTAAAATGAAATAACACTGCATACAACGTTTTGTTTTGCCTTTATGCTATGTATAAACAAACTATAATGTGTTGCATTTATGAAATTGATGAACTCCTGCAGAGAAAACGAAATTACATTTCTGCATGCAACAAAAACATTTTGAACTCCGAAAAAAAGACGTTGGGTTGAAGGTTACTTTTAAGTAAAATACTCAACGTCTATTTGAGTCCTTCTTGTATTTATGAAAAACGCCAAACTTAAATTTGCCGCCAGCAGCAAACCAAAAATAATGTCAGCCAGCTGTCAACCTGAAAAATAAAAGGACTATTTCACTGAACAATGAAAACATATGAATATACGTAAAATATTAGGCAATTAAAATATTTATCATACTTGGTCAGGTTGACTCACACCTGACAATGCAGTCGTATTCAGTAGGGATGGATCGATGCTTAGGGGAGTGACCAGGAAGGATAATGTGTTTTTTTCCTCTCTGAACTCACAGAAGCGTTTCCCAAACGATGTTTGCAATGCGATGATTGCAGAATGTAAATACTCCGAATTTATCATGTCGTGACCTTGTTTGAACTCTCTCAAATTGGGGAAGTGAGACAATGTGCCTTTCTGTAAATCTCTGGCAAGCACTGTCAACTTGCGCTCGAATGCCAAAACATCCTCCAACATGTGCAGGGCTGTACGTCCTTTCCCCTGAAGAGCTGTGTTCAGCGTGTTCAGGTGCGCTGTCATGTCTACCATGAAGTGTAGCTTTTCCAGCCACTCTGGCTGTTCCAGCTCAGGAAAGGTGAGCCCTTTGCTGCCCAGGAAAGTTTTCACTTCTTCCAGACACGCGACAAAGCGTTTCAGCACCTCCCCTCTGGACAGCCAGCGATAAAAACACGTTGTAGCGGTGTGCTACACGCAGTCAGTAAACTGCAGTCAAAGATAGCTTTATTCGAACTAAACAGCCTTGCTTTTAAGCCTCCCTCAACCCGCCCCCCATGGGCGCGGATGCTGCAAAAGACACGTACTCACAAACCCCCGTAGGCTATCTCCCTTAGCCTGAACGCTGGCTAATTGTGAGCCGGTTCCAATGTCGCCACAACGTCTTATTTAGATTGTACAAGATCACCATAATCTTCAAATTTAGAATTACATTTCAAAAACTAACAAACATTTTAATTAAAATACATTTTAATTAAATACTGACCAATTATTTCCCAAAGCAACAGGGAGCCGCAGCACAGACGTAAAAGAGCCACATGTGGCTCCGGAGCCGCGGGTTGCCGACCCCCGGGCTAAGTGTTTCTGCATATTATATTTTTATTTATTTTTTTTTATATTTGGTGATAAAGTGTGAATGTTGGTCTATTATCAAAGAAAACAGGATGCTTTTCAGAGGATATTATAGATCCAAAGTTGATCCTGAAAAGAAAGTAGCCTATATCATGTGACCTTCATGAAAGTCAGGGTTGCAGATATTCTTTGTATTTTTTGTACATTTAATCCCGTTCGAATAAAGTCTGACTCAATGGGCCAAATGGCCTAACCTGATCCCATATCTGAAGGTCTTAAATATGTATGTTGTACCATGTGATTGGAGAGTGACCGATAGTTCCCTGGTAAACTGGACAAACACAGAATATGTAAGTGGTTTAAATCACAAGATCTTGCAACTCACTGAGATAAATTACTGTCATTTTGCAGATATGCTTTAGCCACACAATTGAATATTGGAAAGCTGAGGTCCGCTGACAACCATTTTAGTATAATCTTCTTTTTGAATAGTGTTGATCCTGTAAATAAAAAAAAAACTATTGCAATGCTTCTTTATAATTACCAGGAATTTAATTTATTTATTTATTTAAAGATACAGTGCAGAACAGGCGCTTCCTGCCCAACGAGCTGCACTGCCCAGTAACCCACCTATTTAATCCATATGAGCATAATCCCAGGACATTTTACAATGAATAATTAGCTTAATAACCTATATGTCATTGGACAGTGGGAGGAAACTGGAGCACCCAGAGGAAACATACGCGATAATACCTTAAGAGATAGAATCGGCCATTCAGCCCATTGAATCTACTTCACAATTTTATCATGGCTGATCCATTTTCCCTCTCAATGCCATTCTCCTGCCTTTTCCCCATAACCTTTCACACTCTGACTAATCAAGTGCCGTAAGAATCTCCACCCTAAATACACCCAATGACTTAGCCTTCACAGCTGCTTGTAACAAACTCCACAGATTCAGGACCCTCAGTCTAAAAGTCCACCTCATATCTGCTCTAAATGGCTCTACCTGCTGGTCCTAGACTCCCCCACTATAGGAAACATACTCTCCACATGCACTCTAAATAGGCCTTTCAACACTCGATAGGTTTCAATGAAATCCTTCCTCAGTCCTCTAAATTCCAGTGAGTACAGGCACATCAAATTCTCCTCATATGATAAACTTTTCTCTCCTAGAATTACTTGTCTAAACATTCTCTGAACCTTCTCCAATGTCATCACATCTCTTTGTAGATAAGGGGCCCAAACCTGCTCACAGTACTCCATGTGAGATCTCACCAGTGCCTCATAAAGCCTCAGCATTACATCCTTGCTTTTATCATGTGATTGGTCCTCTCAAGATGAACGCTAACATTGCATTTTCCTTCCTCACATTGACTCAACCTCTAAGTCATCTTCAGTGAATCCTGCAGAGGACTAGCAAGTCCATTAACACCTCTGATTTTTGGACTTTCAGCCCACTTAGAAGATATTCTTTGGGTAATCACACCCAAGATGCAGAACATAAGAAACAGGGTGACAGTGAGGAAGGGGAAGGGGATTAAGGAGCCAGTGCAGATGACCCCTGTGACCATCCCTCTCAACAACAGGTATATTACTTTGGATACTGTCGGTGGGGGGATGACCTAACAGAGGAGAGTCACAGAACCGGGTCTCTGGCTGTGTGTCTGCCTCTGTAACTCAGAAAGGAAGGTGGGCGAAGAGGCACACTATGTGATAGGGGATTCATTAGTTAGGGAAACAGACTGAACATTCTGTGGGTGAGAATGAGATTTCCGGATGGTGTGTTGCCTCTAGGTGCCAGGGTCCAGGATAACTTGGACTGAATCCTCAGCGTTCTGGTGAACAGCCAGAAGTTGTGGTCTGTGTAGATCGAGTGACAACGTTCTGCATAGGGAGTTAGGTGCTATGTTAAAGGGCGGTGTTGGGATTTCAGGATTGCTGCCCATGCCACATGCTAGTGAGACTAGAACTAGGAAGATCATACAGTTTAATACATGGCTAAGGAGTTGGTGTAGGTAAGAGGGCATGAAACTATAGGCCAATTAGTCTGACCTCAGTGGTTGGGAAGATATTGAGTTGACTATTAAGGATAAGGTCCCATGGCATATTGAGGCACATGATAAAATAAGCCACAGTCAGCATGGTTTCTTCAAGGGAAAATCTTTCCTGGCAAATCTGTTGGAATTCTTTGAAAAACTAGCAAGCAGGATAGACAAAAGAGAACTGGTTGATGTTTTCAGAAGGCCTTTTGCAAGTTGCCACACACGAGGCTGCTTAACAAGCTATTAACCCATGGTATTAGAGGAAAGATTCTAGCATGGATAAAGCAGTGGCTGATTGGCAGGAGGCAAAAAGAAGAAATAGAGGCAGCCTTCTCTGGTTGGTGGCCAGTGACTAGTGGTGTTCCACAGGGGTCTGTGTTAGGACTGATTCTTTGTGCGTTATATGTCAATGATTTGGAAGATGGATTTGGTGGCTTTGTTGCAAATTCAATATGAAGATAGATGGAGGGGTAGGTAGGGCAAGTAGGGAAGCTACAGGACAGACGGATTAGGAGAAAGGGCAAAGAATGGACGGGTGGAAGGCAGTGTCGGGAACTATATGGTCATGCACTTTGGTAGAAAAATGAAAGAGTTGAATATTTTCTAAATGAGAATATAAAACCAAGGGTATAATGCTGAGGCTTTATAAGACATTGATCAAACCACATTTGTGATGTTATGAGCAGTTTTGGGCCTATTATTAAAAAAAATGATGTGCTGGCAATGGAGAGGAGTCCTGAGGAGGTTCACAATCCTGGAATGAAAGTGTTAATAAATGAAGAGTGTTTTGTTTCTCTGGGCAGTTAATTGTTGCAATGTAGAGGAATGAGCGAGGATTTCATCGAAGCCTATAGAATATTGAAAGGCCGAGATAAAGTAGGTCTTCTAAGTAAAAATATGTGTACACTTTATTTTGACCTAATAGATATTTTGTGTACCTGAGTGTTGTATGTACACATGATGATGTCACTAATGTTCATGCCCATTACTTGTTTTATATGCATAAATGCACCACGGAATGGATGAAATAACATCTTTCATCTCCACTGCAACTTCTAAGATCCTGGTGATCCTTTTCACCTGGGATCAATTTTCAATGTTTTCCACTCAATTACTTTCTACGTGACTCTTCCAAAACATTATGCATTTTCTCTCTAAGCATTGCAAATCAGCTTCTAGTCTAACCTAAACTGGTGCTCTGGCACCATCAAGTTACAGCATTGCTGACCTGTGCAACCGATCCACCAATATGTTCAGTACTACACTCATGCAGATTAAATTATAGTCTACAGGCAACATGATGTTGCCAGGTTGATTGTATTCTGCTCAATGGATGCTATATTCAGGACCTATATTCAGCACCTATATTCAGGAACTATGAGATTACCAATCCCCAAACTCACAACAATATTACCATTTATTTTTTAAACTCAGTTGCCCAGTGAAATGTGTTGGATTCAAATCAGCTTGCTTTACATCCCATCTCATCTCATAGAATAATCGAAAGTTGCAGTACAGATGAGGTTTTTTTGACCTTGCCTATTTGGAAAAGCTGTCCAATTAGTCCCACAGCACTGCTCTTTCCCACTGATCCCGCAACTAATTTCCACCTCCTCAAGTGTTAATCTAACTTCTTAATGATTTTTTTTAGAACTGCTTCAACCTTTCTTCCAAGTTAAGTACTTCAGATTACAATAAGTCATATGCAGACAGGAAAATATCAGCCTCTCTGATGGTTCTTTGCCGATTACTTCATTCATCTTTATGTAACTTGTTCCAATATCACTAGGAATCGCTTATTTTTATGAAGCTCCTGTATGTTTCTGAAACAATTCAACTTCATTCCTCTCTCCATGTGTTTGAATGAAGTATTCCAGCAAAATTGTTCTGCACCTGGCAAACATTCATAGAACATAGAAAACCTACAGCACAATACTGGCCTTTCAGCCCACAAAGTTGTTTTGAACATGTACTTACCTTGGAAATTACCTAGGGTTACCCATAGCCCTCTATTTTTCTAAGCTCCATGTACCCATCTAGGGGTCTCTTCAAAGACCCTATCGTATCGGCCTCCATCACCGTCGCTGGCAACGCACTCCACGCACTCACCACTCTCTACGTAAAAAACTTACCCCTGACATCTCCTCTGTACCTACTTCCAAGCACCTAAAAACAGTGCCCCCTCGTGCTAGCCATTTCAGCCCTGGGAAAAAGCCTCTGACTATCCACACGATCAATGCCTCTCATCATCTTATACACCTCTGGCTTAAACATAAGCCATTCCTTATGGTTTTTTTTCTCACAGCTTTCTCGTTATATATTGGCAACTTCACATATTTGCATAAGAGCAAGTATTCCTTGGTGTCTCTTTCCTTGCTGTTTTCTAGGGCACCCCTCTTTGTTTTCTGGAACGAATTATGTTGCTTTAAGGCCTTTGCACTGAACTTTCCTTTGCATATTTGTGTACCTTTCACCAGTTACTCCAATCCTCCTGGTATCTATTATTATGCTTATGTGTTTACTGCTGTATTTCCATCAGAATCAGAACCAGGTTTATTATCACTGACTTATGTGTTACCTTGCAGTAGCAGTACAGTGCATTACCATAATAATAAATACAAGTTACAATAAGAGATATAGAAAATAAGTACCTATTGCAAAAAGAGAGTAAAGACTGAGGTAGTGTTCATGGGTTCAACGTCTATTCAGAAACCTGATGGTGGATGGGAAGAAGATGTTTTGAAACATATAGAGTATGCCATCAGGTTCCTGAACCTCCTCCCTGATGGTAGTAATGAAAAGAGGGCATCTCCTGGATGGTGAGTGTCCTTAATGATGGATGCCAAAATTTTGGGGCATTGCCTACTGAAGCTATCCTAATAGTGAGGAGGCTAGTGCCCATGATGGAGCTGGTTGTGTTTATAACACTTCATTCAGATTAGCCGACACACATGCTATTAACAGGAAGTAAGGCTTCTGGAATACGGTTGTTTAGCTAGCATTGAAGGTATGGCTGATAGGATAATTCTGATAAGCTGGTGGTGCTCTCAAATGCAGTGGCTTCTTCAGGGTCAACCAAAGATGTTATTCTCTTTCTCTGCTGATATTTTTGGATCCATCAAACTAATCTCTCACTTACAATGTTGGGGGTAGTGGACATGGTCATTAAAAATTGAGGTGCATTGCAATTTTATCCTCCAGAGTTAAGAATATCTGGAATTCTCTAGCCATTATTGTGACTTGGTTGCAGGAGGGCAGGACTGGCAGCTCAGTATTCCGGGGTTCTGCCGTTTTAGATGTGATGGAGCTGGAGGGGTTAAAAGGGAAGAGGTGATGATACTAGTCAGGGAATATGTTATGACGGAGTTCAGTCAGGATAGACTGGAAAACTCGCCCACTGAGGCTTTACGGATGGATCTCAGGAATACAAAAGGTATGAACACATTAATGGGGATATATCACAGACCACCCAACAGTCCGCAGGATTTAGAGGAACAAATTAGTAGAGACGTTGCAGACTGCTGTAAGAACTATAACGTTGTGGTAGGAGGTGATTTTAACTTTCCACTTATTGACTGGAGCTCCCATATTATAAAAGGACCAGATAGGATAGAGTTTGTCAAATGTGATCTGGAAAGTTTCTTTCATCTGTACATAGCTGTCCCGATGAGAGAAAGTGCAGCACTTGATCTCCTATTAGGAAACAATACAGGGCAGAGGACAGAAGTTTGTATAGTGGAACACGTTACAATTAATGGTCATGATGCCTTTAGTTTCAAGGTAATTATGGAAAATTACAGGTTTGGTCCTTGGGGTGAGATTCACAATTGGAAAAAAGCAGTAGCAGGTGACTGCCTGTCTGACTGGAGGCCTGTGGTTAGTGGAGTGCTGCAGGGATCAGGGCTGGCTCCATGGTTTGTCATTTATATCAGCTATCTGGATGATAATGTGGTGAACTGGATCATTAAATTTGTGGATGATACCAAGACTTAGGGTTTAATGGACAGCGAGGATGTTGCCAGGACCGGAAGACCTAGGTTATAAGGAAAAATTGAATAGGTTAAGAATATATTCCTTAGAATGGAGAAGATTGAGAGAAATTTGATAGAGGTATACAAAATTGTGAGGAGTATAGAAAGGGTAAATAAAAGCAGGCTTTTTACAGTGAGGTTGGGGGAAACTACAATTAAAGGTCACTTGTTCACTGAAAGGTAAAATGTTTTAGGGGAAAATGGGCTGAAACTTCTTCACTGACAGGGTGGTGAGAGTGTGGAATGAGCTGCCAAGGCAAATGGTGGATGCAATTTCGATTTCAAAGTTTGCGCAGTTACTTGGATGGGAGTGGTATGGAACATTATGGTCTGGGTGCATCGATGGGATCGGGCAGTTTGGCATGCACTAGATGGGCTGAAGGGCCTGTTTCTGTGCTGTAGTTTTCTATGACATGATGATCTAAGCTCCAATTCTTCTTATTTCATTCATCATGTATTGTTCAAATAGTATGGTCAAATTTTGAGTGCTACTGCTTTCAAAACTTTTCATGATAGTTCATTAGAAAAAACACACAAGTGCTACAATAACAGTTAAGAATATTAATTCAGTCTTGGCAACTTTGAACACTAAGCAAAAACAGCTGTCATCTAAGAGGCAAAGGGGAAGGAGGTGCTGTGGGAGATGGAATAGTGTTGGTGATTCTGGAAAATAATAAGCAGTGCTGTCCTGATTATCATAACCTAACTGTAGCTCCAATTACTTCATCCCACATTTCATATAAATTACAACTCAAGAGAAAATTATTGAATATAGCTGGAAGCCAAGGTCAATAAAGAAATATTTTAAAGAACGATTAAATGAAATATTATTCATTTTTGGATGTGGGCTTATCCATTAACCCTTTCATTCCTGGGTCATTCTCGTGAACCTTCTCTGGAGATTCTCCAATGTCAGCATATGGTTTCTTAGATAGTGGTACCAACACTGCTCACTGTATTCCAAGTGCAGTCTAATTGATGCATTACATCCTTGATCTTGTATTCCAGGCCTCTCAAAATGAATGCTAACATTTGTAGCACCAACTCAACCTGCAAGTTAACCTTTAGGGGATCCTGCACTAGGATTTCCAAGTTACTTTGCAACTTTGATTTTTGAATTTTCTCCCAATTTAGAAAATAGCCCACACTGTTATTCCTTCTACCAAAGTGCATGAGCATGCACTTCCCTACACTATATTCCACCTGCCACTTCTGTACTCATTATCTCAATCGGTCTAAGTCGTTTTGCAGGCTCTCTACTTCCTCAAAACTACTTGCCCCTTCTCCTACCTTTGTATCATTCACAAAACTAGCCACAAAGCCATCAATTCCTTCTTGATTTCATTGATATAAAATGCAAAAAGATGCAGTCCCAACTGCAACACCTGTGGAACACCGTTAGTCACCAGCAGCCAATCTTTAAAAAAAGCTCTCTTTATTCCTTATCTTTGCCACTTGCCAGTCAGCCAATCTTCTATCAGTCTTCTATCCATACTAGTATTTTTTCTGAAATACCTTGGTTTCTTATCTTGTTAAGCAGCCTCATGTATGGCACCTTGTCGAAGGTCTTCTGTAAATCTAGATAAACAAAATCCTCTGCCTCTCCATTGTCTATCCTGCCAGTTATTTCCTAAAAAAATTCCAACAGATTTGTCAGGCAAGATTTCCCCTTAAGGAAACTATGTTGGCTTTGGTGCATCTTGTCGTGTGCCTCCAAGTACCCCCAAATCTTGTCCTTAATAATAGATTCCAACATCTTTCCAACCAATGAAATTTGGTTAAATTTCCTATAATTTCTTTTCTTCTAGCTCTCTCCCTTCTTAAAGAATGGATCAAACTTTGCAGTTTTCCTGTCCTCCAGAACTATTTCAGAATCTAGTTATTCTTGAAAGAATATTTCTATTGTTTCTAAAATCTCTCAGTTACTTCTTTCAGAACCTGTCCGGGTGACTTGTCTACATTCAGGCTTTTCAGCTTCACAAGCACCTTCTCCTTAGTAAGAGCAATGACACTCACTTCCGCCCCCACAAAATCTTGATTTTCTGCTAGTGTCTTCCACAGTGAAGACAAATGCAAAATACTTATTAAGTTCATCTGCCATTTCTTTGTCCCCTTTACTACCTCTCTGGCCTCACTTTCCGGTGGCCCAATATCCACTCTCATCTTTGCATTAACATGCAAGTGATACATAATAAACTGGTCATTGAGTGTATATTATTCTCCAATCTTCTTTGACTCCCAGCATGGCCCAGAAAGCCTAGAAGATAGTTGAAGTGGCACCAGTATTAATCAAAACAAGAAAGCGACAAAACTGAGTAAAAGAAGATCAAAATTCCAGACATCAATGCAGAGCAAATTATAGGAAAATGTTCTGAGAGGTTACACATTTTTAATATATTCATATGGAAATTGATATTGCTAGCAATTATGGCTTTCACCTTCCATTCCAATTTGTGTCAGAAGTGGGAGGCAGTTAAGAATTGGTCACGTTGGTGGTCTAGAGACAAACAAAGCCGGACAGGTTAGGTGTGGTAAAGTTCTTTCCCTGAAGGAGTCAGTGAACCAGCGGAGTTCCTTACAACAATCCAGTAGTTTCATGGTTACTAGCCAGATTTATTTAATTAATTGGGTTTTAATTCCCCAGTTGCCAGTATTTGAACTCTTGTCACTGGATCAATGGTCCAGAACTGGCTGCTAGTCTAGTAACTTAATACCACGCTACTGAATCCAATAAATCAGCACTTATAGAGGCATGGGTCAATCAAGGGCAGTCGGCATGGATTTCTTAGAGGAAGGTTATGTCTGACTAACAATTGAATTTCTTCAGGAGGTAATAAAGAGGGTTAATGAGAGGATCACATTTGATAATGCCTTTGGCAAATTATTTGACGAAGTCCCACATAGGAGTGATTAGGCAAGAAAAAAAGCCCATTTGATCAGAAGGAAAATAGTGAGTTGAATAGCTGTTTGCAAATAGCTAGCTGACTCACATAGAGAAGTCAAAAAGTAATGAAGAGAGTTTTTGTGACTGGCAACCTGTTTCGTGAGATATACCAGAGCCTTCAATTTTCATGATAAATGCTATTGACTTAAATGTAAGAGCTATGATTAGGAATCTTAGCTATTGGAATTGCAATTTCTTTATTGTTACCTATACTAAACTGCAGTGTAAAGCTTTTCTTGCAGACTGTCCATACAGATTCAATCATTATACAGTGCATTGAGGTACAGCAAGGTAAAACAATAACAGTATGCAGAACAAAGTGTAACATCTTTAGAAAAAGCATAGCGCAGGTAAACAACAAAGTGCAAGATCATAATAAGGTAGATTTTGAGGTCAAGAATCCATCTTATCATACAAGGGAACCATTTAATAGTCTTGTAACAGTGCAGTAGAAGCTGTCCTTGAGCCTGGTGATACAAGCTAGTAGGCTTTATTTGTTAGATGGGAGAGGGGAGAAGGGAGAATATCTGTGATGGATGTGGCCTTTGATTATGTTGGCTGCTTTACTGAAGCAGCATGAAGAGTAGACAGAGTCCGTGGAGGGGAGGCTGGTTTCCGTGATGTGCCGAGCTGTGTCTGTCGCTCTCCACTGGGTCTTGTGTTAGGGGAAACGTCATTGTCATGGTGTCTTGTTACTAAGCTCTCAATCTCCATCCTATAGGTGGGTCGAAGTTGTCAGAGAGACTGGAGTTAATATGTACCATGCCTAACCTCTTGAAGTACCTCATGGTGGTAGACATACGAGCCACCTGGTGGTAGTCATTAAGGCACATTATCTTGTTTGCTGATAGTAATAAAGTTGACAGTGTGGTTGATGTCAGGAAATGTTCTAGGCTTCAGAGACACAGTACTGTGCCAAGGTCTTAGGTTAGGGTGATTATGACTTCTGCACATCACTATAGTAATTTTATGTATTGCATCTTACCGCTGCCACAAAAAAAAAACTTCATGACATATGTTAGTGATGATAAACCTGATTGCAATATGGATCTCTATTGTGCACTGAGAGTGGGAGGGGGGCAGGGAGAAGGAAATCATAGTTGGAAATAGAGGAATGGAGGGGGGAGAGAGCAGGAAGCACTAGAGAGACATTCTGTAATGATGAATAAACCAACTGTTTGGAATCAAATGAAACTGCCTGGTGTCTTAGGGAATGGTGAGTTTGCACTGGCAGCAACCCCTGTGCCTGGCACTCCTCCTCTCCCACCTCCCATGGCATTCCACTACCGTCATTCCCAATATCCTCTGCACCTGCCAAATTTACAAACTTGCTCTCCGAATTCAGCTTTGGGAAGACAGAGGTTGCTACGAAATGTAGAAGAGGTCCAGCTGGATCTGTAGCCAGGATATCGTGTCACATTCTGCTCATCATGGTACAGCCAATCTGTGATGCACCCTTGATAGTGAAATGCCAGGGCTGTAAAGTAATAGTCATGAGAAGGAAGTGTCTTGGCTGAAGCAGGTACAAAGGAGACTGGATGAAGTATACAAAACTAGAAAATACTTGGTTTGGTGAGCAGGTTGGACGCAGTTCCCTTTGGAGAGATGCTGATAACCAGTAGATGTAAATTTTAAATTAATTGGATGGAATTTTGATGGAAAATGAAAAATAAAATCTCCCCTAAGAATTGCAGGTGCCTGGAATACACTGCCAGAATGGTTGGAGGAGGCAGAAATCTACAACATGCATAAGACTTGGAGAAACACTCAAAGAATGACGACCCACAAGGCCAGGATGAGGATGTGAGTCTGGGAGCAAATCACACAACTTTATTGCTGATCAGCACAGGTGTGTTTTGCTGAGCACCCTATGCGATAAAGTCCATGATTCTGTGATGAAGCAGACACCACAAGATTATGATAAGAAAGATCTCTGTCTGTCAGATCATAGTGAATATTTGTAAACTTCAATTTCAAATAGCTGTAGATGCTTACTTTTTACATACATTGAAGGATGAGTTTAGAAGTGTTTGGGAAATCAATGGGAATGGGTTCAGATAGGAATGTTTTTTGAGACCAGTGAGCTTATTAAACATGATCTTAACAGCAAACTGGATTCATAAGACAGTCAGATGATATGAACTTCAATTTCTCCAATTTCTGGTATTTTTCCCCTCCATCTTCCTTCTGCTACATTCCTAACTCTGGCCTCTTACCTCTTCTTCTCACCTTCCCATCATCTCCCCTCTGGTGCCCTCCTCCTTCCCTTTCTCCCATGATCAGAATCCTCCTTCTCCAGCCCTGTGTCTTTTCCACTTATCATTTCCAAGCTAGTTACTTCAACCCCCCCCTCCCCCAACCACCTGGCTTTACCTATCACCTCACAGTTTCTCCTCCCCCACTCCTTCTTATTCTGGCTTCTTCCCCCTTCGTTTCCAATTATGATGAAGGATATCAGCCCAAATCATCCACTAGGAATTCATTTCCATAGATGCTGCCTGACCTGCTGATTTTGACCAGCATTTTGTGTGTGTGTTGCTCTGTCTTAACCTCGCCCTGTTCCATTTATGGTAGATAATATAAATATTATTAGCTTAATATTCATATTTACGTGTTAGGCAGTGGTAGGGATAGTCTGTACATTGGTAGATTATGTTGCTGCGCGACAGTGAGCTCTGTCACAAATTCAATGCAATTTTGCTGATTTCTGTACTCACAGTTGCCACATGTAGCTATGTGGAACTGAAAATAACCTTGCATTTCATAACATTAGTTCTGCAAAGGGGGGGGGGGGGGGAGAATCAAGTTAAGAAAGCAATGCTCAATAATCCAGTCTGCAATCTTTTAATTGAGTCCATTTGTAAACAACGTGGTAATGCATTTTGCCAATGCTGAATTGCTGAGTTTCCACATGGTGTCAGTAGAAACACGTCAAACTGAGTACAACCTAACTTCTGAGGTACCTTTTTTGTGATGCCTTACCATTACTCCAAAAATCTGGTGTTAGAATCATCTTCATTTATTTTTAATTTCCTTCTGAAAGCTGGGGAGTTATCGAAGATAACGATTGTCCATGTATGAGACTTGGCAGTGAATCTCAGTCATCCATTTTACCAAAGGTGATTTCCAAGCTGCCTAATCCTATTCAATGCTGAAATCCAATGCAGGCTGACTCCATCAAAGATCAAAGTATTAGAAATCCAGCAGACTTTTAACACTGGTGCCTTCTATGAGGTTGTTAACCTCAAGATAAGAAAGAAGTAATTACATATTAGTCTTAGAGATAAGAACAGAAAGTGCTGGAAACACTCAGCAGTCAGGCAGCAACTGTGGGAAGAGAAACAACGTCCGAAGTAAATTTATTATCGAAGTACGTGTACACTCAGTGGCCATTTTATTAGGTACCCCCTGTACCGATTTAAATGGCCACTGAGTTCATGTTGATGGTCCTCCACTGCTGCAGCCCATCCACTTAAAGGTTCGATATGTTGGGTGATCAGAGAAGCTCTTCTGCACACCATTGTTGTAACACGTGGTTATTTCAGCTACTATCACCTTCCTGTCAGCTTGAGCCAGTCTGGTCATTCTCCTCTTACCTCTCTCTTTAACAAGGTGTTTTTGCCCACAGAATTGCTGGTCACTGATTTCTTTTTCCATTTTCCACACCATTCTCTGTAAACTCTAGAGAAGGGGTTCCCAACCATTGTAATGCTTGGAACCCCCTGCTCTAGAGACTGTTAAGTGTGAAAATCCCAGGAGATTAGCATGTTCTGAGAAACTCAGATGGTCTGGCACCAACCATCATTTCCTGGTCAAAACCACTTAGATCACATTTCCTCTCCATTCTGATGATTAATCTGAAGAGCAACTAAACCTCTTGACCATGCCTGTGTGTTGCAGGTATTTGCACTGATGAGTGGGTGTATAGGTGTATCTAACAGTCACTGAGTGTATGTCACTATATACCTTGAGAATCACTTTCTTGCAGGGGTTCATGGACTATAAAGAAATTCAATCGAATCAATGAAAAGCAACATGAGGCTGACAAACAACCAACAGAATGAATGTTTCAGGATGAAAACTCCTTGCACTGCCAAAGAACTTGCATGTGTACAGACCATAAGTCCTTAAGCTATAGGAGCAGAATTAGGCCATTTGGCCCATTGAGTCTGCTCCACCATTTTATCATGGCTGATCTGATTTTCCTCTTGGCCCCCATCTCCTGCCTTTTCCCCGCATCCGTTCATGCCCTGGCCAATCAAAAATCTATCAACTTCTGCCTTGAATACACATAAAAACTTGGCCTCCACAGATGTTTGTGGCAAAGAAGTCCATGCTCTGATACTTCTGACCTTGTATATATTTCAGAATTCCAGTGTTGATTATTCTCAGCTATTGCATTTTGATGGTTTTGAACTTCTGAAAAACCAGGACATTTTATAGGAGCAGTGGTGTGGGCAAAACAATTACACCCGTAATTGATTTTCACAATATGGCAGTGCGTCCTTTCATTGCTTCCCATGATACACTTGCTAAAACCGCCTCGGTTAAAAGCACGGCCTTTCTATGTCTGTCAACACATGAGGCCATCAAAAGGGCTCAAGTACTTCAGTCCTGCAAGCAGGAGACTGCTCTTGTATTCTTCTTCAGTTCTCACAAGCTTGCCAGTTTTGTCATATGGACACCTGCCTGCCCAATGACAATACTTTGAAATGAGGTTCGTTCTGCACATTTTTGGAGGATGACAGTATTAAGTGGGAACAAGCTTAACCCTGTTTCCCAGCCCCACTCCCTTCTAAGGGATGCAGAGAAGACAGGTTTACTTTGAAAAAAAATTGTAAGTGTAAAGTCAATGCTTTACCACAGAGGAAAAAAAGCCACCGCACAGTCAAAGTAAAAATTAAAATAAATTTATCAACAAAGTATGTTACTTAGAGGATACTACCTTAAGATTCATTTCCTTGCAGGCATTTACAGGATAAATGAAGACATACAGCAGAGTCAGGGTTAGGAAAGCTACATATAACCGAAGAGTGACAAACAACCAATGTGCAAAAGAAGACGAATAGTGCAATCAATAAATAAATAATACTGAGAATGTGAGTTGTAGAGCCCTTGAAAGTGAATCTGTAGCAGGTAGATTTGGTGTTGTGGATAGTGTTGAGGATTGTGGAAGATTGCAGGATTGATAGGATCCTATCAAACATTGTTAGGATGCAGAAGTGGGCTGAGAAGTGGCAGATGGAGTTCAACCCAGAGAAGTGTGAGGTGGTACACTTTGGAAAGACAAACTCCAAGGCAGAGTACAAAGTAAATGGCAGGATACTTGGTAGTGTGGAGGAGCAGAGGAATCTGGGGGTACATGTCCATAGATCCCTGATAGTTGCCTCACAGGTAGATAGGGTAGTTAAGAAAGCTTATGGGGTGTTAGCTTTCATAAGTCGAGGGAAAGAGTTTAAGAGATGCGATGTAATGATGCAGCTCCAGAAACTCTGGTTAGGCCACACTTGGAGTACTGTGTCCAGTTCTGGTTGCCTCACTATGGGAAGGATGTGGAAGCATTGGAAAGGGTACAGAAAAGATTTACCAGGATGCTGCCTGGTTTAGAGAGTATGGATTATGATCAACGATTAAGGAAGCTAGGGCTTTACTCTTTGGAGAGAAGGAGGATGAGAGGAGACATGATAGAGGTGTACAAGATATTAAGAGGAATAGATAGAGTGGACAGCCAGCGCCTCTTCTCCAGGGCACCACTGCTCAGTACAAGAGGACATGGCTTTAAGGTAAGGGGTGGGAAGTTCAAGGGGGATATTAGAGGAAGGTTTTTCACTCAGAGAGTGGTTGGTGCATGGAATGCACTGCCTGAGTCCGTGGTGGAGACAGATACACTAGTGAAGTTTAAGAGACAACTGGACAGGTATATGGAGGAATTTAAGGTGAGGGTTTATATAGGGTTTGAAGATTGGCACAACATTGTGGGCCAAAGGTCCTGTACTGTGCTATATTGTTCTATGTAATCCGGGGTTTATTTCTCAATATAGTGAGAATGGCCCTTGGTTTTGAATATCATTTGCTCATTATAGTGCAGTACTGGAGACCTGTACAACATCTCCTAGGAATGTAGGTCTGTCCATTCACTATGACAGGTACTATCTTTTGCAGGAATATCGAAACATCCAGCTTCACTACTTACATCTGGATTTGGCATGACATTGTGAGCCAAATGGCCTGCCCCTTTGCTGTACTCTTCTATGTTCTGAGAAGCCATGTGGCTTTAAACTCAATGTTGAAAATTATTTTCTTTACCTCTTCTTGTCTCTCATAAAGGGGACCTACAATGGACAGGTATTTACCATTCTTAACTAAAATAAATAAACTGCTTGTTCATGACCCTCTGTTACCATTCCTCATGCTGTGTAACAGTACTTACCTCTGTTCTGTGTTGTAACACCTGATATCTCTGATTCATAAAGTATTCCACTATGACATCTCTGTAATCAAGTTGATTTTCCAGCAAGTTTTGGCAAAGTCTTGAACATCATGATTGATGAGGGCACTTTCATAATTTAATGCAATATTGATAACAACAGCAGCACTAATTTTATTTCGGCAATGTCAACTGCTAAAGGTTATAAAAATATTTGGAATAAATAGAGAAAAAAATTGCTCTTTTAAAATGTGCATAATTTGCTGAATTAATTGTGCGGGTTTCAATTAAAATTTATTTTGCTTAAAGTGCTTGTGGCACCCAATGAAATGTGACTCTCATATGATTTAGAGGTATTGCTGTTTTGACGTTCAGATGATTTTGAATTTTACAATCAAATTTAGGATAATGATAGAGAATTATATTTGGCTTAACACTCCAGTTGGCTTAATACATTTATAAAATAAATCAGCACTTTTATTGTTTGCCTTCTATCCTACATTAAGCATAATCATATGTTTCTTTTACTCAAAAATGTTGTTGCAGTTATTAATTTGTTCTCTAAACGATAAATTACCTGCTTACGTGATCTGTGAAAGGCTAAACAGGAATAATCAAATATTCTTAAAACCAAAATGATCACAAATTGCTGAGCATGTTGGAAATACAAATGAAATGAGACAAAATCATATTTAGCAATGTATTAGGAAATATTTGTTGTATTTTAGGTTGGGCACCTTTATCATTTTGGAAAATTTAATTCTTGAGGATATTGAAATAAGTGATAACATTTGCGTGGTTGACTGAATATCTCTTCTTATTTCTTCATGTCCTGTTCTATCTTGTTCCTATTAGAAATTATGTCTGGCAAAACAGATAAGGAATCAGTTGGGAAATGCCAAGGTTTTGTTTTAAGGAGTGAATTGCTAGCAACGAGGATAATGGAAAGGTCTTGTCCATTTTAATGAAGGAAATCTGACAGCAGTTCTGGAGTGTTAGTTCAATGTGAACATCTAAAGTTGTTTTTGCAGAATTCTGTCCTCCTCCAGGTGGTCCAATGCTATAGGGGTTTCTGATGCATTTCATATATTGAAGTACAGAAAATATCAAACCTTGTTACATGAGTTTAATGGGATATGGTTATAATTTCCATTTCCAACTTCTCTGTGTTTAAAATGCTAATGTTATCTGTGTAGATTGTCAAGCCAGAATTCCATTCATTTTAATTATTAATATTGTATTTTGTTGCAGTATGTTTATGATATTTCAGCCTCAAGTTTAACCTCATACATTCATCCCAATCTGCATAATAATTTTAAAAATCAACTTGTGCGGCTATGTCTGACTATTCGAAAGAAATACTTGGGAATAAAAAAGTTCAGATGAAGTACTTTGGAGATAAAACTTCATGGTGTATAGGCTTTAAGAGTTCTTCAAATATGATTGATTTTTCAACCTGCTCTGTGGTATCACTGCTGAAGAATGTCAAGGATCACCTAGAGCTGGCACCTGTTAAAGTATCGAGCTTAGGAAAGGTATTGTGATCACCACATGTCTGTGAGAAGTGATATTCAACGTCAGCAAAGACACCGCCTCCTCGCTTTGTTGCTGCTTGACAAACCCAGGAAAGGGTTATGATCTCCAAGTAAAATTAATGGAACTAAATTCATGCAGTATAGATTGTAAGTCATTACAGCACAGTACACGCTCTTCAGCCCATGATATTGATTGACCTTTTAATCTTCTCTAAGATTACTCTAAGTCCTCCCTCATAAATAGCCTTCCATTATAGAAACATCAATGGTATGGAAGCAGCAACGCCTAGGAATGGAAAAGCCTACAAAAAATGGTGGATAAAGCTGAGGCATAGCCCTTGCAACCATTGAGCAAGTCTACAAGGAGTACGACTACAAGGAAGTTGCAACCCTCATCAAGGACACCCGCCATCCAAACCACTCTCACCTCTCACTGTTGCCATCAGGGAAGAGGCACAGGAGTCTTAGGTCCCACATCGTCAGATTCAAGAACAAATATTACCCTGGAACAGTGATTCCCAATGGGAGCTGTTACGTGTCCGAAGGGAGTGTTAGGGAAGTGGAAGTTCCCCTAAAATTCTTGGGAGGGGTGTGGTAACCACAACTCTAATTTGAGGCATGAGACTTGATTGATCAGGTCAACTCACTACTGTTGTCAAAATCCGACAGGCATTCCCAGTTTGTGTTAATTTTTAATTTTAATTTAGCGCCGTTAATGATGGAAAAATATGTATGGCATGATCGCTATAAGTCTGAAGGTGGCAAAGCCTTGAATTCTAATCTAAACGGTTATTTATTTATAGAATTTAATTTAATTTATTTATTTATTCATTTATGGGATGTGGGCATACCCAGCTAAGCCATCATTTACTGGCCATCCATAGTTGCCCTTAAGAAGATGGTAATGAGCTGCCTTCTTCAGCAGCTGTAGTCCCTGAGGTGCAGGTACACCCACACTGCTGTTAAGAAAGGAATTCCATGATTTTGACTTAGCAGCAATGAAGAAACAGCGATATGTTTCCAAATCAGGGTGGTGAGTGTCTTGGAGGGGGAATTCCAAGTGGTGGTGGCCCCAGGTATCTGCTGTTCTCGTCCTTCGAGATGGTAGTGGCCGTGGGTCTGGAAGGTGCTGCCTTTGGAAGGTTGGTGTGTTGTTGCAGTGCATCTTGTAGATAGCACACACTGATGCAACTGTTCGTCAATGGTGGAGGGATTGGATACTCGTGGAAGGGGTATCAATCAAGTGGGCTGCCTTGTACTGGATGGTGTCAAGCTTCTCGAATGTTGATGGAGCTGAGCCTTGTAGATGGTAGACAGGGTTTGGGGAGTCAGGAGGTGAGTTACACGCCGCAGGACTCCTAGCCTTTGACCTGCTCTGGTAGCCACTGTATTTATGTGGTTAGAGCAGTTCAGTTTCCTGTCAATGGTAACCCCCAGGATGTTAATAGTTGGGGATTCAGTGATGGTGATGCCACTGAATGTCAAGGGACGATGGTTAGAGCCTCTCTTGTTGGAGATGGTCATTCCTTGCACTTGCATGGCTTTCAGGTTACTGGCCATTTGTCCACCCAAGCCTGGATATAGTCCGGGTCCTGCTGCAGTTGGGAATAAACTGCTTCACTATCCAAGGAGTCACGAATGGTGTAGAACATTGTGCAGTTATCTGCAAACATCCCCACTTCTGACCTTATGAAGGTCATTGATGAAGCAGCTGAAGATGATTGGTTCTTGGACACTTCCCAGAAGAACTCCTGCAGTGATGGTCTGATGATGAGGTGATTGTCCTCCAACCACCACAACCTTTGTTGTCCTTTGTGTCAGGTATGATTCCAACCAGCAGAGGGTTTTCCCCCTAATTCCCATTGACTCCATTTCAGCTAGGGCACCTTGATGTCACACTTGGCAAACTGCTGCCTTCATGTTGAGGGCTATCACTCTCACCTCATCTCTGGTATTTAGCTCTTTCATCCAAGCTTGGACCAAGGAGGTGATGAGGTCAGGAACTGAGCGGCCTTGACGGGACCCAAACTGGGTATCCGTAAGTAGGTAATGGCTGAGAAGGTGCTGCATGATAGCACTGTTGATGACCCCTTCCATTACTTTGCTGATGATTGAGAGTAGGCTGATAGGCCGGTAATTGGCTGGGTTGGACTGTCCTGTTTCTTGTGTACAATTTTCCACATTGCCAGGTAAATGCCGGTGTTGTAGCTATACTGGAACAGGTTGGCTGATGGTGAGGCAAGTTCTGGAGCGCAAGTCTTCAGGACTGTTGCCGGGGTTTTGTTTAGGCCCATAGCCTTCGCAGTATCCAGTGCTTTCAGTCGTTTCTTGATCTCACATGGAGTGAATCAGATTGGCTGTGTACTGACATCTAGAATGCTGGGAACTTCTGGAGGAGATTATCTATTTGGCACTTCTCACTGAAGATTGTTGCAAATGCCTCAGCCTTATCTTTTACACAGGTGTGCTGTGCTCCTCTATCATTGAGGATGGGATATTTGTGGAGCCTCCTCCTGCAGTGAGTTGTTTGATTGTCCACCTCCATTCATGGCTGGATGTGGCAGGACTAAAAGAGCTGTCATTTATTAAGGAGAAAAGTATTGTGATTAGGAACATGATTTCTTGTGCAACAGATGGAGCACCATATATGACAGGTTGCCATGCTGGTTTAGTGGGATTTATGAAAAATCCAATTCCACGTCTATTTGCAATCCATTGTGTAATTTATCACCAACATCTCACAGCCAAAAACCTCAGCCAGCACTTTTTTCAAATATGACTCTTGTAATATCTGCTAGCAACAAGATTAAAGCTCATTCATTAAAAAGCAGAATATTTTGCCAGTTATGCCAAGATAATGATGAAGAGTTTGAACACTTGCTTCTTCATACTGAAGTGTACTGACTGTCAATAGACTACTGCTTAAAAAATTTCTTCGATCTTTTTGACACGGCATTAGAAATTTTGCTCAAAGTCAACAAGACCTTGGGAAGCAAGATTGTACTTCTACCTGGAGATGTGGCATACCTCGCCAGTCTGTATGACAAAATGAAACAGCAGGGTGAGAATTTCAATTTAATCCAGGCAAATGTGTAGTGTCCACTTTCATTGGAAAATTGGAAATATATAAGCAAAACATTGGGAGAATGATGTTCTCACAGTTTCCTGGCATGGAAAGTATGACACTCTCTTTCACAGATGATGATTTGCGGAAGTGCTACTTACACCTGCAGTTACTGAAGAAGGATTTTCAGAATCAATTCATGGACTTGAACGATTTGGAAATTCCAGACCTGGTAATTAACCGATTTCTTTGAAAGGTAAAAGAACAGGAAGTTAGCTTGCAGAAGGCAGGGCAGAAGAAACAAAAAGGCTTTTCAAAGATGTCGGCTTTTTGTGGTATGTGGCTGGAATGTCGTATGTAGTTTCCTGGTCTTTGGAGAAGTGCCAAACTGCTCTTCATTGCATTTCCATCCTCCTACCTTGCTGAAAGAGGCTCCAGTGCAGTGAACCACATACTCACAAAAAACAGAACCTGCTTAGACATTGTTATGTCTGGGTACTTAAGGCTTTTGCTGTCACAACTTGAACCAGGTATTTTAACTCTTGCTAAAAGCAATCAAGCTCAAGGATTACATTGATATTGAAGCTGTGGTACAGCACACAGGTACTGTGTAAGCTAGGTTTAAAGACAAATAAAAATATAAAGCAGAATGATTTTTCTCATGATAGCTTATAGTAGACATGATTTTACACTATGAGGGCACTGGGAAGAATATTGTGTCTAAGAGGGGCTTTGGCAAGAAGAAAAGTACTTTAGAGAGGCATTGGCAAGCATGAAAGTGCTTTAGGGGGGTGTTGGGAAACACTGCACTACAACCATCAGGGTTACTTTACTCACCTCAACATTGAACCGATCATTGAGCACAACCTATGGACCCACTTTCCAGGACTCAACTCATATTATTTATTTGTTTGTTTGCTTATTTATCTATCTGTTATGTACATATTTATGTATGTATGTATGTATTTATTTATCTGCCACTTATCTATTTCTTTATTATTTGTCTATTTTTCTATTTGCACATTGGTTGCTTTCAGTCTTTCTGTGCATTTTTCATTGAATCTGTTGTATTTCGTTGTTCTACTGTGAATACCTGCAAGGAAATGAATCTTAGAGTTGTATATGGTAACATATACATACTTTGATAATAAATTTACTTTGAACTTTGATTTTTCTATTAACAACATGTCTATCTAAGAATTCCTTAGATGGTTCTAATGTACTATTACTCCTGGCAGGGAGTTCCATGCACCCATACCCTTTGTGTAAAGAACTTAATTGACATCTCTGCTATATTTTCCTCAAATCACATTCAAATCATGTCGACTTATATTACCCATTTCCGCTCTGTCTCTGGCTATCCACTCAATCAATGCCTCTTATATACCTCCATCAAGTCGGTTTTCACCCTCCTTTGCTCCAAAGAGAAATGCCCTAGGTTACTCAACGTATCTCCATAAGACATGCCCTCTAGTCCAGGGCAACATCCTGGTAAGTCTCCTCTACTCCCTCTCACAGGTTTTTACAGCCTTTTTATAATGAGGTGATCAGAACTCAACACAATATTTCAAGTGTGGTCTTACGAGGGTTTGACAGAGCTATAACATTATCACAAGGCTTTTGAACTCAATCCTCTGACTCATAAAGACCAACATACCATACACCTTCTTAATAACCAGCAGCTTTTGTTTGTTCAAAAGAAATTCTTGGAGATAAAAAGGAAAAAAATTATTGTAAAGGTAGGTAGAAATTGTAGAGCAGTTGGATTGATTAGAAGCGTTGTTTAAAGTATGTTCCCACGGAGATTGCTATAGTGGTACACCTAAAAGAGTTGCTTACTCTCAACTCCATTGACTTCAGTTCAATCCTGACTTCTGTTGCTGTCTCTCTGGGATTTACACAATTTCCATGGGACTGTGAGGGTTCTCTTCACATCCCAATGAAGCGCAGGTTGGTAGGTGAATTGGCTGCTGTAAGTTGTCTCTAGCGTAGGTGCGCAGTAGAATCTGGGTACTGCAGGACTGCATCAAGGGAGCTGTGTGGCCTCAGTTATTGTGCAGACTAGGCTTTCATGCCACAGGGTCACCTGTTGCAGTTACCCTGGGGAAAAGATGGCACATAGTGCAGCTGGGTTGGGTGCTGGCCCCTCCCATTGGGACTGGCCTCTAGTGTTTGCTCGATGGAAGGCAAGCTGGATTACATTCTTTTGCAACTTGCACTTGTATGCTTGTTCTTCCAGAAAAATGGCTCTAGGACAAGTTTCCATGCACCATCAATCTACGCACCAAAACACTCAGGGACTTGGGCTATATTGTTTTTTTGTGTCTATATGTCACTTCTATTGTAATTATAAACGCTATGTGTGACTTGTTCAGTGTGTGACCATTAGTGTTGTATTTTGTACCTTGGCCCCAGAAAAAAAGATAGTTTTTTAGTTGTATTCATACGTATGGTTGAATGACAATTAAACTTTTGAACTTGAACTTGAATTGAGGGGCCTGGGAAAATAATTAAATGGGGTTAGGGAATTCATGGAAATGGAAGCTTTCATGATAGAAATGGACTTGATGGACTGATGACCATATTCCCAATCAGTCTAGCACTAAGGTGGAACAAATACATTCTTACTGTGCTGGATATCTGTGAAGTTTAATGCAATCATTTTCCTTGTTTCCATCTCTAAAGACCGGTGCACTGTGTCTGTGCTAGATTCCAAAGCTCAAAGTAAATTTATTATCAAAGTACACATGTAGTTGCCACCATATATAATCCTGAGATTTATTTTCTTGAGGACACCTTGAACAACAAACAAAAAGAAAGAGAAAATAATAATAATAAATTAATAAGCAAAATTATCAACAGCATGTGATGAAGGGTCCTTGAAAGTGAGTCCAGTTCTGTGATGGGGCAACAGAAACTGAATGAAGTTACCCACCCGGTTCAAAAGCCTGATTATTAAGTGGTAATAACTTCCTGAAGCTGATGGTGAGACTCTTGTACCACCTTCTTAATGCAGCAGTGAGAAAAGAGCATGGCCTGGATGGTGGGGGTGTTTGATGATGGATGCTGCTTTCCTGTGACAACACTCCGTGCAGATGTGCCCAGTGGTGAGAAGAGCTTCACTCACGATGGACAAGGCCGTATCCATTACTTTTGGTAGGCTTTTCCTTACCAAACCATTGGTATTTCCATACCAGGCTGTTTTACAACTTTCCACCACACCTCTGCAGTAGTTTGTCAACATTTTAGAAGACTGCTGAATCTTTTCAAACTTCTAAGAAGGTAGAGGTGCTGCCATGCTTTCTTTGTAATGTCACTTATGTGCTGGACCTCTGAAATGATAACAGTGAGGAATTTAAAGTTGGTAACCCTCTTCCCCTCTGAATTCCCTGATGAGGACTGGCTCATGGAGCTCTGGTTTCCTTCTCCTGAAACCACCCCTCCTCACCATTCCCCATTCATGTTTCCCTCTCTCACCTTATCTCCTTACCTGCCCATCATATCCCTCTGGTACTCCTCCCCTTTCCCTTTCTTTCACTGTCCTCTACCCTCAGATTCCTCCTTCTCCAGCCCTTTCTCTTTTTCATCAATCAATTACCCAGCTCTTTGCTTCACCTCTCCAACTCTCTCGGTTTCACCTATCACCTACCACCATGTAAGTACTTGTGGTGCATCTATGCTGAGAGAGTTTGTGGAGGAGATGTTGCCAACCTGAACTGACTGCTAGTGAGGAAATTGCGGACCCAGTTGCACAAAGAGGTATTGAGGCCTAGGACTTAAAACATTGATTAGTTTTGAGGGGGTGATAGTTTTGAAAGCTGAGTATAGTTAATGAAGAGTATCATGATGTATGCACCTTCACTGTCCAGATGTTCCAGGATTTGATTACGTGTTCCTCCCCTAAAGCCGGCACTTTCCTCATAGCTACAGTTCCTTGTTACCTCCCCGAACCTGGTTACATGAGCAGATGAAATAAGACATAATTAAAAAGGTGCTTCTACTTAATTAAGAATGAACAGAGTAGAAATGTACAAAGGTGTCATGGGAGATACGAGCAGGAACAGCCTTCCTTTGAATTGCCCTCTGATGAGTTATAAACTGCATGTTCTCCTATTGTATTCATTCAAATGAATGGTTCTGGTGCCATGTCGTAACTTTTCATTAAATGCATTACTCTTGGGTTATAAATGCTTCACTTGTTATCTGTCCCTGACCATAAATATCTGCCGCAGTGCAGCCAATTTTCTGGTGATTAGTTTTAATAGGGTGAACAAGGTATTGGCCAGGAATCGAGCCCAGCAGAATATACCCATTAGCATTTTATCACATCAAAACATCCCAAAGTGATTTGCACAGTGAATGATTTTTGAAATTTGGAATATCTGCTAGAAAAGCATATTGATTATAGACTAATCTATTGGTTTTTAATCTCCCAGTGCCTCGGTACTGAATTAGATGTCGCTACAAAGATTGGTGTTATTGGAATCCTGTACAATTCACCAGCTTGCTATATGGGCTCTCAGAGAAGGATCTGTTATTTACTGAAGTAAAGGTTTTGCAATAGGATATCAGCATGCTATTTTGAAGTATACAGTGCTGCAGAAGGATAGGAAGCAAGTTCACACAACAGACGTGCATTCCTTTCTGCCAAGCATATTTCCAAATGAGCTCCTAGTCACAGCTGAAAAGCTATACTTAGTGGCTACATTATTAGGTACCACCGCTACTTAATAAAGTGGACACTGAGTATATGCTTATCGTTTTCTGCTGCTGCAACCCATCCACTTCAAGGTTCATTGTGTTGTTCATTGAGAGATGCTCTTCTGCACTGCACAGTAATGCATGGTTACTTAAGTTTTTGTTGCCTACCAGTCAGCTTGAAATATTCTGACCATCCTTCTCGAACCTCTCTCATCAAAAAGGCCTTTTTGCCCACAAAACATGGTGTTTTTTTGTTTCTCACATCATTCTCTGTAAACTCTAGAGATTGTTGTGCATGAAAATCCCAGGTGATCAGCAGTTTCTAAGTTACTCAAACTGCCCATCTGGCACCAGCAATCATTCCACATACAAAATCACTTAGATTGCATTTTTTCCCCATTCTGATAATAAATTTGGTCTGAACAACAACTGAACTACTTGCCCATGTCTGCATGCTTCTGTGCACTGATTTGCTGCCGCATGATTGGCTGAATAGGTATTGACATTAACGAACAGTTGTACAAGTGTACCTAATAACGTGGCCACTATATGCTACAGTGCAAACTGGAGGGAAAAATGTATGGTTCTTCCTGAAATATGTACTTTCTGCACAAAACAAATAGGTTCAAAGTCAATTGTCTGAGATCGCAGGTGTGCAGCCAAATTCACCATTATTAAGTCCCTGTCTGAGCAGTGATGAGAACAAGGCTTCACATATAGATGTCAGTTGAAGCCTACCTGCTCCAATAAAATGGTAAGTGCCAAACTGGTTTAAACACTGGGGATAAGTTTTGGAACATACCGTAGAAATGTCAGGATGTGGTATGTGGTAGAACGGACCTTTGCACTACAACGCCACTTTGCAACAGGGAACATAGAAAAGTACAGCACATGAATGGGCTCTTTTGCCCATGATGTTTGTGTCAACCATAATGGAAACTTAATTTAGCCCCAGTTGTCTGCACATTCCTCAGTGTTATTATTCCAGAGGACCTTACATTTGACAGGGTTCCACACGGTAGGCTTATTCAGAAAGTCAGAAGGCATGGGATCCAGGTAAGTTTGGCCAGGTGGATTCAGAATTGGCTTGCCTGCAGAAGGCAGAGGGTTGTGGTGGAGGGAGTACATTCAGATAGGAGGGTTGTGACTAGTGGTGTCCCACAAGGTGTAGTTCTGGGACCTCTACTTTTTGTGATTTTTATTAACGACTAGGATGTGGAGGTAGAAGGGTGGGTTGGCAAGTTTGCAGACAACACAAAGGTTGGTGGTGTTGTAGATAGTGTAGAGGATAGTCGAAGATTGCAGAGAGTCATTGATAGGATGCAGAGGTGGGCTGAGAAGTGGGAGATGGAGTTCAACCCGGAGAAGTGTGAGGTGGTACACTTTGGAAGGACAAACTCCAAGGCAGAGTACAAAGTAAATGGCAGGATACTTGGTAGTGTGGAGGAGCAGAGAGATCTGGGGGTACATGTCCACAGATCCCTGAAAGTTGCCTCACAGGTAGATAGGGTAGTTAAGAAAGCTTATGGGGTGTTAGTTTTCATAAGTCGAGGGAGAGAGTTTAAGAGATGCGATGTAATGATGCAGCTCTATAAAACTCTGGTTAGGCCACACTTGGAGTACTGTGTCCAGTTCTGGTCGCCTCACTATAGGAAGGATGTGAAAGCATTGGAAAGGGTACAGAGGAGATTTACCAGGATGCTGCCTGGTTTAGAGAGTATGGATTATGATCAGAGATTAAGGGAGCTAGGGCTTTACTCTTTGGAGAGAAGGAGGATGAGAGGAGACATGATAGAGGTGTACAAGATATTAAGACGAATAGAGTGAACAGCCAGCGCCTCTTCCCCAGGGCACCACTGCTCAGTGCAAGAGGACATGACTTTAAGGTAAGGGGAGGGAAGTTCAAGGGGGATATTAGAGGAAGGTTTTTCACTCAGAGAGTGGTTGGTGCGTGGAATGCACTGCCTGAGTCAGTGGTGGAGACAGATACACTAGTGAAGTTTAAGAGACTACAAGACAGGTATATGGAGGAATTTAAGGTGGGGGGTTATATAGGAGGCCGGGTTTGAGGTTTGGCACAACATTGTGGGCTGAAGGGCCTGTAATGTGCTGTACTATTATATGTTCTATGTTCTTTCCTGGGCAATTATGTGCAATTATGAAGAAAGCACAGCAGCACCTCTACTTCCTTAAAGGTTTGCAAAGATTCACCATGTCATCTAAAACTTTGACAAATTTCTACAGATGTGTAGTGGAAAAAGTATTGACTGGCTGCCTCACCACCTTGTAAGGAAGCAGCAATATCCTTGAATGGAAAATCCTACAAAAGCAGTGAAGTGCCTTAATTTTATGCTCTCTAGCTTTGAAATTTCCTCCCTGGGGCAAAAAAAAGCTAACTATCTGCCCTATGTAAAACATACAAAATGCTGGGAGAACTTCACAAGTCAGGTAGCATCTATGGAAAGGGATTAACAGTTGATGTTTCAGGCTAAGAACTTTCACCAAGATGAGTGTCCTGATGAATGATCTGAACCTGAAACATCAACTATTTAAGCCTCTCCACAGGTGCTGCCTGACCTGTTGAATTCCTCCAGCATTTTGTGAGTGTTTCTCTGGATTTCCAGCATCTGCAGAATCTCCTGTGTTTACTATCTGCTCTATATATCAAACAGTATTTCATAATTTTATATACTTCTACCAGGTTGCCTTTCAGCTTCTGGCACTCCAGTGAAAACATTCCTAAATTTGTCCAGCCTCTCCTTAATACTCTCCAATCCAGCAAACTAAAACATCACAACCTGGTATGGAAACACCAAATGCCCTTGAACATAAAAAGTAGTGGCTATGTTCCAATCCATCACAGGTAAACCTCCCCACCATTGATCACATCTACATTGGGTAGGAAAGCTGCATCCTTCATTGAGTACTCCCACCATTCAGAACATGCTCTCTTCCTGCTGCTGCTATCAGGAAGGAGATACAGGAGCCACAGGACTCATATAACCAGGTGCAGAACCAATTACTACCCCACAAGCATTAGGTTCTTGAACGAAAGGGGATAATTTCACTCAACTTCACTCGCCAAATCATGAGCTATTCCCACAAGCTATGGATTCACTTTCAAGGACTCCACAGCTCCTTTTATCAATATTTATTGTTAATTTATTATTTTTATTATTATGTTTATTTTGTTTTGTATTTGCACAGTTTGGTGCCTTTTGCAAATTGGTTGATGTCTGTCCAATTGGGTGCAGTCATTCATTGATTCTGTTGTGTTTGTTGTATTTACTATGAATGCCTGCAAGGAGATGAAACTCAGGGTTGTATATGGACCGTATGCATAGTTTGATAATAAATCTACTTAAAACATTAAACTTTGGACCTTTGAGACTCTTCGGCAATCTACAAAATGACACATCCTTCCTATGCTCTTATGCCCAGAGCTGTAGACACCGTGCACAACACCATTGTGAATGGGATTAATCCATTGTCACTTTGAAATGGATGAAGGAGTTAATGCTGTGAGATTAGTCACAGATTATGGCTGGAAATTCAAAGAATGTTCAATGAAATTAAAAAATGTAGCCTTCTTATTCCCTTCTCAAATCGCTCTCCTCACTTTCCTGTATTCTCTGACAATCATCGCACTGCATTTCATGGTTTTCTATTCACAGGAACCACTATCAATAACCTCACTTCTCTACACTTCACATTTACATGCTGCCCATGAACTCTTTATCATGATAAGCATAGCCTTTGAATCCTTCACAAGGTTGTTACTAATGTACCAGTCCTCTTCCTTGTGGGAGATGGTGTGCCACAACTTATATATGCTTGCTGTCAGGAGATGTTGATCCTATCTGTTATGTTTTGCTACGACAGAAACTAACTGAAAGAAAAACACAGGAGCCGGGATACTTGTCTATTTAATTTTTCTTTTAGAGAAGTGCTCACATATAATGGGGTGGCATAATGACGTTTGCTATTCATGCACTTCTTACATATAACTCATAATGAACTATATAAATAAAGCATGCTTAATCAAACAATATATTTATAATATTCCTCAAATATTACCAAAAGATTAAATACACTACACTCCTCCCTACTTAGCTCTAACTCAATATAGAATGCATCTCAACATTCATATACACAGCATAGTAAATTTCAAATTGTCCCATTCAGGCTCATAGATTTAATTGCTGTGGCAGATTTCATACCCTGTGGGATAATAAAACACATTGATGAAGGTAGAGCAGTGTATATGGATTTCAGTAAGACATTTGATAAGGTTCCCCATGCAAGGTTCATTCAGAAAGTAATGAGGCATGGGAGCCAAGGAGATCTTGCTTTGTGGATTCAGAACTGGCTTGCCCACAGAAGGCAGAGGGTGGTTGTAGGTGGTTCATATTCTGCATGGAGGTCAATGATGTTCTGCAGGGATCTATTCTGGGACCCTTCCACTTTGTGATTTTTTATAAATGACATAGACTAGACTGTATAACAGTTTCTTCTCCCAAGCTATCAGACTCCTCAATACCCAAAGCCGGGACTGACACCTTGCCCTACCATCCTGTTTATTATTTATTGTAATGCCGGTACTGTTTTTGTGCACTTTATGCAGTCCAGTGTAGGTCTGTAGTCTAGTATAGCTTTCTCTGTGTTTTTTTTTATTACGTAGTTCAGTCTAGTTTCTGGTCCTGAAAAACGTTGTCTCATTTTTACTATGCACTGTACCAGCAGTTATGGTCGAAATGACAATAAAAGTTGACTTGACTTGACTTGACTTGTCTTGAGATGAGAAAGTATAAGGGTGGATTCGTAAGTTTGCTGATGACACAAAAGTTGGGTGTGTTGTGGATAGTCTGGAGGGTTGTCAGAGGTTACAGCGGAACATCAATAGGATGCAAAACTGGGCTGAGAAGTGGCAGGTGGAGTTCAACCCAGAAAAATGTGAAGTTTTTTATTTTGGTTGGTCAAATTTGAAGACAGAATGTAATATTAATGGTAAGACCCTTGGCAGTGTGGAAAATCAGCGAGATCTTGGGGTCTGTGATGATAGGACACTCAAAGCTACTGCGCAGGTTGACAGTGTTGTTCCGAACGCCTTCATCAAGTGTGGGATTGAGTTCAAGAGCCATGAGGTGAAGTTACAGTTATATACGGCCTTAGCTAGACCCCACTTGGAGTACTGTGTTTAGTTCTGGTCACCTCACTACAGGAAGGATGTGGAAACTATAGAAAGGGTGCAGAAGAGATTTACCAGGATGTTGCCTAGATTGGAGAGCATGTCTTATGAGAATAGGTTGAACGAACTTGGCCTTTTCTCCTTGGAGCCACAGAGGATGAGAGATAACCTGATAGAGGTGTACAAGGTGATGAGAGTCATTGATTGTGTGGAATAACCAGAGGCTTTTTCCCAGGGCTGAAAAGCTAACACGAGGGAGCATGGCTTTAAGGTGTTTGGAAGTAGGTACAAGGAAAATGTCAGGGGTAAGTTTTTCACACAGAGGGTAGTGGGTGCGTTGAATACACTTGCCAGCAAAGGTGGTAGAAGCAGATACAATAGGATTGTTTAAGAGACTCTCAGATAGGTAGATGGAGTTTAAAAAAATAGAGGACTTTGCAGAAGGGAAATTCTAGGCAGTTTCTAGAGTAGGTTACATGGTTGGTAAAACATTGTGGGCTGAATGGCCTGTAATGTGTTGTACATTTCTATGTTTCTATGTCTTTCCTGACAAGGGGCTGGAGGTATGCTTGGCAGTTAAGATTGTGGCTATGAAACAAGTTTAGGTTCTGGGGCCTTCTCTGTGGTGGTTGTAGGAGTTGAATCTGGGACTGCAGGAAGTGTGCTCACAGCTCTGGGCACCTTTCCTCTTCAACAATCGACTCTGCTCTCCTCAACTGATTAATGTGTCGTCTCCAGATGACATCAGATGCAATTTCCACCGTGTAGGGGAGTGGTCCATTTCTGTCCTCAATCTTTCCAAGTACACACTTCTGATCACCTCTGTAGTCACTTCCCAGGTCTGCTTGTCCAGGAGTGAAACATGGAATCTCCTTGTTTGAGGAGAGCTCAATTAGTCTCAGCTGTTTGCCCTGCATGTAATGTTAATCCGAAAAAGCAGTTTTAAGAGCGTAAGATATAGGAGCAGAATTAGGCCGTCATCTGGACTACCATTTCATCATGACCCATCCATTTTCCCTCTCGGCCCCATCTTCTGCCTTCTCCCCATACCCTTTCATGCCCTGACCAATCAATAATCTATCAACCTCTGCCTTAAATATATGTAAAGACTTGGCCTCCACAGCCATCTGTGGCAATGAATTCCACAGACTCACCACTCTCTGGCCAAAGAAATTCCTCCTTATCTCATCGCTGCTCTATTCTAATGATCTCGGGCCCTAGAAAAATTCCCACCATATGTGCAGATTTAGGTGAATTGGACCCTGTATGGTGGGTTACTCAATCCATCACTAAGGGGTATGGCCAGAGCACCGGGACAACTGCTGTTGCTATGGCAACTCATATTTCCAGCATCCCATGGGTGGACTTTGGTCCATACATATTTATTATCCTTTGGTGGTCACATGGCAATAAGTAGCAGCGAGGCACCCTGGTAAACACTGGAGTTGAGGTTACCTTATTACATGGGAATTCCGATGTGTTTACAGGGAAGCAAACGTGTTTTCAGGGATATGGGGAGGGGGTCGATTATGGACATTCTACGAACAAAGGACACCTTTCTATCAGTGAGGGACCTCCTCAGTCTGTCCCTGTGCTCATCTCCCAGGTACCCAAAAATATTTTGGGAATCGGTTTGTTAATGGGAAATTCTATCACTGTACACTTGGCAAATTTGCTTTTGGCATTAAGAAGCCGTCAATTCTGGTTGTAAAGGCAAAGTGGGAACCTGTCTTTATAACGTTACCTAAGCAATATCATAACCCAGGAGGGCATAAGGAAATCGATGAGACAGCCTAGTCCCTCCTAAACATTGGGGTTCTTCGTCTTCCCTTGTCTGACTATAACAGCCCTGTTTGGCCAGCTTAGAAACCTATTGGCTCATGACCATTGATTATCGCCAGTTAACTCGGTTTGCTTCTCCACTAGCTACAGCTGTTCCAGATGTTCTGACCCTTATCGAGGACCTCTCTTGTGGGACTGTCAGTTTTTATGCTGTTACTGATTTGGCTAATGTTTTCTTCACCATCCCTATTGCTAAGCAGACGCAAGATCGGTTTGCCTTCAGTGCAACTTTAGATGGCTTCCGCAGGGATATATCCATAGTCCTACTATTTGCAATAGTGTGATGGCACGAGATTTGTATCCTATCCTAAATGTGTCCTGTTCCCCAGCATTAAAGTAGCTTACTACTGCATATAGATAGTTTACTATTGTGGGGATCCTCTGAAGAAGAGGTTTCCAAAGCCCTTTATACTTCAATTGATCACATGCAACTGAGGAAATAGGAAATAAACCCTGATCATCGTATGTTACCTTTACAGTTTACCATGCCAACATGGCAAGAAGAAAGAGTTATATGTGTTCTTTACTCTCCAGACATTCAAGGACTGGAGTATGTCATATTAAGTTTTATAAAACATTAAATGAATGTCCAAACAGTTAAATGACAACTTAATTCTTTCTGAATCCTTTGTATGTGCAGTCTGTACGTCAATAGCATTTGCAGACTTTCTTGTGTTTGTGATTCTCCATGTGTTAGTGAGTAGTGTTTGCAGAGCATCCTTGGAGAGTAAACACTGTTACTGTAGAATGTTTGCTGATAGTATCTGGATTCTTTCTTAGTCTCAGACACCATTAACACGAGGATTCTTTCTTAGTGTTTGCCAAGTTGGCTTGATGTTTTTCTTTGTATTTGGGCTTATCACGTATCAGTAATATTAATGTTCTTTGTAGGTCTAAAGGAATGTGAAGTTGAAACCATTGGTGGACTGAAGGATGAAGAGTGACCACTAAGGTGTCTAATTAAGTGAATAGGTATGCTGAACATGTGCTGTATGAATGAAAGAAACCAGGTTGAGTTAATGACATGAGAACGAAACGAGAAAGGGTTTGTCTGTCTCTGGGTGTCTCTCTATGCTTCTGAAACTCATATTGATGGGGGTACCTTTCCTGGTTCCTTGGACTTCACCCAGACAGGAAATTGTGATTGGTGCCTAGGACCCAGGGGTGGTTTTACAAGTAAGTTTGAATTTTGAGTTTCAGTCATATGGAGACTAAGAATCATGAGCCCTGAAATCTTTATGGAAATCTTTTTGATTTGCTATGTAGTATTGTAGTGTAGTTTATTTGTGCTTTCTATTTTACACTAATAAGTTAGCTTAAGTTACTTTGTTGTACTTGTATGCTTATCACCATTTCTCCTGGACATTCAGAAAGTTTGGGTCTGATTTACATAGCCCATTACAATATGTCAGCAACAATAAACCTGATTCTGATGTACCTGTGGAGAAAACTGCATAGGTTGACTTTAAGGTTTGATAATGATCTGATAATGATTTATTCTGTGTGAACCAATTCCAATTTCAACAGGGCCCTGACTGTTAATCTTTTTATTGGTTCTATTCTCAGCCTAAGCATTCTGCATGGTTAACTGTGTCTGCTCTCCTCAGCCATTTCTCACTCTGTCTTGCCTTCATCCTGCTAAAGCAACATCACCTGATCCTGCAACCCTACTTCATTAAATTAGTTGTATTTTGGTGTCTTTTTATTCAAGTACTATATATAAAAAAGAAACATACCCATTCTTACCTGAAACTCACCTGTGTCTCCTTGCCAGAGTCTCTTGAATTTATTGAATTTATGCACAGGGAAATAAAATTAGCTTAATTTGTCATGTGTACCAAAGGTGAAATATGTCATTTTGCATCAAACCAAGTCAGCAAGATTTGTGTTGGACAGCCTGCAAGTGTTGCTGCGCTTCTGGCACCAACATAGTGTGCTCACAGCTTAATAACCCTAGCCCATACATGTTTGGAATGTGGGAGGAAACCAGTCATGGGGAAAATGTAGAATCTCTTTACAAATAGTGGTGCGATTTGATCCCTGATCTTACAACCAGTGTTGTGATAGCGTTATGCTAATGCTATGGTCCCATGCAACACTGATGAGGGCCCATTCTGATCCCTTGCCACTGTCTATCAGGCTTTAATGAGTAATATTGATATCAACTTCCAGAACATCTCATCATTCTTATACTCTTTTCAAAAGCAGAGCAGCAATCCCAGAAAAAGGGTCTTGAGTCTCTTTGGTTGCCTTTCATGATGAGACTCTGCTCATTCTTTGTCCATCCACCCTACAGGGTCTTAATCAGACAAGGTAGCTCTCCCCAATGCACAGTACCCATGTCTGCAGCGGGGTTTTCGATCTTCAAAGTTGTTCAACACTATCCACAATCACTGCATAAAATTGAAAGCTTAGTAGGCTTGAGTAAACTCTTTTCAGGCTTCCAGCTGGGTACAGGTATTGATTTTAACCAACATTTTAATGACTAATTCTGCATTATGATGAAGTCCGCAGAGTTTGTCATTGAAACTTTAGTTAAAATTGATACCTGCACCCGGCTGGAAGCTGAAGAAGAGTTTATTCGTCATATACACCTGGAAAGCAGTAGATCCTTTTTCTTAGCTGCTGCTTCCCACGGGGGAAAACACATCGCAGTGTCACAAAGTTAGATAAATAAGATATCCCAAATTATACTGACTTTCTAAAAAAAAAATTTATGCAGAGATTCAGGATAGATCAAATGAACAGAAAAAAATAAGTATTCATTAAGCAACCCGACTATCTAGGTTAGTGAAGATACTTTGAGGTCAAAGGACACAACTTGATGATTACATTTCAGGATAAAGAAGTCAGAAAATTTGTTGGAGATTAGAAAGGTATTGTGGTTGAAACAAGAAAAGTTTTAGGACTTTGTCATATTGAAAGCCGGTTTCCTATACTGAAGGAAACTTAAGACTTCATACACAGAGGCAGTCAAATCAGTTGGAAGCCAATACTTGATACTAGTTCTCGGAGCATTATAACTAACCATGAAATTGAATACCAACTGTTACCGAATGTATACCCAAAATAAATTTGGCTTTGAGTGCAAGATTACATTACTTTGCACACTTTTCTTCCCAAGTGCAATTATCCAGTAGACTGCCTCTTGATGATTTACACAGCTCTCGCATTGTCAATTTAAGCAACCCTTTTTTTGGCTAACTGTTGAGTGCAAAATAGTTTGTGGTATGACACGGAGCAGGAACCATAAAATAGTAATGTCTCCTGTGCAATCAACCTCTATCATGGCCATCTGCCAGCCATTGAGAAACTTGGCAAGATAGGCTAGGTCTGTGCAATCAAAGATTCCCATTCTGTAATATGCAACAAATTATGAAATATAATAAATCATGCCATTCTGCTCCATTATGTAATGATAAAAATATATTCTCAGGTGGTAGGAATTATTAGAAATGGGAATGTACCGACAAATAACTGACAATTTATCTAATATTGTACCGACAAAATAAATTCAGAAATTATTCAAGTAGCACATAGAGAGAGTTCAGAGGAGGGTTCATGGATGCGTGGCCAAGCAGTTAGGGAGTTCGACTAGTGACCTGACGGTATTGTGAGTTCGAGCCCAGTCGAGGCAGCATGTGTGGCACTTAACCACACAATGCTCCAGTCTACCCAGGTGTAAAAATTGCTGGGAGTCAACCTTGCGATAGACTGGCGTCCTCTCTGGGGGGTGGGTGGGGGGGGGAGTCTTGTACTCTCAGTCACTTCACGCCACAGAAGCCGGCATAAGCACCAGCCTGATGAGCCAAAAGGCTGGGGACAGGACTTTGACTCATGAAAGAGTTAATCTTTGAGGAGTATTTGATGGCTCTGGGTCAGTACTTGCTAGAGTTTAGGTTAGAAGAATGAGGAGGGATCTCATTAAAACCTGATGAATATTGAAAGATCTAGATAAAATGGATGTGAAAAGAACGATCCTTGCAGTTGTGGAGTCTAGGACCAGAGGTCACAGCCTTAGAATAAAAGGACGTCCCTTTACAACAGAGATGAGGCAGAATTTCTTTAGCCAGAGGGTGGTGAATCTGTTGGATTCATTGCCCCAGACAGCCGTGGGGGCCAAGTCATTGGTATATTGGTTAATTGGTTCTTGATTAGTAATGGTGTCATAAATAATGGTGAGATGGCAGGAGAATGGGGTTGAGAGGAAACATAAATCAGCCATGACAGAATGGCAAAGTAGATTTGTTGGGCTGACTGTCCTAAATCTGCTCCAGTGTCTTATGCTCTTACATTATTTGACCTTATCTAAGGTATTTTTAAGCCTAGCTTAGAATATTTCCTTCAACTTTCATGGTGTTATATTGAACAGTATGAAGGTTATTTATTTTGGAAGGAAGAATAAAAACAAAAATCCTTGGTTAGACTTCACTTGGAATATTATGTTCGGTTCAGGTCACCTCATTACAGGAAGCATGAAGAAGCCTAAAGACTGATTTGACACACAACACACAAGCAATCAACCCCACCGCCAGCTAGCATTTTGGTGCACACCAATGCATGCTAATAGAGTGATGCTGAAGTGAAAATCAGGGCTATGGCTTAGGCTGCGGCATAGCCCGTACGCACAAGTATAAATCATCCTTTAGAGAGGGTGGAGAGGAGATTTACCAGGATGCTGCCTGGATCAGAGAACATGTCTTTTGAGGAAAGGTTGAGCGAGCTAGAGCTTTTCTGTTTGGAGTGAAGGAAGATGAGCCACTAGATAGGGGTGTACAGGACTATGAAAAGCACAGAGTGGGAAGTGACACCTTTTGTCCTGGGGAACAGCATCCAATACATCTGCTTAAGGTGAGTGGAGGGAAGTTCAGGGGAGATGCCAGGAGCAGGATTTTTTTTAATACGGAGACTATTAAGTGCCTGGAATGCAGTGCTGGGAAAGGTGGTGGATGTTGGTACAATAGAAACGTTTAGATAAACTCTTAGATAAACACATGAATCTAAGGAATATGGAGGGTTATGGGCTGTGTAGGGGGTAATGGCTGAGACTGATCATACGGTAGGTATATATTGAGACCTTTCAACATTTGATAGGTTTCAAATGTGAAGACCAGTGATACAGCCCTAGAGCCATCAATGCTCTTCATCTGACAAGCCTTTCAATCCTGGAATCGTCTTTGTGAACCTCCTTTGAATGTTCTCCAATGTCAGCACATTCCTTTGTTTGATAAAGGGCCCAAAACTGCTCACAGTACTCCACCAGTGCCTTATAAAGATTCAACACTAACTTGTCATATTCAATGCCATGTCCATTACCATGTTCCCCTGATAGAGAATTGGAGGGAAGTAACCACGAGCTGATAAGATGCACTCCTGTTTCTATATTTTTGGCTCTGAAGTACATCCATATTGATACTATCATTGGTAAAGAAGAAGCTTGAATGTCACAGATGAAACCTGTCACAATGCTAAAGTATACTGCTGCTGCAGTAGACAAACGAGATCATTAGCTAGTTTAATGTAAATGGGTTAATGATTTCTTAAAGTAGTGAATTAATTGAGATGAGTGAATAACATCTGTGAAAAATAAAACAATAACTTCCATTTACAAATAATAGAAATAACTTTCTTTAATTTGTAAATGTTCAAGGTTTCTTTAGGAAGTAAAAGTAGAAGCTGAGCTGCCACTAATGAATTAATGGTGCAAACTAAGTTGCTTATGTTACATTGTGACTGCCAGTAAACTTAATGAAACCTATTGAATGTTGCAAGGCCTAAATAGAGTAGATGTAGACAGGGTGTTTCCAATAGTGGGGAGTCTAGGACCAGAGGACACAGCCTCAGAAAAAAGCATGTCCCCTTAGAATTGAGATGAGAAGGAATTTCTTCAGCCAGCTGGTGGTGAATCTGTGGAATTCTATGCCACAGATGGCTGTGGAGACCAAGCCAATGGGTATACTTAAAGTGGAGGTTGATAAGTTCTTGACTAATCAGAGTGTCAAAAGTTACAGGAGAATGTGGTTGAGAGGGATAATTAATCAGCTAATGATGCAATGGCAGAGCAGATTCAATAGGCTGAGTGGTCTAATTCTGCTCCTATGTCATATGGTCTTATGGTAAGAATGAACAAATCTCAAGTAATTGCAGAATCAAAGATTGATTCAACACAGGAGTTGGATGTGATGTGGTCACTTGAGCTCACACAATGTCGGCAAGACCAAGGAGCTGATTAGTCAAGTCAAGTCACTTTTATTGTCATTTTGACCATAACTGCTGGCACAGTACATAGTAAAAACGAGACAACATTTTTTCAGGACCATGGTGTTACCCAACACAGTACAAAAACTAGATTGAACTGTATAAAAAAACAACACAGAAAAAACTACACTAGACTACAGACCTACCCAGGACTGCATAAAGTGCACAAAACAGTGCAGACATTATAATAAATAATAAACAGGACAATAGGCAGTGTGGTGGCAGTCCAGCCGCTGGGTATTGAGGAGCTCAAGTGACTTCAGGCAGAGGAAACTGGAGGTCCATGAGGCAGTCCTTAATGGGGGGAATCAAAGGTGGAGAGAGTCAGCAGCTTTAAATTTCTCAGTGTTCTTATTTCATAAGGAGCTGTCCTCGGCCTGGCTATTATGAAGAAAATACAGCAACACCTCTACCTCATTAGAAACTTGCAAAGCTTTGGCATGACACTAATACTTTAACAAACTTCTATAGATGTGTGGTGGAGAGTATATTGCCTAGTTTGTTTCGTAGCCTGGTATGGAAACACTGATGCCCATGAATGGAAAATTGAATTGATATGGCCCGGTTCATCATCGGTAAAGACACTTCCCCCTCCATTGAGCAGATCCTCATGGAGCCCAGTCACAGGAAAGCAGTATCCACCATCACACCACACATGCCATGCTCTGTTCTTGCTGCTGCCATCAAGATGAAGGTACAGGAGCCTCAGGAATCACACCACCAGCTTTAAGAATAATCCAGCTCTTGAACCAGTGAGGATAACTTCATTCAGCTTCACTCACCTCATTACTGAATTCTTTCCACCACCTGAGGACTCACTTTCATGGACTTTTCACTTCATGTTCTTGATACTTATTGCTTATTTAATAATTACAATTTTACTCTCTTTTGTTTTTGTACACTTTGTTGTCATTTGCACGTTGGGTGTTTGTCCATTCTGTTGGGAGCAGTCTTTCACTTATTCTATTATGGCTTTCACTTTATGGATTATGCCCATAAGAAAATTAATCACATTCATCTGTATATGGTGTTGGATATGGTAACACATATGTACTTTGACAATAAATTACTTTGAACTTCGAACCTGAAAAAAGTTTTTTTTTTACTTCCTATCGCAGATTTACCCTCTGGTACTGAATAATGCATCTCAAGAATTTAACTGATTAACATATGATTATTAATGATCCCAACTGTGCTCTGAGAATAACTAAGATGCTATTCACGTACAAAATTTGATAGCAGTTTATGTAATTTACAACTATATAATTAATAAGATTCCAAAAATTGCTGTCAGTGAATTACTGCTCCTTCACAGATGCAATGTTGAGAAACTTGGCATTAAAATCACCACAGGAGTTTCAAATTGTGGTCTTTGCCCTTCAGCTTGCCTCTAATCAAACCAGGTATTGTTACAGCTGGTCTATTTAAGAATAATTGAACTCTTAATCAAATGATTAAGCTTCCTTCTTCAAAATTCTCAAGGATCTTGCAACTTCACCATGTTGTCCAAATCTCAAATCCAACCAATTTATTTTGAAATCACATATCACTGGATATTAATTTATAATTGATGGTTCCAGAAAAGAGCTTTGAAATTCTAGACAAGGAATGTGCATATTTCTGTGCTATGATCATCTGCCCTCCATTTTGTTATTAAGTTGGATTCTTCCCACAACTTATGGATTCACTTTCAAGCATTCTTCTACTCATGTTCTCGATAATTTTTGCTTATATATTTATTATTATTTTATTTCTCTTTCATTTTTGAACATTGTTGTTGGGTGTATGTCTGTGCTGTTGGTTGCAGTCTTTCCCTGTGTTAGATAATGAGACTGAACCACTTGGGTCAGTTTGCCTTTTTGTCATGAACATTTAATCCATCCAACTCATAAATAATAAATATAATTAAACTCCATGATAATTCTGTGTTGTCAGTAGATTGAAGCATGTTCCCCCAAATGCATCCCATATGCCATTTAATTACTTGGTGCTGTGAAGGATATTTGATGCAAATACCTACCAATTATCACATCGCATCCACTGTCATTCAGCCAGGTTTTAACTGGTTACATTATTATTATATACTTCTTAGAGTCACTATGTTGCAGCTGTCCATCAAGTACTAATTTGTACTAATCTTATTGACCAGCTCTTGGGCAGAAAAAACAATAACTTCAATTTACAAGTTATAAAAATTACTTGCTTCTATGTGAAATATACATTTTTTGAAGCAAAATGGAAGCTGAACTGTCACTGATGAATTTATAGTGCATTGTAAGTTGTTTCTATTGCAATTTGACTACCAGTAAGCTCATTGAAACACTTCAAGAAGGGAGACAGGCAGAAGAAAGGAAAACACAGGCCAGTTAGTCTGACCTCAGTGGTCGGGAAGATGTTGGAGTCATTTGTTAAGGATGGGGTTTTGGAGTATTGGTAGGTACAAGACAAAATAAGCTGTAATTAGTGTGGTTTCCTCAAGGAAAAATCTTGCCCGACAAATCTGTTGTAATTCTTTGAAGAAATAACAAGCAGGTTATTTAGAAAGGAGAATCAGTTGATGCTGTGTTCTTGGATTTTCAGAAAGCCTTTGACAAAATGCCATACATGAGGCTGCTTGACAAACTATGAGCCCATGGTATTACAGGAAGGATTCGAGCATGGGAGAATCTAAGACCAGAAGACACAGCCTCAGATTAGAGGGTGTCCTTTTAGAATGGAGATGAGGAGGAATTTCTTTAGCCAGAGAGTGGTGAATCTATGGAATTTTTTGCCACAGGCAGCAGTTAGGTCAAGTCTTTATATATCTTTAAGGCAGGGATATGGGAAGAAGGCCGGTGATTGGAGCTGAGAGGAAAATTGGATCAGCAAGGATGAAATGACAGCGCAGACTTGATGGGCCAAATGGCCTAATTGTGCTCCTGTATCATATGGTCTTATGGAAACATATCAAATGCTGCTAGACCTAGACAGAGTGGATGTGGAAAGGATGTTTCCTACAGTGGAGGCGTCTAGGACCAGAGCCTCATAATACAAGGATATCCCCTTTGAATTGAGGTGAGGAGGAATTTCTTTAGCCAGAGTGGTGAATCAGTGGAATTCACTGCCTCAGTTGGCCAAGGAAGCAAGTCATTGGGTATATTTAAAGCCGAGTTTGATAGACCATGGGAGCAGGTGGTAGATAGTTGTATAAGACATTGGAAAAGAAATAGGCTATTGGGCCCATCAGGTCTGTTCCACCGTTCCATCATAGGTGATTTATTATCCCTATCAATCCCGTACTTCTGCCTTCTCCCCTTAACCTTTGATGTCCTTGTTAATTCATGCAAGTACTTTTTAAATATTATGAATACTTGTATTCTCCCCACCTTCTCAAGCAATGTAATTAAAACTGCACCCACCTTTAGAGGTGGTTGCACAGAGTCTTGCCATCTTCAGAAGTTTTCTGATGACTCTGCCATAGTTGGATACATCAGCAAGGGAGATGAGGCTGAGTACAGGGCGACGGTGGGAAACTTTGTCACATGGCACCGGCGACCCCTGTTCCCATCCAATGGGTCAGTGTAGACATGGTGGAGGATTACAAATATCTGGGGATACGAATTGACAATAAACTGGACTGGTCAAAGAATGCTGAGGCTGTCTACAAGAAGGGTCAGAGCCGTCTCTACTTCCTGAGGAGACAGACATCCTTTACCATCTGCCGGACGATGCTGAGGATGTTCTATGAGTCTGTGGTGACCAGTGCTATCATGTTTGCTGTTGTGTGCTGGGGCAGCAGGCTGAGGGTATCAGACACCAACAGAAGCAACAAATTCATTTGTAAGGCCAATGATGTTGTGGGGGTTGAACTGGACTCTCTGACGGTGGTGTCTGAAAAGAGGATGCTGTCCAAGTTGCATGCCATCTTGGGCAATGACTACCATCCACTCCATAATGTACTGGTTAGGCACAGGAGTACATTCAGCCAGAGACTCATTCCACCGAGATGTAACACTGAGCGTCATAGGAAGTCATTCCTGCCTGTGGCCATCAAACTTTACAACTCCTCCCTCGGAGTGTCAGACACCCCGAGCCAATAGGCTGGTCCTGGACTTACTTCCACTTGGAATAATTTACTTATTATTATTTAATTATTTATGGTTTTATTTTGCTACATTTCTACACTATTCTTGGTTGGTGCGACTGTAACAAAACCCAGTTTCCCTCGGGATCAATAAAGTATGTCTGATTCTGATTCTGAGAGGTTTTTTACTCAGAATCCCGCTAACTCTTTTATTCTTCATGTTAAACTGATGCCTTCAGATCTTAGACACTTCTGTCTTAAGGGAAGTTGCTTGTTATCTACCCTATCTGTAGGAGTGGAGATATGTCTGTACCAAAGGAGGTGTAAGATGCTCCTTCCTTCTGTTAGCCTGCAGGTCACCATTGGACAAGGTGTAGCACCTGCTTAGCCTTCTGATCAAGTCCAACGTGAAGCCACGGGAGCAGGTGGTGGATGGTCGTATGAGCAGCTGGTGCTCATCAGAGGTCCTGGTTATACGACCACTGGCACCAGTCTCTGATAAAGGTGGGGGTCACCCATCTTGTAAAGATACTGCCCAGAAGAAGGCAATGGCAAACCAATTCTGTTGAAAAAATTTGCCAAGAACAATCATGGTCATAGAAGGATAATGAAGCCCTGGCTCATGAAAGCCATTATCCCATATAAATGCTGGAGATTCAGCAGATGGTGGAAATCTTAAGCAACACCCACAAAATGTTGGATGAACTCAGTAAGTTGGGCAACATCTATGGATGGGAATAAACTCTTGTTATTTCGGGCTGAGATACTTCATCAGGATTGGAAAGGAACAAGCCAAAAGCCAGAATAAGACAGTGGGGGTGGTGAAGGTGTATATGCTGCAAATGGTAGGTGAGACCAGCCGAGAGAGAAATAGGATGGGTGGGGGAGGGGGATGATGTAGGAAGCTGTGAAACTTGGTTAAGTATATGGATGAGAGGTGTATGGAGGGATATGGTCTAGGTGCAGGTCAGTGGGACTAGGCAGAAAAATGGTACAGCATAGCCAAGAAGGGCCAAATGCCTGTTTCTGTGCTGTAAAATTCTATGGTTCTAAGTGAAAGTGGAAGAGGTAAGGGCTGAAGAAGAAGAAATCTGATAAGAGTGTGGACCATAGAAGAAAAGGAACAAGAAAGGGTATCAGAGGGATATGACATCTGAGGAGGGAGGAAGGAATGGGGTAACAAGAATGGTGAGTAGAAAAAAGAGAGAAGGAGAGCAGAGGGAGAAATTGCTGAAAGGTGGGGAAATATATGTTCAAGAACTTTTCACCATGCAATCTAACTGTGCTGCAGTCTGGGATCCTTGAACTTATACACCAAGGTCCTCTTGTTGTCCAATATTTCTGAGGACCCTACAATTCATGATATATGTCCTACACATGACACATTGCTCTTGATTGGTCAGGGCATGAACAGATACAGGGAAAAGGCAAGAGACTGAAACTAAGGAAAATTGGTCCGCCACGATGAAAGAGTGGAGCGGACTCGATGTTTCAAATGGCCTAATTCTGCTCCTATATCTTATGATCTTATGGTCTTATATGTCTATTCATGATCACAAATCACTGCTGGATACTAAGAACATGATGTACAGCAGGACTATCTCATCAGCCGGTTGCTTGATAATGATGGAGCTGGACTCATTGAATATTGTTATGTTGTTGCACAGATTTGTTGTTTTGAGAAGGTGTGCATTGTGAGCAATTGTCTTTGATGTTTTTATTGGGACTGCAAGACTCTGTTGGTCATTACTAACATAAAATACAACAAGTCCAGTTCACTGGTTCTTTGGTGAAACCAGTGGTGGGAGAACTGTATTACAATCATTGTGGTGAGGACTAGGCCGTTTCCATGGAGTCATGTGTTGCAGCTTCCCAGAATACAATAAGGCAGTGTGGGAGAGACTCTGTGGGTCATTCTAGAATCTGTACTGAGTTAGAGGCTGCTCCTCACTTCTCTCAGTGCTGCCCTCCACTGTATGCTTGGTGATGCTCTCTGGTGTTTACTCAGGGCTGCCTTCAGTGTTTACTCAGGGCTGCCTCCAGTGTTTGCTCCATGGAAAAGCGATCTGGACCAGGACAACCTACCATAAATCTGTAGTCACACCACTCAGGGAATTGGGCTGCAATATTGTTTTTTCCTTTGTGAAAGTATGTTTTTCTGAAATTGTAAACATATGTGCCATTTGTACTATATGCTGTTGATAATGTGTTTTACAACTTGGCCTGGAGAAAAGCTGCTTCATTTAGCTGTATTCATGCATAATTGAATAATAATAAAATTTGGACTTGAACACATATTAGAGTCCATCCCCCAAATATTAGACTGCAACCCCCCATACCTATCAGGATTAAATCCCATCTATCCAGTTGATTAAGTTCCATTGTACTGCCTGATTTACCATCTGATCAATATTGTTCAATGGCCTACAACTATACACTTCACTATCAAAAACAAGATACGAAGCAGCACATGAACAAAACAAGGTTGTTTTGCCTTAAACTGCTAGCAGAGGACCTTCTGAATGATGACAAAATTCTTCATAGACAAATTCAAACCTCCTCAATTATTGCTTGCCTTTGCCTCTTTCCTTCCAATTGACTCTCTAGCTGTACCTCCCTAATGATGACCATATAACCATATAACAATCACAGCACGGAAACAGGCCATCTTGGCCCTCCTAGTCCGTGCTGAACCCTTAATCTCACCTAGTCCCACCTACCCGTACTCAGCCCATAACCCTCCACTCCTTTCCTGTCCATATACCTATCCAATTTTACTTTAAATGACACAACTGAACTGGCCTCTACTACTTCTACAGGAAGCTCATTCCACACAGCTATCACCCTTTGAGTAAAGAAATGCCCCCTCGTGTTTCCCTTAAACTTCTCAAATCATGTCCTCTAGTTTGAATCTCCCCTACTCTCAATGGAAACAGCCTGTTCACGTCCTAACTTGTTCAACCTTTCTCTGTAACTTAATTGCTGAAACCCAGGTAACATCCCAGTAAATCGTCTCTGCACTCTCTCTAATTTATTGATATCTTTCCTATAATTCGGTGACCAGAACTGCACACAATATTCCAAATTTGGCCTTACCAATGCCTTGTACAACTTTAGCATTACATCCCAACTTCTGTACTCAATGCTTTGATTTATAAAGGACAGCGTTCCAAAAGCCCTCTTCACAACCCTATCTACATGAGACTCCACTTTCAGGGAACTATGCACAGTTATTCCTAGATCTCTCTGCATTCCTCAATGCCCTACCATTTACTCTGTATGTTCTATTTGGATTATTCCTGCCAAAATGTAGAACCTCACACTTCTCAGCATTAAACTCCATCTGCCAACGTTCAGCCCATTCTTCTAACCGGCATAAATCTCTCTGCAAACTTTGAAAATCCACCTCATTATCCACAACACCTCCTACCTTAGTATCATCGGCATACTTACTAATCCAATTTACTTTCACTTTTTTCCTATTGTTTTCTTTTAATGAATGTTTAAGCCTTGAGAATGTTTCTGTTACCTGGAATCTGTAGGCCTGGAGTTCGGGCTCCCGTCATCGGCTAGTCTGGGGGTCGATGCTGAATGTTGAAGTCCAAAGGTCAACTGGAAGTTGGGAAGCTGAAGCACAGTGGCTGAAGTCTGGAAGACTGGAGGCTGGAGGGCTGTCCTGGAATTGGAGGATGGTCAGTATGTGTGGGTGGGTGTGAAGGAAGAAAGGGGATTGTTTTGCTGGTATTGTGTTTTTGCTTGTTGTGTTCTGTGTTGTCTCTGCAAAACATTGTGGGCATGTTATGCTGGTGCCAGAAAGTGTGGCTGCCCAGCACATCATTAGGGGTATTGTTTGTTAATGTAAACAACTCATTTCACTGTAGATTCCATTTACATGTGATAAATAAATCTAAATGAAGCTTTGAATGTTGGGCTCTGAATATTGTATAATATCTAGAAATGATTGTACCTAGAAACAAGTAAGATAGAAAAATGACAAGTGCAGTGATGACTTTGAAGATTAGTTATGGTTGCTAGAACTATGTGAAGACATGCAGGTTAAAGCTTCAAAAGATAATCTGCTAAGAAAATTGTTATAATTATTGGGCATAGAGGATGTTCTCTTATTTTAACCACTTTACACATTCATGCTTCTTGTGTAATGTGGAGATCTGTAATTAAAGTAAGAAGTTCCTGGAATATTTTACTAAATACCGCAATGATTCAAGAAAATAAGTTAGTACCATTCCCTTAAGGATAATTAAAGATGAATAATTAACGCTGATCTTGGCAACAACACCTACTGTACGTCCTGAAAATAAATATAACAGCCTTCATACAGCTATTATCTCTGTCGCTAATATTGGTAAAAGTAGAAGCAAATATCTAAACAACTAGTCTTTATTATTACAATCAAGCATATATCCCAACTGGTGTTTGGTAAATAAAATGTGTAGATTTTTTAAGTTCGAAGTTCAAAAGTTCTAAGTAAATTTATTTTCAAAATACATAGAGCCCTAAAATTCATTTTCCTGTGGGCATACTCAATAAATCCAATAATTATAATGGTATCATGAAAGACAGCACCAACAAGGCAACAACAGATGTGCCAAACACAAAAAACTGTGCAAGTAGAAAAACAAAGAAAAAAAATGGAAATAATAATAATAATACAACTGATGGATGAATGTAAAACAAATAAAGATCAGGGATATCAACAAGCAAAGAAAATGAATCATAGTACAACACGGAAATTTTTAACAGAATTTACTTCATTTACTTCAAGGCTTAAGAAATTTTGCTGAACAGAGCTCAACAGTAACAATATAAAAAAGGCAAAAAAACACTTTTGCTATATCCATATTAACGTAAGCTTTTGGCATGATATCTTGGTCTGAAACCAATCCAGAAGATTTACGAATAAAAATAAGAACTGAAATGCCGAAATTTAGAAAACATGATGCGCACTTGAACACACTTGGATTAATACTATCTAGGACAGAAGCAGGAAGACATATAACAGACATTAAAAAAAATTACTCTACAGCCAGATAAATTGTCAATAAAAACAGAATTCAGCACCCCCACAAGTATATGCAATTCTGATAAGAAGTACACATGACTAAACCTAGATGAAATCAGAAACCAGAAAAATGAACAAAAATTATCACTTCAGAAGAAAAGGTTAACCAATGGAAGAGCATGATAATCCATGGAAGACATCCACACATCAAATGCCCGGCTCAGGTTTGGAGAATGCTTCCCAGAAAAAGAGGGCTCCTTGTGGCAATACAGGACCAGTTAATACAGGTTAACACTAAAATTTCAAGATGATAAATGCAGAAAGTTCCAAGAGAAACTAGAAGCAATCTAAAGCACATCAGGATCCTGCACCTGTTTAACTCAATTTGATTACTCACCCAGATACAATCAGGTGGCAACCATCATTCACCAAAATCTTGCTTTAAAATACAAACATTAAAGATACCATAGATTACTATAGCTACAAGCCTGGTCCCGTTTTAGAGTCAGAGTTCTACAAATTAATCTATTATTACAGATATTACAATCTATAATAAATATCAGGATATAATATTGCAGGGTAAACAAGCAAGACTAATTTATTTGATAGTTAGAGCCATTACAAGCACATATACAGAAATCAATAAGTGAAAAACACTAAAATATGCTGAATTTATAGAGGAAATTCAGCCAGTTGGTGGTGTGTTGGCATCTGCACTGGACTTTGAGGTAAATGGTCCCAGATTCGAATTTGGCTGGCTCATTGCGCACTTCCTATCTGTGCTGGGTTGAGAGTTGAACTCGCAACTTGGTCTGTAATCAACAGCCAAGTGCTAACGAAATGCCAAGGTTGCCACCCAATGCACCAGGAGGCGTGGAAAGGAACAACAATAGATGAAGCTGAAAGACTATGGAACATGAACAGGATATATGCACATTGTTCCAATGTATCATCTACCACTGACATCATCCCAAAGTCACTACACTATAGCATGAAACAATTAGGCCTAGACAGCAATATTTATGTAAGTCTCCAAAACAGCACAACACTAAACACCACTAGAGTAGTCCCAAAGTTCCAAGTAATTGGAAAGTGAAATTACTTGGCAATGCCTGTACCTCAGGTTTTATCAGCTTGAGCAAAGAAGAAAAAATGTTAAATAAATAAGCAATAGATGTTGAGAACATGACATGAAGAATCTTTGAAATTTTGTCCATAGGTTGTGGGAACATTTCAACGATGGAGTGAGTGAAGTTTGGTTCAAGAGCGCGATGGTTGAGGAATAATAACTGTTCTTGAACCTGGTGGTGTAGGTCTTGAGGATCCTGTACCAAATGAAATATCCCATGTGATACTGTGTAGGATGTTGTACTTTGCTGTTTTATTACAATGCTCGTTTTGTTTGTGCTTCCATTTCAAATTCTACTCCCCACACACAGACAGGATAGATTACATCATGTTTGTGTGGGTACTAATTTATATTTGAAACTCTGGAATGATGACTAATTGTATTGATAGAACATAATGCAGGTAGATTAACAGAACAATATGTTGCTCCCACGTGTGCATTTGGTTGACCTAAGTGAGATATTCAATTGTCTGGAGGTATTAATTAACTTTCAGATTGATACAAAGTATCACTTATTCCTGGAAAACTGAGTTAAAACTGACCCTACAATAGAGATGAAATTCAAGGTTAAATTTATGATACAATTCAAGTTTCTAGCATGAACTAAATTAAGATTTTTCTTTTATCTTGCAGTACCTTACAAAGGGCTGCTAACACATCCTGAAATGTATCAATAAGATCAGGATTTCTGGATGATTAATGAGGTACGGTGCTGAACAGGCCCTTCCGGCCCTTCGACCAACACTGCTCAGCGACCCCTGATTTATTCCTAGCCCAAACACGGGACAATTTACTGCGACCAATGAACCTACCAACTGGTACGTCGTTACTGAGTGAGGAAACCCGAACACCCGGAGGAAACTCATGCGGTCATGGAAGGAGTGTGCAAACTCCTTGTGGGCAGCAGTGGGAAACGAGCCTGGGTCTCCTGTACTATAAAGCATTGTCTAGCCACTGCGCTATGCTCCACCCCTTACTAGTTATCCGTCGTATCCAATAATGACAGGAGACCTGTGCAAAAGTTTTTTAAAGCAGTAAAAACTCTTGCACTGGGCAGTTCCACTCCCTTGACCTTAGAAGTCTTTGTCCAGTGGTGCACTAGTCCCCACAAACTCCAGTCTTCCTTGGTTGCAGTGTTAGTGCCTTGCCATGCCTTCACTCTCCACAAAGCCTTGTGGAATTCCCTTCCTGGCTTTTGGATCTCAATCTTGATATCATCCGCCCATTCAGCTGAACCTGACCTCACATGCTGGGACAGGCGTGTCCCTATCTCACCGGGGTATGAGGCCCGCTGGCTATCTTCACCTGGTTTAGCCCACCCGTCAAAGCGGTGGGCGCCGTTGCAAGCAAGCAGCGAATTGAATGTATGTTGGGGTCAAAGGTGAGTGAGCTGTCCCAGAGTGCACACAACAAGCCCCTTCCCCAGAGGTGCCACCCCATACTGACACCCCATGCACCCCTCTGGATGATTAATCAATAATTAACAATGAAGGCAGCTCTCAGAAGGAGAGAACTGGGGAATTTATCTTTCCAAGCAACCAAACTTGTTCTCCAACTTCATCTGAAAAATTATTGCTGTAATAAATAATTAAGTGATATCTGATGGAAGATTAAACTGACCTTGCTAAGAGGGTTGAACTCCTGTTTAAAATGATAATGTAGATTTACACAGAAATTACAGCACAACAATTCCACTGCACTGTCAAAGTTTCTTATTCACTTCTTACAACTGCATTCGTTGTCCTTTGAACTGGCCTTGCATGACAAGCATGATGACTTGTGGACAGCTAGGTCAGCGTAACAAAAATCACAAATTTGACTTTGTGCCCAACAAGGAAGCTCTATAAACAAACCAGAACAGTGCAGTTAATACAAATAAATTAGTATTTAAATAACTAAAAATTCTATTAAACTTCTATCCCACAATTGAACATTGAGCACATCTGCATGAAACACTGTTGTAGAAAAGCAATACCCATCACCAAAAACAAGAAAATCTGCAGATGCTGAAAATCCAGTTAACATAGACAAAATGCTAGAGGAACTCAGCAGGCCAGGCAGCTTCTATGGAAAAGAGTACAGTCAATGTTTCGGCATATACAACAAATTTGGCACTGGGCAACACATTTTTTTCAGAAGTGTTGCTCAGAACTTTTTTGTTTTTGATAGACTGCTTGAAGATGAACTCAAATATAGTTTCAGACTACTTGTATCACGTAAGAATTTGGAGAAACAACAAATTAACTTTTATTGAATATTATACATTTAATTGCATAATGGTGCTGATGCTTTGCAATAGTTCAACTAAGTTAAAAATATTTTGTTAATGATTTTCATTTGTAGTCAGTGTCTGAGGCTTTTCGCTTAAGTGTCCAACAATAATTGTCCCGCATTGATGGATACCAGTGGCCCTGTTATCTGTTCTCCATGTCCTCAATGTGCTGGTGAAACCTTTCACCATACTCATCACTAACAACACCAAGATTTGCAGGGTAGAAGTCTAAATGGGAATGCAGAAAACGAATCTTTGACCTTTCCTTAATTACTTTTCCAATTTATAAAGTTTAACAGTGCACAGACTTTTATGTATATTTCTATCTTCTCTTCTTAAGAATATTTTTTTTTCTAATTATCCATTGTCATCCATCAGCTTTTTTCTTTGGTAGGTTGACTTTGGTAGGTAGGGGGTTGACTTTTTTATATAAAAAATTTATTAATGATGTATGACCTATCTTTAAATTTTTGATTACAGAGTGGTATACCTTTATGGGTTATGCTATAACATTTTGATCAATTTTATTACAATAGAGGAATGTACACAATTTAAGTTGAGATGTATCTATGTGTTGCACTCTGTAAATCTTGTCTTTTTCTTCTGAATAAAAATATAGTAAAAAGAAACAAAGAAAATGAATCTTTAGTGACATGTTGCATTTCACAGTTTTATATGCTTGAAGCATGCTTTCAACCAGCTGCATTTAGATTGGTGCTCTGCAGATGCCAAGAAAAATTTCAACAACTTCCTTGAGTGCCTTCCATGTGATTTTCTCCGGTCCCGCTAGAAATTCTTCAAATTTCCTGTCATTGATGACCTGTTTGATTTGTGGACCAACAAAAATGCTTGCCTTAATCTTGGCATCAGTAATTCTGGGAAGCATCTGTCTCAAATATCAAAATCCTTCATAGAAATTTTTGTGCCTGGTGATAGCAAATTCCATCCTTACAGTCCTGAACCCAATAATCATTACTAAAACCTGTCCTGCCCTGCAGCAGCCACGCCGCCTAAGCATCTCCAAGCATGCCTGGACAAGATAGGAAACTTTCCAGCTTACATTGTAGGCAACATTTTGGTTGACTTGAATAATGAATTGACATAATAAACATAAGTTTATTAAAAACATGGTGTGTGATAGGGAAATTTCATGGTGATTTTCATGATCAGTAACCCAAAATTCATAAGATACACCTAAAGGTATTCAGGAAGCAAAATCTTTGTTGTCCAGTGCCAATGTACAGGCTTTGGAAGCCCGCCGAAGGTTCTCAACCTGAAATGTCGATAGTACTCTGTCAACCATCAGGGTCTAGAACAAAATGGGACAGCCACACACACTTAAGGATTCTGTTACATTTCATGCTTGTTATTTATTACTATTTATTTATATTTGCATTTGCACAGTTTGTTTACAGCTTACAGTTCCTGATGTTTATAATTTACAGTTACTGTACTATAGATTTGCTAAGTTTGCCCACAGGAAAAGAATCTCAGGGTTGTATATGGTGATGCGAACATACTGAGATAATAAATATTACCTTGAAATTTGTATCCTGCGAAAATCTGTTATGGTGTTGCAAGCATTACCTTTCTTTCTTTTGTTAAACATGGCAGATTACAAAACATGTCATTTGCATGCCCTGGTCCAACAGCCCAAAGTCACAGTCAGACAACCCAGATGACGTTCAGTGACAGACCTGTTTGATTTTGTTGCTAAGTTACCAAACAACTTGTTCACCTAGTAATTTGGAAATGGAGCCAGTTTATTCACGAAAGCTAGAGCAATGGTGATCCTGATCACACAGGATTAGAATCTGTCTGACAACAGGTTCTGAAGGTTCCTATGGGCCAGAAATAGAAAGTTCATTTTGGCTGAACCGGAAACTTAAAAAGAAACAACAGATTCTATCTTCAGAATGCTTTCTGTCTGTCCCGGGGTGCGGTGGCGCACGAGTGTGGTGCAAGAGCAGGAGTGTGATAGGTAAATCTAGGTGAGAAGGTGAAATCAGGAGCATGGGGGTGGGGGAATGAGGGGTAGGTTCAAAAATGGAGAAGGAAAACTCTGATTTCAAACTTCCGCTGCCTTGGGGTTATACCCACTTAGGCAGAAGGCTTCAGGAGTAAACCCTGAGGGAAAAATCCAGAGCTGGAGTCCCTAAGGCAGTCCTACATTCATTCTAACACCAACTGGCCACTCTTGCAATGCTGCTGGTCTCAAACTGTACCAGTTTCTGCTGCTCCTTTGGGTTTATCGGTGGAGTAGAGAGGGGGAGCTTGCTACTTGGGTAACATTTTGCTCACCATATCGTACAGCCCAGGCTTGCATATCTAGACAGCTAGGATGCAACATCCATGGTCGACCCTGATTTTACGGAGGCCTCAACATTTGGTGAATGGCAAGCAACCATACAAGAAGGTGGCAACACACACACAATGCTGGTGGAACGCAGCAGGCCAGGCAGCATCTATAGGGAGAAGCGCTGATGACGTCTCGGGCCGAGACCCTTCGCCAGGACTAGTCTGTAGTCTGTTTGTCAGGTTGGAGGCTGGTGACTAGTGGTGTGCCTCAGGGATCCGTATTGGATCCAATGTTGTTTGTCATATACATTGATGATCTGGATGATGGGGTGGTAAATTGGATTAGTAAGTATGCAGATGATACTAAGGTAGGTGGTGTTGTGGATAATGAAGTAGGTTTTCAAAGCTTGCAGAGAGATTTAGGCCAGTTAGAAGAGTGGGCTGAACGATGGCAGATTGAGTTTAATGCTGATAAGTGTGAGGTGCTACACTTTGGAAGGAATAATCCAAATAGGACATACATCATAAATGGTAGGGCATTGAAGAATGCAGTAGAACAGAGTGATCTAGCAATAATGGTGCATAGTTCCCTGAAGGTGGAATCTCACGTGGATAGGGTGGTGAAGAAAGCTTTTGGTATGCTGGCCTTTATAAATCAGAGCATTGAGTATAGGAGTTGGGATGTAATGTTAAAATTGTACAAGGCATTGGTAAGGCTGAATTTGGAGTATTGTGTACAGTTCTGGTCACCGAATTATAGGAAAGATATCAACAAAATAGAGAGAATACAGAGAAGATTTACTAGAATGTTACCTGGGTTTCAGCACCCAAGTTATAGGGAAAGGCTGAACAAGTTAGGTCTTTATTCTTTGGAGCATAGAAGGTTGAGGGAGAACTTGATAGAGGTGTTTAAAATAATGAGGGAGTTAGGGGGCAAATGTTTAAGGGTAATGTGAGGGGGAATTTCTTTACTCAGAGAGTGGTAGCTGTGTGGAATGAGCTTCCAGTAGAACTGGTAGAGGCAGGTTCAGTATTGTCATTTAAAGTAAAATTGGATAGGTATATGGACAGGAAAGGAATGGAGGGTTATGGGCTGAGTGTGGGCCAGTAGGACTAAGTGAGTGTAAGTGTCAGCACAGACCATTAGGGCCGAGATGGCCTGTTTCCGTGCTTTAATTGTTATATGGTTATTGATAACATCTGAGGTAAATCCATTTTCTCCCCCAAAATGGTGCCAAGTAAAATTGATGTCTACCAAAAGAGTTGAGTGGGTTTACCCACATGTAGGTGGACTACACGAAAATGCATTTATCCCTGGGAAAAATTGGACATGGTGGTGCATTTACAATCTGTATTTTGCTTTTGCTACAGAGATATTGCACCAGGGACTGTAGTTGGCCCCAGTAGCACATGAAAGAAATGTGTACAGTGTAGTATGGAAACAAACCCTGCAGGAGAATGAGATAATAAATACATTATTAATATGAAGGTTAATGGTTTACTACTGTTTGGGGTTAATTACACAATATCTCATCAGCAATACGATAGTATGTTACATTGACAAGATGCTACCTAATTATAAGCAGCTTTGTAGGAGCCTTTTGGGATTTCAAGCTCGCATTATACTTCTTAAACAAGAAAAAGGCTGGAGATAAATTAAACCAAGTCGCTGGAACAAGGAGCAATCAATCAAAATAAGCACACTCTGCTCCAGAATTGTCCCAGAGGACAAGAATGCCTGAGGCAGTCCCAGAAGACGATGCCTTCACTCAGATCAAAGCTAGGTTCCTAGCACTGATCCCGCGAAGATAGAACAAAAAAGTCGCAGTTTTTTGTTTGGGAATGTTTGCTTCAAATTGTTTGTACTGGTAAGACAGTTTTTTTTAGAAGCCTCATTATTACTTATCTCACCAAGGAGAAAGTTTATTAATGTCCAAGCCCTTCAATATGAAGCATTGCAGTCTGAAGGAAAATATCATTGAACAAAGGATAACGTTTCCACCAGCAAAAATGAATAAAAATAAATAATAATCATCTGCTTTGAGAAAAAAATGAAATTTAGAAAGATTGCTTCACTCCGTTATGGAAAAGACTAAACAGTCAATGTTTACTCTTGATGCAGGGTCTCGGCCCAAAATATCGACTGTTTACTCTTTTTCATAAATGGTGCCTGGCCTGCTGAGTTCCTCCAGTGTTTTGGGTGTGTTGCTTGGATTTCCAGAATCTGCAGATTTTCTCTCCATCATGGCTGGTTCATTAAAGCTGACATAATACTTAACTCCAAATGATTCTGCTCAAAATTATGATTGTATCAAGTTGAAACCCTTTTTTACTGGGCATCTCTGGAAATGCAGCTCATTAGCCCCAAGTTCTGAATGGACATTGATCCCATGAACACTACCTCACTGCTTTTATTTTTGCACTATTAATTTAATTGAACTATATAATACATATAAATACTTACTGTAGTTCATGTTTTCCTTTATTATTATGTATTGCATTGTACTGTTACAGCAAAGACAACAAATTTCATAACATATGCCAGTGATATTAAACCTGTTTTTGATTTCTGCTTTCTTTTCTTCATTTCTTCTTTCTCCCTTGTTGATAGAAGAACTATCTGCAATCTAGAATCTATATTGTGACTCTCTCCTTAAATCCTTCCACTGAGCTATTACAATTACTTCTTTTTCCACCTTGAGAAACCTGCCAGAAACCTAGTCTTCTAATCTTGTTTTAGTCCTCTCTACTATCTATCCTAAAATCATTTCGCTCAAATGAAGCGGCTAAGGACAGATCAATTAAATTCAAGTTTGTATGGTATATTGGTTGAATAAATCAATATCACTCAAACTAAAAATTATCCAACAGTGGATATTGTTGATAAAGACATCATTTAAATGCAAATTGTAGTTCTCAATAAAAACAGAGAAAACTCTATAGTACTCACTGCTTTGATAGTGCACACGATTGTATAGTTACCAATGGATAATGCATTACAATGGTTACACTTCTGTTAGGGATTTGTAGAAAATGAAACAAGGGGAAGGCAATTGAACATCTTGTCATAAAAATTATATCTCCTACTTACCCCGTTTCCAACTACAGGTACCTCACATCCATCCCCAGACTAAAACACAAAGTAAGAAGGATTACATCATCTCAATATTAAAAGAAAGAGCTAAATATTGGTAATATCAACTCAGTGGCCACTTTATCAGGTACACATGTACACCTGCTCATTAAAGAAAATATCGAATCAGCCAATCACGTGAGAGCAAATCAATGCAAAGAAAAAATATGCAGACATGGACAAGAGGTACAGTTATGGTCAGACTAAACATCAGAATGGGCTAAAAATGCAACCTAAGTGACCTTGACCATGGAATACAAGTTGCTGTCAGATGGGGTGGTTTGAGAATCTCAGAAACTGCTGCTCTCCCGGGATTTTCATGTAAACGGTCTCCAGAGCAGGGGTTCCCAACCTGGGGTCCACAGACACCTTGGTTAATCATAGAGGTCCATGGCATATAAAAGGTTGGGAACCCCTGCTCTAGACTTTACAGAGGATGGTGCAAAAAAAAAGTCCTGTGGATTTTGTGGTTGAAATTTCCTGTTGGTGAGAGATGTTAGAGCAAAATGGCCAGAGTGGTTCAACCTGACAGGAAGGTGATGGTAACTCAAACAACCACACACTAGTGGTGTGCAGGAGGACATCTTTGAATGTACAATACATTGAATTTTGAAGTGAATGAGCCACCGCTGCCAAAGACCATGAACATACAGTCAGTACACAGGAGATACCGAATAAAGTGATCACAGAGTGTATACGAAGGTCAAGATGAAATTGTGAGAAGAGAAACATGCTGTCAGAATTAGACTGTCAGTAGAGATCTGATGTGGATTTTAATTAGCATGCACACATTTCTAAATCAAGTTACAGTCGATGTACGCATCATGGGGTTTACTGAGAAGGCAGTTCATGAATCTTACCATATCCAACATAGATTTGGAACTAACACTGTCAATTTAGAGCTCAGTGCTTCAGCTAATAAGCTCCTTTAGTCTTCCATGACTGACCATGTCTTAAACAGCATGAAGAAAACTGAGACAAGTCTATTTAAAGGGATTATCACCATATTTTAGGTTAGTGGCTGACTGAATTCATTTGGTTGTTGACATATTTCTATAAGTATCAGGTAGTTTTAATACTTATTTCAAAATACATGAAGAGGTGTGGCAAGTGCTTCAGAAATTTCAGCTAAATGCACTCTGTCAAGAGTGAAGTAGTGGACATTCCCTTGGAGAACTGAATGGATGGGACAATGGGTAAAGGTTTGGGATGATGTGTTGGAGAGCATTGTGGTCTGAGTTTTTTCAAGCACCTGAATTGGTTAATTGTTGTTTAATGAGAGTCATAATTTGTTTAGAGGTCCTTGTGTTTTTCTCAAGTGGCTTGCTCTTTGTAATACTCTCTCGTGGTATCTTCAGTTTAAGCTTGTTAAGTTTATTTTGATAGTCTCAGGGTTTCTGTGTTACTTATATGATTTAAGTGGATGCTTGATTAGTGCTAATTGCAGGGTCCTACTTTTCAGAATGTTATTCACAGTGTTGCTCAGCTAAGCCACTAATATTCTTTTGGAATTATATATGAATAAACTCTCATTGCCGTGTTTACATCCGAGTCTGTCTTTTCCTCCGCACTTGGGTTCTGATATTACCAGCCCACGTCATGACAAGGCTGAATGGAGCAAGAGAAGATAAAAAGAGGAGAAGATCTTTATAGATGACTATCTCCATTGATCCACCTAGACAGTTGTGGGAACAATACTCCTGTACCTCCGTCCTGATGGCAGATGAAAGAAGAGATCGTAGGCTCTGATGATGGATGCTGCTTTCCTGCGATAGCACTCCTTGTAGATACGTTCAATGGTGGGGAGGGCTTTACCTATGATGGTCTGAGCTGTATCCACCACCCTTTGTAGACATTTCCATTCAAACGCATTGGTACTTCCATACCAGGCCATGATGTACCTAGTTAATATACACTCCACTGTGTAACTATAAAAGTAAGTCAAAGTTTTTGGTGACATGTCGAATCTTCACAAACTTTTAAGAAAGTAGATCAGTGTACAGCAAGTCAGGAAATGTTTGTAACCCACCGTGCTGTACATTGATATGTAATAGAGGTTACTGAAACTCTCTCTTTGAAGAGAATCAACAGTGTTTTATTCGCTCCTGCTGCCATCAGTCAGAGCATTTAGCTTGCATGGGACTGGAGGTTTCCCATGCAAGGTACATGGTCTCAATGAACAAATGTATAATGCAACATTGTCACAGCTTTTAATGTCTACACTATACAGGATATGAAAACTGTTCCACTTTGTTAATGTTCACCAGCTGCTTGATCATAGAGTGCATCAGTGCAAATCCATGCCTTGCCACTTTCTGCCATAATATCCTCTTCCTGAGGCAGCCCACTGTGCCTCCTCATACTGCAAACAGAGGAGTGACCACTGTTGGTCATTCAGATCCGGACTCACTCTCAGCTGCCCGGACTAGCTGTAACTGGAACCAACTATTCAGGTTATTGATCCTTCCTGATGTGCCCATTCAATCAATTGATTGGAATCTGAAGTAATTATAAAGAGTAGGCAGCAAAAGATCTCATACCATCTGTACCACAATCAAAGCACACATCGCAATCCCCCATTGTTGTTTTGGGAACTTTGAATTTAGTCCCTGGGATAATACCTCAATAGACATCAGCTTAACTCTTTGCACAGCTACAAAGTATAAGTGAGCTGGTGAGCAGATATGCAAGTACGGGGCCTGAGAAAATGAGAACATTATACAATCATTTCAGTTTTGGCTTTCAAGGGCTTCGAAAATGTAAATGCTGGACAATTTAACATTACTTTCAACACCAAAAAGTTAGTTCTTATTCATCCTTTTCTTCTGTCTATTCTTCTTTCCTATTTTCCAGCAATGTTAAAATGCAATATTAACTGCACCATGCATATGGTATTGTACTGAAAGCCCTATTAATAATGAATTTAAACTTGGTTATGCCAATTTTGCCAGTGCAATCAGAGTATTTATGTTGTAAAAGCAGCACTGTTTTATTGGCCTACTAGGCATGTCTTGGCACCTTGTACTTTGTAACTTTGATATTCTCTTGTCCCTGTTCTTTCATCCTGCAGACACAATAATGATGTTCAAGTAGCATTTAGACCGGCACAGAAGTGGAGGGATATAGAAGATCAGTAGGCAGTTGGGTTCTGGTTAAACTGGCCCAGGCAGAGTGGCTGAAGCGTCTGTTTCTATGCAGTACTACTCTGTAGTATGCTGATGTTCTTAAGGCTGATTTATACTTGTGTGTTGCATTTATGCTGTAGATACCGCATATTCTACGCCATACTTCGACTGTACCCTACGCCGTAGGGTGACGTGTGTCTCCCCAAAAAGCTCACTCATGCATTGTGGTGATGCAGACTGCAACAACTCCGATTGATCTGCCTGGTTGCATCGCATTTCCTCCTACGCATTTCTGTTTGCTTCTTCTCCACCATGTCTGTACACCGATGCGACAGAGATGAACCAACTTGTCAAATCTACCTGCCGACATGCAAAAATGTTTGAAATGCATTTCCTCATCCATGTGTCTCATGAAGAAACTCAACACAGTGGCATAGAAACCCCAATGGCAACTAATGTTTTGGCACACACCAACGCATGCTCGCTACAGCATAGCCCTCGCTGTTAGCTCCGATGAAGTCTCTCCAATCTGAAATGCTGTTTCTGTTTCCCTTTCCATGATGTGGCCTGATTTGCTGAGTATATCTGATGCACCATCAATAACTCACTCTGAGACGTGAAGGCAAGATATCGGCTTTTATTGACTGGAAGAAGGAACCAGCAGTGAGTGACCGCCATACTCCATCCTGGAGACTGAGAGGCCGAGCTCAGGCCTTGATCGCCTTTATACCGGGGTCTGTGGGAGGAGCCACAGGAACAGTCAGCAGGGGGCGTGTCCAGACAGGTAAATGTAGTTCACCACAATATCCAGCATTGTCTGTTCTTCTTTGAGATTTTCAACATCTTTAGTTTCTTGTTATGTTCTGTAACTTTTTTAACACATGACTCACGGGCATTTAACTCAATGGGAAGAAGTAAAAATTTTTCCAAAAATTTTAATGAGGACCTTCATGCCAAGCTATCTATCATAGTAATTTGTGAAGCATGTTAGATTTGAAAATAAAATTATCCCATAGCCCTCAAGTATTAATATTAGCATCCACATAATATTAATAAGTTTTCATTTTTTCAACTGCTGCCTGGAGGAATCGACTTAAGGCCACTTTATTCGGTACTTCTTGTACCTAATAAAGAGGCTACTAAATGCATGTTCATGGTCTTCTACTGCTGCAGCCCATCCACTTCAAGGTTCAACGTGCTGTGCATTCAGAGATGTTCTTCTGTACACCACTGTTGTAACACGTGGTTATTTGAGTGACTGTCACCTTCTTGTCAGCCAGAACTAATCTGGCCATTCTCCTCTGACCTCTCTCATTAATAAGGTGCTTTCACCCACAGAACTGCTACTCACTGGACATTTCTTTTTGTTTATCATACCGTTCTCTGTTATCTCTGGGGACTGTTGTAAATGAAAATCCCAGGAGATACTCAAACCAGAATCTGTATCAGAATCGGTGGTAATATAACCTACATATATGGTGAAATTTGTTAACTTAGTGGCAGCAGTACAATACAATACATGATAATATAGAAAAAAGTCAATTACAGTAAGTATATAAATGTATATTAAATGGTTAAATTAAAAATAATTCAAAACAGAAATAATAAAAAAAGAGAGATAGTGTTCGTAGGTTCAATGTACATTTAGAAATCGGATGGCAGAAGAGAAGAAGTTGTTTCTGAATCAATGAGTGTGTGCCTTCAGACTTCTGTACCTCATTACTGATGGTGACAATGAGAAGGGGGCATGTCCTGGGTGATGGGGGGTCTGTAATAATGGGCACCACCTTTCTGAGGCACCACTCCTTAAAGATATCTTGAATACTATGGAGGCCAGTATCCATGATGGAGTAGACTAACTTTACAACTTTCTGTATCTTCCTTCAATCCTGTACAATAGCCCCCCTCCCAAATACCAAGCAGTGATGCAGCCTGTCAGAATGCTCTCTACAGTACACCTGTAGAAGTTTTCAAGTGTTTCAGGTGACAAACCAAATCTCTTCAAATTCCTAATGAAATATAGCCATAGTCTTGTCTTTTGTATAGCTGCATTGCTATGTTGGAACCAGGTTAGATCCTCAGAGATATTGACACTCAGGAATTTGAAATTGCTTTGTTCTCCACCTCTGATTCTTCTGGGAGGATTAGATTGTGTTCCCTCATCTTTCCCGTTCTGAAAATTACAATCACTTCTTTGATCTTACAGATGTTGAGTGCAAGGTTGTTGCTGTGACACCACTCAACTAGCTGGTATAGCTCACTCTTTTACGGTCTCTCAATTCCATCTGAGATTCTCCCTGCAATGGTTGTATCATCAAAAAAATTATCAACGGCATTTGAGCTATGCCTAGCCTCACAGTCATGGGTATGGAGAGAGTAAGAGCAGTGGGCTAATCACACATCTCTGAGGTGCACCAGTTTTGATTGTCTGCGAGGAGATGTTATTATGAATCTGCACAGGTTGGTCTTCCAATTAGTAAGTCGAGGATCCAGTTGCAAAGGGAGGTACAGAGGCCAAGGTTCTGTAACTTTTCAATCTGGATTTTAGGAATCACTCCTTCTGGCACCAACAATCATTCCAAAGTCATCTAGATCACATTTCTGAACAATAGCAAAACCTCTTGATCATGCCTGAATGCCTTTATGTATTGAATTGCTGTCACATGATTGGCTGATTAGATTTTGGCATCAATGAACAAATGTACAGTTGTATCTTTTAAAATGGCCACTGCGTGTATGTTTGACACCTTATCTGGTGTATGTTATAGCAGATATCTTTCGGTGAATTGATGCATAGTGAACAAGCCATAGGTATTCTGCTTGACATATTAACTTTCAAATATAAATTAAGTAGTTTGCCACATGTTTAAAAAATGTTTTACACAATTTGTGAGTTACAAATAATCTAGAGTAGGGGCGCCCAACTCTTTTTATATCTTGGACCGCTACCATGAAATGAGGGGTCTCTGGACCCCGAGTTGGAAACCACTGATATTCTCGAAGATGGAGATCAAGACAGTAAGGCCTTCAAAAAGAGCCTTCATCCCATGAGGTTGTGCTGATCTATTAAGCTTGTAATTAAATGCCTAAATAAACCAATCCCTTCTGCCTAATCTGTGTCCATATCCTTGGTGATTTTCAGGCTATATATATATAAAGCTCCTTAACTTTCAGTCGTACTTATTGGGTCAGGCACCCAGAAACAGACCTGACATTTCAAGTTGGTGATCTTTAATCAGAACTAAAAAAGCAGAGAAATTAAAGATGTGTAAAATCACAGAGGAGGGGGATGCGACAGAGAACAGAGGATGTGTCAGTGATGAGGTAGCAACTGAAAATGAGAAACATCCAAAGTGTTAGTATCAGCCTGAGCAAGTGTGGTGAAAAGCAATTAAACACAGCTGATTTATCTGGAGAAGGACAGGAGCAGAAAAGGAATTAATGACCTTTGGAAATTTTCACTAATTGTATTCATTTATGGGCAATTAAAATAGCTGTAAAATTTGTGCTTATTCTTTTGTGTCTAAGGAACAAGAACACTCAAAGGCATGATTTTAAAGTTCTGAACTTCTTTGAATTTATCAAAGTACTTTAAAAGTAATTTTCATTTGTTTAAAGTCTAGTTTCTCATGGCAGGAAACCAACACTGTGAAAAAAGACATTTAGTTTTGCTAATTTAAATCCTTTAAAACAAAATGAAACAAGGTGGAGATACATTTCCCACTAAGGAGGTGTAAGACACTCCATCCCTCCATTCGCCTTCAAGTCGCCTTGGGTAAGGTGTAGCACCTATTTACCTTCCGATCAGGGTCATGTGAAAACTTGGGAACAGGTGTTGGATGGTCGCATGAGCATCCGGCACAGATTCTGGTTATGTGACCGCTCACTGACACCAGGAAATCTGTGAAGACTATTGATAATGGCTGGGGTCACCCATCTTGTAGGGTCACTGCCCAGAAGAAGGCATGGCAAACCACATCAGTAGAAAAATTTGCAAAGATCGCCGCGGTTGTGGAAAGATCATGGTCATCTATGTCACATGATGCAGCACATAATGACAAACCATTTCCAAATATTTCAAGCAACCTTTTTTTCGCAATTTTAAAAGTTTCAAAGCACTTATCAAAACTTATTCATTTAGATATTGCTACAAACTGAGTTCCTACACTACAGAGGTGGCTGGAAGTCCTATAGCAGTCAGCAAATCTGTCTTTCTGGTTACCAGCTATTTGCTCAGATGTGGGCTTTACTGAAGGTGGAGGGTTGATGACTTGGGGAAGAGCTGTGTTGTATAATTTCTGACCATCCCTATGTTACACGCTGATGTATGGACACCCACGAGTGAGCTCCTATAATAACATAAAAATCAATATTCGGTCAGATATTTTTCTTACAAAAGGCAGATCTTAGTGATTTTCGCATTCAGTCTTTCCCAATGGAATGTTGAAATAAGGCCGAGCACTTTATTTGTAACTCTTCACTTTTAAGAATTGTTTTACTTAGCCAGAGATGTGAACTTTGATTATATTTTTGCAATACTGTGGAGGTATGGTTATCAGAGAGTAATTTTCTGACTTGTGGACAAAATTGACATATGGTGTTCTGTGCTGGCTCATTCATTCCCTGCAGAGAGTATATTGCAGGAAAGTTTTGATCCTGATGTGTGAATTTGTTCTTAATTTTATTTTGTGATGTTGGCTTCCTCAGGTTGTCATAGCCGGGGGATGTAGTGGGGATGGGCTCCCACTGCCAGTTAAATGCTCCCAATGGCGTACATCTCAAATAGCCTCTGAAAACCAAATCCAGATCCTGGTGCTTGCATGTGGCTTAGCTACTAGGCATGACCGAAATGTTTCTACTGACGGGGGAAGGGGCAAAGGCAGGTTACCAGAGCCTGTAAACCAGTCGCTTCAGGCAGATGGGATTCGTTTGCCATGACTGGTTGCTCACTTAGGAGAAGGAAACCTCTGATTTCGAACCTCTGCTGCCATGCGGCTATACCCACTCATGGAGAAAGCTTCGGGAGTAAACCCCGAGAAAATCCCCAAGACAGCCCTAAGTTGACTTCAAGTCTGATTGGCAGCTCCTGCAATGCTGTTGGTGCCAAACTGTAATGGTCTCTGCTGTTCATTTGGATTCATCAGCTGCATGGAGCAGAGGAATCAGCTGCATGGGCAACAGCTTGCTCTCATTATAGTATTGCACTGGCTTGTGTATCCAGCTTGCATATTGAATTCAACAGTGAGGACACAACATTCATGGTCTACCCAAACCAACAGAGGCCAAGAAGAAGAAAAAGATCAAACATGAGGAAATCTGCAGATGCTGGAGACACACACAAAATGCTGGTGGAACACAGCAGGCCAGGCAGCATCTATAGGGAGAATGTCAACATTTTCGGGCCGAGACCCTTCGTCAGGACTAACCGAAAGGAAAGATAGTAAGAGATTTGAAAGTAGTGGGGGGAGGGGGAAATGTGAAATGATAGGAGAAGACCGGAGGGGGGTGAGACGAAGCTAAGACCTGGAAAGGTGATTGGCCAAAGTGATACAGAGCTGGAGAAGGGAAAGGATCATGGGACGGGAGCCCTCGGGAGAAAGAAAGGGGGAGGGGGAGCACTAGATGGAGATGGAGAACGGCAGAGTGATGGGCAGAGAGAGAGAAAAAATAAAACAAACAACTAAATATTGTCAGGGATGGGGTAAGAAGGGGAGGGGGGCATTAACGGAAGTTAGAGAAGTCAATGTTCATGCCATCAGGTTGGAGGCTACCCATAAGATGTTGTTCCTCCAACCTGAGTGTGGCTTCATCTTGACAGTAGAGGAGGCCATGGATAGACACATCGGAATGGGAGTGTCAGAATATCAGAATCAGAAGAAGAAGATGTTATCGTCATTGACAGGGACAATACTAAATGTTCATCTGTCATTGCCCATTAGAGTAGCAAAACCAAACTGCCTTCTTTCACCAGTTAAATCCTTCCATCATTATAGATTGATGGTACAGCCTATTTAGACCTACTCAGGGGTGCTGGCTAAGAGTCAATCACCTTGGGGAGTCTACAGCCATATATGTACAGCCATATACTGATAGGACCAATTATGTCAGATTTCATTTCCAAAATGAGATCTGTAAAGCAGATGGATTTTTTATGACGATCTGATTCTTCCATGATTACCTTCCATTATTTTTCTTCAAGATTATATTTAAGTCTTTGAATGGAAATGTCTGTGGGCCTTTAATTCAAATCTCACTGGAGCAGAATGGGATTGCTGGTTTATAGTATCCCCTTTGTACTTTGCATTATCGATTGATTCAAATTTTACGAAGGATTTAATCTGCAGCCAATTAAATATCATGAATCTTTTGATATATAAAAATGAGCTTTATTCATAATAAAACATTACAAGAATAGAACGTGCAATGCATTTTCATTCTTAAAATTCATAGCCCTGCTTTAAGTAATGTTCTTTTACATTCCTTAACCAATAGGATTGTTGCAACTCATGTTGTCCCCTCGGGTGATACACTTCTACACTAATTGTGGGGCTTCCTCACCCATCCTGACCCCTCCCTGCCCAGTAGCAGAAGGACCCTATACTGTGGTCCTTCCCCACCAAGCCCTTGTGGTGGGTGCACTGAGCTTCATTGGCTCCTACAGCACATTCCACTGGTGCCTGCAATGTGCCAGTCGGCAGCTTTCCTCTTTGGACCTTGCAACGTGCCATCAGTCAAGCAAATTTTGGACAGATCAAAGGTTGTCTTTCAGCCAAATGATGATCTTGCCGGCAGCACTTGATATCCCTTGGAACAGCCTGTAGATCAGAGAATCAGCTACATGTAGCTGCCCGGAATGGGTCCTTGCAACTTACTCCGGGCCCTTTTTGAAATCCCACAGTCCTGAAAGAGGTGAGCAGTCATCCATCCCCACTACAGTCATCCTTAAAATATCAAGAATTCATGATATTGATGGGAATAATACTTATGTCATTGAAGGAAACAGCAATAAAGATGCTTTCATCATCAGATCCATGTGCACCTTTACTTGACTGGAGTTGAGTCATTATTTCTTGCTCATTATGGACTCAAAGAATTTATGAATAGATAGACTAATTCTGATTCCAATAATGGGTGAAAAATCACACAGTACATATGTGTCCAGCTAATATGACCTTGTTTATTAAAATCCATATTCAATCTGGGAGGGCTAGACACAATTATTGAGAGTATACTTGCTAATAATATTTTGCCTAATTATGTGGGGGAGAAAAATTATCCTTTTAATGCTGTATTGGCTAAAGTTTAATGAAATTGATCTCTATGCTTTCATGCCTGGAATTATATTTACTCAATAATGCAAATCTCTTCATTAGGTCAACAAGGGACAGAAAGCAGAAGTAGCTTAGGGGCGATACAATGCACCCAATTGAACTGAATGGAAAAACTGGCGAGGGATTGGATGCCTTACAGTAACTCCTGTATTTTTCCTCAGATAATGCAGTACTACACACAAGTGTTAGGCATCCTAGCTGTATATATGTGCCAAAGACTTTTGCCAGTACTGTATGTCCATACTTTCTCACTGCAAGACAAAATTCACATTGAATGTCCTCATCACAAAGCTACCTTCTCGTTTATTCAACATTATTTTTTTTCTTTAGATTGTGATTTTTCATAAATAAAACAGAACAGCTTCATTCTTGTATGAATTTTGCATTTTTTCAATCTTAATCAGTAAATAGTAATGCGCTAAACTGTATTTCAAAATTCTATCGCTAAGTCTGAATGTGGCTTTACCATAAAAGTGCAGAGATGAGGAGGAATTTCTTTAGGCAGTGGGTGATGAATCTGTGGAACTCATTGCCACAGATAGCTGTGGAGGCCAAGCCACTGGATATACTTCAAGCGAAGGTTGATAGGTTCTTGATTCCTCAGGGTGTGAATGCACAATACAGGCCCTTCAGCCCACAAAGTTGCACCAAACACGTCCCTAACTTAGAAATTACCTATACCCCTCTACTTTACCATGTGCCTATATAAAAGTCTCTTAAAAGACCCTATCGTAACTGCCTTCAACACCATTGCCAGCAGCCCATTCCACACACTCACCACTCAGGGTGAGTCAAATGTCAGGGTAAAAAACTTAACCCTGACATCTCCCCTGTACCTACTCCCCGGCATCTTAAACCTGTGTCCTCTTGTGGCAACAATCTCACCCCTGGGAAAAAGCCTCTGACTATCCACACGATTAATGCCGCTCATCATCTTGTACACCTCTATCAGGTCACCTCTCATCCTCCTTCGCTCCAAGGAGAAAAGGCCAAGTTCACTCAACCTGTTCTCATAAGGCATGCTCCCCAATCCAGGCAACATCTTTGTAAATCTCCTCTGCACCCTTTCTATGGCTTCCACATCCTTTCTGTAGTGAGGTGACCAGAACTGAGCACAGTACTCCAAATGGGGTCTGACCAGGGTCCTATATAGCTGCAACATTACCTCTCAGCTCCTAAATTCAATTCCATGATTGATGAAGGCCAGTACACCATATGCCTTCTTCACCACAGAGTCAACCTGCGCAGCTACTTTGAGCGTCCTATGGACTGGGACCCCAAGATCCCTCTGATCCTCCACACTGCCAAAACAGTTACAGGTAGGAGAATAGGTTTGGGAGGGAAAATAAAAGCGTATGATCAAATAGCCTAATGTTCTAATTCTGCTTTTATGCCTTATAATCTTAAAACAGTAAAAACTATTACTTGCTCAACTATCAGGTATTCTTAGTGCTAGAGTAACAGAATGCCATTGGAAATTATTAGCCATCATGCCAGAATCGTAATCCTCCTCTGCTTTGATTATGGATGGACTTCAAAAATGCTAAATGGAAGGAACACACACCAGCTGTTCTCGAGGGATCAGCAGTGAAGGTGTGAACAGTTTCAAGTTCCTGAGATTCATAATGATCAGTTACAAAGATGGCATGACAGTCGCAATATTTCATTATGACACCAAAGATCCTCTCGAATTTCTAAAGATGTACCATGGAAACCATTCCAATTGGTTGCATCACCATCTGGTACGGAGGAGCTGCTACACAGCATTGGAAAAAAGTTGCAGAAAGTTGAAAACTCAGCCAGCACCATCATGGGCACTAGTCTCCTCAACATCGAGGACATCTTCAAAATACAATGCCTCAAAAAGGTGGCATCCATTATTAAGGGACCCCATCACCCAGGACATGCTCTCTTCTCATTGCTGCCATCAAGGATGAGGTATGGAAGCCTGAAGACACACACTCAGTTCTTAAGAAACAGCATTTTCCCTTGGGCCATCAGATTCCTGAATGGACAATGACCCCATGTACACCACCTCAGTACGTTTTCTCTCTTTTAATCCTACTTAATTAGATTTAAAAATATTTTTATTTTAATTTATAGTTTATTATTATTATTATTATTATGTGTTGCAGTTTACTCCTTCTACAAAACAACAAATTTCACAACCTATGCCAATGATATTAAACCTGATTCTGATTGTTAAACAAAATCTTTCCACTGTTTACACATACTTACTGCTGATTCTTTTGATAACATTCATAAGGTGTAAAAGCTTATCATACTTCATAGCCATATTAAATTATTAATGGTTTACTAATAATATCAGATTCTTATTTAATATTACAAAAGTCGCCCCCCAAGCCATTTCTGAATTGTGTGATTAGCGGCTGTTATGTACGATTGACTGAATTTCTCGCTGATCATGCCAATTAAAGTGCCGGGAAGATTGAAATCTTAAAGGCAAGTTGGTATTCAACTCTATCTGAAAGCTTCTCACTTGCTTCTCCCAGAGGAAGGTCCCTACTTTTGGACAGTCTCTCTCTCCCTCGATGCTGTTGGAAGATGGTGCCAGGATTCTGTGTCCTGGGCGAGTTTTAATTGACACATTTTGTGGATTCGATTCTGTAGCTCATGTTATGGTTTCTGGTTGCACCTTTTCTTTGTTGCTAACTTTGAGCGATCTTGAATTGGTGCAGCCTGCAGATCATGAACACTGAGCTAAACTGAATATCCCTGGACTCTTTCGATTCTGTGTTTTATGTTTTGTTCGATTTTTTTGGTTGCCGTTTGCAGGGGGTGTAGTTTGATGTTTATTCTTTGAACGGGTTCCATGGTTTTCTTCGCTTCGTGGCTGACTGTGGGAAAATGAATCCCAGGGTTGTATGCTGCACACTTTGAAAATAAATGTATTTTGGATCTTTGAATCCTGTGAAGGTCACTTTCATGAAGCATTTGGAATTTTCATGATCTCTCATTTCTATATTTTATCCCTAAATGAATGGTTTTAATTTGTGGTACTGAATTTTGTCCTCGGCACATGAACCAAATGAGAGCAATCAGTTAGATTCAGATTGCTCAAACGTATTTGATTAAAATATCTGATGCCTGGTAGTGGGTCAGGGAATCAAATGTCCAACCGTGCAGGCTCATTATTTATAAACTAAAGGTGGTTGAGCTCTATCCTTTAATCACTGAGGTAAAGACATAAAATCCAACATCATTTTGGACAATTGTAAAATGTAGCAGAAAGGTCAAGAATAAGAAAAAAAATCAGTTCAGTGTTGAGGTGAGTGAAGTTATATACACTGATTCAGGAGCCTGAGGCTGAAAGTTTATACCTATTCCTGAAGCTGGCTTACAGAACCTGCTCTATAAACTGTGCCGCTGTGCTACCTTAGCTCCATGAGCCATTTAAAATGTAATTTTAATGCCTCTTCTACTCTCTCAGTTGCCCAACACTGATGTGTAATTTAGTAATGAGCACACAGTGTTCTCCTTAAATTCATCACAATGAAAATTAAAACTGGAAGAGGAGAACAATGTTGCTTTTGTATTAGAAATCTAACATAAATGTCAAGGGAATATTCTACCCACAACAGGATTATTCATCATTTCAGCCAGTTCCAAACATCATACATAACTTCACAGATGGTAGATCTTGTAAATTACAGTATCAACAAAGCAGTACACCTCACTAGGCTGGCTTTTTAATTGAAACTATCAGCAAAATGCCACTCGTCTGTCTTCTAACATTTTCAAAATAATGTCAGCTACCATTTCAACAGGCAATCATGCTTTTAATAACTGCGTACAAATGTTTCTTCTAATTTCTCAAAGTGAACATTCTGAGACCTTGTCCTTTTGCTAACAAGTCACTGGAAATAAACACAATCAATATTTTAATATCTATTAGGTCATCATATTCTTTACTGTTCTGTGAAAAAGAAGTCTACCTTCTTAGGTCTTTCTTTAAATTTAATTTCTGGTGAAATATAGCACAAAGAATATTAATACTATATTTGGGGAGATTGGTTATGAAAGGAAAATCTGGATATCTCATAATAGACGTTTACATGGTAATCTGAACATTGAGGCAGAGAAAGGCATAGGTATGTGCAACATACTTCGAAGATTTCATATGTTATATAGATAAAGAAAAAGATTAGCTTTATTTGTCAATGTACCTCAAAATATTTAAGCAGGTATTTTTTTGTAGCGACAAGCAACACAGTCCGGGATGTGCTTTGGGCAATCCGCATATTTGTTGCCATGCCTCGGAAGCCAGCTTGGAACGTGGGAGGAAACCGGAGCACCTGCAGGAAACCCAAGTGGGTGGTGGGGCAACAATCAGGATTCCATTCCTGCTGTTGTCTGTAAGGAGTTGGTACACTCTCCCTCTGACTTGATGAAGGGTTTAGGCCTGAAACATTGACTGTTTATTCCCCTCCATAGATGCTTCCTGATTTGGCTGAGCTCTTCCAGCATTTTGAAAGTATTGCTCAAGATTTCCAGCATCTGCAGAATCTCTTGCTTTTAAGTCATAGTGGGTAGTGTGGTGAACTATGTGTGCCTGTCTGGACATGCCCCCTGCTGACTGCTCCTGTGGCTCCTCCCACAGACCCCTGTATAAAGGCGATCAAGGCCTGATGCTCGGCAGTCTCCAGGATGTAGTATGGTGGTCACTCGCTGCTGGTTCCTTCTTCCAGTCAATAAAAGCCAATATCTCACCTTTACGTCTCAGAGTGAGTTATTGATGGTGCATCAGGGAGCAATGCCACAAACCTCACAAGTAAAGGACAGGAATTTCAATGTCAAAGTCAAATACCTTTTCCCTTCTACATTGCCCTCCATTTTTTTCTTTTACCCATGTGCCTATCGAAGTCTTATTTATGTCAATGATTTAGATGAGGGCATTGAAAACTATATCAGCAAGTTTGCTGACGATACTAAACTGGGTGGCACTGTGACATGCGAAGAGGACGTTAGGAGAATACAGGGAGACTTGGATAGGCTGGGTGAGTGGGCAGATACTTGGCAGATGTCATTCAATGTGAATAAATGTGAAGTTATCCACTTTGGAAGCAGGAACAAGAGGGCAGAGTATTGTCTGAACGGTGTAGAGTTAGGTAAGGGAGAAATGCAAAGAGACCTAGAAGTCCTAGTTCACCAGTCAATGAAGGTGAATGAGCAAGTGCAACAGGCAGTGAAGAGGGCAAATGGAATGTTGGCCTTTGTTACAAGGGGAATTGAGTACAAGAGCAAGGATGTCCTTTTGCATTTGTACAGGGCCCTGGTGAGACCACACCTGGAATATTGTGTACAGTTTTGGTCTCCAGGTTTAAGGAAGGACATTCTGGCAATTGAGGAAGTGCAGCGTAGATTCACTAGGTTGATTCCTGGGATGGCAGGGCTGTCTTACGCAGAGAGATTGGAGAGATTGGGCTTGTACACGCTGGAATTGAGGAGATTGAGAGGGGATCTGATTGAAACGTTTAAGATAATTAAAGGATTTGATAGGATTGAGGCAGGAAATATGTTCCAGATGTTGGGAGAGTCCGATACCAGAGGGCATGGATTGAGAATAAGAGGTCAGTTATTTAAAACAGAGTTGAGGAAGAGCTTCTTCTCCCAGAGAGTTGTGGAGGTGTGGAATGCACTGCCTCGGAAGATGGTGGAGGCCAATTCTCTGGATGCTTTCAAGAAGGAGCTAGATAGATATCTGATGGATAGGGGAATCAAGGGATATGGGGACAAGGCAGGGACTGGGTATTGATAGTGAATGATCAGCCATGATCTCAGAATGGTGGTACAGACTCGAGGGGCCAAATGGTCTACTTCTGCACCTATTGCCTATTGTCTATTGTCTATTGTCTCTTAAATGTGCCTCATGTATCTGCCTCTAGCACCTCCCCTGAAACAATATTTCATGCACTTAATACACTCTGTGTAAAAAACCTACTTCTAACACTCCTCTACACTTTCACCAAGTAGCTTAAAGTTATGCCTGTAACACCTTAAATATGCAGATACACATAGAGAACATACATTGCTATGAAGAAAAAAGGCAGGTTAAATGTCCTACAGACACTTACGCACATGATATGTGGAAGATAGAACTTAAAGCACTTCAGCACTGTACCGACCCTTCAGCCCCTAATGTTGTGCCAACCCTTAACCTACCCCGAGATCAATCTAACTGATGCACCATCAATAACTCTCTCTGAGACGTGAAGGCGAGATATCGGCTTTTATTGACTGGAAGAAAGAACAAGCAGTGGTTGACCACCATACTACATCCTGGAGACAGAGAGGCTGGGCTCAGGCCTCAATCGCCTTTATACAGGGGTCTGTGGGAGGAGCCACAGGAGCAGTCAGCAGGGGGCGTGTCCAGACAGGGATATGTCGTCGACCACACTAACCATTCACATCCACATAGTCTTCCATTCTTATTCACCTGCTTATCTAAGAGTCTCTTAAATGTATGCAGATACACAACAGAGCATTCTATGAAGAAATGACCCAGGCTAAAGGCCTAGCGTACATTTGAAGTACTGTACTAAAGTCTTAGAAATATATACATAAGTAGCTAGGGTGCTTTTGCACAGTACTGTTAGCTGTCTTTATTATTATTTCCTGCATGGGTTAATTTTGATTTGATTTGAAGCACTTTGTGAAAAGACATCCATCTCCATCCTCTCTTTATTTGCCCTTAAGACAGCAATATCTGTGGTTCTAAAGTTTTTGTTAGTGTTAGTAAACATCTAGTAGATACAATATGTTTCAGGTACCCAAGCTATATATATATGTGTCTAAGACTTAACACACACATATATATATATATAAGTAATTTATATATCTGAGAAAAGTTGGGGTAGTGATTTTAAGATGGAAAGCTACTGTAATAGGCTTGATGACTGTCAGGGTGAACTGGGGTTTGCATTTCCAACCGGGAGAACATGAACTTCTTTCATAGAGCAGAACCAGGAGCCAAGCAAGGAGTGCAATCTAGGCTCAACATCCAGATTTGAAATTTCATCCAAATGACAACTGTGATAACATTTTGAATCATAGTTATGTCACAAGCCATGGATAAAAAAAATGTATAACATGCAGGCTGTGAGTTTTCTTTCATTGCTAGCGCCTTTTTCCCAGGGCAGCTCTGGTCCACACCAGAGGATTTCTAATTAAGGTGAGTGGAGGAAAGTTTCTCTGAATGGCAGGGTGGAGATATGCCTCTATCAAAGGAGGTGTAAGGTGATCCTTTCCTCTGCTAGCCAGCAGCTCACCCTTGTAAAAGGTGTAACATCTGCTTTGGACCCCCAGTCAGGGTCACGTGAAGCCATGGGAGCAGGTGGTGGATGGCTGTATGAGCAGCTGGTGCATGTCACGAGTCCTGGTTATGTGACCACTGACACGAGGCAGACGACCTCTGAAGGATACTGCTCAGAAGAAGGCAATAGCAAACCACTTTGGTAGAAAAATTTGTCAAGAACAATCATGGTCAAGACCATGATACGACATAGCACTTAACAATGATGATGATGATGGAGGAAAGTTTAAGGAAGATGTCAGGGTTTTTTCACACAGCCTGGCAAGTGCCTGGAATGCATTGTCATGATTGGTGGTTGATACTGATCCTTATACTTTACTTTATTGTTGACAAACAATTGATACTAGAGGGTACAATTATCGCAGCAATATTTGATACTGCGCTTCGTGCTCCCTGGTTACATTAAGGATGTTTAAGAGGTTTTGATAGGCATATGACTGAAAGGAAAATGGAGAGTTATGGATTATGTAGGAGGGAAGGATTAGATTGGTTGACATTGGTAGGTTTAGATCGGTTGGCACAACATAATTGTCTAACTGACCTGTACTGTTCAATATTATATGCTTTATGCTTTTCCAGTGCAAAAATTCCACCAGATTCTAGTGGAAAAAAAAAACGAGACAGTTTATTCACCTATCATAACAATTGCAAAACCAAGTTTTCATTGGGGCTGCTACCCTGGAAAATGGCCGGCTGGTGCTGTAGTGGCATCAGCACTGGAGTTCAAGGCAGTTGGTCCTGAGTTCTGGGCAGAAGAAAGGCCTGGCAATCGACTTCTGTACCTTGCCATGAAAACCCTGTGGACATCATGGTCCATGAGGACACAAAGAGTCGGACTTGACTTAATGACTGAACAACAGCAACCATGATAATTTGACTGGTACCTGCCAAATCCCATAGATTCTAAGTTTCTCTTCGGAAGCATTTTGGTTCATGTCTCAGGGTTTGCTGGATCTTGGTGGCCAGTGGTGACATTCACTTCTTGTTTAATACTTTACTGACAGCCTTGGTGGCTTCTGTGGCAATATCTTTCTGAGTACCGGACTTGATCAGCATTTGAGGAACTTACAGACTGTTAGAGCAAAACATGAATGAATCCAATCTGGAAAGTTCTCTCATTTTCACCTAGCGTCAGGGTGCAACTCATCCTACATTTTGTACCTTTCGCTCCATGACTTCGAACAGCACATGACCTCGCAAAGAACCTGTGAAGTTCTGTAAAAGAGTTTTCGTATTCAGTAGCAATGATTTGTTTTTAATCAGGTGTATGATCTCATTAGTGTTCTGTTTCATTTCTGACTGTGTTGATCCTTTGCTTAAGGCAGCATCATTCACCGATCAGCTGTTTTCTGCTCAGTTCCTTAACACATTTAAATTGACATCAAATTCAATTTCTTTTAAGCTCATGCGACCATAAGACAGAGGAGCAGAATTAGGCCATTTGGCCCATCGAGTCTGCACTGTCATTCCACCTTGGCTGATTTGTCTTTCCTCTCAACCCCAAGCTCCTGCTTTCTCCCGATAACTTTTGACGCCCTGACTAATGAAGAGCATATCTATTTAAAGCAGAAGTTAATTGACTCTTGATTCATGTGGGTATCAAAGGATACAGGAGAATGGGATTGACAGGGATAATAAATGATGGAATGCTGGAGCAGAATTGATAGTCTGAAAAGCCTAATTCTGTTCCTAGGTTCTTATGGTCTTATGGTCTGTGGTGCTTCAGCCTCCGCTTTAAATATACCCAATGATTTGACCTCCACAGCTGCCTGTGTCAATGAATTCCACTGATACATCATTCTCTGGCTAAAAAAATTCCTCTGGAATTCCTATGGAAGTCCTTTCTAATAAATCCTAATTTAATCACTTACAATCTGCATTAATTGTCCTAAAATAGAGATTAATGAAATTTCAGAGCTTTAATTAATTATTGATGAAGCAATAAGCAATATACCAAACAACATATTAAACAATAAGCAGAAATACAGTAGCATTACTTAAACACATTTATATGATTAAAGATCGCAATGAAACAAGTAATTACATAATGTGACTTTCCTCTCTCCCCATCAGTACCTCTTGAATGCTGCGGAACCAGCCAATTCTCACTTCAAAATTACAGAACCTGGTGGGCGAGCACAATTAGTAAATCACTGGTAGTGTTTGACCAGGAGATTCCAGACTGCTGCTTTTCACAGGAGTTCCAGTCTTGGTGACACGTGCCAGATTAGAAATCAAACTGACAGAGGATCTCAGCTGGTCAAGCAGGAAAAAGGGCAGTCGAGGTTACGGTTCAATGATCTGCTGTAGGACTGAGAGTGTGGTCAGCATAAAGCGAAGGGGAGAGTCGAAGCAGGAGCTGGTTGGTGATTGGTAGATCCAGGCCAGGGGTTGATGAAGTCAGGTGGAGGAGGGGGGTGGGGAGACAGCAACAGAAACTGGGAGGTGGGAGACAACCTGATTATCTGATCTGATCTGCAGGCCCTTGTTGCCTCTCATCTTCCAGACTGTGCTCTGATGAGAAAGGAAGGCAGTGAGTGGAACCAGCTAAGAAAGAGGTAGAAGTGCCAGGTAGGATAATGGACTAAGTGGCGGCGGGGCCCAAGTGCGAGGAATGACCCGAGAGTTGGACGATTTAAGCACCTGGCCAGATTGAAATGGTCATGATGTCGAGGCCAGAGGCAAGGGGCGGGCTGGTTCAGCTCTCTGCTCCACGAGGTTTACTCACCTCTGCACTGAACTGAGGCTGTGGCCTGCGACTAACAGGCTACCTGATTGGCTGCAGTGATGACTGGCGTCACGGCTGTGGGCACACCTGAACTTAAGTTCTTTGCTTGCTTTTGTCGTTTGCATGACTTGTATTTTTCTGCACATTGGGTGCTTGGCAGTCTTATTTTAATGGGTTCTATCGTGTTACTTTGTTTTATGGCTGCCTGTAAGGAGACAAATCTCAGGGTTGAAAAATGTATGCACACGTTGATAATAAATGTACTTTGAACTTTGAAGCACAGTTTATCAATTAGGCAAGAATTTTTTTTCATCTGTAATTACCCTCATAGCCCCATCATTACTTACTGTAAATTGCAATGGACATTAAGCATTCACCATTGACAGCTTATGCATGATGTTCTTTTCTTGCAGTAGTTGTCATTGTCAACATTGATCTTCAAATAATCAGCCAGTTGATGTAATGAGATATCCAGAATACATTATGCCAAAGAAAGCGGAGGAGTACAATACCAACTGGCGTACAAGATTTTGAGATCTTCTGTGTATGAACGATTGCTCAGTTGTAGACACTACTATACTAGGCACGGTAGGCTAACACTTTACAGAGCCAGCGATCCAGGCTCAAATCTGCCACTGTCTGTAAGGTGTTTGTATATTCTCCCTATGACCACGTGGGTTTCCTCCAGGTGCTCTGGTTTCCTCCCACATCACAAAGACGTATTGTTGAGTAGGTGAATTGGTTGTAAGGGTATAATTGGGCAGCATGGGCTTGTTGGGCAGGAAGAGTTTGTACAATGCTGTATTCGGTCTAAATAAAAAAGAAACAATCTGAGGTTTTGGCTATGTAAGCTTTATCAGAACTCTTCTGGCAAATGGATACAAGATCAACTGTTTTTTCTTATCGCAGAACCAGTATTCCATCATCATTCTCATCAGAAGAAGTCGTCTAAGCAGTATTGACTAAATAGCTGACTAAATAGAACTGAAATGCATTTCTTAGACATTCAGACTCCATAATACAAATTCTATTCCCATCACAGATCCAGACAAACATAATCATTATAAGCCTGAGATATTAGGGGTCCCCAGGGCCTTCATGTAAAAGCAATAATCAAGTAATAAGGTCGATGAATGATTTGCTGTATCATATATCATGTGAGATTGTGGTTTGCATTTTAATTCTACAGATGTTCTGTGGAAAGCATTCTGACTAGTTGACTAATAAGGAAGCTCCAATGCACAGGATTGAAAGAGGCGGCAGAGAGTTGTAATCTCAGCCAGCTCCATCACAAGTTTCCCCACCATTGAGGACATTTTCAAAAGGCGGTTCCTTGAGAAGGTAGCATCTATCATTGAGGACCCTCACCACCAAGGACAGGCCCTTTTCTTGTCACTACTATGAGAGAGGAATACAGGAGCTTCCTGTACTCCAAGTTTTAAAAGTTCAAAATAACATTCAAAGTTCAAAATTCAATGTTCAAAGAAAATTTATTATCAAAATACATATATGTACATTACCATTTACTGCAAGCATTATCATGAACACTATCTCAATTTTGTATGAATTTATTTAATTTTTTATTGCAAGTTAGCATAATTTTTTATGTCTTGCAAAGTACTTTTGCCAAAAAACAACCAATTTGATGAAACACATTGGTGATTAAAAAGCAAAACCTGATTCTGATTCCAGCTCTACAGTATGCTGCTCACATTGCTGTGAATTGTGCACCGTAATCCCAAACAGCAGTGAGACCTTGTTCCCCATTGGACAGGGGGAAGTAGATGGTGGCAGAAAAACCACTTTGACCGCTAACAGGACAGCAAGCTCCAGTCTCCATGATGTGTTGCTCTGGTGACTGAAGATGGGACATGAAGGGAGTGGAAGAATATAAAAAAAAAACCCTGCAGCTTCTTGAAGGCTAATTTACAAAGAGAAATTCAGCATATCAGGCCATATCTGCGGGAAATAAAACGGAGTTAACGTTTCAGGTGGAAGGCATCAAACTGGAAAGGAGAGAAGAAAATCTTGTTAAGCTGAGTAAACCAGCATTTTATGCTTTTATTTTATGAAGAGAATGGAATCTCTTTCATTGTCAATGTGGGACAGAATGAGCAAATGCAAAAGCAATGTGTATGCACTCAAGCGTATCCTTAGACATGACTGCAAGGGCAATAGAAGGCCTGGGGAATATTATTGCTGTATCTCTGACGGTAGACATCAGGGGGTACTGCAGCTTCTCAGGTCACTGGCTCAATAATGCTGGCACTTAGTTCAATAGTTTGCTGGGTTACCACATTGAAAAATCTTAAACCTGAATCATTATCCCTGGCTCCCTCTTCTCAGATGCTTTTGAAAGTCTATAGTCTTCCACTTTAAAAATTTCAAATGCGCTAGAACTTTCTTGCACTGAAAATGCCAGTCTCTGTGAGAACAAATTTCAATATACCTGAATTTTACTTTATTTCAAACTATGTTCCCTCATTCAAGATTCTTCTGCGAGTGAAAACTAGTCAACCACATCAATAAGCACAAGAGATTCTGCAGGTGCTAGAAATCCTGAGGGACACAAACAAAGTGATGGAGGAACTCAGCAGGTCAGGCAGCATCAATGGAGAGGAATAAACAGTTGATGTTTTGGGCTGAGACCTTTTATCAGGACTGGAAAGGAAGGGAAGTCCTGATGAAGGGTCTTGGCCCAAAACATCAACTGATTATTCCCTTCCATAGAAGGTCCCTAACCTGCTGAGTTCTTCCAGCTTTTTGTGTGTGTTACCATGAAGCAGTGTATTAATCTTTCTCTGCAGGCCCCTGTATCTGAGTGCCTGAACATATCCTCCTCCTTTCTTGACCTAAACTGCACTTAGGCAACTCCTTCTCTCATATAATGGTGAATTGCTAGAATTCTCTGCCCCTGTGGACAGTGGAGGTCAGATCATGAGATAATCTCATATATATGAGATCAAATAACTGGGTAATGGAGAACCAGCATAGAAGAGGAGGTCAGTCCAGCAGAGATCATCCATGAGGGTTGGTGAACCCCTAAGTCACCAGGGTGCGGGTCCTTGTGAGTCTGGAGGTCGAGGTCCCTGCAAGTCTGGAAGTAGTGGCCTGAAGGTCAAAGCTGGAGAGCAAAATCAGAATCAGGTTTAATATCACTGGCATACATGGTGAAATTTGTTGCTGACTTGTAACAGCAGCACATTGCCATATAGAATAATGAAAGAACTATAAATTATAATAAATATATATGTAAAAAAATTAAATTAAAGCAGTAGTGCAAAAAGAGAGGCAAAAAGTAGTGATGTAGTATTCATGGATTTACTGTCGTTTTAGAAATCTGATAGCAAAAGAGAAGAAGTTATTCATAAAATATTGACTGTGTGTCTTCAGGCTCTATACTTTCTTCTTGATGGTAGCAATGAGAAGAGTGAATGTCCCTGGTGTTGGAGGTCCTTAATGATAGATGCCATATTTTAAAGTCATTACTTTTATCCCCCCCCCCATAGATGCTGTCTGATCTGCTGAGTTCCTCCAGCATTTTACACATGTTACTCAATATGTGAATGTTTTATGACAACACAGTGCATGAAACTCAGTGCTGGAGTGACTAGTGCCCATGATGGAGCTGGCTGAGTTGACAAATTTCTGCAGCTTTTTCCGATCCTGTGCAATGGCCCCTCCAAACCAGCGAGAGATGCAACCAGTCGGAATGCTCTCCACGGTGCACTTGTAGAAATCAGTATTTAAAGGTCAAAGCCCAGGGTACAGTGAGTCTAGAGAGAGAAGACTGAAGGTTGTAGACCGAAAGATTCATGAAGGTCTGGAGGAATTATAAGGGCTGGGGTCATTGGGGTCAGAGATAATTACGAGTTTGGAAGTCAAGGGCCAAAAGTTAAACCCATCATTGGTGTCATGGGGGTGAAGCCTGAAGTTGAAGGCTCAATGTCTGCAAGTCTGAAAATCTAGGGACAAGGAGTGAAGGCCTGGTGGTGGCCTGTCTGAGTGTGTGACTGGGTTGGTGGCAGGGGTGGGAAATGGCTTTTTGTTTTCTGTTATTTTCTTGTTCTGTCATTACTGTTATTGCTGCATGCATTGTTCTGAATGTGGGCAACACTTGCAGGCAGCACGCAGCACACCCTTGGTTCTACTCAAGTGTCATATTGCACTCTATGATTCGATATGCATGTGATAAATAAATCTGAATCTGACTCTATCCAGTTGCCTGCTCCTGTTCCTATCCTCTTATGTTTTCATAACATTGTGGCTACTGGTGCAATAACTTGTCATCTCCAACCATTTGCCTAGGAGGTTCTCAGGATCCAGGAAAGTGTAAATGTTCACAAAATTGCATATGATTCAGTGAAATGTTTGGCCACTAATGTCTTTATTGTTATTTCTAGGTAACACAATTTTACCAACCAGCATAAAATTCCCTGGATACAGTTTCAATAATTTTGCAAGATGAATTTCCTGCAGGTAACTTATAGCAACAGTTTTTTTTTTGCCCACTTTCTGCTATTTGATATATTTTGTGAGCAAAATCATCAGAAGAAAAACTTATTGGGTCAGTTGGAACGCAGAGCCGATTGTTTGCCCAATTTTAATCAAGAGAAATATTGGGAAGGTGCAAGAGCTGGCTCTGCATTATAGAATAATTAAACATTCTTTCATCTGTTGACATTGACTGAATATAGAATTTTCTTTGTAATGTTGAAGTTCAAAGTACATTAGCATGTCGGTATATTTTACCTTATACTAAATTGAGATTCATTTTCTAGCAGGTGTTTACAGGAAAAATCCAGAAACACAGTAGAATCTATGAAAAAAATGTACATAAATAAAGACTGACAAGCATCCAATGTACCAAAGAAGACAAACTGCAAATAAAAAAAATACCGAGAACATGAATTGTACTGTATAGGAGACAGATTAAGTGGATAGATAAAGATATTTTTCCAGGGCGGAAATGGCTACCATGAGGCTGCATTAGTTTACAGTCAATGGAGGTGCATATAGGAGGCTTTTGATGCAAATAATGCATTTCACTGCTTGTTTCAATGTACACGCGCCTCTGTCACCTCAGACGGTTGAAGTTCTGCATGAGACCCAAATCCTAAGGACTTTCTACAGGGGCACAATTGAGAGCATCCTGACTGGCTGCATCACTGCCTGGTATGGGATCTGTACTTCCCTCAATTGCAGGATTCTGCAGAGATTGGTGTGGACATCCCAGTGCATCTGTGGATGTGAACTTCCCACTATTCAAGAGATTTACTGCGACAGTGCATAAAAAGGGCCCGAAGGATCATTGGTGACCCAAGTCACCCCAACTACAAACTGTTCCAGCTGCTACCATCTGAGAAGTGGTATCGTAGCATTAAAGCCAGGACCAACAGACTCCAGGACATCTTCTTCCAGCAAGCATCAGACTGATTAATTCATGCTGACACAATTGTATATCTAAGCTATATTGACTGTGCTGTTGTATATCCTGCTGACATACTATTTATTACAAATTACTATAATTTTCACATTGCACATTCAGATGGAGACGTAACAGAAAGATTTTTACTCCTCATGTATGTGAAGGATGTAAGAAATAAAGTCGATTCAATTCAATAAAGCTAATCTTTAAACTAGAAACAATGTTACTTTTTTAGTAAAAATAGCTTGTATTCTTTTCATAAATGAGATGAATTACAGTACTATGCAAAAGTCTTAGGCACATATATAAATCTAGGGTGCTTAAGACATTTGCAAAGTACTGTAGTAATTTTACATATTGCACCACACCACTGCTGCAAAAAAAAACATCATGACCTCTGTGAGTGACGATAAACCTGATTCTAATATGGGTCGGTATTGCAGACTGAGAGTAGGAAGGGGACAGGGAAAGAAGAATCATTGTTGGGAAAGGGGGAAGGGAGAGAGAGGGAACAGGAAACACAAGCGAGACATTCTGTAATGATCAATAAACCATTTGTCTTGAATTAAGTTACCTTGCCTGGTGTCTCAGAGCTGTGTGTGTCTGCACCCGCACCAACCCTCACCTGAGTACTCCCTCTCTGCCACCTGTCCCACATCCCTCCCATGGCACTCCACCATCACCATTCGCAACATCCTTTGTTCCCACTAGATTTACAAACTTGCTGTCTGCTGCTCATTGGCAAATAGAGTAGTTCTTAGGCACCCTAGCTACTGTACGTATATGTACTGTAGAGTGCAAAGAAAAAATGACCAGCTGTGATCTGTTGATAGTCATCTGATGCTGTGCATATTAAATTATTAATGTTTTAATATTTTAGTCGTGTTTAGTTTCTGCAGCCCTAGATGGATTATTTATCTGACATGTTTATTAAGCTCACTGTGAATTTCCAACCTATCAGTCTCAAGGTTATTTATTTGTTGCGCTTTTCAGCTGCAGCTTCTAGTGAAGTGAATTGGAGGAGTTTATTAAATTTCAAAGACTATGCTACAGCACTTGTTTTATATTGCAGTCCATGACTTTTTGGACTGTTTCACAACTTAATGAAATCATAGATAATCTGTTGTGGCTTTGATTTTTTCCCCTCACTTCCAACTGAAAGAGTTAGTTTCTCATTTGGTACTTCCAAGTAATTTGGAGATGTTAGACGTGACATGAGTCTATTGCGTAAACCCCATTGTGAATACATTCTCCATGAGCCCATGACATGCGTTGAGTGGTAGTTTGCCATGAAAAATAAAGGCTTCCATTATTTTTTCTGTGTATAATTTTCAGCCTGGAAGACTTCGGAAAAGTTTTGTCAGAACTATTGCTGTTATGTTTAGTCACCTGTGCAGGAAATACTGTATTTTGACACTGATCAGATTTATTATCACTGACAGGTATTAATATAAAAATATAAATTATCAGTGCAAAAATAGTGAGTTAGTGTTCATTGTCCATTCAGAAATATGATGGCGTAGGGAAAGAAGCTGTTCCTAAAATGTTGAGTGTGTGTCTTGAGTCTCCTGTGCTTCTTCTCTGATGGTAGTAGTGAGAAGAGAGAATGTATTGAGTGTTGGGGGGTCCTTAATTATAGATGCTACATTTTGAGGCATCGTCTTTTGAGGATGTCCTTGATACTGGAGAGATTAGTGCCCATGACAGGGCTGGATGAATTTGCAACCCTCTGCAGCTTTTTCCAAACCTGTGCTGTGACCCCTCCAACATCCAAAGACTGGACACTGAATGTGGAATAACCTATGGAAAGCCAATTAGTTCAGGAGAATTAAGATGAAAATATGAAAAAGGCTGGGTCTCAGAAACAACATCCCTCCCTTCACTCATCTCCAACCAAAAGATAGTGATTCCTCTGGTTAGGATGAATTACTAGACTTTAACAAACAAATCCACAGGCTCAGCTAGTTCTTTGCTGTCCTCATCAGATAGTGTGTGAACCTCTGACCAATCTTGCCCCTCCCCACCAACATCAAAAATAATGAGTTAATCGACCACTTGGTTGGCCTAAATACAAAGTCCATCATCAGTACATTAATAGAATTGAACTATGTTCAATATTACTTTCCCATGAATATGGCAGAATTGAATATGCATCATCATCCTCTTTGTGAACTTCCAAATTTAAAAGATCAGCTATATATATTTTTTAAATTGTTTGGTTTAAATCTTATTTTTCTGAAAACAAAAACAAGAAAGGCCAGTGATATCAAACATGGCCCACTGCCTCAACTAACTGATTGGTGGAAGATCAAGCATTGTCATTACCGCATCTTTTACAAACCAATGACTTAACTTAAACTGCATCAATATATTGTCTGTCCCTTGCTGAATCAGCCTGCAAGAATCCTGTTTGGCTGATTCTGTCAATCAATGCTCAGTAGGGAGCAAACATGGGCAATATTTGACCTCATGATTTCTGACAGCCGTTCCCACAATCTCCGATGCAGGGAATCTACAATACTGAGATGAGGCTGACATCACACTGGTCAATTGTTCCATATTTGTTTGTTAACAATATCAAATCCCCCAAAGACTATGATGTTTTTTCTACTGTGGATTAGAATTGAAGTGCTGCATCAACTTTAATAAAGAGATATTGGATTTTCTGTGCATTAAATAGCTGGTTATCTTGTTTAAAGTTAATTTCTACCAGTCAGTCTTAACATTTTTCGTGCCATTCTTCTTCCGATTCTATAATGAGTGCAATAAATCACGGGAAAGCAATAAGCCTATTTGATTGCTTTTTGGGAGGCTCCCTGCAGCAGCGAAGATTGGCCCCATGCTGACTGCTTTAATGGAGTTCCAGCCACTGCATTCAAGCATGAATCATATTCTGTGAGAAGAAGCACAAATATGGGTTATCAATACTTATTGTTGGGCTTAAATACTATCTCCCTGTTTACCATCCTCTAAATAAAGACTCACTATAGAAATCAAATGACGTGTTGGCACCTAACATGGTTAGAGCAAAATTCATAAACTTAATCAAGTTTTATCACTGTGTTTACCTTTGGAATGCCAGTATCCCATTTAATTGGAATTTTATTTTATCAATAAATTGAATGGCTCTATTAGAGTTGAGTGCAGTTTCCATTGAACAATTTACTACCAGATTCATATGAACATAAAATCGTTTAGATTATCTACACTTCTGATAACTTCAATGTCTTAGACTGAATGCTTTTCCATTCTCTTCACTGAAAAACATGAAATGTGTGTGGGTCTCTTCATAATTTATAGCAGAGATATGAAAGTATTTAATATAGATTTTGCTGAGAAATGCTATTAATTCGGTGCTGAGGTTGAACATTCACAGAAATCTGCTTTCTGCTCTTGGCAGTCTTGCTTAGATATCTGTTATTGGAATCTTCATAAAGTCAATAGGTGAAGTTCAAACTTATGCTTTGGCTATGCCGGGAAATCATTGTGTAAGGGACAAGCGATTGTTTAGGCCTGACTAGGAAAGGGAAGCCATTTCACCTCTGTGCCTTAATCAGGTTTGTTATTGCCGGTATGTGTTGTGAAATTTGTTGAGGAACAGTTGCAGTAAAGAAAGGAAAGTATCAAATAATTGTTAAAATTGAAGTAACACAAAAACTGCTGGATGAATTCAGCAGATCAGGTAGTATTTATAGGCAGGAATAATCAATCTTCTGTTTATTGGACTAAAACATTTCATGAGGATTAGAAAGGAAGAAGAAAGAAGCCAGAATAAGTAGGTGCGGAGAAGGGGAAATCCTGTCAAAGAGGAGATTTAAGCTTCTTAATTTGTTCACATACCTGTGTTAAGCTAAATATATTTTGTATCTAATTATTTCATTTATTTATAGTTTGCAATATAGTTTGCTTTAAAGTCAACTAAATCAGTGACCTTGTTTAATCAGTGGCCTTGTTTAATCAGTGGTCATCATTTTCGCTCTCGATAATGCATGGATGAGTCCTGTATGGAGACATAAACTAGAATGTTGAGTAAAATAGGAAGAAACAACATTCAAATTCCAAGCTGAGTTTTATTATCAATGTACAGAAATGTTACCGTATACAACCCTAAGATCCATTTTCCTGTGGGCATACTCAGCAAATCTATGGAATAGTAACTGTAACAGGATCAATGAAAGATCTACTTGAGTGCAGAAGTCAACAAACTGCAAAAGCAAATATAAATCATACGTCCGTCTCCCCCACTTTGCAAAGGCAGAGCATTCCTACGAAAACTCTCTTAAGCTGAAATGGTGTAAAGCGAAGAACCATTAACTTACATGGGAAAATTTTTCCTAAAAGCAAAATTCTCTTTGTAATGCAAAAACAGGTTACTAATGTAGGTCTTTTGTAAAAGTGAAGTGATGTAAAGTGGACATCCGTAAAGCGGGGGACACCTGTAGCAATAAATAATGAGAACATGAGATAATGAGATAAAGAGTCCTTAAAGTGAGATCATTGGTTGTCAGAACATTTTAAAGATGAGGTGAGTGAGTGTAGTAATTGCTATTAAACCTGATAGTGTGACTCCTGAGGTTTTCTTTACTTCCTTCCTGATGACAGAAACGAGAAGAGAGCATGACCTGGGTTGTGGGGGACCTCTGATGAAGGATGCTGCTTCCTCATGGAGAGAAAATACAAAAACTGAGATGCAAAGGGACTTGAGAGACTTTGAGCAAGACTCCCTAATGGTTAATTTGCAAGATGATTATGTGGTGAGAAAGGCAAATGCATTGCTGGCATTCATTTCAAGAGGACTAGGATATAAAAGCAAGGATGTAATGTTGAGACTTTATAAAGCACTGGTGAGGCCTCTCTTGAAGTATTGTGAGCAGGTTTGGGCCCCTTATCTTAGAAAGGATGCGCTGAAATTGTAGAGGGATCAAAGGAGTTTCACAGAAATGATTCCAGGATTGAATGACTTGCATATAAAGAGTGTTAGATGATCCTGGGCTGGTATTCACTAGAATTCAGAAAAATGAGAGGTGACCTCATAGAGACCTTTTGAATGGTGATAGAATGGATGTGGAGAGGATGTTTCCTATAGTGGGAGTGTCTTAAGACCAGAGGATGCAGCCTGGGAATAAAGCGTCATCGTTTTAGAATGGAGATGAGAAGGACATTTCTTTAGCTGGAGAGTGGTGAATCTATGGAATTCTTTACCAGAGGCAGCTGTGGAGGTCAAGTCATTGCGTACAGAGGTACAAAGGCAGAGCATTTAATTGGTCAGAGCATGAAGGATACAGGGAGAAGACAGAAAGGAAAAAGGGATCAGTCATGATGAAATGGCAGAGCACATTTAATGGGCCAAATGGTCTAATTCCGCTTCTATATCTTATGGTCTTATGGTAGTATGGTTTCATCCAGATGTGCTCAATGGCTTTACTCATGATGCCTTGGTCCAAATCCACTTGTTTTTCAGGATTTTCCATTCAAAGGCTGGTGATTGGTGTTTTCATCTCAGGCCGTGATTCAGCAAGTCAATATACTGCACACTACACATCTACAGAAGTTTAGATATCCTGCTGAATTTCCATAGCTCCTAAGGAAGTAGAGGTGCTGTCATAAAACACACAGTGAAAGTTTCTGTTGACAGCTAACAAAGGAAAAATAAAATCAGCACAAATTAACATTTTTTCTTTCAGGCTAGGATGGGAAAAAAGAGAATGCAAATGTGGCAGGAAGATTAAACAGATATTTAGTGTCAAGAAATTGATTATCAGTATCTCAAATCTTCTTCAGCCTCTCATTGCCACAGTCAGAGGTTCCCAAAGGCTTCAAAAAGGCATCAATCACACTGGTGCCCAAGAAGAGCAGGGTGATCTGCCTTAATGACAACCGCCTGGTAGTGATTAAGTTCTTTGAGAAGTTGGTCATAGCCAGAATTAATTCTTACCTGAATAAGTACCTGGGCCCACTCCAATTTGCCAACTGCCACAGCAAGTCTACAGCAGATAAAACCTCACTGGCTCTCTACTTGTATTTGGAGCACCTGAACAACAGCAATACGTATCAGGCAACTATTACAGCTTGGCTTTCATTACCACCATCTCCTCAGTACCAATGAATATGCTTCAAAACCTGGGCCTCTGTACCTTCCTCTGAATGACTTCTTCATCAATAGACCACAGTCAGAGCAGATCTGCAGTAACATCTCCTCACTACTGACAATCAACAGAGAAACACCTCAAGGATGCGTGCTTTTCTCACTGTTCTACTCTCTCTAAACACATGACTGTGTGGCTAGGAACAGCACAAATGGCAGCTATAAATTCACTGACGACACTGCTGCTTTTGGCAGAATCTCAGATGGTGAAGAGGAGGAATATAGGAGCAAGGTAAATCATCTAGTTGGGTTGTGTTATAAGACTAAACTTGCACTAAAAAAAAGGATCAAAGAGATGATTGTGGAGTTCAGGAAGCTGAAGTCATAGGTTCAAAGTTTCATTAATTATCCAAGTATAGCACTTGAAATTCTTCTTCTCCAGGTAGCCATGAAAACAAGAAAGACAGAAAGGCAGTACGATCATCAACTGTGACAGACAGGGGAAGTCAAAGCTATTGTAAAAGCAAAAGAAAGGGCATACAACAAAGCAAACATTAGACGGACGATAGAGGATTGAGAAGTTTTCAAAAACCTACAAACAGCAACTAAATAAATCGTTAGAAGGGAAAAGATGAAAGGGAAAAGCTAGAAAATATTATCAAAATGGATCGTAAAAGATTTTCAAGTACGTTAAAAATGAAAGAGAAATGAGTGTGGTCAAAGGACTGCTGGAAAATGATGGAGGAGAAATAATAATGGGGGACAAGGAGGTTGACAGGTTGGAGGCCGGTGACTAGTGGTGTGCCTCAGGGATCTGTATTGGGTCCAATGTTGCTTGTCATATAATCTGGATGATGGGGTGGTAAATTGGATTAGTAATTATGCAGATGATACTAAGGTAGGTGGCCTTGTGGCTAATGAAGTAGGTTTTCAAAGATGCAGAGAGATTTAGGCCAGTTAGAAGAGTGGGCTGAATGATGGCAGATGGAGTTTAATGCTGATAAAATGTGAGGTGCTACATTTTGGTAGGAATAATCCAAATAGGACATACACGGTAAATGGTAGGGCCTTGATGAATGCAGTAGAACAGAGTGATCTAGGAATAATGGCGCATAGTTCCCTGAAGGTGGAATCTCATGTGGATAGGGTGGTAAAGAAAGCTTTTGGTATGCTGGCCTTTATAAATCAGAGCATTGAGCATAGGAGTTGGGAAGTAATGTTAAAATTGTACAAGGCATTGGTGAGGCCAAATTTGGAGTATTGTGTACAGTTCTGGTCACTGAATTATAGGAAAGATATCAACAAAATAGAGAGAATACAGAGAAGATTTACTAGAATGTTACCTGGGTTTCAGCACCTATGTTACAGGGAAAGGCTGAACAAGTTAGGTCTTTATTCTTTGGAGTGTAGAAGGTTGAGAGGGGACTTGATAGAGGTATTTAAAATAATGAGGGGGATAGATAGAGTTGACGTGGATAGGCTTTTTCCATTTAGAGTAGGGGAGATTCAAACAAGAGGACATGATTTGAGAATTGGGGGCAAAAGTTTAAGGGTAACACGAGGGGGAACTTCTTTACTCAGAGAGTGGTAGCTGTGTGGAACGAGCTTCCAGTAGAAGTGGTAGAGGCAGGTTCAGTATTGTCATTTAAAGTAAAATTAGATAGGTATATGGACAGGAAGGGAATGGAGGGTTATGGGCTGAGAATGGGCCAGTGGGACTAGGTGAGTGTAAGCGTTGGCACGGACTAGAAGGGCCGAGGTGGCCTGTTTCTGTGCTATAATTGTTATATGGTTATATAAGGAGATGGCTGATGAGCAAGATGAGTATTTTGCATCAGTCTTCATTGTGGAAGACACTAGCAGTATGCCTGATGTTGTAGTGAATGAAGAAAGAGAAGTGGGTGCAGATACTATTACAAGGGTGAAGATGCTCAAAAAGCTGAAAGACCGAAGACCAGATGAACTGCAGCCTAGGGTTCTGAAAGAGGTAGCGCTAGAGATTGTGGTGGCATTAGAAATGATCTTTCAAAAATTATTGGAATCTGGCATGGTGCCAGACGACTGGAAAATTGCAAATGTCTCTCCACTCTTTATGAAAGGAAGAAGGCAGCAGAAAGGAAATTATAGATCAGTTAGCCTGACCTCAGAGGTTGGGAAGATGTTGAAGTTAATTGTTAAAGATGATGTCATGGAGTACTTGGTAACAGAGGACAATGTAGTACAAAGTCAGCATGGTTTCCTTCAGGGAAAATCCTGCCTGACGAAACTGTATGAACTCTTTGAGGAGATTACAAGTAGGACAGATAAAGGGGATGTAGTGGATGTTGTATATTTGGATTTTCAGAAGGCCTTTGACAAGGTGCCACACATGGTATTACAGGGAACTTACTAACATGGTTTGAGCATTGGCTGATTGGTACCTTTCTGGTTGGCTGACAGTGACTAGTGGTGTTCCGCAGGGGTCGTGTTGGGACCACTTCTTTTTCTGCTGTATACAAATAATTTAGATGATGGAATGGATGGCTTTGTTGCCAAGTTTGCAGATGATACGACGATTGATGGAGGGGCAGGTGGTGTTGAGGAAACAGATAGGATCCAGAAGGACTTAGACAGATTAGGAGAATGGGCAAGAAAGTGGCAAATGAAATACAATGTTGAAAAATGCATGGTCATGCACTTTGGTAGTAGAAATAAATATGCGAACTAGTTTCTAAACAGGGAAAAGATCCAGAAATCTGAGATGCAAAGGGACTTGGGAGTCCTTGTGCACAACACCCTAAAGGCTAACTTGCAGGTTGAGTTGACGGTGTTAGCATTCATTTCAAGAGGTCTAGAATACAAAAGCAAGTATGTGATGCTGGGGCTTCATAAGGCGCCCTTGAGGCCTCATTTTGAGTATTATGAACAGTTTCGGGCCCCTCATCTTAGAAAAGATGTGCTGGCATTGGAGAGGGTCCATAGGAGGATCACAATGATGATTCCAGTAATGAAAGGGCTATCATATGAGGAACATTTGATGGCTCTGGGTCTGTACACAGTGGAATTCAGAAGGATGAGTGGGGGGATCTGGTTGAAACCTTTCAAATGTTGAAAAGCCTAGATGGAGTAGATGTGGAAAGGATGTTTCCCATGGTGGGAGAGTCTAGGACAAGAGGGCACAGCCTCAGGATCGAGGGGTGCCCTTTCAAAACGGAGATGCGGAGAAATTTCTTTAACCAAAGGGTGGTGAATTTGTGGAATTTGTTTTTCACACGCAGCTGTGGAGGCCAGGTCGTTGGGTGTATTTAAGGCAAAGATTGATAGGCTCTTGATTGGACACGGTATCAAAGGTTATGGGAAGAAGGCTAGGAACTGGGGTTGAGGAGGAGATAAAAAAAAGGATCAGCCATGATTGAATAGTGCAGTAGACTTGATGGGCCAGATGGCCTAATTCTGCTCCTGCTCCTATATCTTCTGGTCTTACGATCATCAATCCCCCAAAAACCCCCTTCTCACACAAAAAGGCAAATAAGACCAGATCAGGCACATCAATCCCTAAATCCCCTTGTCCTGCACACACAAAAAAAAACAGAAATGGAGCAGGCACGTCGCTCCTCCTGCACCAATAAATGAAGAAAACAGAATAGGTGCATCGACACCCAAACCCTCCTTTCACACAAAAGAACAAACAGAAAAGGACAGGCACATCGACCCCCAAACCCTTCATCCCACACAATAAAAAAACATACAAAACAGGACAAGTCAATCCACAAATTCCCCCACAAAAAACCAGGAAACATCATGCAAAAAACACAGAATATACAAAATTATAAGACTGAGAAAAGTCTGTAGTCCAAGTCCTCATCCAAAACACAGAAATACTAGGCAACACACACTAGGCTCAGTGGCAGACCATTCCTTCCCTGAAGCAAGGCCATTGAAAAGACAGGCAGCCTGCTCCCATCCTCCGCACTCACCTCAATATTTCAATCTCCCTCGTCAGTTTAATTGGCAAACAATGGAAGCTTTGATAGACAATAGATAATAGACAGTAGGTGCAGGAGTAGGCCATTCGGCCTTTCTAGCTGGCACCGCCATTCACTGTGATCATGGCTGATCATACACAATCAGTACTCCGTTCCTGCCCTCTCCCCATTACCCCGCTATCTATAAGAGCTCTATCTAACTCTCTCTTGAATGCATCCAGAGACTTGTCCTCCACTGCCTTCTGGGGCAGAGCATTCCACATATTCACCACTCTCTGGGTGAAAAAGTTTTTCTGCATCTCTGTACTAAATGGCCTAACCCTTATTCTTAAACTGTGGCCTCTAGTTCTGGACTCACCCATCAGCGGGAACATGCTTCCTGCTTCCAGTGTGTCCAATCCCTTAATAATCTTATATGTTTCAATCAAATCCCCTCTCATCCTTCTAAATTCCAGTGTATACAAGCCCAGTCGCTTTAATCTTTCAACATATGACAGTCCCGCCATTCCAGGAATTAACCTTGTGAACCTACGCTGCACTCCCTCAATAGCAAGAATGTCCTTCCTCAAATTTGGAGACCAAAACTTCACACAATACTCCAGGTGGGGTCTCACCAGGGCCCTGTACAGCTGCAGAAGGACCTCTTTACTCCTATACTTAATTCCTCTTGTTATAAAAGCCAGCATGCCATTAGCTTTCTTCACTGCCTACTGTACCTGCATGCTTGCTTTCATTGACTGATGTACAAGAACACCTAAATCTCGTTGTACTTCCCTTTTTCCAAACTTGACTCCATTTAGATAGTAATCTGCCTTCCTGTTCTTGCCACCAAAGTGGATAACCTCACATTTATCCACATTAAACTGCATCTGCCATACATTTGCCCACTCACCCAACCTGTCCAAGTCACCCTGCATTCTCATAACATCCTCCTGACATTTCACACTGCCACCCAGCTTTGTGTCATCAGCAAATTTGCTAATGTTACTTTTATTTAAATTTTCATTTAAATTAATAATTTAATCATTTAAATCATTAATGTATATTGTAAACGGCTGCGGTCCCAGCACTGAACCATGCGGTACCCCACTGGTCACAGCCCGCCATTCCGAAAGGGACCTGTTAATCGCTACTCTTTGTTTCCTGTCAGCCTGCCAATTTTCAATCCATGTCAGTACTCTGCCCCCAATACCATGTGCCCTAATTTTGCCCACTAATCTCCTATGTGGGACTTTATCAAAAGCTTTCTGGAAGTCCAGGTACATTACATCCACTGGCTCTCCCTTGTCCATTTTCATAGTTAAATCCTCAGTTCATCCTTTGCCCTAGTTCCTTTGGCCACTATTACATCTGGGAGATTGTTTGTGTCTTCCTTAGTGAAGACAGCTCCAAAGTACCTGTTCAACTCATCTGCCATTTCCTTGTTCCCCATAATAAATTCACCAGTTTCTGTCTAATGTCCCAATTTTGGTCTTAACTATTTTTTTTTTGCTATTCACATACCTAAAGAAGCTTTTACTATCCTCCTTTATATTCTTGGCTAGTTTACCTTTGTACCTCATTTGTTCTTGGAGTATTGCCTTTTTTGTTATCTTCTGTTGCTCTTTAAAAGCTTCTCAGTCCTCCAGTTTCCATTGGCAAAATGGAGTCAAATGACGAATTGTACCCCATCCTTCGGCCTTCACGCACACTATCTCGGTGTCCTGGAATCCTCTCAGAGACTGCAGAATGCTGAAGCACCCAAATAATCTCCAAGCTTCTGCATTCTCTTCAATGTTCAAATCTCCATTGTCACTTTAATTGGAGAACAAAGGAAGTTTTAACTGGCGACTTGGGGTGGAACATTGGCTCACAGCTTGCCCACCATGAGGTTCCCACATGCTGCCTCTGCCTCAGGAGACTGCAGAGTGCTGGAACACCCAAACAATCTCCAAACAGCAGATCAGAAGCTCCAACTGTTCCAGAATCATATCCATGAAGAAAGACAAATGTAAAAGACATTAAAAAAGTGAAATATATGGTTTCATGATCTATTCAGGGGGTGTTGACTGAAGGAGTTTTCTATTTAGTTGCCATCATGGCTGGATATAGACTGCATATATAAATCCAGCAACTTCAGCTTCCTGGATACCAACAACCCATGAGATCGAACCTGGACCGAGACAATTTTGCAAAGTTGAGGTCCGGTAGATCCCTAAGGCACATATTTGTTCACACAGGTCTTGAAGTGAAGGGTATTAATTATCAATTTCACAATGATGGATCAAACCTCATCATTCTTTGGACAACAGTGATCCCTGCCTTCTTTTATGCTTCTGAGACCTGAATTATCTGTAGTTGTCATCTCTCGGCACTGAAGCTACACCGCCAATGTTATCTCTATAAATTTACTGAACATAGAAGGGAACAAACAGCAGTGTTTGGATAACATCACTGACAGTGAGCACCTAGTTATTCTCTTTTGACTGCATCAGGCAGGCCATGTTGTTTGCCTTCTCTTCTTTCCTTCAAGTCCTGATGAAGGGTCTTGATCCAAAGCATCTACTGTTTGCTCTTTTCCATAGATGTGGCTGGCCTGCCGAGTTCCTCCAGCATTTTGTGTGTGTTACTCTGGATTTTCCGCAATGGGCAGATTTTTCTCATGTTTGTGACCCCACATGGAGACCCTTCCCTGACATTCAATATTTCATGTCTGCCCCAGGTGTTGAGACTGTGATTCCTGACAACCCACCCAAGGGGAAACATCTAGTCTGCAACTTCCATGACATCGCTTAAGCACCCTGAAGGAGAACGGAGATCCTGAGGTGTACAAGACCGGGACAGACAGATAAACCTGTTGGTTGAGTTGTGTCACAACAGCAATGTTTCACTCAAAGTCAATGACTCGATTGTGGACTTCAGGAAAGAGAAGTTGAGGGAACACACAGCAGTCCTTGTCGAGGGGTCAGCAGTGGAAAGAGTGAGCAGTTTCAGGTTCTGGGCTGTCAACAGTTCTGAGGATCTGTTCTGGGCCTAACATATTGATGCAATTACGAAGAAGACATTTCAGCAGCTGTATCTCATTAGGAGTTTGAGGAGATTTGGTATGTCTACATAGGTTTCTACAGATGTACTGTGGAGAGCATTTTAACTGGTTGCAGCAGCATCTGGTATGGAGGGGCCACTGTACAGGATCAGGAAAAAGCTGCAGAAGGTTACAAACACAGCCAGCTCCATCATTGGCACTAGCCTCCACAACATCGATGACATCTTCAAAAGGCAGCATCCATTATAAAGGACCCCCATCACCCAGGACTTACTCCCGTATTAAATACTACCATCAGAGAGGAGGTACTGGAGCCTGATGCCACACTCTCAATGTTTTAGAAACAGCTTCTTCCCCTCAGCCATCAGATTCCTGAACAGACAATATACCATGAACATCATTTCATTATATTTTGTCATTTCGCACTACTTAATTTTATAAATATATATTTCTTATTGTAATTTATAATATAATGTACTGCTGCCGCAAAACAACAAATTTAATGACATATGTCAATGATAATAAACCTGATTGCGATTCTGATGCTGATTGGGATTCGGATTCAGATTCTGCTCTGTGGCATTCAATCTCTCCAAAGTGAGATTCATCCCTGGAAATTAGCTACAGAACAACCAGCTGAGAAACAGAAGGGATATGGGATAGGAAATAAGACAGCAGCCTAGGTGGTATCTTTTGCTATAATGACAGCCTGTGAAGAACACAATTCTTTTTTCTGCAGTGCGGTTATCGCATTTGCCTCACATGCAAGAAGTCCCCTGTTCGATCCTGGACAGAAACATAATATTGACTGTGCTCCGGATTTTCAGGAACTCCTTAGAGCTACGTAAGTGGAGTAGAAACAAGGCAATTCATTTCTGAAGGACTGCACAAGTAGCAGATATGCATGCTCCCAGTTCTAAAGACTGTAAAAGCACAGAACATTACATTTAACAAAATCTCTTTCAGTAAATCACATCATAAAGTCTAAAATGTTTTTCTTCAGGAATGAATCAATATCTTTCACCCTAGAATTACACTGATGTACTCAGACAATTAAAGCAAAACTTAAGTCAATAAACATTTCAGGCCAGGCAGCATCTATAGGGAGAAGCACTGTCGACGTTTCGGGCCGAGACCCTTCGTCACGACCCGTGTCGGCCCGAAACGTCGACAGTGCTTCTCCCCATAGATGCTGCCTGGCCTGCTGTGTTCCACCAGCATTTTGTGTGTGTTGCTTGAATTTCCAGTATCTGCAGATTTCCTCGTGCTTGGTCAATAAACATTTGTAAGTTTAGCCGAGTATCCCAAGTTTCTGTTTGTTGCCTCAACAAAATGAATGTGTGACAAGAAGATTGATTTCAGTACACAGAAGTCTGACTCAGAGCAGAGACACTTGACCATCCGGATGTGACGCTGCACCATGTTGATGGCAAATACTTCATCACCTCAGTATTCAAATAAAACAAATTTATTTTCAGAACCCCACAAATTCAACATCTCTAAGCTCATTATGTAATGGAAGGTCATTTTGTGTTAGATTGGATGGTGTACTTAGAAAAGGTGATTGAAGTGCATTGATTGATAAGATCACTTCGATACGTTTTAAAGAATTGGACTGTTATTCATGAAAATCATTTCTTAAGTATATTTGGAAATATGTTTTATGGTGATAGCTTGACTTAAATAGATAAGTTAAATATAATTTCAAGTCTCACACACAAAATGCTGGAGGAACTCAGCGGGCCAGGCAGCATCCATGGAAAAGAGTAAACAGTTGATGTTTCGGGCCTTTTCATCAGGACCCATCTGCAGTTTTCTCTTGTTTATAATTTCAAGTTTGTTTGGTGTTAAGCAAGGGAAAGAAATGCAATGTTTCTAATAATATTTTAAATTATTATATCCTTGAACAAAATGTAGTAATATTAGCAAGGATACAACTCAAATATACCCACTAGGTACATTCATATTTTAAAATATGTATTTGAAAATACTGCATGACTTCTGAAGATGCTGGAATCATCAGTCCTGGTGAAGAGTCTAGCCCGAGATGTTGAATATTTATTTATTTCCATAGTTGCAGCCTGACCTGCTGAGTTCCCCTAGCATTTTGTGTGTGTTGCTTCAGATCTGATTTCTTTTTACAATTTCAATGGATGTAAGTATTGCACATGCTCACACCCTTTTTAATATTACACTCAGTGCCCAATTTGGAAAGAACTGCCATCCAGAGCACTTAGACAACTGAATACAACTGATCTCCTACAATTTGCGAGTTAATCATCATATCCACAAGATGGTTCAGGGTGCCAGTTTGCTTCAGTTCTTTAATGGATCTGTGAATTTATAAAATCACTCCTGTGGTACAGTAGTAAATACATTTCAAAGCTAATACGTTATTTACTGCAATGTACTTTGGGTCCGCAGTTATAAAAGCAAAACTAGGAATAGAGGATTTCTCTTTATCTTTCAAGTGGGTTGTTTCTGACAGTTGCTCATGGCAATGGCCTTGAGGACGTGTTTCTTTTATTTTACTATATTGTGCAAAGTTCTTGGGCACATGTACTAAATATAATGAGGGTGCCTAAACCTTTTGGACACCTTATGTTATGTCTTTCATTTACAAATTAATACTTAATACAACTGAGCTAATACAAAGCTAAGTAATATTATTTCTAAATCACAACCACTTTCCTATTTAACCAATATACAGCTCTGTGAAAAATTGTTTTATATATATCAATGCCTAAGACTTCTGTACAACACTACAATGTGATGTAATTTCAAATGTGCTTGAAGTTCAATGCATCAAGAGTGACTCTCTAACTCACAGCTGTGCCTTCAGCCTAGCCTTTATGCCTACAGCACACCTAAATGCCATATTGTATTGACTGTGCAAGACATCCTTAATTCGTCTGAGATATTATAATTCCTGTTCTGAATCATTGAGATTTACTCTGTGGAATTTTTCTGACTAAAAGTGGCTTGGCCTTTTGCAGACCAACCTGCCATTTCAAGTAGGAGGGTAAACTTGATGTAGTTCTGATATCAAGAGAATTTAGTTTAATTGTGCAATTTCGTATTATATGACAATGGAAATAATTTGAACCTACAAAGCTGTTTTTGATAGTTGGCTAGTTTTCATTATAAGTCGCTTGCCTGCATCTGTGGCACTTCTCATTGCAAAGTTAAAGCAGATTTTAAACAGGGTAGACTTACATTCACTGGCCACTCCATTAGATTTACCTGTACACCTCCTTATAAATGCAGATATCATGTGACAGCAACTCAATGCATAAAAGCATGCAGACATGATCAAGAGGCTCAGCTGTTACTCAGACCAACCATCGGAGTGGGGAACAAATCTGATCTAAGTGACAATTGTTGGCACCAGATGGGGTGGTTTGAGTATCTCAGAAACTGCTGATCTTCTAGAATTTTCCCTAGAATTTACAGAGAATGGTGTGAGATATATAAAAAAAAATCACCCACTGAGTGGTTGTTAATGAGAGAGATCAGACTGGTTCAATCATGCATTAAACCAGCACTATGCAGAAGGGTATCTCTGAATGTACAGCACGTTCAGCCTTGAAGTGGATAAGCTACAACAGCAGAAGGCCATGAACATACGCTCAGTGACCATTTTAATGGGTACTAGGTGTACCTAATAAAGTGGCCACTGACTGTATTTTTAGTGGATTTAGCTTGTTATGACATTTGAGTCCTTGCTGAGGCGCAAGTTGGATGAACTGCGTGGTTTACAGAAGCTGCATGCAATAGTCAGTAAATAAGCTGGCACACCGCCTGAACAGGTACCACAGCTATGGGCTAACTGCATTTTCAACCTGTCACTGCTACGGGTGGAAGTTCCCACTTGCTTCAAAAAGGCAACATTTATACCAGCGCCTAAGAAGAATAATGTGAGCTGCCTTAATGACTATCGCCCAGTAGCACTCACATCTACAGTGACGAATTGCTTTGAGAGGTTGGTCATGACTAGACTGAACTCCTGCCTCAGCAGAGACCAGGACCCATTGTAATTTGCCTATCGCCACAACAGGTCAATGGCAGATGCAATGTCAATGGCTCTTCACACAGCTTTAGACCATCTGGACAACACAATCACCTATGTCAGGATGCTGTTCATCGACTATAGCTCAGCTTATAACACCATTTTCCCACAATCCTGATTGGTAAGTTACAGAAATGGGGCCGCTGAACATTCCTCTGCAACTGGATCCTCAACTTCCTAACCAGAGACGACAATCAGCGCGGATTTGTGGTAACATTTTCTCCTCACTGACGATCAACACTGGTGTACCTTAGGTGTGTGTGCTTAGCCCGCTGCTCTACTCTCTCTGTGCAACTGTGTGGCTAGGCATAGCTCAAATACCATCTATAAACTTGCTGGTGATACAGCCATCATTGGTAGAATCTCAGGTGGTGACGAGAGGGCGTACAGGATATGCCAACTAGTGGAGTGGTGTTGCAGCAACAACCTGGCACTCAATGTAAGTAAGACGAAAGAGCTGATTGTGGACCTCAGGAAGGGTAAGACGAAGGAACACATACCAATCCTTATAGAGGGATCAGAAGTGGAGAGAGTGAGCAGTTTCAAGTTTCTGGGTGTCAAGATCTCTGAGAACTTGATCCCAATATATCAATACAGCTGCTAAGAAGGCAAGACAGCGGCTATACTTCAATAAGAGTTTGAAGAGATTTGGTATGTCAACAAAAATATTCAAACACTTCTATATATGTACTGCAGAGAGCATTCTGACAGGCTGCATCACTCTCTGGTTTAGGAAGGCTACTACACAGGACCAAAAGAAGCTGCAGAGGAATGTAAATTTAGGTACTAGTCTACAAAGTACCCAGAACATCTTTGGGGAGCGGTGTCTCAGAATGGCAGCATCTATTATTAAGGTCCCCCAGAACCCAGGGAATGCCGGGCATGTCCCTTTCCTTACTGTTACCATCAGGGAGGAGATACAGAAGCCTGAAGGCACACACTCAGCAATTCAGGAACAGCTTCTTCCCTTCTGCTACCTCACTTTTTTAATATATATTATTTCTATTTCTGCATGATTTTTAATCTATTCATTAAAAGTATACTGAAATTTATCAGTTATTTATTTTTAATTTTTTTTCTTCTATATTATGTGCTGCTGCTGCTGCTGCTAAGTTAACAAATTTCACGACATATTCTGGTGATAATAAACCCGATTCTGATTCTGATTCTGATATCAGAATCTCTGTCCCATTTTTGGGGAATACGTGTATGACCACCTCAATCTTTATCATTTTGATTCAGAGAGTGTTTTCATTTGTGACAATTGCTCCCAATGTGAGTTTCCTGAATGAGATTATTAGTTGTGACAATGAAAGAGGAAGAATATGAACTATGACAGCTGGTATAAAGATGTAGCTTTTATACTTCTGTTCCTCTGACTCCCAGCAGGTTGGGTTTTGCAGCTACCTGATCTGTCACTCAAAGAGCACAACGGAGTTTGAATGCCACAACACACAAAGAATATAATCATTTACCAAAATCACATAGCATAGAATTAGTCTCTTTGGGCAATTTAATCTTCTTCCCAGATGTTTGAGTCAGTGATATTTCTTGATTTCATATCATGAAAAATTCAAGACATTTAACAAGAAAAACTACCCACTATACACTGAGCAAATCTGATTTTGTTTTATTTAATCTTTTTCCAAATCTACCATATGTTTTGGCAATTTCAGAAATAAACTGCTAATTTTGTTTGGATCGGAAAATAAATAGATGTTAGGATCCACTATTTGGTCTGTGTGTATGGTTGAAAAGGCAATGGTATGAAGCTACCATCTGTGGGATTACATTTATGTACTTTAAAAACAGTGTTACTTCAACTATTCATTCTCATGACTCATCTGAATTAAATTGCCAGTTAACATCATTTAGTGCTGTATTAAGGACACTTCTGTGATATGGAACTAAGCCCACCCACAATATTGTTGACTTTTCCAAAGTAATTTAATTTTTGAGTCTAATACAGCTCATGTTACTCAGCATCAGATTAAAACTTGCTTTGTTTCAGTTTCCTGCTATTATCTGGTTGTGTTTGTTCTCTCGTAAAAAGTTTCAGTTTGAAATCAAGAGTGTAGTTTTGCAATGCATGTAACGTTTTTTCCCCACCAGTTTTATGGCAATGCAAAGACGAACAAGGTGCTAGAAAAAGTATTCAGCTCCCACGACTATTTTCATATTTTCTATCCCATTTTCTAAATTGAAAATACATTGATATAGGATTTTGAGCTCATCTAAAAAAACATTGAGCATCATGTCAAATCAAAAAAAAATTCCAAAACTTGTCAACAGTTTACTAAAAATTAAAAACCAAAATAGTGAGTGTGTAAAAGTATATACTATGCTAACATTCCTCAGGTACAATACTGTATATTACCTTACCAATTCACCCATTTTGTTGATGTAGAAAATTGGAAGATAAATACCTGCTATCACTCTGTAAGGACCAACAGAATGGTAGATTTTCAATAGGGCAAACCAAAACGAAGACAAAAGAGCATTCAAGACATATCAAGGAAATAATAATAGAGAGCACAAACCTGAGGAAGGCTACAAGACCATCTTAAAGCAATGAACATAGCTTGGAGTTCAGTGCAGTCCATCGTGGAAGTGTGAGAAAAATGAAAAACCGTAACCACATGCCTAGGTTAGGTCACCCCTCTAAACCAAGTAGCTGGAGAAGAATGGCACTTGGAAGAGAGGCTACGGTCACTCTGAAAGAGCTGCAGAAGTTAGTGGCTGCAACTGGAGCAGAAGTTCATGGCTCAACAATCTCTAAGGCCTTGCCCAAAAAGGATATTTATGGAACAGTGGCAAGAAAATACGTATCTTTGCCCATAAAGACATCGTGAAGTGTCACATAGAAAATACTGTAAAGATGTGGAAGAAGGTCTTGCAGTTGGATGAGACAAAAGTGAAACTTTTTAGCCTTAATGCTAAACTGTCTGTGTAGTGTACATCTAATACAGCATATCAGCCAGGTAACACCATCCCTACTGTAAAGTATGGTGAAGGTAGCATCATGCTATGGGGATGCTTTTCAGCTGCAGGGACTGGAAATCTGGTCAGGATTGATAGGAGAATGAATGCTGCTAAATTCAGAGAGATCCTGGATTAAAAACCTGCTTGACTCTGCCAGAAAGCTTGAACTGGGGAGCAAGTTCATCTTTCAGCAAGACAAGAACCCACAACACACTTCTAGAGCAACCATGATGTGGCTTCAAATAAAGAAGATTGATATGCTTGAGTGGTCCAGTCAGTGTCCTGACCTTAACCTGATCGAACAGCACTGGTAAGACCTCAAGATGGCTGTCCACCTCTGCTCCCCAACTAGCCTGGCACAGTTTGGGCAATTTTGCACAGAAGAATAGGAAATTCTTGCTCCAAGAAGTTGTGCAAAGCAAATAGAAACTTATCCAAAAAGATTACCCCATGATAATTGCTTAGGTACTCCATGCAAGTCTTTTTGAGAAAGTAAGGAGGCTTGGGATCCAAGGGGAGTGTGGAGGATCAGAGGGATCTTGGAGTCCGGGTTCATAGGACACTCAAAGCTGCTGCACAGGTTGACTATGTGGTTAAGAAAGCATACAGTGCATTGGCCTTCACCAACCATGGCACTGATTTCAAGAGCTAAGAGGTAATGTTCCAGCTATAAAGGACGCTGGTCAGACCCCACTTGGAGTACTGTGCTCGGTTCAGGTTACTTCACTATAGGAAGGATGTGGAAACTATAGAAAGGGTGCAGAGGAGATTCACAAGGATGTTGACTGGATTGGGGAGCATGCCTTATGAGAGTAGGTTGAGTGAACTCGGCCTTGCAGCGACGGAGGATGAAAGGTGACCTGATAGAGGTGTACAAGATGATGAGAGATATTGATCATGTGAATAGTTAGAGGCTTTTTCCCAGGGCTGAAATGGCTAGCATGAAAGGGCACTGTTTTAAAGTGCTTGGAAGCAGGTATAGTGGTGATGTCAGGGGTAAGTTTTTTACTCAGAGAGTGGTGAGTACATGGAATGGGCTGATGGTGACGGTGGTGGAGGTGGATATGATAGGAATTTTTAAGAGACTCTTGGGTAGGTAAATGGAGCTTAGAAAAATAGAGGGCTATGGGTAACCCTAGGCAGTTTCTGAAGTACATGTTCGGCACAGCTTTGTGTCAAAGGGCTGGTATTGTGTTGTAGGTTTTCTATGTTTCTATTACCGATCATAAAAGCTGAGAGAGATGGTTCAACCAAGCACTGAGCAAAGGAAGATGAATACCTTTGAATGGTTGATAGTTCAGTTGTTAAATTTTTAGTGTTTTATGCTTTACAACTTTCGCTGCTATTTAAGGAGCATGTGATACATAAATAAAAGTTCTCAGTTAAATTGATCATAATCCCTGGTTATAATACACATTTATAATATGTGAAGAAAGGGTTGGGGGCTGAATACTTTTACAGAGTACTGTAAATGGTCAGGAAACAATCCAATGATAAAATAGAGTCACAAAATAACAGCCAAAGAAAAAAAACCTAATGAATAAAAAAAATTGAATTGCTACTATAGCAATGTCAATAATTTCAACTTATCAGTGGACAACGGGAGGCAAGAGTCCATACAGGAAGTCTGAGACAAAGTTGCATAGAAATAGGAAGCTTCACAATTAATAATTGCAGGTTTTAATAAGAAATGAAGGGTGTGGAATGTTGGTGAGGCTGTAACTGTACTAAATAGAGATAATATAATAACGGGAGATGGCTGAATTATAATCCTTATGCACTTCACTAGATATTAGGAAATACATTTTTGCCGCAATAGGAAGAATGGATAAAATAAATGAACATAAAATAATATTTATGGGAGTATTTAACTATATTTATACTGAGACATATCCTAGGATATACATCATTAGTGATGTAACCGGGGGTGTTCGGCTGTTTCGGATCTTTCAGCATTGGACACACTCAGCCAGACAACTGAGTCAGTGTTTATCAGGCCCTGGCTTCTGTCCCAGCAGCTTTGGTCCATGGATCACAACTTTTGATCCATAGGCATCTGCAGGTTCACTCAGCACTCTCTGTGATGCTGCTGCTGGCTCTTGTACATTCAGACCTTGTTGTCTATCTGTCTGATCGAACATCTATCTAATCATCCATCTATCAATGCATCTAATCATCTATCTATATATCTCTGTATCTAATCAATCAATGCATAATAGGCAATTCCAGCCCTTTGAGACACACGTCCCGCTATCACACTATTCACAGAACAGCCAACCAACTGGTACGTCTTTGGACTGCGGGAGGAAGCCGGAGCACCCAAAGGGAACTCATGCGGTTACAGGGAGAATGTACAGACTTCTAGGGAGCTGTAGGAATTGAATCCATGTCACCTGTACTGTAAAAAGCACTGTGCTAACCACCAGGCAACCATGCCACCCATGCCAAGCAGTGGGTAGGCTCTGCACAACGAGCAGCCAGTCAAACGCCCGCGCCCCGCTTTATCCCCTCCACCCCTGCCTCTGCACTGCCCCAACAGTTCCTGGTATTTGACTTCCTTACACTCAAACACCTCCTCAATCCAGTCTTCCCAGGGAACTGTCAGTTCTACCATGACCATCTGCTTCAAGGTAAGTAGAAAGCAAAGGTAGTAAAAGTTCATCTCAATATTGTGTGTATGATTCCTTCCCTCTCCGGACTGTGAAATCTCTGACTTGCGAAGGAATGTTGATGGATTCAATAATGGGAAATTACTCCAAATTAATGACAGAAAGAATCCTAGGGGAACACCTACATCTATTGAATCATCCAATGAACATGACCATTTGTTAAATATTGAACAACTGCAATCAGTCCTACTCAATTGTGGCAGCAGTACGTTGCATGATATGCATACAGAAAGGAGAGAGAGAGAAAGTTGTGAGGTAGCGTTCATGGGTTCAATGTCCATTCAGAAAGTAAATTGAATTGAATTTACTTTATTTCTTACATCCTTCACATATATGAGGAGTAAAAATCTTTACATTACGTCTCAGTCTAAATGTGCAATCATAGTAGTTTATAATAAATAGAATAATCAATGTAATATTGTTACGGATCCAGCAACAATAAATATATAAGTGAGGCTGGGTTTTTTATAACAAATAAAACATTTATTAAACACTGAAAAACAAACCCCCTGAAAAGTAAACAAACGACTAACGCAACTGGAAATCAGCTGCTGTGCGGCAGCTTAAACAGTTCTTAAAGGAATAAAGTGAAAGCAGTTCTTAAAGTTCTTAAAACAGTTCTTCAAAATAGTACTGCAGAGGTTCAAAATGCTTACAGTCCATTAAAGGAGAGACTTTTTAGACAACTTAAATTCTCTTTCACGTCATGTTGCTGCAGTTCCCAGTCGAACTATGCTTTTCCCAGAGAATTTACGAAGATGAAAATGAAACGGCTTAAAGGCACTGACCTTTCCTTTACAAAACTGTACCCAACCCTTTCTGCTATTATTTGCAGGGGTTAACACGGGCACAGCCAACGAATTCCTTCTGAATGAGGATCAAACAAGGTCGAACCTGTTTCACCATTGAAATCGACTTTCCTCAATCTTTTAGCTCCCGAACTCTGATCTTCACTCTCCACTGATTTTTAACTGACAGTATTATAAAGAAATTGCCGGCAATGACCTTTTAAACTTTAGGCATTAACTAAGACTCCACCTTTCAACCAAACTACGTAATAATATTGGACCACGCAGTGGCATGGAGTCAAATTGGCAAATTCAGCCACGAACTGCCCCTCCTTACAGGGAGGGGCCCTCCTTTTATAAACCATAAAGAAAACCTGTCACATGACCTCTACTTGCGGAAAAATGACATCACTCCACCATCACAAGACCACTACCTTAAGTCCAGTATAGCTTCAGCACCACTGTCACATGACAAGTACAAGATACCCACGGGTACGTAACACCTCCTTCCAAAAAAAAAAATTGGTCTGTCAAGAACAAAATTTTAACATTTACAAGAAAAAAATGTATAAATTTTATAACATACACAGTATACATATTATCATCACATGACATCTTACAACTTACAATACAGTAGGAGTGTCACAATTGTTAAAAAAATCACTCCATAAAATTACATTGTACATTCAACATCAAGATAGACAATCAGTAACCACATTATCTTTACCTTTAATATGTTATCACAATATTATACTCTTGTAACATCAAATTTCAATTTAATAACCTTCTGTTTTTGTTTTTCATTTTACTCAGAAACACTAATGTAGTATGATCAGTGTAAACAATAAGTGGTTTTTGAGTTGTCCCAACATATACATCAAAATGTTCCAGAGCTAAAACAAGAGATAACAATTCCTTCTCTATTGTTGAATAGTTTATTTGATGCTTATTAAATTTCTTAGAAAAGTAAGCTACTGGATGATCAACCTCATCACCCTCATTCCTTTGCATTAAAACTGCTCCTGCAGCCTCATCACTAGCATCTGCAGCTAATGAAAAAGGTTTTTCAAAGTTAGGTGCCTTGAGCACAGGTAGTTGCATATCATAGTTTTCAATTTCTCAAATGCTTCTTGACAAGGCACTGTCCGCACAAACTTCTCATTCTTCTGCAAGAGGTTAGTTAATGGATGGGCAACATTAGCAAAATTCTTACAACATTTTCGATAATATCCTACCATTCCCAAGAATCTCTTGAGAGTTTTTTTTCCTATTGGAGTGGGAATCTCTAAAATTGCCCGAACATTTGCCTGAACAGGAACTATCTTACCTTGACCCACAACATAATCAAGATAAGTCACAGTGGCATGTCCAAATTCACTCTTAGCTAAATTAATAGCTAAGTTAGCTTTTGAAAGCCTTTCAAACAATTTCTCCACCGCAATAATGTGTGCTTCCCAAGTATCATTTCCTGTCACTAAATCATCAACATAAGCATCTATATCTTTCAATCCCTGAATCACAGAGTTAGTCATCTTCTGGAAAGTACCTGGGGCATTCTTCATTCCAAATGGAAGAACATTATATTCATATAGTCCAGATGGAGTTACAAATGCAGAAATTTCTCTACCTCTGTCTGTTAGTGGAACACACCAATACCCTTTCAATAAATCAATCTTTGTAAGGAACTTTGCTTTTCCAACTTTATCTACACAATCATCTACTCTAGGAATTGGATATGCATCTGTTTTTGTTACAGCATTCACCTTCCTATAGTCCATACAAAACCTAATACTACTGTCTGGTTTTGGCACCATAACACAGGGTGAACTCCAATTCAAGTTAGAAGGTCTAATAATATTATTCTCTAACATATATTCAATTTCTTTCTCAGCAAGTTCACATTTTTCTATGTTCATCCTATATGGGTGTTGTTTAATGGGTTTGGCATCTCCAACATCTACATCATGTGAAGCTATAGTAGTCCTTCTCAGAACATCTGGAAACAAATCCTTATATTTAAAAATTAATTTCTTCATCTGCTGTCTGTGTAAATGTGCTAATTTCTCATCAATATTTTCCAGAATGGTTGAGTTTGGTAACCTGACAGAAACAATGTTGGATTTAGAATGAAATTCAGATGAATCATCTATCATGTTCCTAGTTAAATCAGATTCTTTATCATTAACCACAACAGTCACAGTAGCAGATTGTTTCTCATAATATGGCTTTATCATATGTATATGGCAAAGTTGTGTTGGCCTTCTATGACCTGGAGCTTTTATCACGTAATCCACATCATTGATTTTAGATAAAATTTCATAAGGACCATGAAATCTAGCTTGTAAAGGATTTGTTTGCACTAGGAAAAGAACCAGCACCTTATCTCCAGGCTTAAACATCCTCATCTGAGTTTCTTTATCATACCAAATTTTCATTTTCTCCTGAGCCAATTTAAAATTTTCCTTGACTAAGCTACAAGCTTTATGTAACCTGTCCTTAAATTTCAAAACATAATCCAAAAAATTAGTGTGCACTTCCTTACTAATCCACTGTTCTTTTAATAAAGCTAAAGGTCCTCTAACTCTATGCCCAAATACAAGTTTAAATGGACTGAAACCTAAAGATTCTTATACCGATTCCCTTACTGCAAATAAAAATAAGTTTATACCCTCATCCCAATCACTTTCATTTTCCACACAATATGTCCTAATCATATTCTTGAGGGTAGAATGAAACCTCTCCAAGGAACCTTGTGATTCTGGATGGTATGCAGACGAAGTGATTTGCTTAGCTCCCAATTTATAAACTATCTGTTGAAACAATCCAGACATAAAATTATTGCCTTGATCAGTTTGTATTTCCTTAGGTAATCCAAAATAAGTAAAGAATTTTATAAGAGTCTTTGTCACAGTTTCAGCTGTTATATTCCTAAGTGGTACTGCCTCTGGCAACCTAGACGAAGTGCACATCATAGTCAACAAGTACTGATAACCAGTTTTTGTTTTTGGTAATGGACCAACACAGTCTATAATAACTTTAGAAAGGTTCACCAAATGCTGGAATAGGTTGTAATGGAGTTACTGGTATAATTTGATTTGGTTTACCCACAATTTGACAAGCATGGCACATTCTACAAAACATCACCACATCTTTTCTTAGACCAGGCCAGTAAAAATGTTTTAAAATCTTGTCCACAGTTTTCCTTACCCCTTGACGTCCACCTAAGGGCACAGTATGAGCTAAAGTCAAAACCTCATTTTGATAAACTTTAGGGACAACTAACTGGTAAATAATATTCCAATCCTCACTTGCAGGAATTGTAGGCGATCTCCACTTCCTCATCAGCACTCCTTTTTCAAAATAATATCCTACTGGCACCTTCACAATCTCACTATCTGATAGAGCTTGTTCTCTTAATTTTATAATCTCAGGGTCTTTACTCTGCTCTGCTATCATCTCCTTCTGAGACAGAGATAAATCTTCATAGTCAGACTTACTACAAGAATCTTGTTCAAACAATGAAGGTAAGAAAGTCTCTGATACATCCTCAAAACTCGAATCCTGAGTTGAATGGTCATGAGTAACAAACTCATTCTGTGCATCAATCTTTTTAGCCATAGCTCTTGTCACAACACAGGAAGAATCTGTATTAGAATTCATCTGTGTTTCCTCTGACTACATTGTCAAATGCACTTCAGGAAAAACTTGTCCACCTGCCAAGTCGTTACCTAACAATAAAGAAATATCCTTCACAAGTAAGCTAGGCTGTAATCCTACTTTAACAAGTCCTGTAACTAACCCTGACTTTAAATTTACTTTATGCAAATGTACAGGCATAAAGGCACTCCCAACACCTCGTATATAATTTACCTCACCAGTATCAGACTCTTCATGAAAATTCAATACACTGTCTAACATCAGTGATTGAGAAGCTCTAGTATCCCTAACGATTTTAACTGAGTAGATCCTTCTTTCACAGATACAAACCCTTCAGTTATAAAATGATCATATCCTTTTTTAACTTGGTCAGACTCTAACAAAACCTCATTTTTGTTTATTGAACCCTGTAATTTTACATGTGTTTCAGTATGTTGCACACAAACATCTGGGACTGCTTCCTTCTCTTTCTTTTTCAATTGGAAACAGTTAGCTATTACATGGCCAGCTTTTTTACAATAGTTACAAATAGGACCAAACTGTCTTTCCTTCACAGGTTTTCCTTCCTTCTTACCTTTCTCATTAACTTCTGATTTAATTTCTGATTTACCTTGAGTCTGTGTTATTTTTCCTCTTAAAAATTCTGCCCTGAGGAAATTTATTCTTATGGATTAAAACATACTCAGCAACTAATCTAGCAGAGTCCTGCAATGTATCAGTATCCCTCTCATTTAAGTAGGTCCTTACTTCAACAGCGATGCTTCTTTTAAATTCCTCCATTAAAATCAGCTCTTTCAATTTATTACATTTTTAGAGGAAACCCATCTCTCAAAATACACAGCTTTATCATAGGCAAATTCCACATAATTTTTTTTTTCCACAGGCTTGTTCAAACTTCTGAATCTTTCTCTATATGCTTCTGGAACCAATTTGTATGATTTCAAAATCTGCTATTTCACAATATCATAATCAAGTGTTTGCGGAGCAGTTAAAGCTGTATGAACTTGTTGTGCTTTGCCTTTAATTACACTCTGTAACAACACTGACCATTTATTTTTTGGCCACTCTGAAATCTGATCAATCGCTTCAAAATGTTGGAAATATCTTTCTACTTCTGCTTCACTAAATGGAGGGACCAATTTAATTTCTTGACTAACAACAAACAGTTTTCTAGAACCAGAAGACTGATTCTCAGACCTTAATTCCGCCATCGCATATTCAAATGCCCTCTTTTTATTTTCAGCTTCTAACCTACAATGCTCAATTTCTGCTCTACTTTGTTCCAACTTCATTTGTTCAATTTGCAACTGCATCTCTAGATTACTTATTGGAAACAACTCTAAAATTGATACATCAAAATCACGCGAATCCACATAGTGTGACGCGGTTTTTCTCCGTATTAGAGCCTTTGATTTAGACCTCCAAACACTTTTAAGTTCCAATCTACTAGCTATCTCAGATACTTCATTTTTTTTTGCCTTCGCTAATAACTGTGCATCTGGCGAAGCCAGAAACTCATCAATATTCAATGTTGCTGAATCCCACTCACAAGCCAATCAAACAAAAGAATCGAGTATTCCCTTTTCCAAAACACTGATTCAAAATATAACAAAACATGTAAACTCAAAAATGATTCATCCCGGATATAGCCCCCATACTTATGTTACGGATTCAGCAACAATAAATATATAAGTGAGGCAGGGTTTTTTATAACAAATAAAACATTTATTGAAAAACAAACCCCCCCAAAAGTAAACAAAAGACTAACACAACCGGAAATCAGCTGCTGTGCGGCAGCTTAAACAGTTCTTAAAGGAATAAAGCGAAAACAGTTCTTAAAGCAATGTTGCAAAAACAGTTCTTCAAAGTAGTACTGCAAAAGTTCAAAATGCTTACAGTCCATTAAAGGAGAGACTTTTTAGACGATTTAAATTCTCTTTCACGTCGTGTTGCTGCGGTTCCCAGTCGAACTATACTTTTTCTGGAGAATTTACGAAGATGAAAATGAAACGGCTTAAAGGCACTGACCATTCCTTTACAAAACTGTACCCAACCCTTTCTGTTATTATTTACAGGGGTTAACACGGGCACAGCCAATGAATTCCTTCCGAATGAGGATCAAGTAAGGTCGAACCTGTTTCACTGTCGAAATCGACTTTCCTCGATCTTTTAGCTCCCGAACTCCGATCTTCACTCTCCACTGCTTTTTAACTGGCAGTATTATAAAGAAACTGCCAGCAATGACCTTTTAAACTTTAGGCATTAAATAAGACTCCACCTTTCAACCAAACTGCGTCATAATATTGGACCACGCAATGGCATGGAGTCAATATGGCAAATCCAGCCTCAAACTGCCCCTCTTCACAGGGAGGGGTCCTCCTTTTAAACCCTGTAAAAAAAACCCTGTCACATGACCTCTACTGGTGGGAAAATGACATCACTCCACCATCACAAGACCACTACCTTAGGTCCAGCATATCGTCAACACCACTGTCATGTGACAAGTACAAGATACCCACGGGTACGTAACAATATAGAGTACACTCAAGGCAGCATGAATTCATCAGTCTGATGGCCTGGTGGAAGAAACTGTCCCGGAGCCTGTTGGTCCTGGCTTTTATGCTGTGGTACTGTTCCCCAGATGGTAGCAGCTGGAGTAGATTGTGGCTGCAATGGCTTGAGTCCCCAGTGATCCGACAGGCCCTTTTTACACACCTATCCTGAATCATGGGAAGTTCACAACTACAGATGCGCTGGGCTATCCGCACCACTCTCTACAGAGTCCTGTGATTAAGGTAAGTACAGCTCCCATACCAGTCAGTGAGGATGCTCTCAATTGTGCCCCTATAGAAAGTTCTTAGGATTTGGGGGCCCATTGCCAAACTTCCTCAACTGTCTGAGTTGAAAGAGGAGCTGTTGTGCCTTTTACACCACACAGCTGGTGTGCACAGACCACGTGAGGTCCTCGGTGATGTGGATGCCGAGGAACTTGAAGCAGTTTACCCTCTCAACCACAGATCCATTTAACTCAATAGGGGTTACATGTCTCCATTCCTCCTGTAATTCAGAATCAGCTCCTTTGTTTTTGCGACATTGAGGGAGAGGTTTTTTTCTTGGCACCACTGTGTCAGAGAGATGACTTCTTCCCTGTAGGCCACCTTGTTATTGTTCAAGATAATCTGATAGCAGAGAGTAAGTATCTATTCCTGAACAAATGAGTGTGTTCCGTCAGGCTCCTGTACCTCCTCCCCGAAGGTAGCAATGAGAAGAGGGCACGTTCTGGGTGATGGAGTCCTTTAATGATGGATGCCACCTTTTCATGGCATTGGTCCTTGAAGATCATTTGAGTCGAGTATAATGTTCTCCTAAGGGATTGCCTATTGTTGGTTCCTCAAGTGGCTGAAGAGGCAGACCTGGGATGCACATGTTCTAGTGCAGAGCGGACATGAGAGAGTGGTGGCTGTGGCTAGAGGTTGAGACTTATGATTGTTCAGTCTCTCTTTTGGCTGTTGCTGCTTGTTCTCAGTGGCACAGCAGAGGTCGTTCTCATGTAAAACAGATGTATCTAAAACAATAGTGTACAAACACACTACGAGGTGGATGGCGAGGTCAAGAGACCATCTTATTGTACTAGGAACCAGTTAATAGAATTAATAAAAAAGGGGTAGAAACTGTCCTTGAGCTTGGTGTTATGTGCTCTCAGGCTCTTGCATTTTCTGTCTAACGGAAGATGGGAGAAGTGAGAAAGCCTGGAGTGGGCAGGGTCTTTAATTATGCTGGCTATTTTATTGAGAGAGTGAAAAGTATAGAGTCTGTTTTCAATGATGTGCTAATAAACAGTATGTTGTGGTCACGTGCAGAGCAGATGCCATTATTTATCCAGATTGGATGCTTTCTACAGTGCATTGATAAAAATTGGCAAAGGTCGGTGGGTCAATGGTCAATAGACTTTTGAGGAAATAGAGTTGTGAAGTAGAAAGAATAGTGAGGAATATTTTTTAAAGATGAAGAATGATATCTGGCAAAACATATCCAATTAAATATCAAGAACTAAATATCCGGAAACGGCACTACCTGGATGAAAATAGAAATCAGTGAAAATCTGGAACAAAGAAAGTCATGCACTGAATAACATATGAGACCATAGGACCATAAAACCATAAGACCCAGGAGCAGAATAAGGCCATTTGGCCCATCCAGTATATTCCAAGATTTCATTATGGCTGATTTATTATCCCTCTCAATCCTATTCTTCTGCCTTCTCCCCATAATTTTTGCACCTTACTAATCAAGAACCTGTCAAACTGCCAGGACAATGACGAAGTGATTTATGAAAAAAAATAGGAAAATGTCATAGAAACAATAGAAACAATTTGGTAAACAAAGTGAAAAAATGAAAATGATTCTGATGGTATATAAAAGTAACATGCTGACATATTAAAAATATCAGAAAATGCTGGCAATTGTTTGCAGAGCAGAGATCATAGGTCAAAAGGCAATTGAAGTGAAACATGAATTCTTTTCCTCCCTCCACTGGAGTACTTGCTAAACATTTACAGGATTCATTTGTGATATCTTGCTCTTATAGAGGATAAAGTATACAGAAAAGACAATGCAGAGATCAACACAGTAAGCTCACAGTGAAATGGTGTCAATGTTAAATGATTACTATATCACTTAGCTCCCAGACCTTCAGGTAAACTAATGTAACCAGATGACAGTTGAATATAATTTTTGTTGTTAAAGTCCACTTATGTATCCACCCTGATAATGCTAAAATAGCTGCCCATGTCTTTAAGAGATGTCGTTATGCATGTGCAGTGTAGAAAGAGTTACATGATCCTAGAAAGCATGTCGAGTGCTAGTTGTATGGTGAGGAAAGGTGAATAGAATTTGATACTATCCATGTATGTTCATTTATACTTGTTTTTAATTCTAGAATATCAGTAATTTGACATGTCTTACATGCTTTAGATTTTTGTGAGTGAGGTATCAGCACTGTATAGCGAAGTTCCTTATTGGCTTAGTAGGTTAGTCTTTCTAGTCATAAAACTACAAGGCAATATATTGTAAAAGTTCTTGTAGAAGTTTATTTTTGTCTTACCTTATTGTTTCATGACTGAATGTGAATGTAATGGAGTAATTTGAATATGTTAATCTCTGTTCACATAGCGTGAGTGAGGAGAATTTGCTTCAGGGCAATGCCTATGCGTGTTTGGAAGTTAAGCACGTGCGTGCCAAAGTGAGTATACCTTTCAGTTAAGATGAGGTGTAATTATTCAGAGTTTTGATGTTGTGTAAAAGGTACAGGATTGGTGGGATTCTAATGTTGTTTGCATTTTTCTCAAAATTGCCACTACCATATTGGTTTTGTATATTTTGTTTTACTTCTTTTCATACTGCACACATAACTAGTGGATATGCAAGCAGGTGGACTGAAATTAAGCTGAGATTGTAACAGCAGGATCTGTGTTTCTTTATATATTGTTGAGACCCGACGCAGACTGGGAGACCGTTTCACTGAACACCTACGCTTGGTCTGCCAGAAAAAGAAGGATCTCCCAGTGGCCACACATTTTAATTTCACGTCCCATTCCCATTCTGATATGTCTATCCATGGCTCCTCCATTGTCAAAATGAATCCAAACTCAGGTTGGAGGAACAACACCTTATATACCGGCTGGGTAGCCTCCAACCTGATGGCATGAACATTGACTTCTCTAACTTCTGTTAATGCCCCTCCTTCCCATCTTACCCCATCTCTGACGTATTTAGTTGTTTGCCTCTGGTGCACCCCCCCTTTCTTTCTCCTGAGGTCTCCTGTCCCATGATCCTTTCCCTTCTCCAGCTCTGTATCACTTTTGCCAATCACCTTTCCAGCTCTTAGCTTCATCCCACCCCCTCCGGTCTTTCTCCTATCATTTTGCATTTCCCCCTCCCCCCACTACTTTCAAATCTCTTACTATCTTTCCTTTCGGTTAGTCCTGACGAAGGATCTCGGCCCGAAACGTCGACAGCGCTTCTCCCTATAGATGCTGCCTGGCCTGCTGTGTTCCACCAGCATTTTGTGTGTGTTGTTGTTTGAATTTCCAGCATCTGCAGATTTCCTCATGTTTGTTCTGTGTTTCTTTAATCATTTTGTTGTTTTAATTTGGATACCCTCTTTCTGCATTAAAACATCTAAAACAAATAAAGGAAGTAAAGACCTGAAAAAGTATTTGCTGTCCTGTGTGTGTTCTTTCCCAGACTACAAAACCAATCTGCCGAAAATGACATAGGAAGACTTTTTTTAAAACAAATTAAGGAAGGGGAGGTTCAATGGTTTTTGGTGCAATTTAAAATCAGAGAATTGAATCTGAAATTCTTATTCTTTCACAGGCATCCACAAAATAGAAAAAAAAACAAAGAATGAATGACAGTAACACCAGAACACCAAAGCCCCCTCGCACCCCCACACACAAGCTGCAGCAAAAGATCAACCCCTCCCTGCCTTTCCTCCAGCAAAGCATTGATTCCCCTCCCCCCACCATGCAAGCATGCCAAAACCCTCAAAGGAACCGTGATCTTGTGTGCATCAAAAAACTGCTGTCCTCTCCAAAACTTTGACGTCTCAGACAGTCTCTCTCTCACTAGTGAGGGAGGGAGGGAGGGAGGGAGGGAGAGGGAGAGAGAGAGAGGAGAGAGAGAGAGAGAGAGAGAGAGAGAGAGAGAGAGAGAGAGAGAGAGAGAGAGATATCGCTCTTGGAACAAATGAAAGCGGGTGCTAAACCAATTAAACTTTAGAAATCTGGATCGATTACATTTGCAGGAGTTAAAATTGTTAAGGAGATGGTAAATGGATAGATTATTATGTAGATCAAAAACCATCAGCAATGAGAGTACTAGCAAAAAACAAACAGCTACTATCAGTCAAGCATACAAAAGCACAAAACAAAACTGCAGAGAAACAAACATCAACTAGCTTGAACAATAGACAATAGACAGTAGGTGCAGGAGTAGGCCATTTGGCCCTCCTATCCAGCACCACCATTCACTGTGATCATGGCTGATCATACACAATCAGTACCCCGTTCCTGCCTTCTCCCCATATCCCTTGACCCTGCTATCTATAAGAGCTCTATCTAACTCTCTCTTGAATACATCCAGAGACCTGGCCTCCATTGCCTTCTGGGGCAGAGCATTCCACACATTCACCACTCTCTGGGTGAAAAAGTTCTTCCGCATCTCTGTTCTAAATGGCCTACCCCTTATTCTTAAACTGTGGCCTCAAGTTCTGGACTGACCTATCAGCGGGAACATGCTTCCTGCCTCCAGCATGCCCAATCCTTTAATAATCTTATATGTTTCAATCAGATCCCTTCTCATCCTTCTAAATTCCAGTGTATACAAGCCCAGTCGCTCCAATCTTTCAACATATGACAGTCCCGCCATTCCGGGAATTAACCTTGTGAACCTACACTGTACTCCCTCGATAGCAAGAATGTCCTTCCTCAAATTTGGAGACCAAAACTGTACACAATACTCCAGGTGGGGTCTCACCAGGGCCCTGTACAGCTACAGAAGGACCTCTTTACTCCTATACTCAATTCCTCTTGTTATAAAGGCCAGCATTCTATTAGCTTTCTTCACTGCCTGTTGTACCTGCATACTTGCCTTCATTGACTGATGTACAAGAACACCTAGATCTTGTTGTGCTTCCCCTTTTCCTAACTTGACTCCATTTAGATAGTAATCTGCCTTCCTGTTCTTGTCACCAAAGTGGATAACCTCACATTTATCCACATTAAACTGCATCTGCCATACATTTGCCCACTCACCCAACCTGTCCAAGTCACCCTGCATTCTCATAACATCCTCCTGACATTTCACACTGCCACCCAGCTTTGTGTCATTACCAAATTTGCTGATGTTACTTTTAATCTCTTCATCTAAATCATTAATGTATATTGTTAACAGCTGCGGTACCCCATTGGTCACAGCCTGCCATTCCGAACGGGACCCTTTAATCACTACTCTTTGTTTCCTGTCAGCCAGCTAATTTTCAATCCATGTCAGTATTCTGCCCCCAATACCATGTGCCCTAATTTTGCCCACTAATCTCCTATGTGGGACTTTATCAAAAGCTTTCTGGAAGTCCAGGTACTCTACATCCACTGGCTTTCCCTTGTCCATTTTCATAGTTACATCCTCAAAAAACTCCAGATTAGTCAAGCATGATTTTCCCTTCATAAATCCATGCTGACTTGGACTGATCCTTCTACTGCTATCCAAATGTGTTGTAATTTCCTCTCTTATAATTGACTCCAGCATCGTTCCCACCACTGACGTCAGGCTAACCAGTCTATAATTCCCTGTTTTCTCTCTCCCTCCTTTCTTGAAAAGTGGGACAACATTAGCCACCCTCCAATCAGCAGGAACTGTTCCTGAATCTATAGAACATTGGAAAATGATTACCAATGCATCCACGATTTCTAGAGCCACTTCTTTTAGTACCCTGGGATGCAGACCATCAGGTCCCGGGGACATTGGCCTTCAGACTCAACAGTCTATCCAACACCATTTCTTGCCTAATATAAATTTCCTTCAGTTCATCCTTTACCCTAGTTCCTTTGGCCACTATTACATCTGGGAGATTCTTTGTGTCTTCCCTAGTAAAGACAGATCCAAAATACCTTTACAACTCCTGCCAATTCCTTGTTCCCCATAATAAATTCACCTGTTTCTGTCTTCAATGGCCCAATTTTGGTCTTAACTATTTTTTTTGCTATTCACATACCTAAAGAACCTTTTACTATCCTCCTTTATATTCTTGGCTAGTTTACCTTCGTACCTTATTTTTTCTTGGTGTATTGCATTTTTTGTTATCTCCTGTTGCTCTTTAAAAGCTTCCCAGTCCTCCGGTTTCCCGATCATCTTTGCTATGTTATATTTCTTCTCTTTTATTTTTATACTGCCCTTTACTTCCCTCGTCAGCCACAGCCACCCCTTATTCCCCTTAGGATCTTTCTTCCTCTTTGGCATGAACTGATCCTGCACCTTCTGCATTAGTCCATTGAGCTTTGGCCAGCTCCTCCCTCATAGCTCCATAGTGGTAACCTCAGTGGTATGAAAGATTGAGGCTGAAATCTTACTCTTAACATCAGCAAAAATGTTTGCACACATCAAGAAAATGAGATGAAGAGTTCTTGAACGTGAGTCCATAGACAGTGGGAACATTTCAATGATGCAGCAGGTGAAGTTGAGTGGATTATTCCCTTTGTTTTGGGAGCCTGATGATTGAGGGGTAATATTTGATCCTGAACCTGGTGGAGTGAGCTCTATGTCTTTTGTACCTTCTTTCTGATTATAGCAATGAGAAGAGAGAATGACTTAGGTGGTGGTGATCCCTGATGATGGATGCTGCTTTCCTGCAAGAAAGTATGCTCAATGGTGGGGTGGGCTTTACTCGTGATGGACCGGTCTGCATCCACTACTTTGTGCAGGATTTTCCATTCAAAGTCACTGGTGTTTCTATACCAGGCTCTGAATGATGCTGCCAGTCCATATACTCTCCACTACACATTCATAGAAGTTTGTCAAAGTTTTAGATGTCATGCTGAATTTTTGCCATCTCCTAAGGAAGTAGAGGCACTGCTGTACTTTCTTCATAATTGCACTTGCATGTTGGACCCAAGACAGGTCCTCTGAAATGATAAAATGATATATATGTACTTAGATAATAAATGTCCTTTGAACTTTGAGTATGAGAGACATTTACTGTCCTTGACAGATCATAGGGCTGAAAAGCCGGGGATCGGGAGGTGAGGAAATAAACCTACTCTGAAAGCATTTTTTCATGTAGTGTCTCTAAGCGTTGATCATCTTATCAATTAGCAGTTGACTTTATGGAGCAAGATTGCATTAATCAGCTGCTGCAAGTAACAAGGAGCTTCAGGATCAGGTAACAAAGTAAGCTCAGATTGATTCACTATCCAGCAAAAAATGCGGGCCAGTGGATTTCTTGAAAGTCTAATGGAGCAGATATTCAGATATGAACCACACCACAGATTATTTATTTAGAGATGCAAATTGTTAAAAGGCTCCTCTAGCCAATGAACGGATGCCACCCAATTACCTCCATGTGATCAATAAATCTACTAATGCGTTTGTCTTTGAAATGTGGGTGGAAACCAAAGCACCCAGAGGAAACCCATGCAGTCACAGGGAGAAAATACAAGCTCCTTACAGACAGCATTGGGAATTGAATCCAGGTCACTGGCTAACTGCTACTCTACTTTGCCCTTGCGTGGCAATATGTTAAACAAAGGGCTCATCTAGAATTTGAACCTAGGATTCTTCAAATGCTCAGCATTTTACTCCCAAAGCAAGAATCATACCCCTATACCAACAAGCCACTTACCGTCATCATTGAGAAAAAAGCTACTGGTGTCAATGGGTCAGATTGTCAATGGATGGCAAAGCTGAGCAGCTTTGTGCCTGGTAGATCTGGCTTAAACTACAGAATCTAGACTTGGGAGACCGCTGCCTAGCCTGTTGATTGACAAGGATGCTGAATACCAAGATCGACAAAGAAGGCAGGACAATTATGCTTCACAGAGCCCCTGCCACTCTCCAGAGAGATAATTAATTTTTCACAGTGCTGTCTGTAAGTCTTCAGGCTTTGACTTCTTCCACTAATTTCCTTGGCTGTCTACTTTCGATGAACAATTGTCTGATGGGCCTACATGGGACATCTTTGCTAATTTCACCTCAACTCCAATGCTCCAATGCAGTGCCTGCAATCTTTTGGGCCCAAACGTGAACAATTTTAATATTTCCTAAATGAAATTTACTTATGGACTGATCATTACCAGTTAACTTTTTAATATACCATTGTATTCTTGGGTGGCAGGGTGGAGACAAGCCTTTACCAAAGGAGGTGGAAGGCACTTCTTCCCTCTTTGAGCCTACAGAACACCTTTGGGCAAGGTGCTACATTTTATAACTTCAAAACATTAAACTAATCAGAGTGAGCAAGTGATTGAAGAGCAGGTGTCCTGCCAAAGGGCCTCGGCCCGAAACATCAACTGTACTTTTTTCCATCGATGCTGCTTGGCCTGCTGAGTTCCTCCAGCATTTTGTGTCTGGAAACTGATTCAAAGGAAGACAATGGAGTCTGAAATGTAGGTCTAACTTCGAGTTTACTTTAAGCGAGGCCCGCATCACCACATGGTAGCATGATGACGTATGCAATTAATGTATTTTTACATTGACCCGTAACAAATTATTTAAATAAACAAAAATGTTTAATCAAGCAATATACAATATACACATGATTACTTCAATATCATTGAAATATTAAATACACAGCATTCCATAAAACATAAGAAGTTGTACCTCACCATTGTTAGGCCACATCTGGAATATGCAGCTACTGCATGGGACCCATAAACAAACTAAAAAAACTTCCACCGAGTGAGACCAAAGACAGGCAGCCCAATCTGGCAGAAAGATCTATGAGAGAGAAGCGAGTGTTACCCAACTCTTAAATTCATTAAAGTGGAACTCTCTCCAAGATAGATGTGAAGCACCCCGCCTGACCAGTTTTTACAAAATGTTAAATGGTTAGCTTGACATAGACTACCAATCCTACACCAAACCCAAACCTATTAGGAGCAGATGAGGGCACTCATTTCAATTTGAAATACCAACTACCAAGTCAGATGTGTACAGCAATTCACATTCTCCTTTCACAATCTTTCACAACCTCCTTAAGTCCAACCGCTGCCACCTCCATTTTAAATTCCATGCGGAATATTTTGGAGGGCCAAGAACCGAACCAAGAACACAAGGTGCAGCACCCGTTAGGACCCCTGATCAGGGTCACATGAAGTCATGGGAGCAGGAGGTGGGTGGTCGCATGAGCAGGTGGTGCATAATATAAGCCCTGGTTGTATGATCTCTGACTCCAGGCAGACAATTCCTGAAGAGTTTTAATAAAGGCTTGTAAAGACACTGCCCTGAAGAAGGCAATGGCAAATCACTTCTGTCGAAAAATTTGCCATGACCAGGCATAGTCATGGAAAGACTATGATCGCCACAGCACATACTGAACAAACAATTATAAACAAGCATAAGATATAACAGGATGCATAGTGTGTTAAAGTTATTTCAGAGTAATCTAATTGGAATTGTCTGATGTTGTTTGATGGATTCTTTCTGTGCCATTAACTTTCTGCTTATTATTCAATGTTTGAGGAACTTAAATATCTAACACAGATTGGCATTATTAATCTTTAGCACAATATATAGTCGGTCCTGATTTACAATTTGAAAGAACTACTCAATCAAGATATATTCTCATGACAATCATTTCATGAGATTCTAACTCCAAATAATTATATTCCGTTTCCTGAGAAGTATAATTACAAGGCCAACCCTTTTTTGATAGAAATTATATGCTGCATGAGAGTAGCAAACACTTAGAGTACAAGCAGTGCTGACGTTTGTATGTGACCTAGTTTAAGAAAACATAGTGATAAAAGAAAAGAATCCTCATTTTATTCCTGATTCATTGTTCAAGCCTTTCTAGCAGGAGTTCCCAACCTGGGGTCCAAAGGACTTCTTGGTGAATGGCAGGTGACCATGGCATTGAGATGGTTGGGAACACGACAATCTATTATGATGAATGGCAATGCAAGGTTGTCAAAGATTATCTGCCACTGTATTACTGTGGCCTAAAAATTGTAGCCGCTGACTTCACTGTAGCATCTTCATTGGTGACTAGTGACAAGTCTGCTTTATTTTGAGGCAGGCTGTGAAATTATTGGCCGATTAACTTAAAACTGACAAAATAATTTAATTTAGTTCCCTTAATGACTCGTAGGCCTGTCTATTCCATTGCCTGGATTTAATTTAAATTTGGAGCGGATGTGATGGCATAATATTAAAGTAGTGTCACTCAAAATGCCCAGGAGTAACATTGGATCTCAGTCCAAATAATGGCCATTTTGAAATGTGTTACTGTGATAACCAAACTACATTGCAAATCAAACTTTTAAATTACATTTTAGGATTTTGCATAGGATCACAAATTATTTTAGGCATTCAAATAGATAATTATCTCAATGACTTCATTTTGGTATTTATACACTACATGATGCTTCTTAATCCATTCAATTCTAACATGAAACTAATATGAAAATATGTAGTGCAAGAAGTGATCAATGAGGAAGTGAACATGGGTTCATATCTGATAAGGAAGGGAAGAGGCTGTTTCTATGATATTGAGTGCAAGCCTTCAGGCTCCTGTATGTCCTCATTGTAGGTTTTTGCAAATAAAATGACATGAGGCATGACATGGCAGCCCAGAGATCCGATATGAATTGACCGCAGTCAGAGGAGATATCAGATGGGGTGCCAAACCGAGCAACACAGTTGAATGCCCGAGCCATGTCTGTGGCTGTTGTTGCTACTAGAGGGAGACCTCCAGACATCTGTTGGTACCATACAGTGAAATATGGCTTTTGCATCAAATCAGAACAGTGAAGACTGTGCTGGTTACGGACCACAAGCGTTGCTTACAGCAACGAGATAGTGTGCCCACAACTTACTAACCCTAACCCTAATTGTACAGTTTTGGAATGTGGGCAGAAACCAGTGTACCCAGAGGAAGCTTATGCGGTCACAAGGAGAATGTACAAATTTCTTGCCGACAGAATCGTGAATTGAACTCAAATTGGTGATACCTGGTGCTGTGAAGTAAAAATCATGGATGTATCGTACGTATTTCCAAGACCAGATAATTTATATCTCTATAATGTGTTCAATTGTTCATTATTTACAATGCTGAAGAATTCCATAGGTCATGGACCAGTACCATTCCTTATGTACGCAGCATGTTCCTGCATGAATTCATAGAGCATCATCTTTCAGTCTCATTCACTGTTCACTGTAATTAGTCTAATTTTCATTAAAAAGAATGATGGTCTAGCCTTTAAATCAGCTATAATCCAGATAACATAATATTGAATTTATCTTATCCTTACCTCAAGATCTCGTTAATGAAAAGAAAATATTTGGAAGAAATATTGAGTGTAGCAAGAGCACAGAATGTATTCTAGGTAAGAATAATATCTACCATTAAAAGGTGTTCAAAATACACCACCAGTGATCAGGCTGGTGAGTTCTGAAAGGCATACCTATGGGTATGAGTGTATGGCAATTGGCACTGCCTTTGGGTAGCAAGAAGACTCTTTTTGGAGATAGACATTGCCTAAATCATATGTAATTGAGTGGTTGTGAAAGCATATATGGATTGTGGATTGTGATAACCGCAGGATGGCACCAGCATGCATCAGCGACTCCGTACCAGTTTTCCTCTTAAATATACTCTTTTTGGAGCTAAGTATGCCTGCAGAAAAAGAATCTCAGGGTTGTATGTGGTGACATGTATGTACTCTGATAATAAATTTTCTTTTGAACTTTGAATGCTTCTTGCCACTCTGCAGAACAAGCTGGAGAGACACTGAAGCTGATGATATAGAAGTCTTTATTCATTGCGACTAGCAGGCATTCTTCTGGAGATCCTCTCAGTAGAGTCCTCCAAACTCAAAGTACATCTCATTTTTATATACTTAAGATCAGAGGTGATTCAATACACTTTCAATAGTTACAATGACTCTGTTTACTTCAATATTTTGGGTTGACAGTACTTTCTTTGAATGATATACTACAGTGGGGCATTGTGTGCAAACACAATGCTGGGACAAATCAATTGACACAGATCATTTAAAACCTTCTGGAAACAGAGATCTCAGACTCTCAAAATTACTGTTGACAGAACTGACTCTAAGTACACAACCATCCCAACTATTGATTGATCAACTATACCTGTGACACTATTTGATGTGCTAAATGACAACGTCAGTCTGATTTTCTAGCTTGCTTTAACTCAGTAACAATAGTGTGTAATAACTTACCCCATGTTGCCTGGTTTCATGTGGGTCAATTAACATAACCCCCTGCCTAACGTTTGACTGATGCAGATGAGAACGTCTCGTGGTCTGTTCACTTGGCAAAGCACATCTCTTAGCAGCCAACCACCTGCTGTGGGCAAGCTGTTCATTTGCAAAGTCCTTTTAACTTCAAACTGATTACTGCTTGTAACTTAAACTAAGAACTGAAGACCAATTCTCACTTCAATTAATATCTTCTATATTGACATAATTCCATAACTCCAGAATAATCTCTAGCAAACAGCACTGAGTAATCCTGTGACTACAACAAGAATAGGGAATTACATGCAGGTAACAATTGTCTCTGAGTTGTTCTCCATGTCACACATCATCCTGATTTGGAAATATATTTACACATTGTTTTGTTATCATCTCAGAATTCTGTTACTCCCAACCTAAGTACTACGGGAGGATATTCAACTGGATATCTGCAAGAATTCATGTGAGCGACTGAAATGAGAATTAACAGTTAATATTTCAAACTCAAGTTCAAGTTTATCGTTATCTGGCTGTACATATATACAAACAAATAAAACAATGTTCCTCTGTACCCACAATAAATATATCACACAAAATGCATAAAGCAAAATATTACCACAAATAAATTAATAAAATATAATCCAAAATGCATTTCTAGTGTGTAGTGCAGTAAACAGTAAATAGCTTGGTGTCCTAGTTGTGAGATTTCTGTGGTGGCAGGCTATTCATTAGTCTCACAGCCTAGGGCGGGGGTCGGCAACCCGCGGCTCCGGAGCCACATGTGGCTCTTTTAGGTCTGTGCTGCGGCTCCCTGTTGCTTTGGGAAATAATTGGTTGTGGCGACCCTTTTCCTGGCACATCCGAACCGACTCACAATAAGCTAGCCTACGGGGGTTTGCGAGCACAGAGCTTTGGAGCCTCTGCGCCATGGGGGGGGGGGGGGCAGGTTGAGGGAGGCTTAAAAGTGAGGCTGAAGATTTCGAATAAAGTTTTTTTCCTTCGACTGCAGTTACCGACTCCGTGTCGTAATTTTAGCGCTGCGTGTAGCACACCGCTACATGGTCAGTATTTAATTAATATGTTTTTTATGTTAGTTTGTTAGTTTTTGAAATGTAAATCTAAATTTGAAGATTATGGTGATCTTGTACAATCTAAATAAGACGTTGTGGCGGGCGACCCATTTCCTGACACATCCGAACCGGCTCACAATTAGCCAGCGTTCAGGCTAAGGGAGATAGCCTACGGCGGTTTGTGAGTACGTGTCTTTTGCAGCATCCGCGCCCATGGGGGGCGGGTTGAGGGAGGCTTAAAAGCAAGGCTGTTTAGTTCGAATAAAGCTATCTTTGACTGCAGTTTACTGACTGCGTGTAGCAACCGCTACAACGTGTTTTTATCGCTGGCTGTCCAGAGGGGAGGTGCTGAAACGCTTTGTCGCGCGTCTGGAAGAAGTGAAAACTTTCCTGGGCAGCAAAGGGCTCAACTTTCCTGAGCTGGAACAGCCAGAGTGGCTGGAAAAGCTACACTTCATGGTAGACATGACAGCGCACCTGAACACGCTGAACACAGCTCTTCAACGGGGTAAGGACGTACAGCCCTGCACATGTTGGGGGATGTTTTGCATTCGAGCGCAAGTTGACGTTGCTTGCCAGAGATTTACAGAAAGGCACATTGTCTCACTTCCCCAATTTGAGAGAGTTCAAACAATGTCACGACATGATAAATTCGGAGTATTTACATTCTGCAATCATCGCAATGCAAACATCGTTTGGGAAACGCTTCTGTGAGTTCAGAGAGGAAAAAAACACATTATCCTTCCCGGTCACTCCCCTAAGCATCGATCCATCCCTACTGAATACGACTGCATTGTCAGGTGTGAGTCAACCTGAAGAAGTATGATAAATATTTTAATTGCGTATTATTTTACGTATATTCATATGTTTTCATTGTTCAGTGAAATAGTCCTTTTATTTTTCAGGTTGACAGCTGGCTGACGTTATTTTTGGTTTGCTGCTGGCGGCAAATTTAAGTTTGGCATTTTTCATAAATACAAGAAGGACTCAAATAGACGTTGAGTATTTTACTTAAAAGTAACCTTCAACCCAACGTCTTTTTTTCGGAGTTCAAAATGTTTTTGTTGCATGCAGAAATGTAATTTCGTTTTCTCTGCAGGAGTTCATCAATTTCATAAATGCAACACATTATAGTTTATTTATACATAGCATAAAGGCAAAACAAAACGTTGTATGCAGTGTTATTTCATTTTAAATGTCAAACGGGTTTTGCGGCTCCCAGTGTTTTCTTTTCTGTGGGAAACGGGTCCAAGTGGCTCTTTCAGTGGTAAAGGTTGCTGACCCCTGGCCTAGGGGAAGTAACTTTACCTAGCCTGGCAGTCTTAGTCCAGATGTTCCTGTAACTCTTTCTTTATAGTAGTCGGTCAATGAGATTCTGGGATAGGTGCTAGGGATCCACAACAATCCTTTGGACTTTTTGTATACAAATTACTCATGTTATTAAAAAACAAATCAAAAAGTTCAAGAGTATGTAAATAGCTAAGCTAGTGGCTTATTAGCTATCTGCTGATATATACCAATGCAAAAGGTTGAACTTGCTTGTCACCCAAAAATAAAGGTGATGTTTTTGCAAGGATCCATCCAACCTCACGCAGTGCAGAAAGTTTTGTAAATGGTTGCATGCTTCGGTATATGGCTAAAAACTGCATTATTATAAATTTCCACTAACCTGACAAAGCTCTAGTGGGAATTCTGTCAGAGGTTTTAAATTTTCCAATATCTCATTAGGCTTCACTCAGAATTCTGATTACCATCCTATTTTAAAATTTACATATATAAGTTTCACATGATTAGTATCCTTCAGATTCAAACTGATGAAGGCCAAGGAAGGCCAGATAATAAAATTTCATCCATTTATTTATAAAGGTTATAACTTAACATGTGAAAGTTATTTGCAAATAACTTTCTCATCCCGTACATATCCAGGCATTAGCAATAGAGCTCATTGTCATTTCTATTCCAATTACTATATGGATTGAAATAATTCAGATGACTATTTTATGCACTGTGACCTATACTTGCTAGAAAAGTGCAAAAGGGAAAAACAAATGTCAGTTTATTACTATCTGACAAAACGTTAGGATAAGCTGAAATAAAAATGGAATATGCTGGAAAACTCAGCAGATCAGGCAATATCTACTGAAAGAGATAAAATATTGATGCTTCAGATTGAAGCCCTTTATTTGATCTGGGAAAGACGGAATCTAAATTGTTCTTAAGTTGTGAGAGGGCAGGGAGAGGATGGACAGCAGAAAGGAAAGAGCTTTGATACATTGAGGTTGTGATGGACATAATCTGTAAAGGAGATCATGTTGATGGGTGGAATTTAGAGTGAGGAAAAGCCTGAAGAAAGAAATATAAAGCTATGAAAGATATAAGATTTTTGTATTCCTCTGTTCAGTTTTGTTCTCTTTGTCACTTCTTCTATTCTCATTAAGCAAATGATTTTGCTTACAAGTTATTCCCACATTGTCTGTGATATTTGCACCATCCCCACCACTCTCCTCACCTATCCACCAACTTTAACTACAACTTAAAACTGAGGAAGGATTTAAACCTAAGATGTTAACTCAGTTTCTCTCCACATAGATGATCGGTTATATATTTCTGCATTCTATACTTAGTCTTCAGAACTCTAACATCTGACTTTTTTTTAACTTCCACTTAGCATGGAGCTGATTCTTTGAGCTGATACTTTAGTTCTGTCTTCACTAAGGAGGACATAAATAATCTTCTGGAAATAGTAAGGGACTGAGGGTCCAGTGAGATGGAGGAACTGAGGGAAATACATGTTAGTAGGGAAGTGGTATTAGGTAAATTGAAGGGATTAAAGGCAGATAAATCCCCAGGGCCAGATGGTCTGCATCCCAGAGTGCTTAAGGAAGTAGCCGAAGAAATAGTGGATGTATTAGTGATAATTTTTCAAAACTCCTTCGATTCTGGATCAGTTCCTGAGGATTGGAGGGTGGCTAATGTAACCCCACTTTTTAAAAAAGGAGGGAGAGAGAAACTGGGGAATTATAGACCGGTTAGTCTGACATCAGTGGTGGGGGAAAATGCTAGAGTCGGTTATCAAAGATGTGATAACAGCACATTTGGAAAGAGGTGAAATCATCGGACAAAGACAGCATGGATTTGTGAAAGGAAAATCATGTCTGATGAATCTTATAGAATTTTTTGAAGATGTAACTAATAGAGTGAATGGGGAGAGCCAGTGGATGTGGTATATATAGATTTTCAAAAGGCTTTTGACAAGGTCCCACACAAGAGATTAGTGTGCAAACTTAAAGCACACGGTATTGGGGATATGGTATTGATGTGGATAGGGAATTGGTTGGCAGACAGGAAGCAAAGAGTGAGAGTAAATGGGACCTTTTCAGAATGACAGGCAGTGACTAGTGGGGTACCACAAGGCTCAGTGCTGGGAGCCCAGTTGTTTACAATATATATTAATGATTTAGACGAGGGAATTAAATGCAGCATCTCCAAGTTTGTGGATGACACGAAGCTGGGCGGCGGTGTTAGCTGTGAGGAGGATGCTAAGAGGATGCAGGGTGACTTGGATAAGTTAGGTGAGTGGGCAAATTCATGGCAGATGCAATTTAATGTGGATAAATGTGAGGTTATCCACTTTGGTTGCAAGAACAGGAAAGCAGATTATTATCTAAACGGTGGCCGATTAGGAAAAGGGGAGATGCAACGAGACCCGAGTGTCATTGTACACCTGTCATTGAAGGTGGGCATGCAGGTACAGCAGGCGGTGAAAAAGGCAAATGGTATGTTGGTATGTTGGCATTCATAGCAAAAGGATTTGAGTACAGGAGCAGGGAGGTTCTACTGTAGTTGTACAAGGCCTTGGTGAGACCGCACCTAGAATATTGTGTGTAGTTTTGGTCCCCTAATCTGAGGAAAGACATTCTTGCCATAGAGGGAGTACAGAGAAGGTTCACCAGATTGATTCCTGGGATGGCAGGACTTTCATATGAAGAAAGACTGGATCGACTAGGCTTATATTCACTAGAGCTTAGAAGATTGAGGGGGGATCTTATTGAAACGTATAAAATTCTAAAGGGATTGGACAGGCTAGATGCAGGAAGATTGTTTCTGATGTTGGGGAAGTCCAGAACGAGGGGTCACAGTTTAAGGATGAAGAGGAAGCCTTTTAGGACCGAAATGAGGAAAAACTTCTTCACACAGGGAGTAGTGAATCTGTGGAATTTTCTGCCACAGGAAACAGTTGAGGCCAGTTCATTGGCTATATTTAAGAGGAAGTTAGATATGGCCCTTGTGGCTAAAGGGATCAGGGGGAATGGAGAGAAAGCAGGTACAGGGTTCTGAGTTGGATGATCAGCCTTGATCATACTGAATGACAGTGCAGGCTCGAAGGGCTGAATGGCCCACTCCTGCACCTATTTTCTATGTTTCTATGTTTCTATGATTCTGCAGAGCACAGCTATTCAGCCAAGAAAACATTCAAATCATCAATACAGGATGGAAACGAAATTTCAATTAAAAAGTTATAACTCAATTATTTTTTTTCAACCATTAAAGAAAATAACAACGCATAACCAATGCAGGTGGATAGATGTGGGTAACATAAGCAGATTGGTTAATATAGATTTAAAGCATAGATTGCAAACACAAACTATGGATGATAATGGAAATTAGAAGTATTTACCCCCACAGATTAATGGCTGCATGAAGCAAACTGCCTGTGAAACCATTCAATACAGAGTTAGAAACTACTATACATTGATTCAGAAATGTTTAGAACTGAAACCAATGTTGATTGCAGAATGTTTTGGGTTTCATTGGTGGAATCAAAAGGAATAGGAGTCTATTTCAGCTCATGTGGCTGAAATGAAGAAATTGCCTGAGCGTTAAGAGTTCAGTGATGGGTTTAATTATGCACTGAGAGATCATTTAGTTTTTGGAATCTTACAAGAAGTATTCAAAAATGGCTCATAACTGAAGGACAGCTCCCATTTAAAGCAACAGTTGAAATAACTGTATCAATGAAAACAGCAGCTGCGAATGCAATTGAATTACGGTCAGGAATGACAGTGAGTATGAACAAAATAGCAATGTCCAAATGGAAATTTAGGGAACAAATTGTGGTACTGTTGTGGAAGGAGCTCATGTACACCAGACCAATGTAGGTTTAAAGGTGAAACTTGCAGAAAATACAACAAAGTAGGACAGAGTCAATGAAATATTGGCAGGCAAAAATAAATGGCTGACAGAGATGAACATAAGGACATAAGAAATAGGAGCAGGAGAAGGCCATCTGGCCATCAAGTCTGCTCCACCATTCAATAAGATCATGGCTGATCTGACTATGGACTCATCTCCACCTATTTGCCTTTTCCCCATAGCCTTTATTTCCCCTACTGTGCAAAAATCTATCCAACCTTGTCTTAAATATATTTACAGAGGTAGCCTCCACTGCTTCATTGGGCAGAGAATTCCACAGATTCACCACTCTCTGGGAAAAGCAGTTCCTCCTGATCTCCGTCCTAAATCTACTCCATCGAATCCTGTGGCTATGGCCACTAGTTCTAGTCTCACCTACCAGTGGAAACAACTTTCCTGCCTCTATCTTATTTACCCCTTTCATAATATTATGTGTTTTTATCAGATCTCCTCTCATTCGCCTGAACTCCAGTGAGTATACTCCCAGGAGATTCAATCTCTCCTCATAGTTCAACTGCTTCATCTCTAAAAGCAACCTGCTGAACCTCCTCTACACTGCCTCCAAAGCCAGTATATCCTTCCTCAAGAAAGACTAGAACTGCACGCAGTACTCCAGCTGTGGCCTCACCAATATCCTGCACAGTTACAGCATAACCTCCTTGTTCTTAAATTCAATCGCTCTCACAATGAAGGCCAACATCCCATTTGCCTTCTTGATAGCCTGCTGCACATATAAACCATCCTTTTGTGGTTCATGCACAAGCACTCCCAAGTCCCTTTGCATAGCAGCATGCTGCAATTTTTTGCCATTTAAATAATAATCCACTCTTTCATTTTTCCTTCCAAAGTAGATGACCTGACACTTACCAACATTGTACTCTATCTGTTAGACCCTTGCCCACTCATTTAACCTATCTATATCTCTCTTCAGACTCTCAGTATCTTCTGAACAATTTGCTTTTCCACTCAATTTAGTATTATCAGCAAACGTAGATACACTACACTCAGTCCCATCTTGCAGATCGATAATTTATATCAAACCCTGCAACGACCCTTGCAACACTCCGCTCACCACTGATTGCCCACCAGAATAACAGTCAAGTATTCAAAATCTCTGCTTGCTATTAACGTCCATCTGTTCCCCTCTATCCTCTGATAATTTACCAGAATTCACTGGACTCTGGGTAGGTCCCAGTGGATTGGAAGATGGCGAATGTCACTGTTCAAAAAAGGATGTAGGCAAAAGGTAGGTTACTATAGGCCAATTAGTTTAACAACTGTAGTTGGAAAAATGTTTGAAGATATTATTAAAGAGGAAATAGCAAGACATCTGGAAAGAAATGCATCCGTCAGGCAGATACATCATGGATTCAGCGAAGGCAGGTCCTATTTAACAAATTTATTGGAGTTCTTTGAGGACATAATGAGCTTAGAGGATTGAGGGGAACAGATGGACATTATTTACTTGGATGTCCAGAAGGCATTTAATAAGGTGTGGCATAAAAGTCTGACTCATAAGATAAGGATACATAAAGTTGGGGTGATGTATTAGCGTGGAGAGAGGATTGGTGAACTAATAAAGAGCAGAGATTTTGGATACTTGATTGTTATTCTGGTGGGCAATCAGTGGTGAGCGGAGTGTTGCAGAGGTCAGTGCCGGGCTTGATATAAATTAACGATCTGCAAGATGGGACTGAGTGTAGTGCTTACTTTTCTCTTTTTTATCTTTTGCTTTGTCTTTATCTTTATCCACACTTTCCTTTTAAACTTTATTCATACTTCTCCAATCTGTTGAACTCAGCCCCCTATTATTTAGTTTAAAGCCCTATCCACAGCCCTTGTTATGTGATTTGTTAGGATCCAGGTCCCATCAAGGCTCAGGTGGAACCCATCCCACTTGTCCAGCTCCCTTCTTCCCAATACTGAGGCCAATTACCCATGAATTCAAACCCACTTCTTCCATACCAATCCTTGAGCCATGCATTTAACCCTCTTATCCTCTTGACTCTATACCAAATTGTACCTGTCTCATTTAGTAATCCAGAGATTGCTAATTTTTTGGTTCTGCTTTTTAATTTCATCCCTAGTTTTTTTAGTTTAGTCCCTAGCTGCTCAAGTTCCCTCAGTAGAACCTCTTTCCTCATTCTACCAATGTTATTGGTGCCCACATGGACCATGACAACTAGATCTTTCCCCTCCCTCTGCGTTCCTCAGCAGGTCAGATAAGATGTCCCGAACCCGAGCACCAGGTAGGCAACACAGCCTTCGGGACACTCTATCATTGTGACAGAGAACTCAGTCTATTCCCCTAACAATACTACCCCAATTACCACTGCATTTCTCCCCTCTTCCTCCTCTTAAATGGATCCCTGAACTAGTGTGTGGTAGTTAGGTTGCTCATCCTTCCTACAGCTCCCGCTCTCGTCTACACAGGAAGCAAGAATCTCAGACCTGTTGGACAAACTCTCAGGGGCTGAGGCTCCTCCAGCACTGTCTCTTGGATCCCATTACCCACCTCACTCTCGATCACATCCTCTTGTCCCTGACCACAGAACCAAATCTGATGCAGCTAATCTGATGGGTGTGATCATTTCATAGCTTGTCACACCAGACAGTCAGCCATTCTTGTCTGGTGTGTAGTGTCAGGATTGGTCTCCTTTCAGATTAACCGAGTCACGGTATGAATGTTCCTGACTCGACCCTTGCTTTTTACGAGGCTCAGTGGCTAGCTCGGTACTCAATCCAGCACGGATGGAAGGTGTGTCAGGGGGAGGGGGGTGGCCAACTGGGTTCGAACTTAGGAGCCTTCGAAGTCCGGCACTGATGCCACTGCACCACCAGCTGGACAGAGGTGCGATTCCCTCCTGAAACAGAGAATCAAGGTAACTCTCCCCCTTCCTGGTGTGCTGCAGTGTTTGCTCAGATTCCAGGTCCTCAAATTTGAGTCTGAGTTCCTGAAGCGGCCAACAATTGCTGCAGATGTGGTCACCAGGAACCACAATGAGGTCCACCAGCTCCCACATCAATCAGCTACAGCACATCACCTGATCCTGCATCATCCCTACTTTATTTAATAAGCTGTAATTTAGTGACTTTTTATTCAACCACTACAAAAGCCTTACCAGCTACTTACCTGCGTCTCATCACTGAAGTCTTTTGAGCCAAGGCCTCAACTTCCCATTCCTACACTGTTCCACTCACACAATGGCCGCTCAGCTTTGATCCTGCTAAATTTTATTTGCTCCTGCTAATGAGTCGCAAATCAATTGGTCCGCCACTAACGCGCCAAGCCCCATAAAATGCTCCTTTATTAAACTCTTCTCCCCAAACTGAGCGAAGCCCTCTCTCTCTTTGAATCTTTTGGTCCGCTACTCACGTGCTGAGTCCTGCAAAACACCCTTTTTTATAACTCTTTTCCCCAACCCATGTGAAGCTCAGATAAAGTAAAAAAAAACACTAATTTGCAGGCTATTGATGAAAAATCTGATAACGATGAGAGTGACTCAGGACTGATGAGCCTTGAGATTCACAATGTGAAAACTAACAAGAGACAGGCAGCATTGCTTACACCAGTGGTGAACAGCAAATTAATTAAAATGTAATTGGACACTGGCTTGGCTGTTTCAGACATTCAAAATCTTGAGTCTGAGCATGACATTTCAATAATAGTGACCTGAAGCCTGTAATATCCAACTAAGATCTGATATGGGAGAAAGGATAACTCTTATGGGAATGATATTCATAAAAGTGAAATTCAACAACCAACAGGGCAGAATGGGCTTGTATGTGGTAAAAACAGGACAGCATTGTAGAGCCAATGGGTTGAGACATAAATTTTTACAAGGTTGAGTGGAGCCCATGGGCAATACCAATGGTCCCAGTAGCCAAGAATGATGGATTTGACAATATCTGTGTTGATCTTAAGGTTACTGTAAACCCAGTACTGAAAATAGATCAATACTCTCTGCCCAGATTAGAGGATATCTTTGCAAACCTTTCTAGAGGACTTAGCTGAGACATACCTACAGATGGAGATGGAAGAAAAGCTGAGTGTTCCTTACCATAAACACACACAAAGGGCTTTATCACTATAATAGGCTTATTTCTGGAGTAGCATCGGCACCTGTTCTCTGACAGAAAGCTATGGACCAGGTGCTGGTAGGCTTCCCAAGCCCTCAGTGTTTCCTGGATGACATAATTGTTACTGATAAGGATGACAAGGAACATCTCCAAAATCTCAAGCCAGTTTTAAAAAGATTTGAAGATTAAGGACTCAGACCATAATGTATCAAGTGTGAATTCTTTAAACCAGCCATCACTTACTGTGGTCACACTATTGATGAATACAAGTGGCAGATGCCCCAAGGCCAGAGGACATGTTGCAGCTGTGGTCCTTCTTAGGGTTTGTCAATTACTATAACAGGCCCCTGCCAAACCTGGCTACTGTTAAGCATCCCTTCAACTCGTTGCTACAGACTGGGAAAAAATGACAACGAACAAAGCAGTGCGATGTGTCTTTACAAAAAGTAAAGGAAATGGTCGCGTCAGACATTGTAGTCACAATTTATGATCAATATCATCCAGTGTTCACCTAACAGCAGCAGCACAAATGCAGAAATGAACTCTGTTTCTTCAATGACGCAATTACAAGATCGAATTAAGGATGATGACTGATTATGGAAATACTGATGGATTGTGCCATTTACCTTTAGAAAAGGAAATGATTGAAAAGCTTTTGAAAGAGGATATTCCTCTTGGTGTATTCTTCCGAATACAAATCAAAAGTCTCCTTATTACAGAGGAGATGATCCAAAGGGAAATCAGAAAAGACCCCACACTGTTTCAGGTCTACATGACAAGCAAAAGTGGCTGGAATCTGCAGCAGAAGTTCCATTTCCCCCATTTTTACCAGTGCCGGGATGGACTTCCCCATGATGTGGATTGTCTTTGTGGGTATTGAGTGCTACAGTGTTGGAGGAGCTAAAAGGTCATCTAGGCATAGTCAAAATGGAAGTGCTGGCTCGTAGCTTTGTCTGGCGGCCTGGGATCGATCAGCAGATTGTGCTGCTTGCCGTGCACTGTTCGAGCTGTCAACGCATCCAGAAGATGCCAAGGGTAGTGGCTTTATATTTCTGGGTATGGCAGAGGATTCATGTGTATTTGGCCAGACCATTGAAGGGCACAAATTTCTTGGTAGTAGTGCATGCAGCTACAAAGCAGCTAAGACTTTTCCCAATAACTTCACTGTGGCCTTGCACACTGCTGGTACATCGAGAAACCTCTTCTCAAAGACTGGTGCTCTGGATACTTAGTCATTGACAACGGAGCACAGTTTGGTGCAGAACTGTTTCAGTCATTCCTGAAAACGAATAGAATAAGGCATATTTCATCTTCACAGCACCTCCCAGCTATGAGTGACTTGGCGAGAAGGTTGGTCCAGAAACTAAACAATGCACTGCGGACAACGTCAGCAGAACACACTACACAGACACTGAATCAGAAGCTCGCCCTTTTCCTCCTTGCATATCACACTGCACAGCAACAACTCAACAGTTATGCTGTTTCTGTGTCGTCCCTTGTGCTCACACTTGGATCTCCTCAAACCCAATCTCAGGAGGAAGATCCAGGACAAAAAGCTGAGACAATTTGAGGACTCCTGGACAAGGAGTCCCGGTGAGGGACTACAGAAGTGATCAGAAGTGGGTACTTGGAAAGATTAAGCAGAGAACTGGACCACTCTACCACTCAACGGAGATTGTGTCTGATATTATCTGGAGGTAACATATCAATCAGTTGAGGAGAGCAGAGTCAACTTCTAGAGAAGAAACGTGTCTAAAGCTGCCAGAACACTTCCTGCAGTCCTAGAGTCAACTCCTCCAACCACAACGGAGGAGACCCTTATACCTAAGAATCATTCACAGACGCAAATCTCACCTGCCAAACCGAGAGACTCCATGTTATCCCACAAGAGTAAGAAATCACCCACAATGAATAAATCCTGAATGGGAGAATTGATATTTTATTATGCTGTGGATGTCTGCGTAGTATTTATATATATATAATGACTATAGAGCAAAACGTTACGTATTTGAGATGTATTCTATATTGAGTTGGAGTTTATAGCTAACCAGGGAGAAGTGTTTTATGTTTAATATTTCAATAATAGTTGAATAATATTGCAAATATATTGTTTGATTAAGTATTCTTAGTTGTTTACATAATTCATTATGGGTTATATATAAGAAGCACTGTGCATGAGTTGCATACATCATGATGAGCGCCTTGCTAAAAGAGAAGGAAAGAAAATTGCATCCATGCTCCTGAGTTTTTCTTTTGATTAGCTTCTGGAGTTACAAAATGTAAGAACACCTTTTCTTGCTTTGTTTCTCAATGATTTTTCTGTGAGTCTGGAAGCAGAAGCTCGAAGGTCGGACTCATGAGTCCTGGATTCCAGGCCTGAAAGTTAAACACGTAGTTAGACCATAAGACACAGGAGCTTAATCAGGCCATCTGGCCCGTTGAGTCATGGCTGATCCTCTTTTTCAATCTCCTCCTCAGCTCCAGATCCCGGCCTTCTCGTAACTTTTGATGCCGTGTCCAATCAAGAACCTTTCAATCTCTGCCTTAAATACACCCAATGACCTGGCCTCCACAGCTGCATGTGGCATGTAGCTTTGACTTCCCTTGTCAGTCAGGATCGTACTATTTTACCACAGAAACATAGAAACATAGAAAAACTACAGCACAACACAGACCCTTCAGCCCACAAAGCTGTGCGGAACATGTCTTTACCTTACAAGTTACCTAGGGTTACCCATAGTCCTCTATTTTTCTGAGCTCCATGTACCTATCCAGAAGTCTCTTAAAAGACCCTATTGTATCTGCTTCCACCACCATTGTCAGCAGCCCATTCCACACACTCACCTTTCTCTGCTTAAAAAACTTACCCCTTACATATCCTCTGTACGTGCTTTCAAGCACCTTAAAATTGTGTCCTCTCGTGCTAGCCACTTCAGCGCTGGGAAAAAGTCACTGACTACGCACACAATTAATGCTTCTTATTATTGTGTACCAACAAGATGTTGAATCCTTGTGGGTTGAGTTATGAAATTGCAAGGGTAAAAGGATATTGATAACAGTTATATACAGGCCTCCCAACAGTGGCTGGGAGGTGGACCACAAGTTAAAACAGGAAATAGAAATGGCAAGTCAGAAGGGTAAAAGGGTAATGTTATGGTAGTCACAGGAGATTTTAACATGCAGGTGGACGGTGAAAATTGGGTTGGTAATGGATCTCAGGAGAGTGAGTTTGTTGAACTCCTAAGAGATAGATTTTTAGAGCAGTTTCTCATTGAGCCAACTAGGGGATCAGCTATCCTGGATTGGGTGTTATGTAATGAACCAGAGTCAATTAGGGAGCTTAAGGTAAAAGAAGATTTAGGAACCAGTGATCACAATTTGATTGTGTTTAACTTGAAACTTGATAGGGAGAAAGTAAAGTCTGATGTAGCAGTATTTCAGTGGAGTAAGGGAAATTACAATGATATGAAAGAGGAGTTGGCCAAAGTAAATTGGAAGGAGCTGCTGGCAGGGATGTCAGCAGAGAAGCAATGTCGTGTGTTTCTGGGAAAAATGAGGATGATTCAGGACATTTGTATTCCAAAAATGGAGAGACACTCAAATGGTAAAGTAGTACAACTGTGGCTGACAAGGGAACTGAAAGCTCTTGTAAAAAGCAAAAGAAAAATCATACAACAAAGCAAAAATTAGTGGGAAGACAGAGGATTGGGAAACTTTAAAAACTCTAGAAAGAGCAAATAGAAAAATCACTGGAAGGGAAAAGATGAAATATCAAAGTATGAAAGCAAACAAGCAAATAATATCAAAGTGGATAGTAAAGTTTTTTCAACTATGTTAAAAATAAAAGCGAAATGAGAGTGGATATGGGACCACTAGAAAATGATGCAGGAGAAATAATAACGGGGAACAAAGAGATGGTTGATGAACTAACTATTTTTTATTGGTCTTCACTGTGGAAGCAGTATGCCTGATGTTGTAGTGTGTGAGGGAAGAGACGTGGGTGCAGTTGCTGTTAGAAGAGAGAAGAGAGAAGGTCCTCAAAGAGCTGAAAGACCTAAAGGTACTTAAGTCACCCGGACCAGAGGGACGGCACCCTAGGTTTCTGAAAGATGTAGCTTTAGAAATTGTGGTGGGATTAAAAATGATCTTACAAAAATTATTGGACTCTGGCATAGTGCCAGAGGACTGGAAAACTGAAAATATTACTCCACTCTTTAAGAAAGAAGGAAGGCAGCAGAAAGGAAATTATAGACCAGCTAGCCTGACCTCAGTGGTTGGGAAGATGTTAGAGTCAATTGTTAAGGATGAATTGATGGACTACTTGGTGACACAGGACAAGATGGTACAAATTTAGCATGGTTTCCTTCAGGGAAAATCCTGCCTGATGAAACTGTTGGAATTCTTTGAGGAGATTGCAAGTAGGATAGATAAAGTAGATGTTGTATATCTGTATCTGGACTTTCAGAAGACCTTTGACAAGGTGCCACACATGAGGCTAATTATCAAGTTAAGAGCCCATGGTATTACAGGAAAGTTACTAACATGGTTAGGGTATTGGCTGATTGGTAGGAGGCAGCAAGTGAGAATAAAAAGATCCTTTTCTGGTTGGCTGCCAGTGACTAGTGGTGTTCTGCAGGGGTCTTTTTAAGCTGTGTATAAATTATTTGGATGATGGAATAGATGGCTTTGTTGTCAAGTTTGCAGATGATAACCAAGATTGGTGGAGGGGCAGGTAGTGTTGAGGAAACAGTAAGACTTAGACAGATTAGGAGAATGGGCAAGAAAGTGGCAAATTAAATACAATGCTGAAAAATGCATGGTCATGCACTTTGGTAGTAGAAATAAATGTGCAGACTACTTTCTTGTCAAAAGGCTTCTGAAGATTCAAGTACATAATTCTCCTTAGTCTTTCCTGCTTATTATTTCTTCAAAGAATTCCAACAGATTTGTCAGGTAAAATTTTCCCTTAAGGAAACCATGCTGACTTTGGCCAATTTTATCATATGCCTCCAAGTGCCCTGATACCTCATCCTTAACAATCAATTCCAACATCTTCCCAACTACTGAGGTTAAGCTTACTGGTCTATAATTTCCTTTCTTCCACTTTCCTCCTGCACCCCCCCCCCCCCACGCACAACCTTCTTGAAGAATGGAGTAACATTTTTAATTTTCCACTCTTCTAGAAACATGCCCGAATCTATTAATTCTTGAAAGATTTCTCCACAATCTCTTCAGCTACCTTTTTGAGAACCATGGAGTGTAGTCTATTTGGTCCAGATAACTTACCTACAGCACTGTCAGAACTTACAGCTTCCCAAGCATTTTCTCCCTAGTAATACCAACTGCACTCACTTCTGCTCCCTGACACTCTCGAAATTCTGACATACTGCTAGTGTCTTCCACAGTTTAAATTGATACCAGATATTTATTTAGTTTGTCTACCATTTCCTCGTCCTCTTTTATGATCTCTACCAACTCATTTTCCTGTAGTCTGATATCTACACTTGCCTCTCTTTTACTTAGAATCAGAATCAGGTTTAATATCACTAGCATATGTCATGAAATTTGTTACCTTTGTGACAGAAGTACAATGCAATACAGAATAAATACATTACAAACTGTATTACATTAATTATATATGTGCATATTAAATAGTTAAGTTAAAATAAGTAGTACAAAAACAGAAATGTTAAGGTAGTGTTCATGGTTCAATGTCCATTTAGAAATCGGATGGCAGAGGAGAAGAAGCTGTTCCTGAATCACTGAGGGTGTGCCATTAGGCTCCTGTACCTCCTTCCTGACAGTAACAACAAGAAGACTCTTTATATATCTGAAAAACCTCTGGTATCCTTTTTGATATTTTTTCGCTAGCTTATCTTCATATTTCAATTATTCCCTTGTAGTGGCCTTTTACTTGCCTTCTGTTGGTTTGTAATAGCTTCCCAAACTTCTAACTCTCCACTAATTTTTGCTCTATTATATGGTCTTTCTTTTGCTTTTATGTTGGCTTTGACTTCCATTGCCATCCAAGGTTGCTTCATCCTGCCATTGAAATACTTCTTCTTTAGGATGTATCTATCCTGCATCTTTCGACTTGCTCCGAGAAACTCAAGCTATTGCTGTTCTACCATCTTCCCTGCTAGTGTGCCCTCTAGACAACTTTGGCCAGGTCCTCTTTCATGCCTCTATAATTCCCTTTAGTCCACTGTTATACTAATACAGTATATCTGACTTTAGCTTCTCTCTCACAAATTGCAGGGTGAGATCCACTGTGTCCCTTTACCTTAAGCTCCCTGATCAAATATGGTTCATTTCACAACACCCTATCCAGAACTGCCTTTGCACTAGGCTCAACCACAAGATGCTCTAAAAAGCCATTTTATAGGCATTCCACAAATTCCCATTCTTGGGATTCAGCATCAAACAGATCTCCCTACTCTACCTGCAAGGACTCTACATCTTCCTATCCTATATAACTTCCTTCGAAGGAATTTGATTTCATTTATTTTACCAGCAGAGCCACACCACCCACTCTGCCTACCTGCCTCGTCTTTCAATACAATGTGTATCCTTGGATAGTAAGCTCCCAAATATAATCTTATTCCAACCACGATTGAGTGATGCCCACAATATCATATCTGCCAATCTCTAACGTGCAAAAAGATCTACTTTAATCCATATTGTGTGTGCATTCAAATGTAACACCTTCAGTCCTGTATTCTTCAACCTTTTTGATTTTGTCCCCATGTCACACTTCAACTCATCCCACTGACTGCAATTTTGCCCTATCATCTGCCTGTTCTTCCTGACAGTCTCATGACGCACTGCATCTGCTAGTATAACAATTGCCCCATCTTCAGCTCCATCACTCTGGTTCCCATTCTTATGCCAAATTATTTTAAACCCTCCTCTGACCCTATTCCACAACCCAGGGACTCACTTTCATGGTCTCTGCAACTCATGTTCTCAATATTAGTTATTATTATTTATTTATTAATATTAGTTGTAGTTGCACAATTTCTCTTCTTATGCACAAACATTTGTTTGTTTGTGTGCAGCTTTTCATTGATTCCATCGTATTTCTTTATATATACTGTGAATGACCGCAAGAAAATTAATCTCAGTGTAGTATATACATTCTTTGATAATAATTTACTTTGAACTTTGAGCTCTAATTAATGAGAATATTCACTAGCCTTGTTGACACACACAAGCACAGAGATGATCTATCACTTGAAATCATTGGGTGAAAACCATTGTCGCATAAAAGTTTTTGAAATTTAATTTCTTGTGTTCATTTAAAGTTTATTGATTGTGTTGCTCTTGCAGCTCAAATGAATTATGTTGGTATTGCTGCTGCACTGGGCTGACAGGTGCTGTCACATAAAGTATGCTGCATGTCCACTGACTGCACAATGCAAAACAGCTTACAGAGTTAATGCAAAACAGTGGCATGACTTTGGCGAGAAGTTGAAGAGCAAAATAAAAATCTTCCAGCAATGACCTTAAAAGATGCATATGTTGACTTGTTGCATTTCTATTTCAAAGAACATAATTATTAGGTTTTAACAATTTAAACTCCTATTTTGGACAAATGAAATGACTTTTAATGACAGAAATTCATATTAAAAATTCTTCAGCTGGTACTACAAGTAAATTGTGGGAAACAAGATGGCAAAGTTCAGACACTGGAAGGTAATTTATACTAAAAATAAAGGAGCAGAAATTATGCAGTGCACAGTGTACTGCAGATGCAGATTCAGACTTATTTATTTATCACCTACATCAAAACATACCATAAAATGTGTCATTTCAAAGCTCAACGTCCAAGGTAAGATTATTATTGAAGTACGTACAGTACTTCATTTTCCTGCATGCATTCACTGTAGGTGCAAAGAAACATAATAGAATCGATGAAAAACTATGCACAAAGGATGAATAACCAAGTGTAAGTGAAGGCAAACTGCCCAAATATAAAAAAATAAAAAGCAAACAAATAAGTAAATAAATGATTTTGAGAACGTGAGTTATAGAGTCCTTGAAAGTGCGTCCACAGCTTGCATACGTCACCACACATTCCAGCACCAACATAGCATGCTCACAATGTATCTTGGCCAATAAATATTCCTCTAGTTTGGGAATAATGAGCACTGTAAACTGATAGGAATTGTAGTCAGATCTCATAAAGAGTGGTTGATTATATCTACATTATTGGAATATAATACCTGTACTGTTAAGACAGTTTGTAGCCCATTAATCCAAAAATTGACACACTCTTCAATGTCCCCTTGTCCCCTAAGAAAGTAGAAGCCTTTTCATTCTATTGAATTGATTCAAACATTTTGAAGAGTAATCCAATTAAATAAATGAACAAGTTTGTCATTGGAAATTTGGTTTGCACATCAGGAGGAGTTGTATAAATGGAGCATTCCTTGTTAAGATGCATTAGTTAGTTTCAACCACAAAGAATTGGGTGAAGTTTTGAAGTTTGTATTTCCTTACCTGAAATATTGCCCCGTTGTCAATATATAATTCCAATGAAACTCACATCCCCAATGAAGGGCATCAAAGGTTATGAGCAGAAGGCTGGAGAATGGGGTTGAAAGGGATTATAAATAGCCTAATTCCTTTCCTTTCCTTTGTGGTCTCATGGGCTTATGATGATTTCCACTAACCACTATTCCATTATGCCTATGCACTAAGAAGGAAGAAGCATCCTCCAGCCTTAGTCCTCCTCTTGAAAACTGCTCCTTCTCTATCCTCACTACCCAGCCCACAAATTGTGCTTGCTAGCCTTTTCTCTGGTCCTAAATAGGATTAAGACCATTGGCCCTTTCACTTCTCCAAATCCTGAAAAACCTTTCTACTACTTTCTACCACTAAGTGTGCAATATTTTGCTAGCAATCCATTGCAGTGATGATCCAGTACACACATTTGTAAACAATTAAACTTCTACAGCATTGTACTCCACTTTGGTGTAAGGAGAAGTATGATATGACCATTAGGCCATAAGATATAAAAGCAGAATTCGACCATTGAGTCTGGTCCGCCATTTCATCATGGCTGATACAATCTTCCTCTTGGCCTCAATATTTTGCCTTCTCCCCATATCCCTTCTTGCCCTGACCAATCAAGAATTTATCGGCCTTTGTCTTAAATATACATAAATTCTTGGGCTCCACAGCTGCCTGTGGCAATAACTTTCATAAATTCACCACTCTCAGGGTAAAGAAATTTCTCTATTCTAAAAGGACATCCCTCTATTCTGAGGCTGTGTCCTCTGGTCTTAGACGCTCCCACCATAGGAAACATCCTCTCCACATCTACTCTATCAAAGCCTTTCACCGTTCTTCCTGAATTCTAGTGAATACAGGCCTAGAGCCATCAAACACTCTTCACATGCCAAGATATTCAATCCTGGAATCAGTTTTGTGAACCTCTTTTGAACCCTCTCCAGATTCAGCACATCCTTTCAAAGATAAGGGACCCAAAACTGTTCACAATACAGCAAGTGAGGCTTCATCAGTGCTTTATAAAGTTTCAGCATTGCAACCATTTTTATATTCTATTCCTCTTGAAATTAAAACTAATATCACATTTGCCTTCCTCATCACAGACTCTGCCTGCAAATTAACCTTTAAGGAATCCTGCTCTTGGAATTCCAAGACTCTTAGACGATAGACAATAGGTGCAGAAGTAGACCATTCGGCCCCTCGAGTCTGCACCGCCATTCTGAGATCATGGCTGATCATTCACTATCAATACCCAGTCCCTGCCTTGTCCCCATATCCCTTGATTCCCCTATCCATCAGATATCTATCTAGCTCCTTCTTGAAAGCATCCAGAGAATTGGCCTCCACCATCTTCCGAGGCAGTGCATTCCACACCTCCACAACTCTCTGGGAGAAGAAGCTCTTCCTCAACTCTGTTTTAAATAACTGACCTCTTATTCTCAATCCATGCCCTCTGGTACTGGACTCTCCCAACATCTGGAACATATTTCCTGCCTCAATCCTAACAAATCCTTTAATTATCTTAAACATTTCAATCAGATCCCCTCTCAATCTCCTCAATTCCAGCGTGTACAAGCCCAATCTCTCCAATCTCTCTGCATAAGACAGCCCTGCCATCCCAGGAATCAACCCAGTGAATCTACGCTGCACTTCTTCAATTGCCAGAATGTCCTTCCTTAAACCTGGAGACCAAAACTGTACACAATATTCCAGGTGTGGTCTCACCAGGGCCCTGTACAAATGCAAAAGGACATCCTTGCTCTTGTACTCAATTCCTCTTGTAACAAAGGCCAACATTCCATTTGCCCTCTTCACTGCCTGTTGCACTTGCTCATTCACCTTCATTGACTGGTGAACTAGGACTCCTAGGTCTCTTTGCATTTCTCCCTTACCTAACTCTGCACCGTTCAGACAATACTCTGCCCTCTTGTTCCTGCTTCCAAAGTGGATAACTTCACATTTATTCACATTGAATGACATCTGCCAAATATCTGCCCACTCACCCAGCCTATCCAAGTCTCCCTGTATTCTCCTAATGTCCTCTTCGCATGTCACACTGCCACCCAGTTTAGTATCGTCAGCAAACTTGCTGATATAGTTTTCAATGCCCTCATCTAAATCATTGACATAAATCGTAAAGAGCTGTGGTCCCAATACAGAGCCCTGTGGTACCCCACTAGTCACCTCCAGCCAGTCTGAGAAACACCCATTCCCTGCTACCCTTTGCTTTCTATCTGCCAACCAGTTTTCTATCCATGTTGAAACCCTGCCCCCAATGCCATGAGCTCTGATTTTACTCACCAATCTCCTCTGTGGCACCTTATCGAATGCCTTCTGAAAATCTAGGTACACAACATCCACTGGCTTACCCTCGTCTAACATCCTTGTTACACCCTCAAAAAACTCCAACAGATTAGTCAAGCATGATTTGCCCTTGGTAAATCCATGCTGGCTCAGCCTAATCCTATTTCTGCCATCAAGATGTGCCACTATTTCGTCCTTAATAATGGACTCAAGCATCTTCCCCACGACTGACGTTAGGCTAACAGGGCGATAGTTCTCCATTTTCTCCTTCCCTCCCTTCTTGAAAAGTGGGATAACATTAGCCACTCTCCAATCTTCAGGAACTGATCCTAAATCTAAGGAACATTGGAAAATGATTACCAATGCATCCGCAATTTCCTGAGCCACCTCTTTTAGAACCCTCGGATGCAGACCATCTGGACCCGGGGATTTATTAGCCTTCAGTCTTACCAGTCTACTCATCACAGTTTCTTTCCTAATGTCTAATCCTAGTGCCTCATTTTTTTTGTATTTTCTCACTATTTTAAAAATAGTCTAACTTTTCATTTTCTATCGAAGTGCATGACCATACACTTCCTGACACAGTATATCATCTGCCACTTATTTTCCCATTCTCTTAATCTGTCTGTCCTTCTGTAACCTCTCTATTTCATCAAAACTGCCTGCCACACTATTTATCTTCATATTGTCTACAAACTTGGCAAAAAACAAAAGCCATCAATTCTATCATCCAAATCATTGACACAGAACATAAAAATAATCAGTCCCAAAACAGACCCATGTGGAAAACCACTAGTCACCAACAGCCAACCAGAAAAGGTTCCCTTTATTCTCACTCTTTGCTTCCTGCCAATCAGCCACTGTTTTATCTAGTCAAGAATTGTTCCTGTAATGCCATGGACTTGTAGCTTATTAACAGTCTCATGTGTGGCACCTTGTCAAGGGCCTTCTGAAAATCCATGTACGCAACATCAACTAATTCTCCTTTGTCTAACCCGCATATTATTTATTCAAAGAATTCCAACAGCTTTGTCAGGCAAGATTTTCCCTTGAGGAAACCATGCTGACTAGAGCAGATATTATCTTGTGCCTCAAGTACCCTGTGATCTCATCCTTAATAATCAATTCCACAACTTCTCCACCACTGAGATTAGTCTAACTGGCCTATAATCTCCTTTCTTCTGCCTCTCTCCCTTCTTGAAGAGTGGATTGACATATGTAGTTTTGCAGTCTTATGGAAACATTCCAGAAGCTAGTGATTCTTGAATGATTGTTACTAATGCCTCCACAATTTCTTCAGCCAACTCTTTCAGAACCCTGGGGTATACATCATCTGGCCCAGGTGACTTTTCTACCTTCAGTCCTTTTCATTGCCCAAGCACCTACTCTCTAGAAATGGCAACTTTACACACTTTATGAGCCCTGACACCTGGAATTTGTACAGTATTGCAAGTGTCTTCCATAGTGAAGACTGATGCAAAATACTTATTCAGTTCATCTGCCATTTCCTTGGCCCCCATTACTACCTCTCCAGCATCGTTTTCCAGTGGTCTGATATCTGTAAGATGGTGGCGCATGTGTATTGCGAGGCTGAGTGTCTTACCAGATTTCTAAAGGTATTGTTAATTCATCTGCTTGTTTCCTGCATGTTCACTCGATTCAGCTATGTGAACTACACTTACAGCAAACAGTCACTATTGGACATTAACTATTGATGCACCAACACTGTTTTGGACTATCCATTCAACTTTGGCCAACTACTTCGGGAGTTAGTAAGGACACTGTGGACCTGCATTCAACTCATTCTGACCAGAAGGGCCCAGCGCTGGCGCTAACAAAGATGGAGGAAGTGTGGAGGTCTGCATGCAAGGCTAAGGCTAAATTCACACTGGCCAGTGCTACCTACCAGTTCAGTCTCTGGCGAAAAAGCTGGATGGACGAAGGACTTGGACCCTCACACAATGACGGCTTATGGATTGCAACATCATTTTTTTTTATGGAGATGTGGCTAAACAGTGATGTCCCAAACAATGTGGTGGGACTGGGAGGGTGCACAGTCTTCAGGGCTGCAACAGCAACAGCAACAGCAATAAGTAAAAGTAGAGGAGGTGGTTTATGCATCTATGTGAATCGATCATGGTGCACTAACTCTACCACTGGTGACACTTATTGTTCTGCTGGTCTGGAATACCTGATTTTTCAGTGCAGACCTTTTTATCAACGATGAGAGTTTACATGCATCATTGCTGTCACAGTTTATGTTCCACCGGATGCTGATGCTAAAGAAGCCATGAAAGACCTCAGTGTCACTATTAGCAAGCTGCAGGCATTGCATCCAGACGGAGCATTTATTGTCGCTGGGGACTTTAATCATTGTAGCCTACGTACCGTACTTCCAAGATTTTACCAAAATGTATCATGCGCCACAAGGCGAAATAAAACCTTTGATCATGTCTACACAAATGTAGCTGATGCTTACAAAGCCACTTCCCTCCGCCACCTGGGACAGCCCGACCATCTTTCATTGTTTCTGCTTTCCAAGTATAGCTCGGTCATTAACCGTGTGAATTCCACAATGAAGACTATTAAGATCTGGCTGGAGGCTGCTGACTCTGTTCTTCAGCTCACAGACTGGAGCGCGTTTGCTGCCCCGCCACCACAGACTCTCAGATTGACCTTGAGCACGTCAACAAGTGTGTAGATAGTGTGACATCACAAAAACAAATAAAAGTTTTCCCCAATCAGAAACCATGGATGAACAGAAAGGTCCGCCTCTTGCTCAAAGCCAGAGATTCAGCTTTCAGGTCTGGAGACTGGGAGGCTTACAGCCCAGCCAGGGCCAACCTGACAAACACACATACAAACAGAGAATCGAGGAGCATTTCAGCTCCTCGGACCCCCAGTGCATGTGTCATTACAGACTTCAAACCACCTAGTACTGTCCCCCCTTCATTCTCTGCTTCCCTCCCTGATGAACTCAATTCCTTCTACCCTCGCTTTGACAGAGAGAACGAGCAAGTGGATCTCCCGCCTGGTGAACTGCCTCTCTCACTTTCCACATCCGATGTTTGCACCACCCTGAGCAGGGTGAATGTACGGAAGGCAGCTGGTCCGGATGGAATACTTGGCCGTGTGCTCAGAGTCTGTGCAGGGCAGTTAGCCGGGGTTTTCACCCTGAGCAAGATGAATGTACGGAAGGCAGCTGGTCCAGATGGAATACCTGGCCATGCGCTCAGAGTCTGTGCAGGGCAATTGGTCGGGATCTTCACAGAGACATTTTCAATCTGTCCCTGGTCCAGCTTCAAGATCGCCACCATCGTGCCAGTGCAGAAGCATTCCACTGTTACGGGCTTGAATGACTTCTGCCCAGTTGCACTCACCCTCATCATTGCAAAGTGCTTTGAGAGACTGGTTCTATCACATCTGAAATCCTGTCTGCCCACTACCCTGGACCCCCATCAATTTGCCTATCGCACCAACAGGTCAACAGATGACCCTATCTGGGCACTTCACTCTGCCCTGACCCACCTGGACAGCCCCAGCTCTTATGTCAGAATGCTGTTCATTGACTTTAGTTTGGCATTTAATTCTGTGACCCCTCAGCTCACAGATTGCTATGGACTCCTGAGAACACTCAGTTGGGCAGAGAAATCTGAAACTGGCTGAAAGAGAGGTAACTCCTTTCTCTGCTGTTCGAACCACCAAAGGATGAATGATAAGAATCTTAATATGCGGGGAAGTGACTCGAGGATGCACTTCACAGCTTTAGATCAGCAAAGTCGAACATAAAAACGACACATCCATTGTGAACCATACCTAAAAAAAGTATGTGCTTAAATAATTTTCCATATGTTCAAAGTTTTCAACTACACTCAGGGTCACTTTATTAGTGCACCTGTACGCTGGCTCGTTAATGCAAATCTAATCAGCCAATCATGTGGAAGCAACTCCATGCATAAAGGCATAAAATCGTTCTTCAGTCCAAACATCAGAATGTGGACGAAATGGTATCTATGTGACTTTGACCATGGGATGATTGCTGGTACCAGTCAGAGTGGACTGAGTATCTCAGAAACTGCTAATCTCCTGGGATCTTCACACACATCATTCTCCAGAGAATGGTGTGAAACAAAACGGAAAGGCATCCAGCGAGTGGCATTTCTGTGGGGCAAAAATGACTGGAGCTGACAGGAAGGCAACAGTAACTCAAGTAACCATGCATTACAAAAATAGTGAGCTGAAGAGTGTGGCTGAACATGTCGAAACTTAAAGTGGATGGGCCACAGCAGCAGAAGTCCGCATAAATCACAAGACCACTTTATTAGGACACTCCTTCAGCTAATAAGATTGTTCAGCATTTTAATGTGATTTTAATGAAATTCATTTCCTTGTCTTTTATATCTATGTTAATCGTTTTTAGATTCTTTGAAAAACAAACTGTTAGAAAGAATATTTTACTTTTGACAGTGGATGGCCCATCAATCAGTGGACCTGCTATAGCAGGACATTCTGCAGTATGAGAGACACAAGTGGGAAATATAATTATTTAAAAATGTAAGCGTTCTCGCAGTGGATATTTTGCATATGTCATAGACAACAATATAGCATGACTCAAGATATCTGACATATTAATTCCTTTGACAACCTTTTCAGTGCTTGTTGTCTCCTGAATTCTGCTAATGGAAGTTGATGACTGTCAAAGCAATTTCAAAAATTAGGCGCTGTCAGCTCCAAGTGCACAATTCAAGCTACGTTAATCAAACAGGCATTTGTTGTGATTAGCAGGATAACCAAAGGTAGGAATATTAATTATGTTTTAAAGTATGGCTGTAATCTGAAAATACATCTGAAGTGGTGGTTTAATCTACCAGGATAAACTGAAGGACAAGGCCACAGATAAAGCACAATCACAGGCAAACTTTTATGGCAAATTTATGATTACTTATTGCTGTTCTTCATCATGGGAGTGTAAAGGAGAATAAAATGATTGCTATCCCAATCTGATGCAACATAAAAATACACAATAACTATAAACAATGCAATTTTAAAAAATCACAAAAAATATGAAAACAATTTTATGAAACATAACATAGAAATAACTGCTAAATAGACTGCTTGATTGTACAGAAAATGACAACTGAAGATGTGTATGAAGTGGTGGGGGTGGGGGTGGTTAATGGGTGGAGGTGTTGATTAGCCTGATGGTTTAGGGAAAATAACTGTTTTTGAGTCTACTGGAATAGGATTATAGAAACATGGACAACCTACATTACAATACAGGCCTTTCAGTACACAAAGCTGTGCCAAACATGTTCTTACCTGAGAAATTACCTAGGGTTATCCATAGCACTCTATTTTCCTGAGCTCCATGTACCTGTCCAGGAGTCTCTTAAAAGACCCTATCGTATCTGCCTATACCCCCGTTGCCAGCAGCCCATTCCACACACTCATCATTCTCTGCATTAAAAAACTTAGCCCTGACATCTCCTTTGTACCTACTTCCAAGCATCTTAAAACTGTGCCCTCTTGTGCTAGCCATCTCAGCCCTGGGAGAAAGCCTCTGACTATCCAACCGATCAATGCCTCTCATCATTTTATACACCTCAGTTGGGTCACCTCTCATCCTCCGCTGCTCCAAGGAGAAAAGGCCGAGTTCACTCAATCTATTCTCATATAGAAATATAGAAAACCTAGAGCACAATAGAGGTCCTTCGGCCCACAATGCTGTGCCGAACATGTACTTACTTTAGAAATTACCTAGGGTTACCCATGGCCCTCTATTTTTCTAAGCTCCATGTACCTATCCAGGAGTCTCTTAAAAGATGCTACCGTATTCACCTCCACCACCATCGCTGGTAGCCCATTCCGTGCACTCTCCACTCTCAGTGTAAAAAACCTACCCCTGACATCTCCTCTGTATCTACTTCCAAACACCTTCAATCTGTGTCCTCTCATGTTAGCCATTTCAGCCCTGGGAAAAAGCCTCTGACTATCCACACTAGAAATGCCTCTCATCATCTTATACAGCACTATCAGGTCTCCTCTCATCCTCCATTGCTCTAAGGAGAAAAGGCCGAGGTCACTCAACCTATTCTCATAAGGCATGCTCCCCAATCCAGGCAACATCTTTGTAAATCTCCTCTGCACCCTTTCTATAGTTTCCACATCCTTCCTGTAGTGAGGTGACCAGAACTGAGTACAGTATTCCAAGTGCAGTCTGACCAGGGTCCTATATAGCTGTAACATTACCTCTGGGCTCCTAAATTCAATTCCACAATTGATGAAGGCAAATACATCATATATCTTCTTAACCACAGAGTCAACCTACGCAGCAGCTTTGAGCATCCTATGGACTTGGACCCCAAGATCCCTCTGATCCTTCACACCACCAAGAGCCTTAACATTAATACTATATTCTGCCATCATATTTGACCTACCAAAATTAACCACTTCACACTTATCTGGGTTGAACTTCATCTGCCACTTCTCAGCCCAGTTTTGCATCCTATCAATGTCCCACTGTAACTTCTGACAGCCTACCACACTATCCACAACACACCCAACCTTTGTGTTATCAGCAAACTTACTAACCCATCCCTCCACTTCCTCATCCAGGTCATTTATAAACATCACAAAAAGAAGGGGTCCATGAACAGATCCCTGAGACACACCACTGGTGACCGACCTCCATGCAGAATATGACCCATCTACAACCACTCTTTGCCCTCTGTGGGCAAGCCAGTTCTGGATCCACAAAGCAAGGTCCCTTTGGATCCCATGCCTCCTTACTTTCTCAAT